>NW_027211748.1:23600000-24800000 GCF_022749685.1 Semicossyphus pulcher | reverse complement strand
CCCGTTGGCAGTTATAGGTATAAATGGCAATTTTTAAGATCTGGCTTGATGTTGACAGTTTTTTAACAATAGGGGGCGCTACTGAACACACTATTTCCTGGTTAAAAAAAGTCACATACAATCAAAAGACAGCTGCAGGTAAGTTTTACCCATTGGCGGTTCTAACTGATCCCAACACGGGCCCTTTGCTGCCCATCAAACCACTCTTTCCCCTCCTTCCATGTTTATCATGACTTTTCCTATCCAACACAATCTTACTTAACATTCCTAAAAGAATCATAGTTTTTTATTAAAAGTTAAACTCTCAACAACTTTGCTTGTGTAGTTTATTTGGACGGTGTGAGTGTGGATTTATCCAACTGAATTGACAGAGGTCTGGCAACACAAGCAAACCACCCAACATATGTCATCCAGTTTTTGTTTTGTTTTTCAAATGTTGCTTGATCCTGAAACACTCATACAGACATTTCTTAAAGACGGGCTCCAGTCATGTTTTAAGACATATAAAATGCTCTGCTTGAAATAATAAATTGTCTGATATGTTTTTTTCAGCAAAAAACGTTTAATAGCCTTCTAAAAATCCTCCCAAGGCATCTCCTCCTCCCTCATTAACAATTTCTGAATCTGCATAGGCCCCGCCCACTATGCAAATGTCCAACCGCCAAAGAAAACACGTCTCTGCCGTCGTTTAGTGGCAACTTGTTGAAACTTAGCTTGCTTGAAATGAAATTAGTAGTAGTAACGTCAACATTAGTTTGCAAAAATCACGATGTCGGTTACAGCTGGCTCGCGCATCGCCAAAGTGGCCATAGGTTGCACATAATGATATGCATAGCGACACCCTGTCCATAAACAGGATTGGCTCCTTAGGTTCGTGACGTCTGAAACCTGCCAATCTGAAAACGTGTTGTTCAGCCTGTTCTTGGTACACTGCAGTTTAAAAGCAGACAGGCCCAGCCATGGATATTCTATTTCTTCCACGCTCTTCCTCTTCCTTTCGCTCTGGAACTCCACTCCTCTTTGAAAGAACTCCTTTTTTTGGTAGCAGCGCCGCTTCATCACAGCCAGACAGCTTCCAACTTGTGACCAGCCTTGGCCAGGAGGAGGGTCATGAAGGAGGGTCGGCAGACACGTGTTAACTCGGTGAACATGGGTTTGACAGTTGTCACTGTGTCAGTCTGAATTAAGCACTAGTCTCTCTCAAAGGCTACACAAACAACAACTTCTTTTTAAAGTAACAAGAGCTGTCGCCTCACAGCAGGAAGTTTCTAAGTTGGAATCCACCAACAGAGTTTACACGTTCTCCCCGTTATCTCCAGGTGTCCGAGCCTTCTTCCAAATAAAGACTTTAAAGTTAGCTTAGGTTGAGTAGGTGTCTCTGCAGGCTATCCTAAAACCTCTATAAACCTACACCTACAGAAAGTAACACACTGTAATTCATATAACCAACATGATTGTGAGCTGTGTTTGATCATCTGCCACAATATTGGACAATATGAGCAAATTCTCCCACTGTCCAGCACGTAGAAAGTGAGGGGATGAAGCAGCATTCAAGGGATATGAGTGGGTAAAACTAGGTGGGGCCTTAACCCAGGAGACCGGGATTCAAGTTAATCGAAACAAAAGTCCATTGTTAGTTTGAGGTGTAAAAAATACTCGTTTAGGAAACACATCATGATGTGGTTTAAACTCAACAAAGAACCTGTCCAACTCGTTTTGTACCAAGGCCTTACCAAGCAGACTGTTCGAGGTTAACTTAGTTTTTGAAAGGAGGGAAACCGACCCTGAAAACAGAGGCTGAAGGCCTTCGGACAAACGCCACACAGACACTACATCGTGCCTCTGAATGGGACTGAAACAAGAAATTGTGTCATGAGAATGCCTGTGTCAGCAGATGTTGCCTTGAGTTAAGTCGGAGATATACTTGTTTTTAACTATGCGTATGCATGATGGCTGCCCTGCGTCTGTTTGGCGTGTCGGCTGTGCACGTCCTCAAAAATATGCGAGATGCAGTATGCACATGACCAGTAGGGGCAGTGAGGGGATGTGAAGGGGTCAACACAGCAGCAGGCGGAACGTTTTGAAGAAGAGCTGCCTGTCGAAATAGCTGGAGACAGATAAGGTCATTTTAGAAGTGTAAATGGAAACCTGCAAATCTAAATGGAAACAAGCCCGGGACCGTTACTTCCGTGCACGGAGGACAATGTTGGAGAAACGGAGTGTGGGAGGTGCCGACGCTGAGCTCTGTCCACCAAACACAAAACCTGTCAGTTATTCTGCCGTGATCTCAGAATGAACATAATAGCAATCTCGGATCCCATCGGCTTTAGTCTGAGACGATATAGCCTCCGGGGACACCGGTGAATGTGCCGGGCGGTAAGCGATAAACGACTTCCTTTTCCACGTGCTGCACTGAAAGATAAACCGTTTTCTTGTGATTGACTTAAATGAACGGGTCTTACCTTTGCTGAAATTTCAACATCATGATGCAGATTTGTAAGAAGTAGAAATTCAAGCTTTGTCAGGTCTGTACTCAAGAGGAGAAGAAAACTTTTAAAATGCTTGTTTGTTGAACGGAGGTCGGATCGATCTGATGCATTCGAGGAAGTAGGGAAATCTGAACACTGAACGGCTTTCGTGACAGAGCGTCAAGGGAATTCATTTCAAGTTGAGTTTTAGATCTAGAACAGAAAGTTAGCTGTTAGCATGCTCTGGTCTGCCCTCTAGAGGTATCCTCCAGTAACACATGACTCAGCCAGCTGTGTCGGCCAAGCAGCAAGTATATGTCCGGCTTTAGACAAGGTCCAGAATGTACCCCAGTTTTTGCAAAGAGCGAGTTTAGATAGGCTCCAACAGGATAGTTACTGCCGGGAAACAGCAGAAAAATCATTGAATTACCTTTAGAAGACTTTCCTATTTGTCTTTAGCTTTATGTAGTATAAACCCATCACCCTTGATGACCTCTACGACATGACAGTCCTCTCTTCCAAATGTATCCTGATCCTAAACCCAAACATGTTAATAGAAATAGTTTTGCATTTGGACAGTTGTCCCCCAAACAACCCTGTCCAGTGAAATCCCCGACAGTAATGCTACAGTTATGGTATAATGATGCTAAGAAGCCTTAAGCCTTAATAACTTTCTTTTTACCACTATGATCCAATTTCTGTACCATCATTTCCGACTTAACTTATATCCACCTCTGTCCCCATTGTACATTCATTTCACATTACGTTAAGCCTTTAGCCTTTCCCAGATCAGCTTAGCATAAGTGAGCAGGTCTAAATTGTGTCCTGCCCAAGGGCCCACCCGGGCGAACGGATGCCATGTCAGTGCATCCAAATTTCCAAAGGCATAAGTTGACATTCTGAATTTTACATGTAACTTTCCAAAAAATGTATTTTGTCACATAAAAAAATAATCCCACACTATCCCTGCAGTCAGCTGAAAAAACAGAAACCCCTTGGCGCTGGCTCGTTGCAAGCTTATTAGAACGCCTGCGCGAGTCAGGCCATTGAATTCCCTCGCTAATCCAAAGCTGCTCGTTTCCTTAAAATTCCCTTCCCTCCATTTTTTCCCCCCTCGTCTCATCCCTCCTTCCCTCCAACCTTTTTTACCCATCTCCATACATTTGCATATTCTTCACCCTCATTGACCTTATATAGAGCAGTCCCACTGTGGAGCTCCCACAGAGCTTTTTTTTTTAACGTGTTTCACATATCGCGGTGCTGATGATTCCCTCTGAGGTTTTAATCTCCTTCTTTTCTCCAACCTGCATCTTTCCTTCTCGCATTCACCCCCATCCTCCCCTCCCTCCTGTCCACATTTGCATATCCCAGGTGTGATAGCTTATCCCATCTCTGTGCTCATATTGTACCGTATGTCCATTTTTTCCCTCCATGCTTTACTGTTTTAAGAAAGCCCTCATCCTGCTGCAGCCTCTCCTTCCTTCCTTCTTTCCCCTGGAGTTTTTTTAACCTTCCTCTCACTCTCCCTCTACTGTCTTTGTCGCGTCATTGCTGAATTCCTCTCCCTCCTGTTGTTTCCTGCCATTTCCCAAGCGACCATATCTCAAGGCCTTTGCAGCCAGGAGGAGGTGATGAGGTGCTCAGTAGGGTACACTCACAGTGGGATATATAGGGAACTATCCCACAGCACTGGTTCACACCAAAGGCATTCCTCCTATATCTCCTCACCTTCCTTCCTTCCTTTCTTCATTCCACCTAAGCTTCCAAGGAAGCTTTCAGAGCAGCTCTAACCTCTCTGCACGCTCGCAGTACTCCCTCCTGCTCCTGTCCGCCGGGTGATTACATCTGTATGCCACAGGCATGAGAGAGAGTGTGAGAAAGGTAGAGGATTATGTCTTCACTCACCTGTGAGTGCACGCAGGTTCATACTGGTTCACCAAAGAATGTGAGAAGAGGGGAGAGGCAGGAGAGGAGTGAGGATTGGTGTGTAGAGGAGTGGAGTTGGGATAAGAGGAAGGGGAAGGCAGAAAAATGGAGAAAAGAACATGAAGAAATGAAGACAACAAATAAGAAGAGGGTGAGGGAAGGAAGAATAAAGAGCCGAAGAACACAAAGGAGAATACAAACAATGACAAGGATGGGAAGAAGAGGAGGATGGGACTTGAGAAATAAAAGGGAGAGGATAGGGCAGAGTGTGAGAGGAGATGAAATAGAAGAAGAGGAAAGCAGGACAGATGAAAAGAGAGGGGAAAAAAAGAAAGGAGATGAAAGAAAATAAATAGAAGGAGGAGGGAAGAGGTGGAAAAGGAAAGAAAATGAAGGAAAAAAGTGAAAGTAAACGAAAGGGAATTTAAGAGAAGGAAAGAAGAGGGCGATGAAGAAAAGGAAAAGGATTAAAAGAAAAGGAGGTCAAAAGAAAAGAAAATAGTAAGGAAAGGAAATGAGAGAAAAGGGAAGGAACGACATATCAGAGGAGGCAAGTAGAGGAGTTCGGAGGAGGGAGCTGTGGCTCTGAAAACATAAGTAGGCCAGTGGAAATTTCAGACCAAATTGATTAGCATTCAAACAGACACAGTAGGCTGCGAGGGGGTGGGGGCTGTGGTGGGGGGGTGGATGAATATTTATCAGAAAATGTCTCCCAATGGCTTGCTTATGGACACACCCAAAGGCGGTGGATAGAAAAAGAGAGGGAGAGACAGAGACAGAGACAGAACAGCCGGACGGAGGTCCAGAAGCACACAGAGCCGGAGACTCGGAGAGGAAGAGACAAGTGTTCGAGACAGACGGAGGACGGCAGAGAGAGAGTGACACTTAGTGAAGGGTAGAGCTGAGGGCTGCTTCCTGTTAACACATCCACAGGCTGTGCCCTGCTGCCATCACACTGCTAGGTGAATAGATAAAGGCCCCAACTTGACTGAACACAATGTCTCACAGCGCTCTTTATGCATGTGTGTGTGTGTGTGTGTGTGTTTATTACTTTCACCTTGCCCAGGGATGTTTTGTTGTAGTCCTCCTCAGTGGTATCCCTAGGGTGTGTCCTTGCATTAATTAGCAGGATTCAGCTGCACATGGCTGGATGGCTGAAACCAGAGCAGCACACAAACTACGTCCCCTATCTCCTGCTCTGACACTCTCTGTTGTGTTTATATTTCCATATGCCGTATATTCAGACAATAATAACTTATTGTATTTGCGTTACAATGTGTGTATTTCCTCGGCCAGATAAACAAAAGAGTCACTGCAGCCAGCGAGCAGACGGAGCCATTTATCTTACCTTAGCCTGCTATTTGTGTTAGCGGTGACAGTCAGGAGCCAGGGGTGTTTGCCTTTCTTGTTCAGCCACAGTAAAATGCAGCATTTTCTCCTTATTATGCAATAAAATTGGTGTATTTTGGCTTTTGATCCCTTACAGTCTTGTCATGCAGCCCGACTCCCAAACACCCACACAGTTCCACGCACCTCAGCTCCATCAGTGGAGGAAAAGTTGCTGTTCATTTTCTGCAAACTCTTTGAAAAGTATTTTTTAACAGATCAACCTGCACAGCACATCTAATCTGCGCTACATTTTATGAAGACTGAGGAACTGCAGGAAGGATCAAGTTAGGCTTAGAAAAATAAAATATCTAACAATGAGGATGCATGTGATTTTAAGAAATCAATATTTTTTTTCCTTTTGCAGGCCTGATCCATTCATTGTAGTGTTTGTTATGTTACGCACACAATGTAAACGCCAGGGTGTATAATGAAAAGGACAAATATGGTAATAAAAGTAAATTATTGTGTTCTTACATACGGACAACAAGAAAGATACCATTTAATAATGACAAGTGCAAAAAACTGCAGTTCCTCGTGTGGCCACTTGAGGCTCCAAAAAACAAGAAATAACATTAGTCCAGATGGGAAAATGCCAATTTTTACAGCAGAAATAAACATGTTTACAGCCTGGTACAAAGAACGGTTTTGTTATAAATAGCAAATTTTATTGTTCAAGGCAACTGTACCGGGGGTGAATTTTTTTATAACACACCTTTTTAAAATATTTTAAGCCCTAAATCATAGCCTGTTTGTGTTGTTGGAGCCTTTTGGGGATTTTTTAATTCCAAGTTTTGACAAATAATCTGCCTCTCTGTGGGATTCACGGAACTTTCTGGCCATGTAAGAAGTCTGAGCTCCAGCTTTTCGGTGAAAATGATTATATTGATATGTTTTTAGCACTAAGTAGCAGGTATACTGTGCTAAAAGGGCGAGTTTCAGCAACAAAGATTCATACGACCCGCCCATAGGCCTCAGCTGGTTCGTGCTCTGCCTCTTTGCCTGGCTCTGGATTGGCCAGCTCTGGCAGTTCCAGTATGGCGACCTCCAGCGCCGGCGCAATTCAGGCTTCAAAACGCTTCTTCAGAAACCAGTGGGTGACGTCACTGAGACTACGTCCATTATTTATACAGTCTATGCATGCTACACACTCTTTTCTGAGTCACTGCCAAAATGATCGTGTTTTGCTTTAACCTCTTAATCGATTTGTATTCGTAACACTCTCTCATCTCATTACACTTTACCAACAGAGCAGACCTAGACAGTACTCTATGTTGTATTATTTAGAGAGAGCCAACATTAATCCACCATGAGCAATATTGTGTTAGTTGTGGGAAAAGTCTGAGGCTTTTGATGATGAGCTGTAGAAGAAGTTGAGGTTTAGTGCAGAGTCCTGTACTGTAAAGTGAACATGACAGAGACTTGCAGAAATAGTAAAAGACATCACATTCTCTACTTGTGACATATGAATCACTGAGGGTGCTTTCACACCTGACAGCTGGTCTGAACTTTCGGACTTTACTTTGAAAGTCTGGTTCGTTTGGGCAGATGAGAGCATGCATTTGAACTCTGGTGCGGACCAAACCACCGGATCATGGTCCGCCAGAAAAGACTGGACGGGTCCGTTTCCATAAGAACCAAGGTCCGGTTCGATTCAGGTGAGAAAATAATCAGACTTAAAGTAGGACCTAATATAGGAAGCAAAACAAGAAAAACTGCATTGTGGGTTGTTTATAATGGATGGTGAAACTTGCAGAGACAGGCAGCAAGATGATAGTGCATTCCATTTGTACTCGGAAGTCGGAATCTCCGAGTTCCCAGTCGGAAATTTCAACTGGAACACCCCCTGAGGTCGGATTACCGACTCGGAAGTCGGAGGAACCTCACCAACCCCGACCTCATAATCTCTGTGCATCAACAGTAAATGAAAGCTGTAGTAGTAACTGTTTATTAGCCCTTCTGTCTTATTTGTGTCTCATTGACTCAGCCGTACACACTCTGTCCAATTTCTATCTGTGAACATGTTGTGGATGTTTGTTCTGTAGTTGTCTGTATTCCAAGAGAGCAAGCACAATAACTGTTTTACTGGAGGCGTCCAACTTGGTTTTCTGACTTGTTGTACTGGAACGCGGTCAACTCAGGTGTGACGTCATTCCCAGTTCCCAATTCCAACTTCCGAGGTAAATGGAACGCACCATGAGTAGAGGACAGACGTGGGAGAGCGACGAGGAAATAGAAATATGGGCTGACCAAACAATTTCACAGAACACGGAGGTATTCAAAATGTTCAGTAAAAAACTAAAGGAGAGTGGAACTGATCGGTCTGTGGAACAATGTCGGTTAAAAGTAAAAATAAACAAAACAAACAAAACTTTAAAGTCCACGATCGTGTTGAGTGTGATTGAGGAGTGCGCTCTCCCTCTTTGTTTACTTCAGGGAGTTTTCCCACATGGAAATTCTGACCAATCAGAAAGCAGTTTCCTCTCGCAGGTACAAGCTGCCGTGTGAACACATCCAAACTCGAAGCAAAATGCAACATTGTAACAACTTGGTCTTTGATTCGGATCATACGAACAGACATCAGGTGTGAAGGCTCCCTTAAACAACATATTATAGACATTTGATTTTCAAATTCTTCAGTCCTATCTTTGTCCCCGACTAAAGTTTTAAACATAGTCCATTGTGGTGCCATGTTTTAAGGAGCCAGGGCAGCCATCTGCTGGAAGTTTATTTCAGCATATTTAGTTTCTGCCTGGCAGTGAATGTGTGTGTTATCCAATCCGTCCAATCTCTAGCTGCACCATGTTTCTCCATGATTCACTGTCTCGTATGCCTTCATGTTCCAAAAACCAATGTCCATGACTCAAGTTCATTTAACTTGTCCTACTGCTGTCCTGGTGAAGCATGTGTGTTTAACAATGGATGATTTAGCAAGTCCAATCTGATCAAATCAGACGGAGGAAGTAGTTTCACCTCACTGCAGGGAGCCTTGAGATAAGGGTGTAGAGGTCAGGGTGGTGGATGGGAATGCAGTATGGATGACTTTGAAACAGAAGACCTGTGCCCTGTCTTGCATTCTAACTAAGAACAATATTACTGACTTATTCTTGTATCAGAAACTTTCCTAACCTGAACCATAATTTAAATTGTTATGTTAAAACATTCCTGAGTCTACTGTCATGTTGTCATCTTTGTGAGGCTGCACATCGGCCCAGTTGTGCTCAGAGCTACTGCTCACGTCTGCATGTTCACATTTTCAGTGTTGGCATGTTTATAGCAGGTATTTTGTCCCTTGTTTACTATCTTAGTTTAAAGTGCTAGCATGCTAACATTTTTTAGTACTAAACAAAAAAAGTGTATCTGATGGGAGTGTCTGACACATTCTCTCTCTCCACTCCAAACTCTTAGGCTGGGTTGCACCAACAATGATTAACTTAGTCTAACATTAGTTCTAATCAGAGTTTAGCAAAGCTAGGTTTAAAATGAGTAAATCCAGATTTTAAAAAAAATTAAGCGGGGCTCTGTTTCACAATTAAAACTAATTAACAAAAATTAAATACAGTTGATCAATTTGGAGATGCTTGAAATTAAAATAAATAGATAAATAAAAAGGTTAATAAATAAATGAATACAAATAAATGCATCTGTGTGCTGTCGTGACCTGGTAGGCCTAAGTATAAAAGAGGGAAAAACTTTCAGCTGCTCTGTATTTTTTAACATTGTAACAACTAAATGCTACATTGTTTGCTAGCTAATGCTAACATTAGCTAAAAAGCTAATTCATGATGGCTCAGCAGAGAAGCTCTTATTTCTCCTCCTTTGAGAAAATCTTGTTGGCTGAATCAATGGAGCAAATAAACCGGTATCTTGATTGAAATCCTGCAGCATCGTAAATCTCAATTGGGTTGAGTCTGTCTCTCAATTTCCTTTGAGGAACTTCATTATTTTCCTCAATCCACCTCAAAAAAGCAGCCATTTTAAAAGTTAAGTTTAAAGGAGTTTAGAGATTCGGTGCAACAGAATTAAATTGAATCTAGGTTTAGAGTAAAAACTAAACTGAGGTTTAAATTTAGTAAGTTTGGTGCAACATAATTCAAAGTTAAACCATGATTTGATCTGGTTAAAACATTAATCCTTGTTGGTGCCATCCAGCCTTAATGTTTTCTAACTGAATGTAACTTCTGAAAAGAAGCTGACATTGACTATTTGTGTAACATGTTAATCAAACCACAGTTTTCTGAAGGTCCCCACTTTGTTTGACCCATCAGTTACTCCTGTCTGTGGCCCAAGTGATCTTCTTTAAACTACGTCACCTAACGTTGAAGCCACATCAAAACAATAAGCCAGAGGACAGCGTCCACAAATAGCACTAGAACGACGCCTACAGCCTCGTATATCGACGAGTTTGGCCCCTGACCGAGCTGCTGTTTTTCATGACTTAGGTGTAGAGAAGTAGCTGGAATTTCATTGATTCCATTGGACAAACTAAATAATATTGTGATGTTATAAAAAAGGCAGATAAGTTATAAAAATGTCATCCAGAATCGAATGTCGATAATGTCAGTTAAAAGTCACGGGACCATCTAAGTAGTCAAAATTCATCCCCTGGGCATCAGGAATATTTTTATTTAACAACCCAAACAGAAGTTTTTTCTCAGGGCAGAAGTGGTGGACCAAGTAACCAAAATGCTGGCTGTCCAACCACCATTGCTGTCTGTAGAGTCACACCACCAGCATGGCTGAAATAAACTGTAGTAATTTAACATCAGCAGAAGGATCCATCCGGTGTCCTGTCAGGCAACACTGGCTCTACATACAGGAGCAGCTTACCAATCAGGATTATAAACGCAGGTTGGAAGCTCTTCTTACATTCTTCTTTGAGGAAATGGTGTGCAAGGTATCATACACCTTATGACTTCAGTAATAAACTACAGTCAATCATTTCTCCTCCACAGGTTTCAGGGTTCATTCTTCCAATCAAACTCCTGCTTCTGTAATCCCAGCGGCTGCGGCTGCCTTACTTAGCTTGTCAATCCTGAAAGCTTCTCAGAAGCTGAACTAAATGATCATGTCCGGGCTTTTACTGCTCGGGTACTCTCTACTATAGCAGTCTTAATAGTCCGTCATAACATGAAGTGACAATATCATATATTCTATACATTAAAATGGGCTTTTTATGTCCGGCATTATCACACTAGATGGCTTTGTCCTTTCAAATCATTATCATTGAGAGGAGGAAACATTGGTTCCCTCATCATATGGAATTGGCTCTCTGATTAAATGAGCTTTCATCATCTCCTCCGCACACACCCCCTCCCCCTCGACTGTGTGTGTGCGTGTGTCTGCAGTCGGATCATCTTCCTTATGAAGTCATCGGGTAATGAGGCGAATCACATTAGATGAATGGATAGGCTGACTAATCGCATAAAGCCTGTTAATTGGATGCATATTGTCATGGCAAACGGTTATAGCATCATAAAGTCACGGAGCTGCCGAGGGTGGCGCTGCTCCGAGGTCACACGAGCAGCACTAACACGGGAGCAAACAGGCATGACAAATAAGAGAGGGAGGAACCTACAGGCCTTATGTCATGCTCTCTCTCCCTCCTCCTCTCTGTCACCTCTCTCTCAGTGTCTCTTCTCACTCATCAGCACCCAATCATCATTTTTAATTTCAGACGAGCGCTTCCTGCCTGCCGCTTCTCCCTCTCAGCCCACCTGGGAGAATTTTCAACAGCCTTTTCGTGCTTAATTACCTCAAAGACGCTGTCAATCTCGCCTAATTATAACTCAATTCTCGACATCCTGTCTCAGAAGGGCGGGCTCTGAATTGAACCGTTAAAATCCAGTTTACTTCCATGACCTCTGGAGCTCCCCCGCATAATAAGAACAGATGTTACAGTCGTCCTCGAAGGGAAAGCCTTCCCTAAACGTGCTCTCGTTGTTTCCCTCAGCGCCTCATTTATTTTCTATTAACGTGGATATATAGGCCAGGCTTAAGGGACCGTAACAATTCTAAAACTGACAAGTATTTAACGCGCAATAGTACAAATCATCACACAGTTAAAAATAAATGTAATTGCATTTATGTTCTGTACTTTATTAAACAAATCTAATGTTAAGAAGATTTGGAGCAGCTGTGTTTGCTAGTAAAGATTACAAAGTTAGTCTCAGGTTCATAAAAGAATTAGGTTCTTGCGTACGTTGTGCTACAATGTAAAAAAAACAATGTCCTCCTGCAGATTATAAAACTTAAGTTTTTTGGGGGGGTCATGGAAACTTTAGAGTTTAAAGTTTAGATGACTGGTTAAAAATGGTTTGCCAATATAAAGTATTTAACAGCTAGGCACTGTAGTTTTGAGAAAATGTTCCTCAAACAGCAGGATATGGTGCATTTGCTTGCCTTGTTCCAGCAGCAGATTTATACACACTTTGTTTAAAGCAGCGGGAGCGTGTGTGTCGCATCGATTCAAAATAAACTACAGCGAGGCTCAGTGCTGGGTTTTTAATAGTTTTTGCACAACAATGGATCTCCTTGGCAGAGAGGAATACAAAATATCAGGCAGCAGTTGTTAGAAGGAAACAGCCATTGTTGGTTTTGTTACAAAGAGGGAGAATATTATTCTTTTCACACAACAAGTCAAACTCTGATGCATACCCTTCAACGTGACAGACTAATGCTTCAGATTGACTTAAGCAGAAACAACATGGAACTCTTCATCACTTCATGTTTGTAGAAGTTTAAATTTGAAAGACTCATAAATTGATCAACAGTCTAACAGTGGAGACCAGAAACTGGCCATGTCGGCCTGCAGTACGGAGGCCATTCAACCACAGGCTGAAGAAGAACTCTGAAAGTCCAAGTACAGCTTTTGACATTTTTTAGAATAAAATTAAAAAACCTCTGAGACCTCTTCTGTTGACTTCGGCTCTGGAAACAACTCTGCCCTGATGACCCAGTATTTCCGCCCGATCTCATGTTAAATTCATGGTTTAGTTTATGCTCCCAATTGTATTATAATATATAGATGGAGAGAGGTGGACTGACTTGGATGGATAAGTTATGGGTCAGTATGGACGAGTATAGATGTGCCTTAAGCTAATTCATGAGAAGTCTGCTATCAGTATGATGTTTTAATTTACAGCTTATTTTTGTGTAATACAGCTACTGTAGAGAAACACAAAGTATACTGTATAATCCCCAGTTTAATTTGCCAAACATTCTTTTAAATCCTGTTATTATTTAAAGATACATTTTAGAGTTCGGACAAATATTTAAGATTTGATACTTGAAATCTCTTAAGATTCTTCTGATAGTAGCAGATAATGAAGTGGTTAAAATGTGTCACTTAGCTGCCAAATAATGCAGCAACTGTTAAAATGATACAGCTCTCCACTCAATTATCCTATGAAGCTTTTCTTTGCAGTATTTGTTGGAGATTATGGTTCAGTGTCGTTTTTAAAGGGCCAGTGCGCCGATTTTGAACCTCAGTCCTATCATGCTATTATGAGGAGCTAATGCCATGATGGTTGGAAAAAATGTAAATTCGCTCTGTGCCTTTGAAGGACGCTATCCGCTTCTCCAATGGGCCCTGGAAAACCTCCGCCAGACGACGAGGCCAGGGAGCTTGCTAAACTACACTTCCTCAATCTAGAACGCCGCCTCAGATGTCTCGTTCATGACGATCCTCATTTCTTAGTTTTTTTAGACGATCCACCTCTACATTCTCGTCGTAGTTCGGATTCTCTACCTCTCTGAGCGACTGCCTGCAGAAAAACGGTAGTATTTCTCTCCAGCGTCTCTCACTGGGCTGTTCCTTTCAGAGGGAGGGGCGCAATGCATGCTGGGTGTTGTAGGAACGTAGAATGGCCGAAACCACGAGCTGTTTGTACGACTTTCTCCACAGCTGTGGCGCTGAATTTCAAATATTATTGCTTCTATCAATTACAGAGAACACCAGCTTTGACTGACAGTGGCTTTTTCCAGGGGAAAATTGCTCCTTAAACTCTGGAGACGTTGCTCATTCCCAAAAAAAATAAAAGAACATTTCCAAGGAGTATCACTGATGAGCTCTGGATGGGGAAGATGTTTTGTTTTATCTTACTTTAATTTTAAACCCTTATTACTCAATGTCAGTTATTTGTACAGCACACATGGATGCGTGTGCGCGCTTGTGCAGAAGGGGAAATAATTAACTCTAACTCTCCAGCCTGCTCTGACAGTGACTTACACACACACACACACACACACACACACACATTACATCATATTCTGGAGGCACATCTGGACTCTTAAAAATATAAAAGATCAAATCATTCTCAACGCTGCCATAATGCATCTGCAGAAACGGATAACTAATATGGTCTGTAAAAGTTAATATCACAGATTGTATCTGCGGGAAAGCACTTAGGAAGTGAACTGACATGTTATCATACAAGGCCCAGTCGCTCTAATAACCACTGCTGTTGCCACGACAGGCACCAGCACCCCCGAGTTCCGAAAACAAATTAGATCAGATGGTTTTAAATGGCCTGATATTTATTAGAAACTGTATGAGGCGATTTGTCTTACTATCAGTTGTATTAAATTAAACCAATTTCATGATATCTGAGCATCATAACCAGGATGTTTTAAACCAGTGGACGGATGCTCAGAAGGGACCGAATTTCCTGCAGGAAATGAAGTGAATGGTGTTGAAAGTGATAACGTAAATCTGTCTTATTTTATGGCATATACAGAAGTGTGCAAAAGTTTTAGGCAGGTGTGAAAACATGCTGTAAACTAAGAATCCTTTCAAAAATGAAAGTGATAATAGTTTAATACACACACACGGCGCTGTTCGCCCTGCCTGCTCCGCCGCTCACCCGCACGCCTTGCTTATATTTATGACTATCTGTGATGTCTAAATCACATTAGATGTCCAATCAAATACACAGATCGTGTATTGTATGTATGTTTGAAAGGACAACAGATGCCTCGCTGTGCACAGAGAATAGCTGATTAGCATCAGTTCCTCTGTTTTCACTCGGCGCCACAGAGTCACAGAAAACAACGTGTGAGTGAGAGGAAGTTTGAATCAAACGGCACTAATGAAGAGAGCTCTGTATGTATGGCTGTAAATGAGTAATTATCATCAGAATCCCGGCATATTTTCACATTATAAAAGAGCGTGGAGAAATCACACAGAGCAGCACCTTGCAGAACATCGACCATTTGGTCTATTTACACGCACACAACCCGTTGGGGGCATTAATTTGTTAGAACCAGCAGGATTCTCGGAGGGAGACACAAACAAACACAAACAGACCTGATTAGCACATCATGATTAATGATTTTGACGGGCAATTTTGAAGCTCACATAGAAACTGTCAGTCTGCATGTGTGCGTGTCGATGTACGTGTGCGCATGCATACATTGATCAAAAGTTCTCACAAGACTCACAGCTGTACGTTTACATTTCTGAGTGTTCAGCTTAATCAAACACTGTCATGGGAGATGCAGAAGACATGAATCACGTCTGTGTGCCCATATGTTAATGTATACTGTGCAGAGTAAGCTCAACGGAGAAATGCATTGTGGTTAATGCACTGTAACGAGACGATTACGAACGTTAGACCAACTTATCTGCTTGAAATTGATTTAGCAACATAAGAAGCATTAAAGATACTAATGGGAGTGATAATGGAAGCACCAACAAAAGCAATGGTAACAACAATCATAGAACTATAAGCAAACAAGTAACCGAACTCCAGTGTATTGTCCAGATTGCCACTTTCTGTCTCAGAGTAAATGGAGAGCTGCCATGCAGAGCACAAAAGGTAATCCCTTTCAAAAAGAGCTGTGGCCGGTGATTTGTGGCCAAGCAGAGCACTTTCAAAAGTTTAGAGAATGCTTTAACTTTTCGGAAAAGTTCAGAGTGACAAGCACAACTTTTTTCTCTGCTGACTGCTCATGATGGAAGAGACCATGCGTTACATGCTCCCCAATAGGGTGACCGGTCAGAATACCAACAGCACAGATAAAGGAATAGCCAGAGAGGAAATTTGTCCTTGTTATAATTGAGCTACATTTGCTCACCATGGCAGCAACAGCAAGAGCCAGCAGTGCCAACAACTCAAGCAGACCTGCACATGGTTGTTACTAAATCCTTTGTGTCATTTGGAGACTGGAGGTGCAAACAACAAGCCTCAGATACTGCCAAAATGGGCAAACTTGCAAAAAAACTATACAGTCATACTGATTACAGCATATGTCATGCCCTAAGACAGCATAAAATAGATTACCCAGCCAGTTTGTGGAGTGCTGCTTTAAGGCCTCGACTTTGACATAGTTATCGTCACCATCTTAATTATTTGGCTCCAGAAGCGGCCATATTTGAACAACAAGGTGGAACTGGAGAGTAGCGAGGGATGTGGGCACTAAATTAACCAAGCTATACGGTATATTTCCAACGCTTATTCATTAGCTGGCTAATTACAGATAGTTAACTACACTGTCTGCTTTTTGTAGTCTAACCAACTCCAGCCAGGTATACCGAAGAGAATTTGTTTAATGTAGCGAATTTGGCGCTCGCTTGCACTCATCTCTGGTAGGCAGTGAGCTGTGGGTGAACAAAACAAACTTTAAAGTAACTTAAAAGAGCCGCTCTTCTCTTATCTGCAGGGAAAAGCCAAAAGCAATCCTGACTCCCATGCATTAGCCTCAACTAATAAAACTATGAACAAGCTAACAAGCCAGGGGAGCTCTGACACCGATACGTAACCATTAGTGCTAACCTATAAAATAATTAATACAAGATTCTATTCGCCAAGAAAGCCAGACGGAGGACATGCTTATTGAAACAACAGTTTGAAAAAAACTGGATTGGATCTGGATTTGGAAAGCTACTTTTTTTTTCTATCCAGGATCAGGTAATACATCTTACTTTTATCCCCGTCCAAAAAAAAAAAAAAATAGAAAGGATCAACCTGATCCAGATACAGACTTTTAAGGATTACCAAATCTGGATTACCAGTGCTCTAAATGGGAGTTCATACTACATATGTTGTCCACATGGGGGCGACAAAATCCCCACAAAATAAAAGATCCTGACAGTTGGTTTATTTAAATATTTAATTTTGATATCGCCACCTATTTGGTGAAATATATGTCATGGTAGCGATTCAGCAATTCAAGAGCTAAATATTAAAAACATTTCTGACGTACAAACATTTTTGTACAAATGTGTTTTGTTTGACCTACTTAAAAGTTGTGTTACATTTTGTTTAAATAATTCAGCCTGAATCCTCCCCTCTGCTTGGAGCAGCGTAATCCTGTTTTATTTTTTGGATCAAAGTCCCAATCCTACTCAAAAGTTTTGAACACCGGATAAAAGCTGGGATTGGATTACCTGATCTTATCTGATTACGTAATCCTTTTTTTTCTTTTGAACAACCCGTTTTCAAGCTTTGATCCTATTGGATAGCTTTAATCCGATCAGATTACCTTTGAAAAAACGGGCCCTGGAGATTTCCGATCGGTAATGCTGTAAAATTCAGAGCGGTCATTTTACTGAACTATTAGTGCCTTTTATTTAGACTATTGGACTTCACTTATTAGCGCTTGTCTAGTCTTTAGACCACTCAAAGTGTTTTACACTACATGTCATATTCACTTTTTCACACACTGATGGCAGAGGCTGCTGTGCAAAGTGCCTAAGCAATCACGCTCAGTCACACACCGATGGCTCTGCCTTCTGGAGCAATTTGGGGTTCAGTGTTTTGCACCGAAGACACTTCAACACGTGACTGTAGCAGCCGGAATCGAACCGCCAACCTTTAAATTAAAAGACAGCCGACTACCACTGAGCCACAGCCAGCCCTAGTGATACTTTTAGATATACAATTTCCATAGCTGGAGTTACTTTTTTACATGAGTGTTTCTAGTTTACTGTGACTGATTAACACTTGGACCGCCTGCGAAGAAGCAGTTTGGAGCTGTGGGTGGGATGTAACATTTAGAGGATAGATTTGCAACAATGAGCGTGTAATGAGCCGAATATCAGCTCTTCACAACGAGCCGCCGTGGGAGCTAGAATGGTCACATCCAATACTCTCCAGGTGTTTGCCTAAATAACAGCCAATCTGAATGCCAAATTATTTTGAAGGATGATATTACCGCAGATGAACTGTATCATGCTGGAACTATGTCACTTAAAAAGTAGAAATAAACAGTTCTTAATTGCGATGGAGTAGAAGAGCAAACACGGGAGGGATAATGACACCTTATACACTGTTGTGTGAAAGAATAAACCACCTACCAGCGTGCTGTCGCCCGTGTGTCAGGAGTGGTGTCATAGTTTAAAAATACAATGTGGAGCGTGGGTAGCTCAGGAGGATTGTCGTCATAGTGCAGTGGTGACACCACAGACACGAACACGCTCATAATTAATATTGCATGCATCTTTATTTTTTGTGTGCCACTTGTGTACGAACTTATGCAAGCTGAAAAAACAGAATGAAAATTTGAGCCTTATTGAAATAAATAAATAAGAATCTGCAGTGAACAGATCCTCATGCTGTCTTAAACCCTGCAGAGAAACGTTACAGGCTTCCTCACCAGCTGTGCAGGGCTCTCTGTATGTATTAAATATTGATAATGGCGATGTGTGCATGAATACAGTATGCTTATAACCAAGAGGGATGCTGGGAGATTTTAGAAGTGGGAGGTATGAATCTGGGCTAATGAACAGCAGGATTTTTTTTATTAATTTATTTACCTTCAAAGCAGACCCTCTACAGAAACATCCCAGCAGCTGCAGCCCTACACTTATGAAAATGCTCCTCATATAATGGTGAATGCTGACTTTATTCCAGCAGTGCTTTAATGGTACAATCACCTCTCTTTACCTCCGCTGAGGTTTTCTGAAAGAATCATTTAATGTATCGCAGGGTGAAGGCTTAAATCTTCCCTTTCCCACTTCAGTCTGGATGGAGAGGCGCGGACGAGCAGGACGGTAGAAGGTTAATTAAGACATATATATGTTCAGCCATGACGGGTCGAGATGTGCTGTGCAAAATGAAAAGGAACTCAATGTCAAAGCTTTCCTAACATATCCTGAAGAGGCTCAGTGCAGAATTTGTAGCATAACAGCATTTTAATTGACAGGTTTATAATTCCCTTAGTTATAAATACGATCAACTAAAAGTTTATTAGGTTCACCTGGTTTAAACTAATGCAGTCAAATACAACAGTCCTTTAATAAAGAGAGGTGTTGTTTAAGTTTATAGTCGTATTAGAGGCTGCAGTTTGTGGTGCTGTTGAACTTTATTGTGTTAAACTGCGTCTGTTGTTATTTAGTCCACACCAATTATATTTGAATTAATTTGAATAACTTTAAACTATTAAAAAGATGGCCGATAAGACAGCTCCCTTAAAGTGAAGCCAAAACCTCTCTATCGCCCCCTGGTGACTGGTTGCAGTATAGGTCATACAGCTCGCCTCCCCCATGTTAACAGATGGGACATGAGTCAAACTATAAAATCAAAATATACGTCAAATACATTTTTCTCAAACATGGTTTCTGTCATTATAGTTAGTTCTCATCATGTTGATTTACGTCATTTTTTCAGTAAGTTAAATGTGTGTTGTGGTTAGAGGAAGGGGTCAATACCGCAGCTCCACCAGCCGATCACTACTGCGCAGACTCTGGCTCCAAATGTGCGCGATGGCAGCGCTCGCTTCCGGGGCTTTGGCTTCTATCGTTGCAGTCTTCTGGAAAAGGGTGTTTGACCCTTTTCCACCTTTAATAGAAAATGAGCAGTGACTCCGTTGTCCTGACTACACTGGGAGTTAGTTTAACTACTGTACTACTACTTTTCTGCCATTGAGGATGTTTTGACATATTTCACATATAGGTTTTGCATATTTTAACAGCATGGCTTTCCCAGAGAAGAAACCAGACTTTATGGTGTTTTACTTCCCATTTTACTTTAGAGAAACAACCGTTAAAAGAGCCAAAATACAGAAAAAAGGCTGTATGTGCTGTGCAGGAGATTATTGTCCTGTGTGACCACCAGCCGATTAGAGCCGTTGGGCACACAGACCAGGGACCAATCATCACCAAGGAACGAGTCACTGCCTTGATGTTTTAAAGCCCAACTGACTTTGAAATGCATTTTTTGCCTGTTCTAACATTCACATCTGTCCTGTAAATCCTTTGAGAAAAAAAACAGAAACCACAAGAGGGAAAATTATACTTTAAATTGTTTGTTTTAATGGCGGGGCCACATTGAGACCCCATTGAAAACAAGACGGTACATCTCAAGGGGTTTATCTTAATAAAAAACAGAATTGTGCAGTTACTTCAATGGAAAACAGTTAAGTCTGTGTATATGGAGACCTTATTTCTATACAGCCGATTACACTTCACCCAATCTCGGATCCCAACGGCTATAATCTGAGACGACTTAGCCTCTGGGAACACCAGTGAACGTGCCGGGCGGTAAGCGATAAACAACTTCCTGTCAAGACTTCCTTTTCCGCGTGCGGCATTGTTACAGAAAGAGAAAACGTTTCCTTGTGATTTACTTTAATTAACGGGTCTTACCTTTGCTGAAATTTCAACATCATGATGCAGATTTGTAAAAAGAAAAGCTTTGTCAGGTCTGTCCTCAAGAGGAGAAGAAAACTTAAATTGCTTGTTTGTTGAACGGAGGTCGAATCGATCTGATGCATTCGAGGAAGTCGGGAAATCTGAATTTGTGACACAGCGTCAAGGGAATTTATCTCAAGTTAAATTTTAGATCTAGAACAGATTGTTAGCTGTTAGCATGCAGATGTCTGTTTATAGAGATTAATAAGAAGCTAAATTGTCGTCAGATGACGCTGATGGTAGCCGGGATGTCATTACGGCGGATTACGTTCCGCCTGCTCTCCACACTTTTTTTCCTGCATACGTCGCAGCCTGCTGATGCGTGATTGGTCAATATTACTCGGACTACAAACGTAGTTCAGGCAGAACACTTGCCTTCCCGGAAATCCACATCCCTGCCTACAGATTCTACATTTCAATGTGGAATCTGTAAATAGAGATTACACTTCACCTAAAGCAGTGATTTCAGTGTTCTGCCAGGGGAAGGAAAGAAGTCACAATTAGTCAGACTGACAAAACATTTAACATTTGAAATTAAATTTCGAAAACCTTAACTGATGTCTGTTTGTGATTTCAGCTGGAGTAATGTGAACAATGGCAGTACAAGAACCTGTGCAAATTCATGCAGGAACTCGTTTTCAGCACATCCATATTAATTTCATGAGGACACTGTTTGTGCAGAGCAGTGCTCGCTTTGTATAAAATATAATCCACGTGAAATTATCAAACCAGGAAGTATAAATACAAGGAATAGCTTAACTCCATCTGAAAGCACCCCACTGCTGTGTCCAGGCTTATACAGCAGCTGTGCCGTTACCGTACCTGTCCTTTCACTGCCTTTGATTTTACAGCCAGTGACCACTTTGTAGCAGACATTTTAAATCTCTTCTTTGTAAGAACTTCAAACAGACAGAAATGCAAACCATGCAGCACTGTCATGTATTTTGATTTTGGGGGCATTGTATGCTAAGTAAGTACGCTCAGGTTGAGTCAGGGATGATGGGATTCAGCAACTCAGTAGGATACTGGGAGTGTGTGTCTTTGTGTGTGCGCGCCTGTCATTCTCCTTTCTTTTATGTTTCTTTGATGTGTGAATAAAAATGGGTTCCAGCCTTGAGCGTCCTGGTCCCAGTGCTGCATTCATGTGCACTTTTTCAGTATGATGACATTCATGCTTGCAACTTTTTTGGCCTTGTTTGTTATTGTGCTGTTGCGTTCGTGTGAAAGCTGGAAGATAAGCAACATATGGGCCGTTTGGGAGATGTCGGGGTTTTAATCCTGTGGGGCTGACCTGAATGCTTCTAAGCTTCAATCGTTGCCATGGTAATCGATGGCAAAAATCAGTACTGGAATATTATATATATTTTTTCTTTATAATAATAACCCAGCATAAATCCTTGTAGTGACTTTTAAACAATCCAATATATCTAAATAAATGAAGGTTTGGAAGGGTGAACGAGTTTCAGATGTGTGTTCTGGGATGAAAATAAATCAGTGTCCATGCACTGTTCATCTTTCGATTCTGTGATCCATTTATTCACCTTCCTTTGTCGACATTCAAACAAGTTCACCAAGGCAGATTGCAACGTCCATTATAGTGCAGCGATGTTTCCATTCATCAAACATAAAGCAAGCTGAACCGACCGGGCACGACACACAGGCGGTAACAAAAGCCTCCACATACACACACACACCTGCTCCTTATCATCGGGGGATGCACTCTACACATGATGCTTCACCTGGTGTTCGGTATCGGAACAGCATGATATTACACAGTCACTGTGTTAAGCAAAGTCAACACACACAAAAAATAAGACGGGGCCAAAAACGGATTCCGGTGTTCTTGAGTGGTGGAGACGAAATGCGGACCGTTATCCGCAGCTGGCAACTGTAGTCAGGCACTTGCTTTGCATCCCTGAAACGTCAACCCCTTGGGAGTGCATTTTTTCGAAAGCTGGATTTGGTGTAAGTCAATTGAGAATCCCCCCCCCCCCACACACACACACACAGCCCATCCCCCTGCCGAAGCTTCGACACCCAAAAAAAGGTATTCGGGGCAGCTCTAGTCTTTGGGGACTGTCCTCTTCTTTTTACACTCCAGCTCAAGCAACCCTTTTAAACACACTCTTTTATTTCATATTTAATGTAGATGCAACATTAACTCTTGACAAGTGGAATTATTGTTGTTTCACTTTTTTAATCCAACTGTGAATAAGTGTTTCTCTCTCTCCCCTCTCCATAGAGACCACTGTATCGGCCTCTAGCAGCTTATTTAAACCGTGTTGTTAGTTGGGTCTCATGTTGGTTGTTTGGTGGTTTCACTGTCTCTCTCTTCTTTTAATTTCTCAGAGTGAGCTTAGGCACCTCACAGCTTTTGTGTAAGCTTTTGTTTTCTCTAACCCAGAATATAATCCCGGACAGAAACTCATTCTGGTGAAAGAACATTTGGGAGCTTTGATGTGACGTTCTGTGGCCGCTGTGCAGTAAAAAAGAACTGAGGATGCCCCAGAATTGGAATTGGACATATTTTGAAGACATCCACCACCGTTACTCTCCACCTGGCTACATATGATGAGCATTAAAGGTAAATCTTAAGGTGTAGAATTGTCCAATATGAACATAATTCCAGGCATACTGAGCTGTAAAGTATTGAGTTAAGGGAATGCACATAGACACTAAATCTGATATTATTTGCCATTTTAATGACTATAAACCCCCCTAGCATCATCCAACAAGCACTGCTCCTCCCATTTTACCACCACCAAGAAAACACCAGATGTCCTGTATCTGTCAGCAGGTAGCTTGCAGGCACATCACACTCGCTCGCACACCTTCACACACAAACATGTAAATTGAGTCGGACCGATAAGCAAGGGAGTGAAGATGGCTTATAGGCAGGTTTTGATTCTGCTCAGTTTTATCCCGAGGAAACACACCAGAGCGTGCATTAACACACGGAAAGAGACACACACTGAGTGGGGGGGCCACCCCGGGATGGCAACCTGCTGAGAACACACAACGGTTATTAACAGGAATCTAATCAGTGCCTCAAATAAGCTCCGATGGAACTCATTAAGATCGCCAACGGAGATCAGCACAGACGACAAGACAGCATGAGGGCAGGGGGGAAGAGTACAGGATGGATGGATGGATTGGTTGATGGATGGATTGATAGAGAGATGGATGAATAGTTGGAGAGATAGTAGGATGGATGCATAGTTGGGCAGACAAAAAGATGGATGGAACGTTGGATAGAGAGAGAGAGATAGATGGAGAGATGGTTGGATGGAGACAAAGATGATAGATGATCAATGGCAAGATAGACGGATGGATAGAGAAAGAGATGGATAAAACGATGGATGGACGAGTGGATAAAGAGTGAGATGGATGGATTGAAAGAGATGGTTGGATGCATGGATTGATAGATGGATGGATAGATCAATAGATGATAGATGGGTAGCTGAAAGTGAGAGAGATGGATGGATAGAGACATGGCTAGAAAGAAGACTGGATGGATAAAATGATTAAAGGATGAATGGATCGATAGTGAGATATAGATGGATGAAGATTGACTGATTGGTGAGTTAATAAATGGATGGATAGCAAGATGGATGAATGAGACAGATGGATTGATGAATAAATCGATGGATGGAAGGATTGAAAGAGAGGATTGGATGCATGGATTAATAGATGGATAAACAGTCAGACATATAGATGTGAAAACCAGCCTTGTGTTTTCCCTTCCTGGCTTGTTGTCGTTGTTTGGAGCATCACACAGCGCTGTGTACAAGTTAGAGATATGAAACACTCTCATTTTACCGCCTTTCTTCTTCCCACTCATGTTTTTTCATGTTTTCACAGAGGCATGTCAGACAGCGCACAGAATGAGTCCCATTGTGTTTTGCTCTGTTGAAGTCCTGGCGCCGTCTCCGCTCGGTAATCCAACATGAGAACTGTCAGGAAATGGCTGCCTTTGTGTCTAAACTTCCCCGGCTTTCTTCTTTTTAAGTCGAATCAGAGGAAGTGTGTTGAGTGATCCTAGAGCACAATTTGCTTTGAATTTCTTTTAAGTGGTTTTTCAACAGCAGGTAATGGGCCATGTGTGACCCAGAGAATTGGCAGGAAGTCTTTACAAAAGTTTCCCTTTTCAGTCTTTTATGCCATGAAAAAAAAAATCTATTTCCACTGCAGTGACTCTTGAGTGTTAAAGCATGAATGCATGTGTGTGTTTATAATTATCAGCCAGCAGGAGACTGACCAACATGTTTTCTCACAGAGCAGCACAACCTGAGCTCGCACAGCTGGTTTGTGACGGAGCGGCTGACTGTGAAGCCCTCCTGGTGGGGTTATTTTCCAAGTCATCTAAGGATAAAATGATTTTTAAAAAACATTCATTGCAGCTACTGTAAGCAATAAAGTTGTTTCCTTGCAACCACCTACACCTTAAGGCAGCTGCGCCTAATTATGCCCAGCCGGCTCCAGCAGGGAGTCCACCTCATCTAGCAGTACACCGACCCCCTTTCCCTCCCTCCTCTCCGCCTCCACTTCCAGCAACAGCACTGTAAATTGAGGGACGCTGTAATCAGCGGTGTGACTTGGTCGGTAAGTGACGGCATCGATCGTCTGGGATTGAAGAGTCAGTCTTAATACCGGCTGGTTTCAGGAGTGGAGTGGTGTTGAGGCGTGGGGCGCCGAAGAGGCAAGAGGGGTTTTTATAACGAGGATGGATGGACAAGGCGGACGAAGGGAAAACTGGTCTCCGTTCTCATTTGGAAACGACCACTTCAATCAAAAGACGCTATGGTTTAGAGACTTGTGATTTAACTGTTCAATCCCTTGCCGAGACTAGAATTAAGGTTTGAAAAGTGTTGTACATTTACAATGGAATTGCGTTCAAAGGTTCCCAGAGTGTTGTGCCCTTGAGGGAGCAGAATAGTTTCCCAATCCTGGGGTTTCAAAATAAAAAAAAACCTTGTTTTAGAGACAAAGTAAGATTAAGTATTAGGCTTCTGAGAAAGTAACGCAATTTCTAAAATGTTCATAAAGACAAAGACTTGCATAATTGTTACATTACTGATTCCACGTGAAGGCTAAAGTTGTGCATATATAAGCAGTTGTTCTTCAATCATTCTAAAAACATTTTTGGCTGACCGCCGGGGTCAGCCCTACACATGGGTCTGTATGTGAGTGACTGACTGAGTGAGTGACGGTATTGTCACAGCCGTAGAGAGAGAGAGAGTTGCAACATCGCAATGGCATATCATGGAGCATATTGGACCTCCACTGACGCGACTATACGTGTCTCTACGGCTCTGGTTACTTTGTTCAGGGCTGCTCCTCCGCTGCTCATCCGCTGTCCTGCTTTTAAACACATTGTCCAGCGCTTAGAATACTTCCAACTATTAAGTCACTTTAAAATAGCTTTTTATGCTTTATATTTGCTTTCATTCAAGGAAATTTTACAAAGAACGGTGGTTGGTGAGGGGGGAGTGACATTGACGAGCACGGCGGAGTTCCAAAAGTTGAACTATTTTCAAATGAGAGCGCTGTTAGCACAGCAACAAAAAACAGCCGAGGATGTTTTGGCGCTCATGACGCTGAGCGCCGAAAAATGCTGAACTGCATTGGTTTTGTATAGAAAATAGGTACTGCCAGTGCATAAAACGCTGTCAGTGGACACAGGCCCTTCGTGTGGTCTAACACTGATCTAGATAGATAAGGTAGAGATCATGGCTCTCTGCAGGCCAATAAAGTTGTCCCACACGAAACTAGAACTTACTCTCTGGAAAAGGAGCCTGTGCCGTGTTAAAGAGGGTCTTTCCCCATTCTGTTGCCACAAAATTGGACACAGTGTAGCATTAACATGAACCTCATAACCTGCCCCAGACTAAAGGTACACAAATATTGACCCCCAACATCCAGTTTCCTCGGCCCACTGAGCTCAAGCCAACAAAACGTCATATACAACAGTCCTACAATAAATCTTCATGGAGGTGTAATGTTCAGTTTTGGTGTTAAGTGTTTAAGAAAGGTCGTTTAAACTTATGGTAAATGGAGCAAGAAACCTCTCAGGCAGGATTTATTGTAGGACTGTTGTAGAGAACTTTACACAAAAAGTGTCCACATACTTTTGGCCCAATTAACAGCTCCATACTATTTATGCAAACTGGCAAGAGAATGTTTCAGTGTTTTTGTGTGCATGTGTGTCTCCATATTTATGTGTCACCGCAACTGTGTCTGCCAGACTGCATTCAGCCATTTCACACTCCAGAAGTCTCCGGGGGGGGGGGGGGGGGCCCGGAGGGGGGAAACAGTCCCTCCCACACACACACAAACACTGCATACACACAAACAGAAACCTGAGATTGTATCATAAATGCCGTGACAATCTGGGATTTTGTTGTGTGAAAGATGTGTCAGTCACACTACAAGATTAGATGGATCATGGTGTTCCTTTGTCTTGTTTTGTATTCACAGGGAAAAAACAGATGCCCTCCCACCCGTCAATACGCACAAATAAAAGTCACTCGCTGATGACTTACAAAGAACGAATCAAGCTTCTTTACAGCAGCGCTTTTTCTGTTCCCATTGGCTGCTCCTTTGAAACAAGTATTGTGGATTGAGAATAATTGGGTTCCCTTAAATGTGTGCTGATGCAAACTTTATCACTTCACCACACAGAGCTGTATTTTGAGCTGTAACCGGCTTAGAAATCAGAAAAAGTTAATTTTCATTCCTTGAAATCAAACTTCTTCAGAGGATTATGTGAGCACACCCACAGCTCCAAAAGTCAAATAAAATGTGCACGACTTCTTTGAGCGATGCCATCTTCAACCTGAAAATAGCTACCTGTCGTGCACAGCAGGCACACTTTAATATAAGTTGGCTAATTTGTTTGTTTGCTCGAGCAAGGTGGAAAAGAGTTCAGGCGCCGCCGCAAAGTCTTTCATGCCTGAACGCCTAAATTAGAAGAGATGTGTTTTATTTATAGCGCTTCGTTTAGTGTAAATGTTAGATGTGCTTTGGTTTGATTGGGTTTAATTAGAATGCAGGCGTTTGTTTTAGAGCAGTGAGGGTGGAAAGGGCTGCTGGGATGAGCGCTGCTTCCTCAGGTTGTACAGTGAAGTCGTAATCGAAGGTGGCAGCTGTGAGGTATTTGTGTCACTGTGTTGTGCGCCGTTGTATTTCCTCTCCTCAGCTCTGTTTGTGAGCCACATTCAGTTTTGGTAGCAGGAAGGGAGTCTTTCACTTCTGCGTCTGTGTGAGACCTTACCAAGGTGTGGTAAAAGTCAATTTCCAGATTGTATATAAAATCATTCTCTGACAGCAGACAGTGCCAGAGGCCACAGATAAATCCAAGAGGAGAAGAAAGCGTTGCCGCTCTCAGCTGAGCACAGGCGTCCTTATTAAAGCAGCAGAGGCCTACAGAGTCAATTCATCCAAATCAATTCAGCTCTCTGCTGAGCTGTAGGTAGCTGATAAGGACTTCTGTTTGTTGGGAAATTCACTGCAGTCAGTTATTGTACCATTTGAGCTGGGATTTTATTCTCCCATGTTTTTCATGTGGAAATAAGCATCAATATTCTTGACTTTGCTTCATTATTTTGTGCCTTTGTAAGCACCTGAGTTCTCTATTCTATATCTCTATATTTTAAACCAATCAAATAAAGTAATTGTGTTTTGAACAAACGTGCGAACAAAATTGAAAAAATGCTTTTTCTTAAAATATTTAGGGTATATTGTGCATCTTCGTGATTGTAACCCCTCGATCCCACAGGATCCGTCTGGGCGTGCGTTCCGTCTTCCGATTTCTGTGTGTTGATCTCAAAATAAACGGGAAAAAATGGGAGTCTGTACCGTTCTGAACATGGTGTTTTATTTTGAAATGACCGGATGCTGTATGCTGCTTTCGTGCGTGACTTCCTGTTTGGAACAATCTGCTCTGTTGAGCTTGACACGTGTTTGAAGCGACCATCGTCAAAAATAGACCCGGCGCATATCTTTAGCGGAGCAAAGCGGAGACACGCTTCTGGCGCGTGCTGTGGAATCACGATCATTGACTTGAATGGGCGCGATCGACTCCGGAGGTCGCAGGGCGCACCGAACGCGCCAGAGACGGATCCTGTGGAATCGAGGGGTAATAGTTGAAGAAGTGCTGAAGAAATCATGGTATTGCTGCACAGCATGGCCCAGACATTCATGGTTGTATAAGCAATAACGCAGTGATGGTGTGTTAAAGATGGGAGGCAAATCTCCTCCTGTAATCTACAGACATACACTGACTCACGATAGCACAACACACAGTTTGTTACAACATAAAGAGCTAAAATCTATATGGATCAAGTCACAAAGTTTAGACAGAATAATGACGCCAGAAATAATAATCGTAGGAATGTCTCAGTTGTTAAATTGACTAAGTGCTCACTTTAAGTCAATATTCGTTTACGGCATTCTAAACATTTTCCATCTGCAACTTACCTGACAGAGAAAATCAATAACCAGTTGCAAATTTAACGGAATTATTCTTTAAAGAGAGAAATCTAAGTGGGAGAATGAACCGCATTAATGGTAAATGGACTGCACTTAAGCTTTTGTAGTTTTCAGACCACTCAAAGCACTTTTACACAACATGCCACATTCACCCTTTTACACACGTTCATACATTGCTATGGAAAGTGCTAACCTCCAATCAGGAACTACTGTAAAATTTGGAATATAAGTTGCAGTCTGATTTGGGGGTATGCCAGAGGGGAAAAGGTTTTCCAGAGGTATTTATTAATAAAAACGTGTACACAAGTTATTTCAACACTGTTTTAATTTATTTTCATTTAAAACACATTAAAAACACACAAATTACAGCCTACCATCTGTTTGCAATCCTGCCAGCTACTGGTGCTGTAGCTAGCGGTAGCTGGCAGCCTACGGTAACGCTTGTTTTTTTTGATTGTTGTGAGGGTGGCGGCTGCAATGGAGATCATGGCGGTGCATATACGTGACGAAGCGTTAGCAACAATCAAGTTAGTTTTCCTCGCTTAAGGAAAACAGCACTGCAGCATATTGTAAATATACGAGACGATGTAGCGGCTTGGACCCAGAAACAGTTTAGCTCAGAGACCGGATAGCGCCATCGTCTGGGTAAAATACCGTAACACAATAACATACCTCTCTTCATTTTTCACTGGTATATTGGCCGCACCGGTATATCGGATGCAGCCCACTTTTTAGATGAGAAAAAAAAGTTTTGAAAGTTTGTCTTATACACTGAATTTTAGGGCCTTCTGAAACACTTTCGGGTTCAGTGTCTTGCCCAAGCACTTCAAACCGCCAACTTTTCGATTAAAAGACGATCAACTCCCACTGAGCCACACGCCGCGGCCTCATAAGAAACCTGTTGGCTGTGAGGGTTGGTGTACAGTTCTGTTAAACTGTGATGAGACTGATTAACAGTACCCAAAATGGAAGGTAGAAGTCCAACCCGTGTTCCTAATTATGTCTAAATAGCCCCACCACTTCAGTCCTTCCCCCAGGCTTTGCACAGTCGCTGTTATATATACTGCTGTGCCACGCTACAAAGAAAGCAATGGCTTATATATATAATCTTTGATGCATGTAATCTTACTGTATGCTTGTGTTGTCACCATAAATGCGCCACAGGACTCTACATGATGTGCAGATAGTCTGTTGTTTCCCATTTTAGTTTTTATCTTTGTTTCTGCCAATTTCTCATTTCACACTGCCTCTCTCTCTCTCTCTCTCTCTCTCTCTCTCTCTCTCTCTCTCTCTCTCTCTCGTTCTGTACTGTAATGGAAAAAGTGATTAGCACAGTTAAACGGCATGAGAGACACCCAGAGCCTTTGGGTGAATTGTTCTGCCATAATTTCTTTGTTAATTGCTTCTCTGGGGAGGCATGAGAGTAAAAGAAGCCCCGGGGTAACTAAGTCTGCCACGCTTACACACTGGCCTGCTTATGGGAGACACTCGCTATGTCCCCCTTCCTCCCTCCTTTTCCTCCTCGTACTATTCATATCACCCTCCTCCTCCTCCTCCCTGTGCCTATTAACTTGTGGCTTCCTCCTCATTCTTTTGTTCCGGTTTAAAAACCTGCTTGAGAAACCTGTGAATCCCCTTTAACCCTTTTCCTCTCCTCTCCTATTTTCACCTTCCCTCTCACCCATGTGTCACTTCTGCTTCACACTTTTCATTCTAACCTCCCTCCCCTTCGTTCAAAAGCTCCCCTCTGTCATTCCTGCTAGTTGGTGATTTTTCACTCTCTCCCCTTCCCCTCTTTCTCCCTTTTTCGCGCTCCCTTCCTACTTTGTTATTCCAGCGGTCTTTCCCGCTGTAGTTCATCTCACCTTGACAGCAAAATGTACATTAAAGCACAGCCACATCCTCACATCGCTGATTTATGGCGCTTGACAGATAAAGTATCTTTAGGCACGCAAGACAGCCATCACGAAGGGAATGCAACGCCGTGAGGTGGCAGGCTTCATCTCTGTCTTTGCCCCGCGGTGAATTATGCACGTTATTGCCCAGACGGAGAGAAGATGGAAGTTTGAAACATGGAGAGCACATTTGCTTTATCTGATCCACTGTGATGTGTCTGCTCGAACACTGTGAGGCTCTCTTTTAGTGCAATTGATTTTCATGATAGAACATTGCTCCTAAGTTCTGACAATGTATAATACTCTTTGTACCAAACCTCACCAGTCAGCTTGTCTCTTAATATTTACTCTAAACTTTAATAATGATTGGGATTTTGAGGTCTGAAAGACTCAGTCAAACACGAGGGCAGAAGCTGCTGTCTCTTTCTCTATTGACATTGTTCTGCAGTCACAGGCGTATCGAAGGACAGCTTAAGCCCTAAACTTTGACCTGGTTCATTTTGTTTCCAGAACATGAAGTGATATTTAACAGTAACCTTATTATATACCCATTATAGGTCTCCCTGGTTAGGTAGCTAACTGAGTTAAATGTAGGGCTGCACGGTGGTGCAGTGGTTAGCACTGTCGCCTCACAGCTGGAAGGTTCCTGGTTCAGACGTAGGCGGCCTTTCTGTGTGCAGTTTGCATGTTCTTCTCATGCAGCCTTCCGGGTACTCCAGCTTCCTCCCACTGTCCAAAGACATGCTTGTTAGGTTAATTGGTGATTTTAAATTGCCTGTAGTAGAGAATGTGTGCCTCCGTCTTTATTGCTGCGTTCCAGACAGCTGGGAACTCGAGAACTTCCCACTAGAAATTCCAACTTCCGATGGTGAAGTCGGGGTAGATAAATCTGCTCCGAGTTCACAAGTAGGAACTCCGACTTTGAATGGTGTTCCATAGCAATTTATCTAGTCAGAGGTCGGAAAAACGCTGCGTTCCAGACTTTACAGTTCGGAAGTCAGAAATTTCTACTTGGAAGTTGTTGGAACGCAGCATAAGTGTCAGCCCTATGATTGACTGGCAACCAGTCCACGGTTTATCCCGCTTTTTGCCAAGTGATAGCTGAACAGGATAAGCGGTATAGATAATGGATGGATTAAAGTTGGACTCAGCTTGAATCAGAACAATCCTGGACAAACAGGAACATCTTGTTCTCTCATCCTGGAGAGATGGATACGATTACACCTATTCAACATTTGGCTTTTTTTGGTGTCTGATAGCAATCACATTGAATGGTGTCTAAGGGAGAGGTGTAAGGTGGATGGATGGGACAAATATGTTTGAGACTATGAAAGGGGAAATCACCACTTAATTCCCCCGGCCATTTAAATAGTCATGAGCCAGGGGATGAAATGATGTGATAGTTTTACTAAACTCAAGACTCATCTTCCCAAACTCTTACTAAGTAGACGGAGACTACCAATGGAAAACAATAACTATTTTGGGTTAGTTAGGGACGGGACATACAGAGTTTGTTGCTGCAAAATAGAAGTGTCCATTGAGTCAAGAAATGGAACTGATCCCAAGTCAAATCAGTCACATCTTGCCGGACACTGACAGAGCTGAATGTATAAGCTGTCCTCCTGAAAAGTCCCCATTTTCGTCCACTGATAGTTACAAAGGTGAGAGAATAGAGTGTAAAATTGGAAGTCATAGCGCAGCTGAAAACGGCCCTCCCTTTAGAAATGCTGGTGCACCTCTGAGTGAGGCAATTACCCTCAGTTGGCTTTGTCCAATGGCAGAAGGCGGGGGCTGTAATCGTGAGCTCCCACCTGTGTATAAGTGTGAATAGCATGGTTGTTGAAACACAGCGAGGCTGTTCATTCAGACTTCCCCGGGATGATAAAAGGTTAAATCTGAACATTTGTGTCCCGTCCTCTAAATCTCTGTTCGGCGTTTAGTACATGAGTGGGCGGCATGGGGATTCTTTTTGACACTGATAGGCGTTAGTCAATTTTCACACTTCAAAAGGTCTGGAACAAAAGTGTGAACCGTGGGGTTGCAGGAGACCAGTTCGCTCCCACTGTTGGAAATTCCCCGCAATAACTTGTCAGAACAGCTAGCTCTGGCATTTACAAAGAGGCATGTATGCTGAATGACAGGGTTGCCGTGGTGATAACCTTCCATGGTCTCCTCGTTTCTGAAGTAAATTCTAATACGTTCAAATCAGGGACCTTTTAATTATGCAGTTATGTACACAGCAAATAGGTGACCTTTGGTGAGCGTAACTGTTGTTTAGTGAAGTGGCAGTGACCTTTAATGGCTACAGAAGGAGAGAAAAAGCATTCACACATGTTGAATGTGTAACACTGAGGTTTTATTTAATGGAAACAAAATGCTGAAAAAGAGCAGGGATATAAAGCCTGCGCATACACACAATGCAAAAACCATTAGCATATATTGAGTCAGATTATACGTGTGATTTAATACATGCATTAACACAATGTAACATTTAAAGTGTACTCTACTGTGAATACAGCATGAGGTCAACAGTACAACACTTCACAATTGCTCAGTGTAATGTATTAGCGTACAATATGTTTCCTCTCATGCAAGACTATAATACATAATAGTATAGTGTAGCATACTTATAGTAGCTCTGACTATCGTTCTTTTCAGTAAATACTATATATCATTGTATTGAGCTAGATCTGGGAACAAAGCTACAGCTAAGGGAAATCCAATGGGGCTTAGAATAAAGACAATTAAAGAGCAGCTCCAGTCACGATTTAAGACATATAAAATGCTCTGCTTGAAATGATAAATTATGTACGATATGTTTACTGCAAAATATGTTTAATTACAGACTGCAGTGGTTGGCGCTGTTGCCTCACAGCTAGAAGGTCACTGGTTCAAACCCCGGTTTGGGCAAGGTGGGCCTTTCTGTGCGGAGGTTGCATGTTCTCCTCGTGCATGCGTGGGTTCCCTCCGGGGTCTCCGGCTTCCTCCCACAGTCCAAAGACACGCTTGTAAGGTTAATTGGTGACTCTAAATTGCCCGTAGGTGCTCCTTCTCCCTCATTAAAAATCGCTGAATCTGCATAGGCCCCGCCCATTATGCAAAATTTCCAACCGCCCCTTCCATCACAAAACCAAACACGTCTCTGCCGTCGTTTAGTGGCAACTTGAAACTTAGCTAGCTTGAAATGTAGCAATTAGTAGTAGTAACGTTAACGTTAGTAGTCAGGAGTGAGTTTGCAAAAATTACAATGGCGGTTACAGTTGGCTCGCATCGCCGAAGTAGTTGCCGTAGGTTGCACATAATGATATGCATAGCGTCACATGAAGATGTTTTGTTATATTTCCAATGGAGGTCTTTAAAACAGTAACATGGAAACAGGTAAGCCAAAGTTATTTGATTAAAACAAACAAATGCCACTGAAAAATTTGAAACACCAATCACAGCTTACGGCCAACATCCTGGTTTGACTGTAAACTTCTGTGGAGACACTTGCAGTTATATTCCTAATCCATTTATCCACCATTTTTTTCTGTGCTTAATGCACAGTATGTTATATAGATAGATTGTCTGTCAATCAAAACAACAACAAAATCATAGCATGTAATAATGGGAGTTGTTGCCTTCTAACAAACATTGATGATTAAATTCTATCTGATGTCACTCAAACATGAATCATGTTATTGAATGAAGTATCAAGTTTATTCACAGTATGTCTGTTTAGTTTTCACCACAAGTAAAGTTAGCTACCGTTAACATTTGTCAGTTTCATTCTTCTATCTGTAGTAGGCCTATCATCTGTTTCCCCGGCAACTGTAAACAACTTAAACAGTTATTTTGATAAAAAATTATTGGATTATCTGTGTTGTAATTGTTAATAAACATATTGAGTTTACCATCAAAGACTGAGATAACCAAATATCTATTTTAATTTGAGTAACTAGCTCAAATAATCTAACTTATTTATTGATAGAAATAATTCCTAATCAAATTTCTAAAGACTGAAAAACATTTCAGGAAAAGATCATTTTTTAGTTACAACATATTTCCAATTAATTGCAATAAGCACATTTCAAACTACAACATCGACATACTCTACCAGCAAGAGGATGAAACACCACTGGCCTCTCCCTCCTGTCTGGACACACCCTGGAAGAGCTTGTTCCGTCCTTTAACCCACTGCGGCTCTCTGTCTGACTGCACTTTGGTGCTTGTTGCCCTCCCTGCATGACCCAAATAACAAAGCTTTTATCACCCTCCTGGTTAACCTTTGAGGTGATCTCTCATTCGACCAGAGGCTTATCTCTGAGCCCAGGAGGTGCTGTTGGTTCCAGACTACCACAGAGATGGCATTACTGTGAGCGAAAACTACAACACACATGCCTGGATAAATCACAAAAGGGCTACAGTTTGTGACAGGCTTGAATAGACACCTTGCTTATATGTAGTTCTGATCTTTTCATTGGCCTGACAAATATGACAAGTTACAGTTAGCTTGGAACAAATGCTTTGTGATTAAGGTACCTGTAAAGGTACACAATAGGTGAACAGTTTAAGTGTATATTTAAAACCCATCAGCTTGACAGTATCTGAAAACTGAAACAACTGACGTACACTCAGTTACGTCCCTCCAGTTGCCGTCATGCCAGTAAATTAACATTGCTGTAGGTCTTTCAAATGATGCATTCCAATTACATAAAGGACAATTGCTGTCACTTTAACAGCTGGCCCTATAGGCTGAAGTTATTACGTCTCGCCCTCCAGTTGTACCTCTCTAATTAAAATCCTAGGAGTCCACAGCCTAGTTATGATAATTTCCAAGCTACAGTAGCTGTCCTATTTTGCGGTTTCGACTGGAACCATGAACTATAAAAGAAGTGGACATAGCATAGAGATTTTACACATTGTTTTTTTGACTGCTGTTTTGAAGCTTAGTGTTTGGCATCGTGGGTGCTGCCATCTTTGTTTTTTGGAGCCAAAAGTAACCGTTTATTATTATTATTAATATTTTTATTTGATGCACCGTACAAGATAATAGCTTTAAAGACACAAGGGTGGAGATGAAGAGGAGACATGTTAGTAAACGCCCAATCTTGGATTCCATCAGCTATGGTCTGACGACGATATAGCCTCTGGGGACAACGGTGAGCATGCCGGGCATGTAGCTAGCAGTTAGCGATAAACGACTTCCAGAAAACGTTTTTCTTGTGATTTACTTTAATTACCTTGCCGAAATTTCAACATCATGATGCAGATTAGTAAACAGTCAAAATGAAGCTTTGGCAGGTCTGTCCTCAAGAGGAGAAGAAAACTACTTTTAAAATGCTCGTTTGTTGAACGGAGGTCGGATCGATCATTTCTGATGCATTAGAGGAAGTCGGGAAATCTAAACACTGAGCGGCTTTCGTGACAACGTCAAGGGGATTTACCTTCAGTTGAATTTTAGCTCTAGAACAGATTGTTAGCTGTTAGCATGCAGATGTCTGTTTATAGAGATTAGTAAGAAGCTTAATCATTGTCAGATAGCCGCTGATGGGAGCCGGGATGTCATTACAGCGCATTTCGTTCCGCCTGCTTTTGCTCTCCACACAGACTGTTTTTCCTGCATATGTCGCAGCCTGCTGATATGTGATTGGTCAGTATTGATCGGACTACAAGTGTAGTCCAAACGGAAACCAGAACACTTACCATCCCTGAAATCAACGTCCCTGCCTACAGATTCTACGTTTCTATGTAGAATTTGTAAATATAGATCAGTAAACGCCAGGTTATCAGTCTTACACAGTCTATGCCCAAGGCTAATTCATTAGCTGGCTAATTAGCCAGCAAACAACAGTGTTGGCTTCACAATGAGACTCTATTCTTGGTATTGGCTGACTGGAGTTTGTTTATTTGCCAAAAAGATTACAGAGCTTGTGGAACATAACAAACTCCCACACATCTTGAGCAAGAAGCAGAAACAAGTTACTTGAAAGAATTGGTCTTCTTATCGTGACAAGCAGCTGTCTTCGCTCTGTTAAAAAGCCCCGGCCAATCCTGAATCCCCATTCATAGTCAACACAAATGCATCACTGAATAATAGACGAGAATGAATGAGAAACAGTAAAGGAGCTAACAAGCCAGCAAGCCTCAAGTGGCCGTTAGAGGAACTGCATTTGTGGCTCGTCTGCGTTGTCTTCATTTCTTCAGCCGAGGAGGTTCCCGTTGATGTGAGCTTAGTCATCCATGCTTTTTGGAAGTGGGTGTGGTTTCATCTAAAGTTGCCTGCAGAATTTTTTGCTGTATTTCAGTTACCCAGAGATGATTTCAACACTACTTGGCTGAAAGTGAGAGACATGACGCCATGCCAGCACATGGTCATTCACAGCTCTGGCTGTGTATGATGTTCACCTCATGTGAAGTCCTTGAAAGGCACACAGACGCACACACAGATGTAAAATGAAAAAAATCATCAGCCTGTAGTGATGATTGGTGAAAACACACATACAGAAGGATGTTGGCAAAGCAGATGCACACACACACTAACATCTTTGCACCCACAGGATTTTCTTCTCTCCTCTTTCTTACTCACCCACACACGCAGAAAGAAATCCATTTCTCATCCTCAAATATACTCATAGGCACACACATATGCTCGGTCCCGCAGGGACTGTGGAGTAAATCAGTGAGTGGAGTTTGGGTGAGTGATGGTGACAGGATAGACAGGACAGATAGATGAACGGAAGGAGAAGAAGATGAAAACTGAAAATGGATTTTAGAAGTCCAAGCATGTACGCTACCTTCTGCCTTCTGTATTGTGTGTGTGTGTGTGTGTGTGTGAGAGAGAGAGAGAGAGAGGGAGATTCAGATCCACTCTGGCAATAGAAGGAGTCCTGGCATGATAACAAAGTACAGGGAATAAACATTGTATTGTTTCAGCCAACATACACACACATGCATATAAAGTGCAAGTGTAAAAATGAAGAACACACATGCATGCTCTCACTCTTCTCTCTGTCTCACACACACACACACACACACACATTCGTGCACACGCACACACGCAGGTTGCAGGTAGCCGAGCCGTCTCCAGCAGGGCTCTGAAGAGCATCTGTCAAGCAACAGAGCTCTTCTCCTTCTATTCTGAACTAGAATGACAGCCGCATCATTACTATGATGGGAGGTCTGTGTGTGTGTGCGTGTGTGCGTGTGTAGTCAATATTATGCCAGCATCCATCTGCTCCACCTTGACAAAGTGGAAAGTTTCTGACCAACTCCTCCAGATGTGTAATAGATCTTTGTCTTCGAGGCTTTCATGTCTGCACAAATGTGTGTGTATGTGTGTGTGTGTGTTAGAGAGAGAGAGAGAGAGAGAGATTTTGGAGGAAGAGAAATGGAAGAGGAAGACAAAAGAGAGGTCAAGCAATGATGTGGAGATGGAAAAGAAAGATTGGAGAGAGGAGGAATGAAAAAGAGTCAAACTAATGATGAGCAAGAAAAGGTTCAAGGTAACTTTATTATCCCCAAGGGGCAATTTACTGTACAGCCAGCAGTGACCACACAACAATCAGCACAGCAACACCACACAAAACAACAATAAATAATAAGTAGTATAAACATACCACAAGGACCACCGTAAGTACAAATCTATGTTGTTTAACCATTTAAAAAGCCAATGGTAGCAGGGACAAACCCTGTGCCTTCTGACCGTGTGCAAAACATCTTCATAAAAGTGCTGTCAACCTTAAAACTTCAAAGTTTCCTATAAAAATACATACGCTGATGTGCTTTCTTACACACAGCATCAACATGGAAATCATTGGACAGCTTGTCATCAATGTTGGTACCGAGGTATTTATGATTATGCACCAACTCATCTGCCGGGTTCGCGATAATAACAGGAGAGGCGGCTGAAGGATTCTTCCTAAAATCAATCAGCACCTCTTTTGTTTTGGACACATTAATGTCCAAAAAGGACGACCTGCAGCAGTCAGTGAATTCCCCCACGACAGGAGAACGATCAGGGTCCACACTGCTGAGCAAGGACACAATAACAGAATCATCCGCAAATTGAATAATACAACGCCCCGCATGATGGCTTCGGCACTCATTTGTGTACAGGACAAATAAAAGCGGTGAGAGGACGCAGCCCTGAGGTGATCCAGCGGAGGAGACTAGAGTGTCTGACAAAACACGGTTAACCCTCACACGTTGTGGCCTTTCCATTAAAAAGTCAATCAGCCAGGCTATCAGGCCAGGATCAATGTTGCGCACGACATGTATTTTTTCTGCTTAAAATGTGTGTACAGAAACACATGTTGTAACACAATGTCAGAAGAACGGGGTTGGCTGAAGTTAAATACACATTGAACAATACAATCCTTCAATGATTCTCTTGAAAATGGCATAAATGGACGATTACAGGATGGGATCAGACCGCTCTGTGCGGTGATGCTACAATTCACTAGAACACATGAACATCTTACGCTGCAGCTGTCACCAGAGAGGATGACATTTAGGTCGGAGGAGAGCCGAGTGGCTGAATCATCCGTATCATCAAGTCACAGACTCAAAAAAGGCGTTACAACATGTAGACAATACAGTGTTCACCATTCTGTGAACCAGAATTTGTATAAATGAAGGAGGAGCAGGAGAGAATAGTGATCCTTCTTCCAAATCAGACAATGCAATAAATGTATATTCAGGCAGATAGAGGTAGAAATAGTTGAAGTACAATTACAATGATAACAAGACTAGGTCAAAACCTAGTATGTGGCTGACCACATCAGGTCAATGTGCGCTTTTGTTGGCAAGTGTTACGAGGACTGTCCTTATGAGGCCGATGAGAACGTGTTTGAAAGAAGGACAGCAGACGAGCAGCGGAGGAGCAGCCCCGCCTACTCCCCGAACAAAGTATACAGAGCCGTATAGACAGAGTCGCGTCAGTGGAGGTCCAATATGCTCCATGATCCACCATTGTGATGTCGCAACTCTCTCTCTCTCTCTCTCTCTCTCTCTACGGCTGTGAAAGTACCGTCAGTCACATACAGACCCGTGTGTAGGGCTATTGTTGTGCTGCCTCATGTTTTTTTCATAACTAGTACAAATGTCATGTTGAAAGGAGCACAAACACAAGCTAAAGTATAAAAGTACAAATATTACAAAAAGTTACAATAACAAAACTTTCTAACTGAATCAGTCTCAGCTTCATCACGGTGTCCTCTCCTGTCTCTCACCTTGTCCCCACCAACCATGTCAGTCTGTTGGCTAGAGCTAGAAGTCCATTAATATGTAATGAACCACATGTGTTTCCATCTGTAGCTCTAGTGCACTGGGGTAGACAGCTGTAGTGACTTGGCTTGGGAACCGGAGGGTGGCCGGTTCAAGTCCTGATATGGACCAAGCGTGGAATTGGGCACTGTCGAGGTGTCCTTGAGCAAGGCACCAAGACACTAACGCTGGAGCCTATCCCGGCTGTCACTGGGCAAGAGGCGGGGTTACACCCTGGACTGATCCGCAGCCAATCACAGGGCTGACACTCAGAGACAGACGGTCACACATTCGGGCAATTTTAGACTCACCGATGAACCTAACCAGCATGTCTTTGGATTGTGGGAGGAAGCCGGAGCACTCGGGGGAACCCACGTATGTACAGGGAGAGCATGCAAACTCACAGAAAGGCCCACCACGTCTGAAATGGGAGTCGAAACCTTCTAGGCCACAGCGTTAACCACTGCCCTTACTTCAACATACTGAAACAAACCTAGTAAAGAAGTAAAGAGAAATGGTCGTGTCTGATCTAACTGGCCCCCTTTCCCGAGTCCTAAACTGTTGGTTTACTGAACACAAGATGAAATGACTTGTTAGGGTGGATGCTCTGACACAAAGTTTCATAGATTCTCAAGGATCATCAGGTCAGTGGACAATTTCCTGACGTGGAGCAGCTTTGTACACACGGGGCATCATCTCTGTGGTCCTCTTTATCTGCACCTCCGTCTCCCACATCAGTCTTTCTCCTTTCATTTGCCCCGGCTCCCTCCATCTCTCCTCCCTCTCCTTCACAGTTTCTCGCCCTCCGCCTCCGTTCAATCCATCTCTCTTTGGTAATGCATCTAAACTGGCTCTCCCTCTCTCTCTTCCTGCCTCCCCCTCACCTATCCATCTGTCCAGACTAGTGTGTCTAAAAGGCTCGGGGTGTTGTGCTGTGCCAAGCCGAGTGCACAGATTTGGATAACCGCTGTCTGGAGATATGTCTGAGATAACAGCTACAGTCACTCACTCCTGGCCCGGCTTCCAGCCGCGTGTGTGTGTGTGTAAATGCGTGTGTGCGCGCTGCAGATAACCCCGGAGCCTCTTGCTCTCGCCCCGACCGAAAGTGTTTCACAGCTGATAGCGACAGCAAGGAAATTTCACGCATTACAAAAAGTTGACACCTTGAAAAATAGATAGACTGCAGAAGGGAAAACATATGGAATTTGATAAAAGTTTGACAGCCAGGCTGGGAAATACAGAAAATAAATACAGATGACAGCATGTGATGAAATATGAAGGCATGTTGACTCCAAACAGACTCCAGTTTATTGAGTTTCATTCAGTTTTGCAAGCAAGGGATCCTTCAGAAGTAAAGTTAGCAGTGTTAGGGAGTATTGAACTACATGTAATACATGCAGTAGTTTAATTACATTCAGCAGTAGATCGATTGTAGTTTATTTGCTTCTCATGGTGATTCAAGAAGTCAAATGACTTTTACTTCGTACAACTACTAAAACTACAAACAATTTTAGAATTTTTAGAATTGTTTAAAAATGTCTTTACAACAATAATTTAACGTTTATTTTTTCCCTTCGAATGGACAGCTGAAGAGGTTAGGTTCATTCATCTCCAGGGTTGAACGTAGAGCAAATGCAGAGCAAACGTCACTCAGATCAGGCGGTTCATTTAGTGGTGGGAACGACGGCTACGGCAGAGAAGGATGACGATTCTCCCCCTGAGCACCCACGGCCAAATCTTTAGCTGTGTTTGAGGTTTTTGTAATGAAGAATGACTTCCACCGTTTTGAATGTTAGTGCTGTTTACTGCTTACAAACATCACAGCCTACAAAAAATTGCCTTCCTATTTATTGTTCCTATTAGCAAATGTGGATCTAAACTTTGACTCAAGTAAAGAAGTTGTGTACTTTGTCCACCACTGGTTATTGCTATTCATTCAGACGTGTGCAGTTCAATTAGCTTGGTGCAATACCCCAACATGGACTCTGCAGAAGTCTGACATGCAAACAAATTTGACATTCTCTACTCTTTGCCATGTTGGTGGGATGTTTTATATTTGACCTCTGAACAAGTTGGCAGTTTTGTTTTTGCTATCATATTTTGTTGTGATTTAGTATCACTTATCAATGAATGAATCAACCGTTTTTCTGTCTTACAAGAGTTTGAACTATTTTTTCTAAAAAGTTTTACTTAAACAAATTAGATTCCTCCCTTAGGTATCTTTACTGTTGTTAAACTTCTTCCACTGTGAAGTAAATTATAGTTTTGTAGAGCTTCCAAAGGAGCTCTGACCGGCTGTTTTCTGATGTTTATTCAGCTGCTCTCTGATTCTACAGCCATCCCAGCTTTCAGTGCACCTCTACTCCGAGTACCTTATTTCTATCTAATCTCCCAGACTCTCGGCTGGATTCACATCACGTGACTGGAGAGGCCCCTAGATATGAGCTGATGTGATTGTCATGTTCATGGAACCATTCACGGGCATCCCCCAGCCATGTGCAAGGGAGCGCTGGAAACTTTCAAGAGGCAATTCAACTGAGTCACCGCCATGTTTGCTCTACTTGTCTCAAGAGGCCCTAATTTGTGGCATGAAAACCCTGCATGCACTTCCACCATTCAGCGATGTTTACTAGTGGCATGATGGATGCAGGTTCTCCTCAAGTACACTGGCGAAATATTAAGTCAGGCGAGGCAGAGCGTGCATGCTCAATAAACCTCTCCCAGATGCCAAGGTCCTCATCAAATTCACACTTGGCAGCCACTGATGGAACTGAGCAGCTCCTCTGGGGGCAGTTGGGATTAAAGATCACGCTGAAGGGCAGCAAACCTAGAGCCAGGTAATTTTCAGCCGTAGACAAACTTAGCACATTGTTAAGAAAATACAGAATGAATGGATTAAAAGCTATGCTCATAATTCCCCAAGTGTCCAGAAACCAAAGCCAGGAGTCTAGCCTGAAACTAGCCTTTAACAGATCCCTTCTCTAAATCCACATTCTGTACAAAAATAAACAACAAAGTTTATGTGAAGCCAATGTCAGGCTTCAGCAGTCTGAGACAAATGAAGTGAGTATCAACCAGCGCTGATGTGTTCTATTTCTGTAATGCAGCAGATAGCTGGAGGCGGTGCTCATCAGAGGAGTCGGAGGCATGACTGGTCTGTGTGTGTGTGTGTGTACTCACACGGATGTGTCTGACGGCAAACACATCAATTATTAAAACACGGGAGAGAACAGTAAATGACTTCTGCCAGGAGAGATGTGCATGCCCGAAATTGTAAATATTGAGAATGCAATAGAAAAAGGAAGCATCCAGGTTTGTTAAACATTAATTACCAGCAGGGACAGCCAGAGGAAGATATCACACTTCATCACATTTTATCCCTCACCAACACGCCTGTTTTTTTCATTTTGGTGGTAACCTCAGCTATTGTTTTGTAGCTGTACAGCCATGGCCCTCAACATACAAATTAGCCTAATATCTGATACGTACACATAGTTACCTGTTGTCTATAATAGTGCTACATTAACCAAGTGGATTGATTTGACCTCGATTCAAACAGACCAAAATAAAATGTCCTTTGTTAGAGCTGCATGAAATAAGACTTCTTGTGGCAGAAAAAACATCCGATCTTTCAAACGGATACAAACTGTCATGTGCATCCTTTATAAAACAGCCTGTATTGTGTGACTTCGCCTTTGCCACCATTATTTCTATGTTTCTGTTAGTTTGCTTGTGTCACCCATGTGGACACGCTTCTGAAACTGTGACTGGTCTGTCCAATTTGTGTCGGACTCAGTCCGACTGGATCCGTGTCCTGCTGGAAAGGAATTCTGCACGGCTCGTCTGGCTCGCAGGGCTATTTAAAAACTTTATTCTGGAAACTGTACAATTCAGAGAATCCAAACAGCTGAAAGCTGAGCTTTGCATAATTCAAATTATTTGACTAAAGACAGTCAATTATGTTGTTCAAACTCTGAAGCTGAGACAGTGAGCTAAGTTAATAACTGGGCTGTACACACACTGAGGTGCTGTGTTGGTAATGTGACAGAGCTAACAGAGTAACAGGACGGATCAAAACATTTGAGGACTTTTGATTAAATTACGATTTAGATAACGATTGTCCTGCTCTCTGCACCGGTTACCATCAAATCAAACTAAAATAACAAGTAGGAAGAAATGAACAGGAAATATTGTACCATGTACTCTAATGCACACTGTTGTGGCTATTTGGTTTTAGCCATGGTTTTCCTTGACTGGAGTTGTAACACACTAGTTTACCAAAGCTACCAAGAACCACGGGACTTCTGTTTATAGTCTCTTGCTACTGCCTGACTTTCTCAGCATAAGATATGGCCTTGGGATGGAGAGGATGTAGCTCAAAGCAGGGAGAAAAGTTTGCTAAAGGTAGAAACTTTTTTACTTTCCCCAGTACGTATCAGAGTAGTATGGATGCTTTTTTAGTTATTTCTTTTTTTAGTTGTCTTAATAGTCAAATTGAATATACATATTCCTTTATCTGGTTTACTTCCTGCTACTTTTAACTTGGAATTATAAAAGCAGTAAAAATAAAAAATATGATATTGAATTTGAGAGGGAAGCAAGTGAGGGATCATGGTTAGTACAGATATGAACTGTGAAATTAACTGGCAGTAACATGAACGTCATGTACATTAAACCAAGCAGAATGTAAAATAAAAAAATCACATTATTCTTGAATCCTACAGTTTCAACACCATTTTCTTCATACCAAATTATTCTAACATTAACATTAAACATTAAAAGATCTCATTTCTCTTTGGCGGCACCTATGGCGATAAACAGTAATTGCGGGAGCACACTTCCCAGATATCCAGACAGTGTTGCATGTGTGACGTCCACGGTTGGCTCCGGTTGTAACTCTTGATTTTCCTGGCTGACAGTCTCTTTCCTCTTCAGACTGTTTGCCTTCATCTGAGCGTTGAGTTTGTTTCTTTTTCTTTGGATTTTCACTTATTTTTGAAGTTGTATCTGTAGTCATCCATCTTTTCTTTGTTTGTTCAGCCATAGTAGATGTTTACTGTTTACTCGCAACACTTGCAGAGAGCGGAAAAGCAGGCGCTTAGCTCCGCCTACCCTCTCTGGCAGACCAACCACTGCTGGGTGATGGAAAACGCGTCACTAACTGGGCGCTGCTTGTGACACCCAGTCTTTAATACTGCAAATGCAAAGGCTTTCATCAGTGGGCCATAGGCTCAATCGCCATTGTGTTACCTCATTCGGCGATAGATAGTGACTTAAATGAAAATTATCACTTTAAATATTAATATTATCACCTTTAACCTGTTAACAAGGTCACTAAAGTGGTATGAGGAACAACTAAACTTGAGATGTGTTGATTACATCAGAAACATATTTGGACTGCAGTTGAGATGTAAGAGGAAAATGTAAATTTGGAGGGCAAACATCACTTTTTGGATCTTTCTGATCTCATGAAATCAGATGTGTCGACTCTGGGCGAAAGGTTTCTGTTGATTAAGTTTGACAGGATCATTTTTTACGTGTCTAGTAACTGAAGGAAAGACTTATTTTGTCTGCCAATTATCGAGTCAGAATGATTCATTTCAGCCTTTGGATAATTATTCTGAAGTAACACATTTTAACATTTGCATTTAATTACACAGTAAATGAGAGGAGAATATTCTGGCTCTGCAAATGAAGGTATTTATATTTTGAGTGTGAGGCTTATTGCACATTAATTTTGGATGAAAATGTGTGATAGGGGTTTTTTGTTATTTTTTAAAAGCAGTGATTTGACACCTTAATGGTTTGCACCCTCTTTGTGTAATAGCTGCTAATGACGTGTCTGCAGAGCTGGAGGCTGAATGCATTCACAAGTGAGCTGGACTCTGTGAAACAGAGCTGCAGAGGGATGAGAAATAAGCCCACATTTAGACTAAGTGTGACTTTTATTGTAAGTATATGATAGTCCAGCAGTTTATAAGCGTAGCATCTATTCTCACAATAGTTCACGAAGCAGCATTAAAACACTCTCTCCAAGCAGATACAGACTTAGATAGATAGATAGATAGATAGATAGACGTGTCAGAAGTTCTCCAAAAGGTTTTAGTTTTTTATGTTCCCGTTCACTTTAAAGCCAGAGACACTGTATACTTGCTTTTAACTACGTGTTTGTATACGCGTGATGGCTGCTGGGCTTTCCCTGCATCTGTTTGGCGCTTCGGCTATGCACGTCCTCAAAAATGAATGCTACGCTTACGCGAAATGCAGTATGCACATGACCCGCAGGGGCAGTGTAGCGGTAGAGGGGATATGACAGGGTCAACACAGCAGCAGGGTCAACAACAGCAGAATGTTTTGAAGAAGAGCTGAAAAACCAAGTCCGCAATTATCCAGATCAGTACGAAGTGTAATTGCCTGTCAGAATAGCTGGAGACAGATTTTTAGACGTCGTCATGGTCACCTGCAAAACAAGTCTGGGGCCGACGGTGTGTTCTGTCCACCGAACACACAAAAGCTGTCACTTTTTCTGCCATGATCTCAGAATGAGCATGACGGTAACCTCGAGTGTCGCCATGTCTGTTCCCGCACATACGGTAGTTGCATACGGCCTGTGTTCTGTGGTGTGCCCTCTAGAGGTATCCTCCTGTAACACGCGTAGCGCATAGACAAGTATGTGAACATTTAAGCTCACGATGCAGCCCGTTGTGTACGCAAACTCAAGGTTAAAAGCAAGTGTATCTCTGGCTTAAGTGTAACTTAACAGATATTTAATAAAATATTGTGTAATGAATCAATTAAATATAACCTCCTGTCTTTCCCTCACCTTGCACTTTCCAAAAGGATTTAGATCACCCTGTGAAGCACATTGCTTTTGCCGCACATTCCCAAACTCAAACCGACTCCGATGACTTTGGGGAAGTTTTGAGAAATATTGAGAAATCTTAAAGTATGCCAGTAGTCCACAGTGTGAGGTGAGCCGAGGCCGCCCTCGACTGAGAACCAGTCGGCTGGAGCTGTTTGAAAGTTTGTAGAAGACAGAAAATCAAGGGTTATTAACTGTGGACCTCATTAAAACCAAAGCCAGCCATGATTGCTGTTGATAGAGCAGTGAGCGTTGGGATTATTATGGTGCTTTTTGCACATGTCAGTGAGAGCGTTTTGAGACGTTCATGTTGAATTTATAATTTCACAGACTGAAAGGGGCAGATCAGTGAGGACATGTCCCCGCTGTACGTTCATTATTCTGTGACTTTGTTGTTTTAACAACCGGCAGAGTTAATTTTTCTAACAACACTTGGCGCTGATGTTACGGGTTGATCACAAATTTAGCTTGATTTGACATACTGTTGAAATTTACGCACTTTTTAGACCAAATAATGAATAAATTCAGACTTGTGGTGTGAAGACGGCTTTGATACATTTTTTCAAACTCCAAACTTGGAAATTAAACTTACAAAAAGCAGAACTGAACAGTTGCTGAATGACAAAATGCAAAATCCCAGTAATTAAACAAAAGAGACATTTCTGGTCAGAATGGGTGGTAATGCATTTGAAGGCTATGACCCTGGGTTTTCAGTAGTATGAACGTAGCTCACTTCTTATAAGGGTAAATCGCCATGGCAACTTATGCTGAACACCTGACCTGCTTCGGAGCAGGTCGTGTTCAAGATAAGAGATCAACCTGCACTAAACACCACCTGCTGACCAATCAGGTCCAAGAGCTCTGTGAGCAGATCGTGAGAGAAAGGAGGGAGAGAGAGCAAAAAACCATTCCACTTTACTGTATGATTTTTGATATGAAATATATTCATGAAAGATAATCAAGTACTTTTGTACAATAAGATATGAAAGTGAGCCTTCTTACCGCTTTAAATTATATAGAGGTCCATTTGATACAGCTGAGGCTTAAAGAGAAAGTTTTAGTCTGTGTCTGCCATCACCACTTTTTGGCGCCCACGACCACAATTTCAGAGCACCTCTCACTGGCGATTACTGTCGCTAGGTTACGAAAGTTGTCTGGCGGCACTTCCACTTTCCTTGATAGTGATCGTTAAGTCTGTTTCAAATCACTCTGTATTCTTCATATTTTTTACAAAGAAAACATAAAAATGACGGAAAGGAATCGTGTCCTGGCATTAGCAGCAGCTCTGCACTTGGAAATTGTACCTTCGAAAAAACGAAACGATAAGCTTCTCCTCTTTCTTTGATGTTGACAAATTTGACATCTGAAGTCCCGCCCCTTCCTGATTTTGATTGGTCGGTGAGGAAGAAGTGACATTGACGAGCGCTGCAGAGTTCCTGAGAGTGCTGTGAGCTCAGTGACAAAAACCCGCTGGCGCCGAGGGCGTTTTTGGGCTGAGGACACCGAGCCCTGAAAACGCTGAACTGCATTGGTTTTGTACAGGAAATACGTGCTGCCAGCGCTGACGGCAGACTTGTCCCTATGTGTGATTGGTCATACACTGCAGACTCCGCCCCTTTTATGTGAACATGCTTAAAGAAACTCTGGGTTGACTTCTCAAGCTGATAATCAGGATTGTGTGACCTCTTAGCGCTACATAACCAAAAGATACCCAGAGTATGTTCAACTCACTTCGTAATACATGCCTCAGCCAAAGAGCATTGAATATTCATAAGTTATTACGCCACAATCATGCAACATTTTATTGAAGACATCTTTACTTTATTGTTGATACATTTACCAGGGATACAGTGGTTTGGTAACAATTACAGTGGCCTGACAAGGTAAGCAAACAGCCCTTACAACAGTCATTGTGTAATTCAACCACTGTTAGACTGTGATTGGTGCACAGGAACAAGAGCACAAAGGAAAAAGAGTAAGAGAAATCTTTCATGAGAAACTGTACAAAGTTGGTGACAATGTTGTGTTCAGGTAGGACAACATTTTTCATGATAAGAAGCTGTGTGAGAAAATTGGTTTTCAGGGTCTTTGAAAAACTTCCAACCACACCAAATATAGCAGCCGGAAAAATGATTCAAAAACAGTCTTTATAAATGTTCACACAAGCCATATTTAACCACCGACACGTCTACATTCTGCATAACACTATGCAGCTACACAATCACAGTGTCACTGATGGTTACCCAGTGACACATTACAAACTGCTGTGCTCGTGTTGGTCCGTGTTTATTGATCTTCTCTGGCTGCTTTAACCTGCCCGCCAAGGCCTCTGCCCTCTGCATATTAACTACCCGTACATTATCACACACAAATGAGTTCTATAAGAGAGAGCGAGCAAAGAGACGGGCTCAATGTAAAAGTGCCTTCACGTGTGTTTTGTTAGTGCATTTGTATGCGGAGTGCTGCAGCAGTGTTTACTCGCACAATATTTGAGAGGTGTCATGAGCTTTGGAGACACTGTTTGCTTCTTGTTGCAGTGGCTGTACGCACTGTTTGACAAAATGTGGGAACAGAGAGGAAACAGCAGACTGTTCACAGTGACCAAGAGGAAAAGCTGGAGTAAAATCTGCTGTCCTGAAAATGGAATTCAAGTTTTAGCCCGTCCTGTAGCATATATTAACTATTTCACCCAAAGGGGGACACTAAGTTCAGTCTTGACCAGTGTTGGGGGTACAAAGTAATACATTAGAGTACTAAGATTACTTTTTTTTGGTAACGAGTAACGTAACGTGTTACATTTGGAATTCAAGTCATCCGTTACTCGGTTACTTTTTCATCAGTCATCAGTTCATTCATCTGTTACTGAGATAAAAAGGAGCCGTATTTCCCTTTTCAGTTTGTCGCCACAAAAACAGAAAATTCCCAGAAGCACTGTTTCTTTTCTCTCCTACTTCTTGGCAGGTAGCTGCGTACCAGCTGAAGGTCAACACAGCTGTGTCAGTGCGCATGCGTTGCTAGCTAACTCAACGAGCGAGATGGCAGAAAGGACAGCGTTTACTTTGTGGAAATATTCCCATTATTTTGCTGTGTCTGGAGGATAAGTGCTCGTCAGTTGTGAAGGGCTCTACTAGCATCTGCAGCTACTATCTGCAGCTCCGCAACATGGTGGGACTAAGAGCCTGTGTTGTATTGCTGTCTTTAAAACAGCTGTGCCTAATACTGTATGCCTCTGCCCAGTTCACTGTCAGATGTTAGCATAATAAAGAGCTGTAAAGGTTATATTGCAGCCGTCATTCCTGTAATTAGGCTGCAGAGTTACAGATTATGGGCCATAAACGAGGCTGCACTGATGATAGAGTCAGTACATTCAAATTTAGACGTACATTAGGCTACACGATGTCCTGACAATATAACCAACATGTGTAATGAAAATTTTTTTATTATTGGTAACGCAAAAGTAATCTAACACGTCACTTTTCTCAGTAGGTAAGAGGAAAGAGTTACTTTTAAAAGTAACATTACCCAACACCAGTCTTGACTCATGAATAAATGCCAGCTGTAATGGTAGGAGAGTTTGGCAGTCGATCATTTTGAACATTAAGCTTCAGTCAATACTTCAGGTGCCTGAAGACCTTTTTAAGGCCATTGGATTTCATGGATGACTGTGTCTTTTTCACAGTTTTAAAAATGATAACTTTCCAGCATACTGTGGACTTAGACATAAGTATGGAGGTCCAATCACTGCTGGGAACATTGTGTGCCTTCCACTGCAATCACTGAGAGAGAAGCGAGTTTCTGAGACACTGGAAGACATGCTCCTAAAAGTCCTGCTGTGAGCTGTACATCACGAGCTGAATTTTACACAGAAATATTCAGTTTGCTTTAAAAAAGAAGAACTCATAAGTTAATCCAAACTAAAGCTGTATCCCTGTGAAATCATATTAACTTTGCAAATGATACCCTCTGCATTCAGCTGCATACAGTGGTCATACATGCACAGGCTAATAACTATTTTAAAGTGTCTTGCAGACATAGAAATGTGAAGCTCATCCTCACTGTGTGGCTTTGTTTGAGAGAATTAGCACAGTAAAAGAGAAAGAGGAGCACAATCAAAGCAGGGCGTGCCCTGTATTTGCATACCGCTTGACAGAACAAAATGCAAAACAAAATGTCATCACCTCAATTTTTTTTTTTTATTCCAACATCTAACTGACGATAATTTGTGCACTCTGTAATTGCTTTTGTTTGAAACACTTTTAAAGACTTAATCGATGCTTAAAAATGGCGGCCATTGAGACGTCGCCGTGCCTCTATTACTCACTACTGGCTTTGTCTCCACAGGGATTTTTCTCTAGTGGAATACACACTGTCCTCTGCTTGTGAATCGACTGTCTGAGCTCCATAGTAGCACTGACAGAAACTGTCATTATGTGACAGATACACTCGGGATGTGCAGGCTTCCTCAGCCTGTTAGAAGCGTTCATATGGTTTGTCAACACTGGAGTAAAAATACTTTTGAGTTTCATGGCTGAAGAAAGTTGTGAACAAATGCTGATTTTCTCCAACTTTAACTCCTCCAGAACATTTCCTATAAGCGTAATGAAAGCCGTCCTGCATAAATGACACATTTTTATCATTGCTATCAGCACAGTCCTGCAAAGAAAGGCCACTGCAGACTCAGTGTGTTTGATCGGGTTATTTGAGGGCGACTTTTTTAAATGAAGCAGTGAAGCTGGATTAATTGTAAACCACAGTAACTCAACATACTGTACTGTAATTAACACCACAAAGGAACAACTAGGACTAGTTCTGCATCACAAACTAATTAAAGAGGATTTATCTGCAGTAAAGTCCTGCACAAAAACTCTTAACTTTATTATTAGTGTTATATTGTGCTTTTGTTGTTAGTCTAGTTATGACTAAATTACCTGAAACTTCAAGAAAACTTGGGGCCAGATAGTATTTCAGAATTGTTTCTTTTTATTTCTATGGACTTACAGTGAGGTTCCTATGTGTGCGCTGGCCTTGACAGTGACAGGGTACACACACAGTGCACAAATATCGGGGGGCCGGAGGGGCCTAAAAGGTTCATCTGTCTGTGCATCTAAAAGCATCATAACTCCAGTTTTGTTAACTTTGATTCCAATGTCAAGAAATGTTGGCTTTCTTGGTTCCTGAAAAAGCTTTTATTTTGGTAGGGTTTATGTTATTATTAATATTCCAGTTTGTATAATCTATATTTACAGATTCTACATAGAAATGTAGAATCTGTACATTGAAATGTAGAATCTGTAGGCAGGGACGTGAATTTTAGGGATGACAAGTGTTCTGGTAATATTGACCAATCGCGTATCAGCAGGCTGCGGCGTATGCAGGAAAAACAGTCCGTGTGGAGAGCAAAAGCAGGCGGAACGTAACTGACGACGATTTAGCTTCTTATTGATCTCTACAAACAAACATCTGCATGCTAACAGCTAAAAATCTGTTCTAGATCTAAACTTCAACTTGAGATAAATTCCCTTGACGCTGTGTCACGAAAGCTGTTCAGCGTTCAGATTTCCCAACTTTCTCGAATGCATCAGAAATGATCGATCCGACCTCCGTTCAACAAGCTTCTCATTTTTACAGTAGTTTTCTTCTTCTCTTGAGGACAGACCTTTTCACTTTTTACTCATCTGCCTCATGATGTTGAAATTTAAGCAGGGGTAAGACCCGTCAATTAAACTAAATCACAAGAAAAAGGTTTCTTCATCTTCTCTATCGTCATCAGACTATAGACGTTGGGATCAGAGATTGGGAGGGGCCTTAAGGGTTAATCTGTCCGTGCTTTTGGCGTCTAAGAGCAACTCAAAAGAAAAGTTTCCTGCTCCCTGAAAAAGCTTTTATTTTGGAAGGGTTTATATTATTAATCTTCTTTTAGGTTGTATAATACTTCTGTCAGGTTAATCCCATGTGTCTCCATATTTGGTCATTTTCAGGTTTTCAGATAAACAGAAACTTCTCATGATTAAAGCACGTCTGCTTTCTGTCCTTTATGAAGAGCCGACATGTTTTAGATAAATGCTCAACACTCACAGGACAAAGACATGGAAGAGAGCTCTACAGTTATCAGCACATGAATGAAGCCTGACATTTTCCGTGGCTGTAATTGTATCCTCTCACAAGAGCAGTCATTTTCCTCCGAAGATTGTGTTTATTATATTTCTGTATGAAATTCCATTTGATGACGGAGCAGGTGAGAGTCAGATAATCAGACGATGGGGGGACGGTGTGCAACAAAGGTCACCGGCATTGTGCATATTAATCAACTTTATTGCTGTTGCTAGCGCTCGCTCCTGTTCTAATGAAGCTACCGTCTCCGCTAACAAGCCTAACGAATGTCTCCGATATCAGGCAGTAATTGCAGGGAGGCTCTTCTCTCTGCCTAATTACTGAGATTTCCTGCTGCAGCAATTGGACCTGCAGCACACAGGGGGGGGTGGGGGGGTTATTATATTCAATTTGCTGGGACAGCTCCTGCAGCAAGGCTCCACTCTGAAATGTCTTCTATAGGTTATTTATACTCACCAGGAAGTGGAGGAGAGAGGCTGAGATCGGGCTGGAGAGAGAGGAAAAAAACAGGAGAGGATGAAAGAATAGAGCTACAGTAGAGTACAGTTTAAGCAGGTGTGTGTGTGTGTGTGTGTGTGTGTGGTTTTAGGGAATTGAGGTGTGGAAACGTAGCTTTCAATGCCCCTTTGAACCTCTTATGTATTCATACATCCATCTCATTCTATGTCCTCTTCCTTATGATCCGTCTGATTCCCATTTCATGTCGTTTCACCACGCAGTCATTCATATGTTTCTTAATGTACTTCCTGCAGGGTGGAGTTATTTTGTCTCGTTTTGCTCTAATCAGTCAGTAGTGAGTGACGTATCTGTCTCCGGAATATCATTTTCCGTCGACGCGGAAGCTGTGCTATTGCTCACTGGGAGCAGTTAACATTTTTCATGATGAGAGAAGAAATATGTCAGTGTAACCTGTACGGCTGCATCAATCTCATTCAGGCTTCGGGTTATTTTCCTGCCTTTGGTTCAGGACGCTGCTGTCCCCATTCTTCATCCTGCCAAGCTCTGATTGGTCAGCTGTTTTCAAAGAATCAGTAACAAAACCTAAATAATTCACAAAAAAGTTCATATGTGAGCAATCTCGGATGCCATCGGCTATAGGCTGACGACGATATAGCCTCTGGGGACAACGGCGAATGTGCCGGGTGTGTAGCCAGTGGTTAGCGCTAAACGACTTCCTTTTCCCCGTGCTGCATTGTTTACAGAAAAATAAACTGTTTTTCTTGTGATTGACTTTAATTAACGGGTCTTACCTTTGCTGAAATTGATGCTGTTAGCATGCAGATGTCTGTTTATAGAGATGAATAAGAAGCTAAATCATCATCAGATAGCCGCTGATGGGAGCCGGGATGCCATTACGGTGCATTACGTTCCACCTGCTTTTGCTCTCCGCTGCTGATACGTGATTGGTCAATATTACTCGGACGACAAGTGTCTACATTTCTATGTAGAATCTGTAAATAGAGATTAACGTGAGCAACTATTTAGACGTCTGCAATCCTCCATCTTCTCTCTTCTTTCTTTCCACCATGCCTTCCCCCTCCCTCCCTTACTTCTTCTCTTGTTTTGTTTTAATGAAGTACATTTTAAAAACCTACATATTTGTAAGTAAGTATGGTGTAATATTATTTAAAGTCATAAGAAAAACTTTGAGTGGTGGAAATGTGCTTCCGTCAGTTTCTTTTGCCGTCTTTTCCATCATCGTACCATTCCTCGCTTGCATCTGTTTTATACATCCTCCTTTGATGACTTAATCTATACCCCATTTCCTCCTTTCCTCGCTTTTATTTCATCATTTGTAGCCTCCTTCCTTCCTTTCATCTTCTCTTTTGTCTTTCTCGCTCTTTCATGTCAACCCGGAAACGTTCAGAAAATACAGATGGGTGAAAAGTGAAAGGAACGTACAGTGAATTAGTAAGCTGTGTGAAACTCTGCCGGAGGGATGAAAACTACTCCTGCAAAATAAATTATCTCGCTCGGTGTTTTGATGATTGTTGGAGTGTTGGAGAGTGATGTCTGCTGCAAAATCTCTGCAGAGAACTCTTGTTCAGTTGGGTCGGGATCTGCTGTGAAGGGATGAAGACCAGAGCATTAATTGGTGTAAAGTTGTTACTTGACTGAAATTGTACTCAAGTAAAAGTAGCTCACATAAAAGTACTTAAAATAAAAGTTACTTTCCTGCCCTGCAGATTTTTACAATAAACAAATGTTGCCATGGTTACCTTACACATGCATCCTATGCAAATGAAATTAAACTTTGTTATTTTCAGACCTGGGACCTATGTTTACATGTTTTGGTGTCAAAATGATGAGAGATGGACCTTTAGTCAAAGAGTAAGATCCTTTGTTTGACCATAAACAGCAGTTATATATACAAATGTAGCGAATTACTTAACTTCATTTAAAACATACTTCAAGACTTAATCTCAAAGTTCTCAGTTTCGTTCTATTTGGCAGCATCCAATGGCGATGAAAAGGAACAAAAAAACAGACATCCACGGTCGGCTCCCTTTGTCACGCTTGTAACTCTTGACTGTTTTCCTTCTGAGCGTCAAATTTGTTTACTTTTCTCTAGATTTTCACTTATTTTTGAAGTTGTATCTGTAGTCATCGATCTTTTCTTTGTTTGTTCAGCCATAGTAGATTACTGTTTACTCGCAACACAAAAAGCAGCCGCTTAACTCTGCCTACCCTCTCTGGCAGACCTCTCTCTGTTGCCACAGACACCCAGTCCATAATACTGCAAATGCAAAGGCTTTCATCAGTGGGCCATAGGCTCAATCACCATTGTGTTACCTCATTCACCGATAGATAGTGACTTAACAGACATTTATTTTACTTTAAGCAAAAGTACACGAAAAAGCTACTCAACTGCAAGTAACGTGAGTACTTGTAATTCCTTACTTCCACCTCTGACTCATTTCATCCTCTCCTGTATTTCTTATGTGCTCTGTTCTTCAGTGCAAAATGTATTTGATTGATAGACCAATCAAGAGTGCGAGATAATTCACACTGTGCTAACACGTCAAATCATTAGCTAAACCAGTATAAAAAACCATTATGAATTAGCCACCCAATCTTCATATGGAGTCTAAGAAGCGTACCAGCATAAACAAGGCGTCATCATCACTACATACAGTCCATTCAAACTACAAAGTGAGATCAAGTTGCATAAATTATAGGTGCAAACAGTCCATAAATAACGTCTTACGTTAAACTATAACCATTGATTTGACTTGCTGTACACCAGCTTTGCACAAATTAACAGTGACAGACAGTGAATCCATTATTCCAAATTTATACAATGCGCGAGGTGTCGTGAGCTGCTGGAGGATAATTGCTGGAGAAGTGGGCTCCCCGGGGAGGTGTGTTTTTGCATTGCTTTGATTCTACCTACACGGCGAGAGATTTTATGTTCAACCCTATAGCTTGTCAACAGCCTTCAGCAAGCCTCTGCTTCTGAGCCTCAGTAATGAAAAGTGATTGAAACACAGCCCGGATAAAAGTGATTCTCCTCTCTCGCTGCTGTGAACTTTACACAGGTTTTCTCCGTGTAAGCCAGGAGACGACGCACTCAGTAATTCAATATTTTCAACCTCTGCCAACTCCGCTAATGCCACCTATTTCTAGCTGCACTGCGAAAGTGCCCTATCAAGTTTAAGTGGAAGCATTTTAGATACAGAATGAGCATTATGTAGCTTCTAATAAGTCAGCATGTGATGCTACCAGAAGTCAAGATTTGGAATTATCTTAAATCAACACTCAGTGTTTTAATTACGTTCAGATATGTGTTAAAGGTTCCCTGTGGAGTTTTAGACCTCTGGTAGTGCTTAGAGCTCGTATTCTATCACTTCCTGTTTGGTCTGTGCGCTCAGACAAGGGTGTATGTGCATATGCATGTAGGTGATGATGAGACACCAAGTGCTAGCAATGGTGTGACGCTATTCCGCTGTTTAACAGATGGCAGTAACACATAAGGATATGCAGCAAAGACAGGAAAGAAGAAGGCTGCAAGCTACTTGACTTGAATGCTAACCACGCTGGATCTAAAGTGAATAAGGTGAAGCAAGGAAATATGATGTTTTGTCTTCCAACATTACAGAGCTGGACCTGGATCTGTAGGAGACGTGACCCTTCTATTACCGTATTGGTCTGAATATAAGATGCTAAGTTTCATCCAGCATGAGTATCATTTACTTTTGCTTATACAGCCGCGGTGGACTGTATTGGCGGCCGGTGTTGAGCGTCAGCAGGGAGAGTAATAACATTAGGCTAGTTAACTGTACAGAGCCATCATATGGCTTTGCATTACCTGCTTTAAGCACAAATGGGGGCATCTAAGCTAAAGTTGCATGTGTATGCTGGCTGCTAACTATTATACTGATAGCAAAGCATTTCATAAAACACCAGTCAGTCACCAGAATAAATGTCAGATGGCAGCGTCCCTCCTTTGTTCTGTCTGACTCAGACAGCTCAAACAAACAGGGCTGCACATGTTGATGTCAGTCAAAATCTGAATATAAGATTTTACCACTTACTTCAAAACGTACTTTTTATAACGGACCGCTGATTGACATTTGTGCTGGCTGGGTTTCTCGAGATTAACAGATGTTGATCAGGGGATGGCGCGATGGTGCCGAAGTTTCAGATGCCTTTCACACGACTTTTATCCTCCGTTTTCAATCTCTCCCTCAGCTTGTTTGGGTGAGGCGTGAGTTTGGTGGTTGGAGCAGTGTTAGACCTCACTGTGAAGGTCAGAGCCGTGTCCGATAAAAGTAGTGCGAAGAGAACTTTGCCTCCCTCGCCCTCTCTGTAATCTCTGTGTGAAGAAAATGCCAGCTGCCAGTCTCATTTGGAGAGATAAGGTCCTAGCCTCAAATGCACCTGTGTGGCCACCCAGCAGAATAACAGCCAGAGAATAAATATGTAGATGATAAAGACGGAGGAAAAGTTTCAAATAAAAATACCCCGACAGCTGCAGATCCCGGAGAAACTAGAACGGGATGTAAACAACTGTATTGTATCTGTTTCTGTGTGTGTGTGTGTGTGTGTGTGTGCTTGCTGTCTTGTCTTCACTGTAATTCCCAGCTGGCAGGGTAAAATGGATGGCCCCTGCTATAGATTTTTGGCAGACAAGTCCCCCTACAACCATCTTATATCTTATTACCAGCAGCCTCAGACGCACAAATTGATCTTTATCGGCGCGAAAAAAAGAAATCCCCCATGGCATCGTCGACCTTTATGGTCCTCACCTTTCATTGGTGATCTTCTACTGCGAGTGCTGTCTGTACATGTGTGTGTGTGTGTGTGTGTGTGTGTGTGTGTGTGTTTGTGTCCCGTACAAGTGGCACACCGACGCTCCTGATGGAGAGCAATGTCTGTCACAGTCGCTGCAGTAAGCACGTGGTAGCCCTGAAGTTTGAAGGCACCTTCTGCTGAGTGACACCGGACCAACCCCCCTAAAACATTAAAATAATTAACATGTTGTCACTTCCATGAGTTTCCCTCACTTTGAAGAAGAAATTGATCATGTGTTGACAGTCAAATTATTTTTGTGGATTGCTGTTGGGAAGTAGAGACATTTCTTCCCTCAGTCACTCGGTGTTGACAGGTCACCTCTGCTGCCTCGCTCTACTTCTCCTGAGTGACAGATGATGATGCTCTGAATGCTTGTAAACATTTTTTTATGTCTACGACTAAAGTTTTCATGAAATAGGCTCATGAGGAAAAAAAGAATATTTATATTACAGCTCTATAAGGGGATTTTGTTTTTTAGGTAAACACTGTAGTGTCACTTTATTTGCCTAAATGATTGGGAATGCAGTAGAACTGCAAAACACGTTTATGGAAATGTGAAAACAAAACTAAATTAAAATGCTTGGTGTAAAGCAAGGCAAGGAGAGTTTATTCATAAAGCAACATTCATGCAAAGAGCAATTTGAAGCTTTAGTTAAAAACAGAGCATTATGACAGGCATAGAATAAAGAATACAAAACATAGAAAAATATTAAAACAGATCCGCAACAGTGCAACAGTATATGCTTCTACTGAATTATAACTTGTCAGTTATAATGTTCTCATGGGTCCAAGACTCCTTTATTTCTCAACTTATAATGTACTCGTACAACGGTGTTAGAAATTTCCGAGTAAGTTCCCTGAACTTTCCTCTTCTTTACTTATGTAAGACAGACACGGCAGACTGCAGATTTGCTCTCCATTAATGCAGTTCATACGTGTTCATTCTCACATGTCCTGTTGTGAAACACTGCAATAACATAACAAGACATTAATGCTGACTTCTCAACCATCGCTGAGAAAAGGCTTTATTTGTGATCCTTTGGCTTTTCTGTAACCATGGCGATGGTGCCACCTTTTCTGTTTCTTGTTTCTCTTTTGTTCTATCTCCTTTCCTGCACTGCAGCTTAAATCATATCTGTATATATGTGTGGTACAACAGCAGTAGTTGTTTTTCATTCATCTGAATGTTGCCACAGTTACATAGAAGCTAATTCAGTTTTGCCTTGTGGCCTTTTACACCACCTCTAACACTGTCGGAGCAGCACTTTCCATGACCTTTCATGTATTTGTTATAATAAGTGGAAGGTAATGGAAATGTATGCAATTATGTGTTAAATGGACTGTACTTATAAAGCACTTTTCTAGTCTTGCAACCACTCAGACTTACACTACATGTTGCATTCACCCATTCAAACACTAATACACACACTGACGGCAAAGGAAAAATCTCCAGTCAGATCTATGCCCACTGATGCCACCGGGAGCAATTTGGGGTTCAGTGTGTTGCCCAAGGACACTTCAACATGTAGACTGTAGCAGTCAGGGATTGAACCGCCAACCTTCCGATTGAGAGACGACTAGCAAGGCTCTTTTGCCCTGTACAACATCAGGAAGATCAGACCCTACCTTTCAGAGCATGCAACACAGCTGCTGGTACAGGCTCTCGTGGTATAACACAATGATTCCTGCAACTCCCTACTGGCAGGCCTTCCTGCATGCACATTCAAACCTCTGCAGATGATCCAGAACGCAGCAGCGCGACTGGTCTTTAATCAACCCAAACGGCACGTCACTCCACTGCTCATGTCCCTTCACTGGCTCCCAGACACTGTTGGCACCAGTGTCCAAGCTTGTGTTGTATTAACTCTCAGATGTGCGTCGCTTTGGACAAAAGGCTTTGAATACAACCTTTCTTTTTCATTGTATTGATGTGTTTAACCTTATAAAATTTGTTATTTAATATAGTGAAGTTATTGAGACCAATAAAGTACTATTATGTATTTTCTCTTTAATAAATGTTACATAAGGGCTCCTTTGCCTATATGCCAAATATGTACACAGCCATTTAATGTGTTAAAATACATTTTTGGTATTATGGAAAATGTACTTGTCATACCATCAATGGAAACTGTCTAGAAAGTAAATATTGTGGAAGTTGAAATTGGATGGGCAGCTCCAATAATTTCAAGTTAAAAGCCTCAAATAAAAGAAAAAAACTCACACAGAGAGCTAAGATGTCATGTTCTCTCTATATAGGATGTGAAATGTACATTGCTGCAGTGAAACATGATGTAAAATGAAAGTTCTTGAATTAAACACCAGACATAAAATCTGAAGTTCATAATCCTGTGTGCAAGCAGGCGGAAAAGGTCATCAGTCAAAGAGAAGTTCTTTTGTAGTCAGTGACAGATATTCAGCCTTGTAAGGTCTCAGGCAGAGCGATTTCACTGATGCAAACCCCGGCCTTTTCTAGACATGATTCATGTTATTTCTCAACCACCAGTTTCTAACTTCATTACACCTCATCCAGTAGTCTGTCGCCTGGATCCCAGGTTCATTAAAGCCTCCCCGCGCTCCTCCTGTACACGGATGCAACAGAAACATGCCGCACACCACCACCATCAGCTTAGAAACATCTTGCTACACTACATTACTCTGGTCTTTAGTAGCAGGCGAGCTCGCACCGCTCGGCGTTTTATCCGTCGAAAAATTCACAGATCTGAGAGAGAAAAGAGCCTGTGGTGTAATGTTTGACTGTGAAGCAAGCAGGAGGAAAGAAATGATAAATGGCTTGGTGAAGATCACTTAACAACCGCACTGGGTTTAAGTTGGACAGCAGATGAGGCAGACAGGAAGAGAGGAGCTAGGCTCAAAGTTACAAGTGGTAGAACTCAGACAACACATTGCCCAAGCAGACGAATGCTTCCTTGAACGTACTTGCTGCCATAAATTAATAGGATATTCAAGATGTTTCTAGTGGACAGAGTTGCTCTTGACATGTTAAAACTTGTCATTCTTCATTTATTTGACGTTTCTGTGACAAATTGTGAAACATTTTTCATCAAATATATTTGAGTGGTTGAAAAAAATCTTTATTTAAACATAAACGTGTCTTTTAAAAATGTTATGCTGGGATGAGAATGTCTCTCTCTCCGGCCGGGCTGGGATTTGAATTCGCCGGCATCATGACCGCACGCCACACGGGTTGTTGTATTAGCTCGTTTCAGCTACACTAAAGTTAATTATTAAAGTATAAAGTGACATTGTGTGCATTCAATAATGCTCCTTAACCAAGAGAGTGTGCGTTAGGACATATGAGGACACGCAAGAGCTTGCGAGGCAGCAGCGGTAGTGCTGATGTATTTCACAGTGGATATTAATTTTAATAACCGAATATTCCTTTTTTATTACAAATCGGTTATATATATATATATACATATATGACCAGACCTGTTTTTATATTTTACTATATTTTATAGTCATAATGCTCTTTTAACTGTGTAACATTTTGAATCGCTCTATGTATGAATGGTGCTTTATAAATAAACTTGCTTTGGACGTAAACTTGGACGTAAATCAGCATGATAAGAACTAACTATAATGACAGAAGCCATGTTTGAGAAAAATGTATTTTTGCGTGTGTTTTGATTTTATAGTTTGACTCATGTCCCATCTGTTAACATGGAGGAGGCAGGCTTTATGACCTATACTGCAGCCAGTCAGCAGGGAGCGATAGAAATGTTTTGGCTTCACTTTTTGGGAGCGGTCATGTCGTCCATCTTTTTATACAATCTATTCCCTGAACCCTAAATTGCAAAGCCTTGTGTGTGAACGTGCATAATTCTGGAGATTGGCATAGTAGCCTTTGCCATCCAGGTTAATGAGAGTAAAAGCGCTCTGAGTGGACTGAAGACAAGAAAAGCACTATATAAGTGCAGTCCATTTATCATTTAAGAGCAGTCCATCATAAAACCTAGTTCAAACTGCTCATTTTGCTCTTTAGACGATTCCTCAAGACTGTGGAGGAGTGGTAGATCATGTTTTGATTAAGATCTCTACCCACGCAGTAATGATGCATGTGACAGTCACTGCAGTGCAGTCAACAGTACGTCTGAGTCAGAATCAGAGAGGGAAACAAAAACTCTGCCCAGTGAAAACAATGAAATTGGTCACTGAGTGCTACAGAGAGTAGTTAGCATTTGTTAACTATTTGTTTCCAAAGCTTTCAATGTAATGCTTAATGACGACTCTGTAGTGTTAGCTACAACTATATTGTTATGGGGCTAAAACTCCCCCTGCTGTCGCTCCACACCAGCCGCCAATGACTCACGCTTAACATTCACAGGCAAAAATAGACACCCTTGACACTTCACTTCCACATCATTCAATAATAACGTCCATCCATCCATTCCATCCATTATCTCCTGCTTATCCGGGGCCGGGTCGCGGTGGCAGCAGGCTAAGCAAGGTGACCCAGGCGTCCCTCTCCCCAGCAACGCTTTCCAGCTCCTCCTGGGAGATTCCCAGGCCAGACGGGATATATAACTCAAAAATAACCTGAGGTGATCAAAAGTGACTTACTGACCACTTGGCAAAATTAGTTGAGGGGTTTTTGTAATAAATGTCAGAGTTTAACTGTGGCCAATTCTAACCCCATATCAGAAAAGACACTTCATGACAATATTTTAAATTTGGATTAAAACAAACTTCTACTACTTTTTAGTTGCTTACGACTATGCAATAAGACGCCGAATTACTTAGTTCAAAGGCCCGTGTAGATTTAGGCGCCAGTGGCTTTAAAGATGTAATCTCGAAGTTCTCAGTTTCGTTCTCTTTGGCGGCACCTGTGCCGATAAAAGGTATTTGCGGGAGCACACTTCCCAGATATCCAGACAGAGTTGCATGTGTGACGTCCACGGTTGGCTCCGGTTGTAACTCTTGATTTTCCTGGCTGACGGTCGCTTTCCTTTTCAGACTGTTTGCTTCATCTGAGCGTCGAGTTTGTTTCTTTTTCTTTGGATTTTCACTTCTTGTTGAAGTTGTATCTGTAGTCATCGATCTTTTCTTTGTTTGTTCAGCCATAGTAGATTACTGTTTATTCGCAACACTTGCAGAGAGCGGAAAAGCAGGCGCTTAGCTCCGCCTACCCTCTCTGGCAGACCAACCACTGCTGACACGGAAAACGCGTCACTAACTGCGTCACTAACTGGGCTCCGCTTGTGATTTTTTCCAGTAATGTTTGTTTAATGGATATCAGAACATCACATGTACTTTATTTCAGTTTCCTTAGACCAGGTTGCACTCGGTCAGAGAAGTATCTCTGTACATTAGCCGAACAATAGTGGCTGTGATGTTAAAGGGTCGATTCGTGTACAGTAGACCTCGCTATCGGAAAGTTGTGAAAACCTTGTGGACAGTCATGCATACTGAAGGCTGAGGAGACAGAGGAAGTGAAAGGTTATGGAAGTGAAGCTGATGAACATGTACAGAGAACATGCAGAGACACAGGCTGACAGACAGACAGCATTACAGGGCCCTTCAGAGTCCATGAAGAAGATGTCACTAATGGTCCTGTCAGGCGGTCAACAGCTCTAATCAGCACTTAGACAAACAGCGTCTGCTCACAGCCCGCCATGCACCACATACTGCTTTAAACATAAAGCTTCCATCAAGGCTTAGCGAGCCCTGTCTGCTGATGCAGCTGCAGATAACTGTGTGTGTTTGCATGTGTAGTTATGTAGGTGGGATGGATGAAGCGGGATAAGACGGATCGAAGGGGCCTTGCTCGGCTAGGCTCGTCTGTGAGAGGTACAAAGGGGTAGAAGGGCAGGCTAATGCTGCAGATGTATCATTGCATTAAAGCCATGTTGAAGGAGAACTTTAGGTTTTGTGGTTTCCTGGCTGTGATGTAAGATCAGATATTTTCCATCTTTCTTATCCATTGATCCATGCCCGAGTACGGGGAATAGATTTTCTCCTGCGAGCCAAAATGGCTCTCAAAATCTTCCTGGAACACATTCATTTGAAAAATCATTTCCATCAGGCTTTATCGCAACTTCTTTATGTGGACTTATTCCTTTTTATCTTTTCCACCTAAGCCTGTTTTTTTTTTTCTTGACCTTTTGGCATTTCTGTTCAGTTTTTCATACATAGTATTGAAAGTCATAAAAGCAGGTGGGTGGAAACATATCACAGCCTGAAAGCGATACAATCTAATCATCTACCAAAAGTCAACATCAGAGAAAATAGGTCGCCACTTTTCCTATAATCACCCCGTATTTTAGCTCCTGTGCCCTGCAGTGTAAGATTGAATTGCTACAATGAGAGAGTTTTTTTTGAATGCATGCCTTTCTGAAAAGCAAAATGCATTTCATGGTTTGTTCTGTGCTTAGACCATGGCTCAAAAAAATACAACTCTCACCTGTGATAATGAAATAAAGTTTGTTCAAGGTGAACTTTTAGGCGATTGTCAGAAATAGTATCGCAGACCAGTTAAAAACACAAATATATCTTTAAGTCTTCCAGTCTTTGAAAAATCTTAAGTCTTAAACAGGCTGCACAGTGGTGCGGTGGTTAGCGCTGTCGCCTCACAGCTAGAAGGCTTCTGGTTAGAATCCTGGTTCGGACGTAGGGGTTGGATTATGTGTGTTCTCCCCCATGCATGCATGGGCTCTCTCCGGGTACTCCGGCTTCCTCCCACAGTCCAAAGACATGCTCGTTAGGTTCAGTGGTGACTCTAGGCGTCCAGCCTGAGCGTGAAAGGTTGTCTGTCTCTGTGTGTCAGCCCTGAGATTGATCTGTCCAGGTGTAACCCCACCTCTCGCCCAATGACAGCTGCGATCAGCTTCAGCACCCCCTGTGACCCTGAACACTTTTAATACCTCCCCCCCCCCCTGTATACCGGTGCGACCAATATACCAGTATAAAATGTAGAGAGGTATTTTATTGTGTTACAGTATTTTACCCAGACGATGGCGCTAACCGGTTAAGTGATGACGTCACATATCCGCATTAAACTGTTTTCAGGTCCGACTTGCTACAACGTCTCCTATTTACAATATGCCGCAGTGCTGTTTGGTGTTTTCCGCTCTGTTTTAAACTTGATTGTTGCTAACGCCTCGTCACAGACATGCACCGTCATGATCGACATTGCAGCCGCCACTCTCACAACAATCAACGTTACCGTAGGCTTCAAGCTACCGCTAGCTACAGCACCGGTAGCTAGCAGGATTGCAAACTCGACATGGCGAAAACACATGGTAGGCTGTAATTTGTGTGTTTTGAATGTGTTTTAAATGAAAATAAATTGAAATAGTGTTTAAATAACTTGTGCACACGTTTTTATTAATAAATAGCTATAGAAAACCTTTTTCCCTCTGGGATACCCCCAAAACAGACTGCGTCTTATATTCCGTATTTCATGGTTCATCGGGTCAGATTACGCCAAAGCGACGACATTATGCAGACCAAAAGAGCCTATGTTTTTATTTTCCCTTACAAACATTCACAATGAGTAAAACTTTGTCCAGTTTAAAGGAAGCAGGAGGAGTTTTTCTTTAGAGAATAGTCTGAATTCATGTACAGGACAAGATCAGCAAAGAGATGAGACACACCTCTTTGTCCACAGGGCCAAAATCATGCAACATGAAAAGATCCTCACAGTTGCTTCTCTGTAAGATTAAATATCCATCCATCCATTATTTATACTGTTTATCCTGTTAAGAGTTGTGGTGGGCTGGAGCTGATCCGAGCTGTCATTGGGCAGGTACACCCTGGACAGGTCATGATATGAAAAAATAATACAAGTTTTCGTTCAGAAAAACAAGACTCAGCTGACGTCCTTCATCAGGACTGTGTGGGTGTGGTTTCATCAGTTATGCTTAGAATAGAATAAAATAGAAAATACTTTATTGTCTCCTTTGTTCATGCAAGAAGCAGGAAACTAAGATCCACTGCTGAAACATATTTGGGACATTACAGCTCAAAGCCATGCTTCTAACCAGGACGCCACACAGCGTGATCACTGCATTCCTACAGAGCAACATCCGCCTCAAATCAGCGCCAAGTGCTGAGGCACAAACTCAAATACAGATCATTTGGCAGAAAAGTATGTTCATGAAGGATGCACGTTGTTGGGAGCTGATTGAGAAAATCAGTGTTTATGTGCTTTTTAAAACTCAATCAGGTTTTATGAGTGATTTTATTTGTGTGTGCAACATAAACCAGTGCCAACTACATCGCTTCTTATTACGAGTGTTGCATTATGAGTTCAGGTGGCGCTGCACCGAGCGCAGGAGATCGTTTAGCGTATGTGGCCTGCAGCAAACACACCGGACCACCTGATGGTGTGAGACGCATCAGTTAGAACCAGGCACACAGAGAGACTCAGGTGCAGAGCTTGCATGCTTTTTTTATTTACTGAATAAATCAGAAACACATCCATTTACAGCAAAATAATTTTAATAACAGGCTCTATATGTCCTCTGACAGTATAATAAAGCTGCATTATTGTTGCTGTTGAGTTTTCATAATTGCCATTTGATTCAGAGTATCCAATGTTCACCGGTAAACAGATTAGTAATTACAAGCAAATGACTATCATCTGTTTCCTCAGCTTCATTCTTCCCCCATTACCGAGTCCTTAACGCGAGGTTACTGATAAATTCCAGGTTAATGAGCTGGTACAACAGTAAATTAGCGATGTATAAATTGATACAACAGGGAAATGTGTTTTGTCCTGCGGGTCGGCCAGTTAGCAGGAAGGTTTAATGTCATGGTAAAGGAGGCTTCGAAAGTCACGGGATCAAACTCAGGCTCTTCTGGTTAATGGTGACCTTTCTAAGTCACAGCTAACGTCTCTCTCAGAGGTGAATTCAAAGGGTAAACTCTATAAGGTCGCATATATAGATATCTATAATATCTGCAGCTACCTGTGAGATTGCGAGTCGGTTCTGATCGTGTTGCTGAAGTGGCTGATTGTGCCGCTGACGTGGATTCAGGAGAGAGTCCAAGTGTTATCACGCTGCCGAGCGTACACATGCTAAGCTGTATCCTCCCACACTACACACACGCATTTCCCTCTGTCAGTCAGCTCAACTTATCAGTTTCTCACTTGCACAAAACACACAAACTCACGCTGCTTCTGCCCCTCCATCCCTCTCTCTCTCTCTCTCTCTCTCACACACACACACACATGCACGACAAACAAATGTCTCCCCTGCCTCGCCTTCTTTCGCTCATATCCTCCACGCGGAAGCGCAGAATCTCAGCATGGATTACAGTCGAGGGAGGGACGCACACTTTATATTTAAAATTCGCTTTAGCTTGGTTCGGGTGGAGCGACGCCCTGCCGCCGTATATTATCTGGTACAAGCTTCATGTGGCTGCATGGGAAGGTGTTGCATTAAAAAACAGAAACAGAGAAACTGCACAAACACATCTGAGAAGATTTGCCTGTCACATGGATTTGTTTAAGCACTCTGATGTATTCCATTCGCAGGTTTGCGACTTCCAAATGTAACGCACAGACAGACGCGCAGCTTGCCCAGAGTATTGTTTATCTGCGTCTCATTCAGTCTCCTCTTTGCTGCCTCTAATTCTGTTTATCATTTCTCTCCTCGGCGTACAAATGCCGTGATCGCTCCCAAACTCCCTCGTTTTAATGCAGTTTTCCATCTCACTGCTTTCCCATTTACAAGGCTTTGATTTCCGACGTTCTCAGATCAGCAGGAGCTCGTGATTGCATTCCATAACCATATAATGTTCATCTCAGCCGAGCACATTTAAAAGGTTAGGTATGATTTGCCCTGCTTTTGTCTGCTGAACGCTGAAGCATGTGCATTTATACCTCCTGTTTCCAGAGCTTGCTGCTGCCATGTGAGTGATCCACTAGCATCATCTAGTGGCCGGAAGCAGGTACTTCTTAATTACTGGAATCAGTGGAGCTGCAGTAAATGGTTTTATTCCCCACAGGATGGAGGAGAGATGAGTTCACGCTGGGAGACGTGGGGGACGTGGTGTCAAGTCAGGCGTTTAGTTTAAAAGCCCCCGTTAAAAAATGAGGCTGATGGTGTCAGGGGCTAAAATCACAGCTCTTTGATCACAAAGATGAATGATGATTTAATGAGTCGCCGTTTCACAAAGAGGTCGGATGAAAGGCGACATAATGGAGTGGATCCGCGGACTTGCGAGAGACAGGAAATGAAGGCTTTCATTCCAAAATCACTGTAATGTATTAACACAAACAACATCTGAAGATTACATGCTGAAGGAGATCTCTCCCTCCCTCTGTCTCGCTTTCTTCTCGACTCTCACGGCCGTAAACATTCATCGACTTGAAAGTATATTTTTGTAAACAGTGCGACAGACTTGAGTCAGTCGGTGGAGGATGAAGAGGAGTTTTCTCTCACTCGCGAGTGTGGGAGGACGAGCTGGGTGGATGGAGAGGTATTATATGAATCTGAATAGCTCTGAGCTCCATCTGTTGTGTACTATAGAGATGATGAGTCATTCCGCTCGGTACAGCACGGGTCAAAGCTGCCCCAAATCCCCAGCTTCATACCAACACACACACAAACACATGGATAAACACACATACTAACACATGCTCGTGCTGTGGCTTTCCCATCATGCATTAGTTCTGTGTTTACAGATTAGCGAAGCCTATTAGGTCTCAGCTGGTGATAAAGATTGCTTTTCAAGCCATGTCCACGCCTTCTGCTGCAATATCAGTCGTAATATGTTTACCCTCACCATGACGACAGTGGTTGCTACTGTACAGGGTTAGAAGAGAACTGCACTGACTTATCATTCAAATCAACATCAACAAACTCACTCAGAACCAGAGCTATCGTATCTTCTTACTTAAACCTTCTTGTGCTTGTCAGAAGCTAACGCCTGCCTCACCCACAACCCAGCTCATCCACAGTTCTGTCGAAGATCTGGGTGTGTTGTGCTACCAGCAGCTCTCATTGCCTGCAGCTGCAAGCATCAAACAGAGATGAGCAGCGTGTTCATAGAAGACTAGACAAATAAACAGGGGAGCTGCATTTTTTCTGGAAATATAACACTATAACTTTTATTTCTTAACCAATTTCAATAAGTCGTTAGTTTTTATTCAATCAAAAAGTCATTTAGTCCTCCAGCGTGTTCCAGCTGGCTCCAACACCGAGCGTTATAATGGACACAACACCAAGAGAGCAGGTTATTGCATTTTAGTTTATTTAGGATTTCTAACTGAAAACCTGATATCAGATGCCACAAAGGTGCTGCTGCAGCCGGATGGAGACAGAGAGGACTGAACAAAGGCCGTGCCTAAATAGACTCAGCCAAGCACAGCTGCCTGCAATCAGGTGATTCACCTGAGCTCAACAGGAGACACAAAATAAAACAGGATGTAACAGTTTCGTTCCTGTAAGCACAATATCGCTGCATACTTTGGAACGTATGGCAGCTATTATAGCCAAACTATCAGGATTCAATAACCTAAAAAAGAAAAGAAGAAAAAGAAAGTAAAGAAAAGGACATTTTTGTCCAACATGATGCTCGAGTCGATGTACCATCCAAGGAACTACAATTTATAGGTTTGTGTTTGAGTAAAGTGATTTTTTTGTTTTATTGTAAACATTTCTCCCTACTTTCAAATAAAATATTCTCATTTAGGTCTTTTATTTGCAGAAAATTACGACTGGTTAAGAAAGATGAAGAAAACAAGTTCATGTTAAAACAACCGAAAATAAAAATTCAAGCATGTCGACTGTGTTCGATGGCTTGTGTCCATCCATCTTCCTCTTGATCACATTCAGGAGGTTTTCAATGGTTCAGACCTGGACTGGGCTGGCCGTGACATGTAGAGAGAGATGCTGATTTAAGGAACATTTGGAGGGGTCACTTATGTTTTTTACAGAGCTGTACACGGCTACAGCTTGTCTGTTGAGCCCATTCTAACAATTTAATTTAATTTAATTTATTTGATTTTATTTAAAAGGGACCATGTACAATTTAAAACATAAATGTCACCATTTGATGCACCGTACCAGCTTTAAGCTCATTCCCACCTGTAGTCCCTTGGCAGGTCAACACAAGACAAAAATGGGACAATAACAAACAGTACAGTGTAAAGCAAACGACAAAGTTACTAAGATTACTAAGATGCTCATGGAGCTGCAGCTCCGCACAGCATCAGGCAGGGAGTTCCACTGATTTGTGGCTTTTACAGAAAAAAGCTGATTGTCCAAAAGCAGTGCGGCGAAATGGTATAGTACAATCATTTGTAGAGGATATTCTTGAGGATATAGCGAGTATACACAAAGTCGCGTAGGGGGAGGGCATTTAGAATTATATAAACCAGACACAAATTTAAAAATAAACTAAAATTCTCAAAGTCCTTAAATTGTATTTCTCCAGTACCCTATAGTGATGAGAGTGCAATGGCTTTTTGTCCGGAGCTTTGAAACACCTGCAGATTTCTTTGGTTTCCAAACTTCTTCAGCTTCACCTGGAACCGACCCAAGTGGCAACACTGGAGTCAGCTTGTCATACTGACGCAGGTCCTTCTGGGTCCATAAAGATTTATCCTTGAACAGCCTTCGACTAACACTTTCTACATTGCATGTATAATTACTGGAGCTTACAGTAACCTACATGTTAATCTTAAGGAAGCTTCAATGCTACACCGTTAGCAACAAGAACTATGGACTAAAGCTGAAATATGTTCACACACATATATAAAAGTATCACACTCCCAGTCACATCAGCACACAAAGGTAGTCTGTGCTGAAGCCCTTGTGGTCTGAAACAAATCAAATCATGCCGAGTCTGGTAAAGTTAGATCCAAAATGGAATGTTTGGAACGGATAAAGAGGATGTGGTGTTTATTTTAGTGTGTTTTTTCTTGTCATCACTTTCCCCTGCGAGACCACTGACTCTGTTGAACACAAATTACACATAATGAGCGTCATGGTTGTGCTTTCATATACAGTATGTGTGTGATTTATTCTCTTCACAGCAGTATACTGCTAGTCATTAGGCTGCTCTAGAAGCAGGTGTGTTTGTGTGCGTGGGTTGAAGCTGACAGCAGTTTACGTGCTTAGATAAGTTTGCAAAGGCACCTTTTAGACTGTAAGAGAGCTAAAGACTGTCTGAAGAGAAAAGGGGGAAATGAGAAAGTCAGCAAACGAGTTATGGCGAGAATGAAAGAGCAGAGGAAGTGTCAGAAAATGTGAGAGAGGAGAAAATTGGTTTTCTTGTTTTAGCAGGGAGATGCAGAGAAGGAATATTATATTACAGCGTTCCTGCCTCACACCTTCCCCACATGTATTTGCATTGCCAACGAAGGTGCCATTGTGCTTTTTTCAGGCTAAGAGAGAGAATGAAAGAGGAATCACAGCGAGGAGATGCTGTAAAAGGAGACAAAGAGGGATGACAAAAGCAGGAAGACGTTAAGCAAGTTCAAAGACGTGCATGGTGCTCGCTTGTTTCTTTTGTGAGACAGAAAAATGCAGCAGGAGTATTTGATAGAATAACATTCTTATCTCGCAGCAACAAGGCATGCTTCACCTTGGGAAGACGAGCAGTTGGAATTGAGACATCTACACCCTCATATGCACCAAGACTTGTGCTCCAACTTTTCCTCAATATGAGCATTTTAAGGCCAGGTATTTATTTAAATAAAAGGGCACTAATCAGGTGATTGACAGGTGCTGTGCGCCACCTCAGACTACCTCTATCACCTCCACTGACAAACATAACGCAGTAATGAAACCTGTGAGGAAAGAAAGTAAACACATTAAGCAGTTACAAACCCCAGAAGTCTCTTTCTCCACCACAGAGCTCGTTGGGTGAGTCTCAAGGGACTCTTCATGTGTCTGTGTGACTCTCTAAGTGGTCAAGAGAGCCTTTTTACACGACGTTCTGCGGGGCCATTTTCGCAGAGAGCGGATGACACAACAGTTTTCAGGTGCAAAACAACAGCAGTTGTATTCATTTATGAGACACAAAAGTGGTAACGTGTGTCTTATTGGTGCATACTGTAATCAGTTCACAGTAGATCATTTCCTGTTTTTGATCCTGTTTCTGCTTCCTAAAATAAAGAAAGTGTCAGTGTTCTTTTGAAGTTACAAATGGTGGTCATGTTTGGGTTGGTAAAAGGCAAATCCCTTCCTCAAACTAGGATAGAAATAATCTAAGGCAAGAAATATTTCTCTCTGTCTGAGTTCATCGGTTTGTAATCTGAACAAATAAACACACTTAAAGCAGAGGCTGTACATGAGGAGGGGATGTAAAGCAAATGGCCAGCAGGGGGCGACTACACTCACAGCAAACATTAATCAGACAGCATAGAACTTAATTGGAAAATAAGCCTACTTTAAAACGTATTCATTACCTCAGTAAACATTTCCATAATGACCTTATGGTCTTATGCTAGATTCAAGCCTGGTTCAAAATAGCATGATGATAATTTTGGAAAAACAATGGTCCCCTTTGTGAATAAAATCCAGGATACAGCTGGGTGTACTTAAAGACCATGTTTTAAGACATATAAAATGCTCTGCCTGAATTAATGAATTGTCTATGTTTTTGTCAAAAAAAAAAAAAGTTTAATTACCTCATAAAAATCCTCCCAAGGCATCTCCTCCTTCTCCCTCATTAAAAATACACGAACCTACATAGGCCCCGCCCACTATGCACTTTTCCAACCTCCCCCTCCATCATGAAAACAAAACATGTCTCTGCCATCGTTTAGTGGCAACTTGTTGAAACTTAGCTAGCTTGAAATGTAGTCATTAGTAGTAGTAACGTTAACGTCAGTAGTCAGTAGTGAGATTGCAAAAATGATGATGACGGTTACAGCTGGCTCGCACATCGCAGAAGTGGTTGCCATAGGTTACACATAATGATAAGCATAGCGTCACCCCGTGCATTAACGAGATTGGCTCCTTAGGTTTGTGACGTCTCAAACCTGCCAATGTGAAAACGTGTTGTTCAGCCTGTCCTTGGTACACTGCAGTTTAAAAGCAGACAGGCCCAGCCATGGAGATGACTGCTGATGTTGTCCCTGATATGTCTTGTAGCACATGAAGAACACCACATGGAGATGTTTACAAGGTTACACACTTGACACATGTTAAAAGGCATAAAGCAGACTGGCTCATAATTGTCATTGTAACATCGAAAAAGGTTTTCACTGAGAAGAAAGGTTGCACTCTATTGCATATGATTTAACATTTGTAAGTGTGTTCATGAGCCATTTGAGTGCAAACATAATATATCTAATAGTCCTATAAACTTTTAAGTTAACCGCAGAGAGGTTGGTGTGATAAACTGCGTGTTTGGCTATCAGGTGTCTTCAGGCTGTGCTGCTTGTCCATTATAATATCCCCAGCCGTCCCAGCTGACACTGAGCGCTGCCGAACTAAACCAGGACTAAACTGAACTAATCATTGCCAATCTTCTGTGCCCTAAAAGGCGCCCAGCTGTCCTAATATAACTGCCACATTTAATTTCCATCTGCCAGGAGGTGGCAAGCGAAGATAGAAAGATGGGAGCTGATTAGGGGGAGGTGAGCCAGTTTGACAAGGAGAGATTAAAGTTTGCTTGGTCAGGAGTGCAAGGACGCTGACGTCCCCTGAATACGTCTGTGAATGCCAATATTTTCTGCAAAGGCATCACATCATTAGGTTGATTGTTGATTTCCTTCTTCCCACTTACACTCACTTCAAACTAAATCCTAATCCTCTTCTTTATGGCTTTTGATTCATGTGTCATGGCGTCTGCGCACACACACACCAATGTCGCTCAGGGGTCAAGATGTGTGAGCGCCGACAGTCTGATTCGCTCTCCCCTGCTGTGACTCGGCCCTGCGTCAGACCTCATTTACCTGCACACTCCTCTGATTGGTAACGGCTTATCTGTCGATTGGTCTCAGCGACCCAATCAGAGGGCCTCGGCGCTGCGTGCTAACACTGTCAAGGACGTGAACAAGATGTGTGCACATGCAGAGAGACACAAAACTAACAAGGGGATATAAATGAACAACATTATTAGAGCTGGAATGTTCACACCTGTACACACACACACACAAACAAGTGCAGATCTGATGGCAGCTGTGTAACTGTGCGTACCCACTTGAATGCAGCTAAAGATTCACCCCTCTTGTGTATTGCAAGCAGCTGATTTAATGCTCAGTGCATGCTGGGATACCTAGTGACGCACCAGGCTGGCGGCATCACTTTATAACAGCTTTTCTCCCTCATTATGTCATAATCATACATTTTAAGAAAACTGTGTTATACTGTTAGGTAAATAACCTTGTGGGGAGCGGTTATGATTGCTGTTAACAAACAAGGCTTTCATTAAGTTCACTTGACTGTTAAATTTCCCAGGTTGGGTATAATTTTTCCTCATTATTATATACAGTAGTTGTTGTTTGTTCTTATGTGCTCCCAAGGTTCCTTTCTTGCATTTATTTAAACTTTGTTGTCCTTTCATTTAACTTTTACTTCGTCTGTTCTGGTTGCCAGTTTATACAAAGGGCCCAGGTGCACCATGGTCTCTCTGTGGCATTGGTCGGCAGGTTGTCTGGCTTGCTGAGCGTGCCAGTGCACCAATGTGTGAATGGCTCAGGGTCTCCCTTGTGTGTGAGACAGGATTTACTGATCTGAGCCACAGGCTTTAAAGTGAAACGGCTTAAAGATTACATTTTAAAATGTCCAGCACAAGCTTGTACCATTGCAACACATTTAAAGTTATAATATTGAAGTGATAATCTCGAAGATTTTCATTTAAATAAATCTCCGTTAAGTCACTATCACCGAATTAGGTAACACAATGGTGATTGAGCCTATGGCCCACTGATGAAAGACTTTGTATTTGCAGTATTACAGACTGGGTGTCTGTGGCGACTTTTGTGGAAAAAATCACAAGCAGCGTCCAGTTAGTGACGCGATTTCCATCAGCCAGCAGTGGTTGGTCTGCCAGAGAGGGTAGGCGGAGCTAAGCGGCTGCTTTTCCGCTCTCTGCGGAAGTGTTGCGAGTAAACAGTAATCTAATATGGCTGAACAAACAAAGAAAAGATGGATGACTACAGATACAACTTCAAAAATAAGTGAAAATCCAAAGAAAAAGAAACAAACTCAACGCTCAGATGAAGCAAACAGTCTAAAAAGGAAAGCGACCGTCAGCGAGGAAAATCAAGAGTTACGACCGGAGCCAACCGTGGACGTCACACATGTGACACTGTCTGGATATCTGGGAAGTGTGCTCCCGCAATTACAATTTATTAGGAAAAGAGTTACAACTGTTACAAAGGGAGCCAATTGTGGACATCTGGTTACATTGGGAACTGACTCCCGCAATTACCGTTTATCGCCATTAGAGGCGCCAAAGAGAACGAAAATGAAATCTTCGAGACTGAATCTTTAAAGTAATTTTACTATGAAATTTGTATGTAGATGGTTTAGATTAATATACACAAGGAAAGACATAATGTGTTTTCTGACTACCGTCTGACTAAATGTCTCACTGACCTTCATCTTAAATGTGGGGTATTATGCTGATTTCAAGCTTCATCTTTCACTCTGTGATACCTGCAGAGTAGCAATTTACAGTTAAAAAACTCCTCATTTTTCTCACACTGGTGCTCCGTGCAGGCCCTCATACAGCCTCTGCCTGAAATGACTCAGTCAGCTCTGTCCCTTTAAGAAACCCCACCCCTACAAGCCCGCTTTCTTCTTATTGGCCAGCTCTCTGAAGCCTGCTGATGTGATGTCACAAAGTGCAGCGTGTAGAAAAAAAAACCTGCCGTTCACAGCAGCCTGCAGACTGAGCTGAGAAGCCAGGGGATTACTCCAACATACGTTTACCTACAGATTTGAAACTTTACCCACGTTTAGTCTGGACATCCAACATTGTAACATTATATGTATATCTTATAATGTGAAACAGCATAATACCCCCTCTTTAAGGTCATATGTTTCAACTATTTGAGCCCAAAAACTAAACTAAACTAAACTCCTTTCTCTGTGAATACAAAAAGCTTCTACAAATTACAATCAATTTCTGCTTAATGAAATTGTAATTGTAGCTTGATCGCCCTTCATTCAGCTGAATTGAACTGAACCTAAATGTGTTGTTCTTGACATTACTCATAAAAACCTGTAAACTTAATGACCCAGTCGCTGTCAGACAGAATGAAGTATGTGTTTATTTCAGAGTCGAGTGGGAGACGAGGTATAATCAATATGGTGTTAATTACCAACACACCAACGCAAACGCTAAATATTGTTAATGTAGCACTTTGATTCGTAATCTCTTTTTAATGACAACACATCGCTACAAACACACACACACACACACACACACACAGGTACAAACGTACACCAGCACAAATTGGTGTGCATGTAACCATCCTGATATAATCATGCTGTGACAATCCATGGAGACACTGAAGCTCTCGCTGTAGTCTGTATTTGACTGGTTAGTTACACAAGTTGTTTGTCCTTGAATTGTTACATGCAATAAATTATGTGCAAAAGTATTGAGTCTCACAGAGGCGGTGTGTCGTGACAGTGGGTGTATGACAAATGGAGTTGTTTCAAAAGTATGAGGTGGGAGGATTTGTGCAACTATCCCAACTTCACTAACTAAGATAAGCTTTATTTAGAAACTATCCATTCAGCTTTAAACATATTGATACTTTAAGAAATGCATACTTAGACAGTCTTCTGTTGCGCTGAAAATTAAAGTGCAAATAAATCACTTTAAAAATGTTGTGGGGAAAAAAGTTACGCTAATGCAAAGCAATAATTCACATGATACCCTTTTGTTGAGTGCACACGTGTGTTGGTCCCCGAGCCTGCCTGAACACCGTTTCCCATCATCCCATGGCTCATAAACCTGAGTTGTATTCCATCAAAGGCCGCCCGCACAACAAGCCCATTCCCTAATTGGTGCTTGAGCTTTTAAATTGCTTGTGTTTGCCCACAGCCCAGCACTCTCCCTAAATAGTGATCTGAAAAAGTCGCCCTTTTAAAAAGAAAAATGGTGTCAAAGTTCTGCATTAAGCATATTTCCCTCTCTCGCTGCTCTCTTAGCTTCCTCTGCAAGTGGACAGCCCACTCTCTCTCTGAGACAATATCACGATTTATGGGGAACATTTGGGTTTTACATAATGCAGAAGTTTGACTCTTCAAACTTTCTCCAAAATTCAACTTTTCAGGAATCTGCAGCAACAAAACTCGACGCAAGCACAAAATGCCACAAGTGAAATGTGTTCTTTTCTTCGGATCAAACAATTCAGCAGTGTAACTCAAACTGCCTTCGGGAGGCTTCAGGGAGCGTGTTTGCTACGTGATAAAAGCACAAGTAAAGTTTTTTAATCGGCACTTCCTCCTCCGTCTCGTTGATTTGTGAGTCTGTGCTGTGTTTTGAAAAATGAGTTAAAATGTATTTATTTTATTTATTATTTGTGAGTACTGTTGCAGTCGATTTCCTGCATTCAGATACAAGTTATCAGTAGATTATAAAGTTTGTTTTTTGCTGTAGGAGTCTAACCTTTAATATAAATGTACTGTAGATGTCTCTGTCCTGAGTTCAGAGGGCGCCCTGCTGGTTCACATTAAAGAGAAATAACACCTATAGTTTCAGCCCTATTTGTCCGTCAGATCTGCATCCTTTATTGTGCTCAAAAAGAGACAGTATGGAACTACAGTGCTAGAGATAAAATACACAAAAACTGTTGAATGAGTTTCGACATGCAAGCAGTGTTTTTAAGATGCAAGCATAAAGGTGAGAGTATAAGGAGGTTAATTTATTGTAGTTTATTCAATCTCGGATCCCATCGGCTGTAGTCTGGCGACAATCTGGGGACAACGGTCAACGGAGATCGGATCGATCATTTCTGATGCATTCGAGGGGAATCTGGACGCTGAACGGCTTTCGTGACACCACGTCAGGGAATTTATCTCAAGATGAATTTTAGCTCTCGAACAGATTGTTAGCTGTTAGCATGCAGATGTCTGTTGATAGAGATTAATAAGAAGCTAAATTATCATCAGATAGCCGTTGATGGAAGCCGGTAGCCCGCTGATACGTGATTGGTCAATATTACTTGGACTACAAGCGTACTACAAACGGAAACCAGAACAGCTATTTATCTTGATATGGCCAATGTCAGTTATTACAAAGCAGAAGTTGATGTCAACACATTTATTCATATTTTCTTTGTAAAATCAGTTAATAATTGCATTTAATCTGGCATCAGTTGCTTGACAGTAGTCCTTAACCAAAACATTGTGTTTGGTCAGAGAAGATGGTGTTTCTTCTACATGATTTTATTTTGCCACCTTGTATTAGATAAGACTTTGTTTAAACCAAAATAAATACCTATCAGAGCTACATGCCTGTGTATGTGTTGTGAAGTTAAAAAGTAGTTCTTTATTCTATATAAAGTAATAGATGTGCAGCATGTTGTTCTTCTAAGAAGAAAGAAGGAGAAGACACCGGTTTCATCTTACCGCTTTATACTGTATCTTTCTCTCTCTGTGTTATCGATGTTTTCACAGAGTTAGATCAATGTCTACGACTTGAGCAGGGAAAGAAAAATCATTCATGTCAATAACAGCCTGTAACAGCATCGGGCACATTGAAACAATGTAAACATTTCAGTGTTCAGCGCAGGTCTCCGAACTCACCTCCTCTGCTGGAGGGAACGCTGCGCTCTTTGTAGCTGCAGCTCTGGCCCAAATATTTATCCCCCTGCTCATGTATTCTGCCTGTGAAGCAGAAAAAGCTCAGAAGTCTCCAGAAGGAAGATATGGGGAAAGCGGGAACGCATTAATGCTTTGTAGTTTTGCCATGTTGCTACAAAGGAAATAGAAAATTCTCTCTTTGCTTTTTTTCTGTCCCTTATTCCCTTACCTCATCACTAAGAACATGTGACCTCAGCATCAACGTACTTTATACAAATGAGTACCAATAATATTTGTTTCCTATGCATTCTCATCATTTACTTTCACAATGTTCGCCTGTAGCACATTTTATCAAACTCAGGTTCTAACAAGCCAATTTCCTTCTGTGTGCCCTGTCAGGTAACTCGCCTTCAGAGGAGTCAGAGGAGCGGGACAAGGAGCCCAGGACGCTGACCTACCCAGCGTACATCGCCAGTCTGCTGGACACGGGTGCAAAGCGCATGGCAGCCGGCGTCCGTATGGACTGCACCAGCCAGGGACAGTGTCCGCGCTCCTGCCACCTCTGCCACATGAGCCCCCGGGCGGCACAAGGGCGGCAGCAGTCGGAGCCCGTCCTGCTGCAGATCACCAAGGCGGCACCCATCTACGAGCTGGTGTCCAACAATGAGACCTACCAGGTTTGTGCAGGGGTCGTCCTTCACTATCTGAGCCTGTGTAATGTCTGAAAACACCTACTTATGACAGATAACATGATATCATTTCAAGTTACACGCTCAAAATCGGCGGCTGCATCTTCTCTCATCCCCCTGAACTGGATTTTCTCACTTTAATCGTACTTTGATGAAAACTTTGGTGGAACTTTTCCACCATTTTTCTCACTGAAGCTTTCTTAAAATATAAAAGAACAGCTAATAATGTAAAAATCCAGGCATTAGATTAAGTGTGTGATCATTAAACCTCTGTCAGTGTATTAACTGGCGTCCTGCGACGACACACAGCATGTGTTTGCGGCTGATTCATCTGAGCTGACAACCTCACGGCCTCATTATGAACCAGGTTACAGAAACTTTACAGGGAAGTCTTTTTTTTCCTTTTAGAGTATCATGCCTGATTCTGCTGGCAGCATGCTGTGCAATTATCTGCCGTACTGCGCTGTGACTTATTGGACTCAGTCGATACTGTACGTCGATACCGCTCCTACTCCTCCAACAGGACGGAAGGTCGATACAGTGCTGTCTAACCCTCCTGGGGTGCCAGGCAGACGGATACAGCTGCTGTTATTGACTACAGGCTGTTTGGAGGTTGCTGGTGCTTGACTATGCGTCAGCTCATATGGACAAGATGCACAAGAAATATGTTGCTTTTTGGCTTGAACTTACAAGTATCACATCATTTCTTGGGGAGTGTCCATCCGTCCATATCTCATAGATGTGCATTTATCTCTGTACATTTCTTCTTTGACACTTTTCTCTCAAGATATTATAACCTGTGATTTAATGCAGGCTTTGTGAAACTGCAGTTTGTTATTGATTTAGCTCAGCTTTTTTTTTGTACTTGTTAAAGAATTTATTTATTTTGGGTCCCTACAAGTAAATAAACTAAACGAAACATTTTCAAGGAAAAAAGGAGCTCGCACAGGAAAGATGCTCCCAAAAAGTTAATTTATTATGTGCATTTATGAACCGGGGCACCCGGAGTAATGATGTAATGATGAGTTCTGCACTGCTAACAAAGCTTGGCCAGTTTCGTGAAAGGAGTGCCAGGTAACCATAAGGCTGACGATGAATCTATACCAAACACACAACTACTAAAACAAAGACACTGAAATATAAAGAGTCACATGTCTCCCTCTGCTTCACCGTCCCACACTGGCCGTGCGTGTGACAGCAGCAGCAGCAGCGTCGGGTGCTTGTTTACAGTTTACAGGCAGGTGACACAGACTGCTGCACAATAGTCTCTGTGTTCTGTGTTCTGCACATGCGCACATCAGAATTGCGATGGCGGTTTCAGCCCTATAATCAACTGTCGAGCCAAACAGAGTGGCTTTGCTAAAGTTGCATCTGTGCCATCAAATACTGAACTCACCTCTTATAAAGTAGCTCACAGAACTGCTTCATGTAAAAAGCTGCACACTACAGCTGAGGAATTAATGCTCCCCTCAGCTATTGTTCACCTACGATTGATGAAGCAACAGTCTGCAAACTTAAGGCTGTCCCTCTGTCAACAATACCATTGTGAGGTGCATTTATGACACGCAAAAGATGTGGAGGAGCAGCACGTGTCTGATAGAAAATATTATTATCTACCAAAGGGGGGCCTGCAGAAAAGGTTTGGGAACCACTGTATTAAAGGATGTCTGCATCGAGTAAAATATGATACATAAAGTCCCAGATTGAGCCAATCATTTGTGTCAATATGGATTCTAAACATCAACTTATTTACAGTATTTAACACTCGAATTAGATATGTCAACTTCATATACGTAGATCCCTTTCAATCCATTGGGATTGGGTGAGTTTTGTTTCACAATTTCCACTGCTAACAGGAGTAGCAGCTGTTTCAATGCATATGTGTCAAATTGAACTAATGTGTTAGCAACATAGGCTGCTCCAAGGCTGACGAGTAAACACACCTCCGGTCTTTAAAGTCCCCGTGGAGTTCATAGCGATATGGATCTGTTGGCACACTTAGCTCTCTTACGCACCTCACTCCCTTATTTCTCCGCCTTATCCTGAATAGTAAAGGCAAAACATCAAGAACTAATAGCCTCATAATTAACATTAATGGATGAAGAGTTTCTTAAATCCTCATTCAAATTTCACATTTATTTCTCTCTCTCTCCCTCTCTCTCTCTCTCTCTCCCTCTCTCTCTCTCTCTCTCTCTCTCTCTCTCTAGGCTCTTCAGGAGGCGATGATGAGCATGCTGTGGTGCTCCGGGAAAGGTGATGTTATCGATGATTGGTGTCGGTGCGATTCCAGTGCTTTTGGCACAGATGGGCTGCCCACCTGCGCCCCACTTCCCCAACCAATGTAAGCAACTTAGAATAATTTTACCTCCCCCCAGTCACCGCTCTGAAATGGGCTGCAGTAGATACCATCCATCATTTTACTGGCAAATGTCTGTGTCCTGTTTCAGTTGTTACAAGCCATCAGCATGCAGGTGTAGGCAGAATATTCTTTCAACCAATAATTACAGCCACAGATTAGTGACTGTAAGGGAGGTAAAACATCTACAAAGCGATGAGAGATGATCACAGCATACGATGACTATATTATTATAACAGTAACACGGTACTCATTGTGACGAGACTAAAGTTAAGTATTACTGTATACAGTGACGTGGTGTGCTTTCAAAGACGCTCTGTAAACAAGAACGTGCACGCATACGAGAACACGTTTGAACCAATGACTGTATATATAGATGGGCGACGCGTTTCCATCTGCTCCCATTGTACGAAAGTGATGCCAAAATAGCCCCCGTGATAGGTGCAGCCATCTTGCGATGGTGACGTCATTTAGAGCCAGAGTCTGCGCAGTAGAGATCGGCGGGTGGTGCCGCCATAGCCACTTCCGCTAACCAAGACACACACTTAACTTACGGAAAAAACAGCAAGGATCCCGCTCGCCGGCGTGTTTAACAGCAGAACAGCTTCTTGTGTTGGTCTGAGGTTCACAGGTTCACAGGTATGGACACTTCAATGACTGTAGTGATTGTTTTTGTTACGTCTCCTCTCGCTGTTCGTCCTCTACTCTGCTAATCCGGAACAGATCGGCTGCAGGAGCCGTATTTGTCAACAGAGCTGTCAATCATCATTTTGACAGCATCAAATAACTAATTAAAAATAAACTTGTCAGAAAAATACACACTTGGACATAAATCAGCATGATAAGAACTAGCTATAATGACAGAAACCAAATTTGAGAAAAATGTATTTGACGTGTATTTTGATTTTATAGTTTGACTCATGTCCCATCTGTTAACATGGAGGAGGCGGGCTTTATGACCTATACTGCAGCCAGTCAGAAGTAGAGAGGGTTTGGCTTGAGTTCAAGGGAGCTGTCATGTCATCTTTTTATACAGTCTATGATTAGAACACACAAGAGGGATTTTATAATCGAATTTTACGTTTTTTAATACAATCTGGTTTTATATTCGAATTTAGAATATTTGTTGACAGCCCTACTGCAGAGTGGTGCAGTGGTTCGTGCTGTTGCCTCACAGCTAAAAGGTTCCTAGTTTGAATCCCGAATGAGGCCTTTCTGTGTGGAGTTTGCATGTTCTCCCCGTGCATGCGTGGGTTCCCTCGAGGTCCTCCGGCTTCCTCCCACAGGCTAAAGACGCTCGTTAGGTTCATTGATGACTCCAAATTGCCCGTAAGTTTGAGCATGAAAAGCTCTCTGTCTCTGTGTCAATAGTTATTATTACTCATTTTTATGAAGTCATTAGTTGTGTAATCTAATGAGAAATGTTTACCTAATTTATCTTAGTGTATCATAGTTGTTACATTTCTGCACTCTTCACTCAAAACAGATTAAATTTCCTCAATCAAATGAAGTGCAAATGGTTACCTCAGTTTTATTCAGTAGATTCTATAGGTTGCTTTTATGGTGCACAGTAATTTGTCGATGATTACAACCACAATTGATTTATTCGTCCTCCTCGGTTGGGATGTGCTAATCAGTTAAATTAGCTGCTGTATTGATTGGTTGGCCTGAAAGCCTCTGCACACATGAGTCTTAATGTCATATGTCTGCAGAAGACCACGCTAGACTTAGTGAAGTCAGACATCAGGGGATAAATTGCTACTTTTTCTGTTGACAGAAATGTTTGTCACATTGCAGAACATTTTTCATTGGTTACGTTTCTGCAGAACATCAGGGATAATGTTTTTTTGTCAATTACAGTAATGAGCCCCATTTGCTTCCAACATCCTTCACTCAGCGTTGTGGTCTTTCATCCCTGTCGTTCTTGTTGCCAGGCTGAAGCTGTCTTTCACCTACGAGCCCAGCAGCTCATTGGTCATCATGGAGTGGAACCACACCGAGCCACCAATCGGCGTGCGGATTGTCGACTACCTCATCAGCCAGGAGAAGGTGACGGAGAGGACCGACCACTCCAAAGTTGAGACAGGTACGTCAGTCAGGAAGTGCCCACATCAAGAGGCTTTGAAGGAGGCTGATGTCGCAAGCAAACAGGGATGCCAGTTTTAATAGAAAAACAGATTATTATGTTTTATACACACAAAACTTCACCATCTACTACGTCGTGCCTGCAGTGACTTAACCAAAAGGATGTTGTTGTCTTAGATTGGTGTCATTCAGTCTTTTCCTGGACTCACTCCCCATCTTTCCAATGTTTTCTAAACCAGCAGGAGAGCCTGTTGATGTTTTGGAAGTGTACCACTTTGGGATGCGTAATGAGTAAGTCTGCTGGCTTTGGTTTGTATGGCCAGCTGTTGGCCAGCGTTCATTATTTATGCTGGCTTAAACCTTAAACCCCCAATTTGTCAGCACCATGTGGCCACATAAGCCTAATGTGTTTTATCTAGTCTACCACCTGGAAGAAATCCTGGTCCAAAGGTGCATAAGGAGGGATATTTTTCATACTGTTGGAAAGTAGTTTACAATTAGAAGGTAGTGCTTTGTACCTTGACGTTTTCTGTTGCTTTTGGCAAAGAAAAAGCTCAAACCTTTGTGAGTTTCATGTCGTATCATGAGAGTGTGCCTGGTTGTTTGGAGAGCTATAAAAAAGTAAGCAATAAACAAAGTCAATAAAAGTAGTGATCAATCTAAAGCAGGTGTAATTATGTAGTTTTACATGCATTAATGATTTTAGACTAGCGTAAAGTACACAACTTCTTTACTTGAGTCAAAGTATAGATACTCCTGGTCAAATATTACTCCAATACAAGTGAAAGGTGCTCAGTTAAATCATTACTTGAGTTAAAGTACTGGAGTTCTTGCTTTTAAAAAATAAGGTATATTCAGGTTAATTAAGTTAACCTCAAAACGTTGTATTTTCACAACGCATGGGTGCAGTCAAGAACACATGGGTGTACATTCTGCTACGTTATGTTTATTTAGAAAACATGATTTACATTTTTAAACTCACATGCTGCAGATTTTCAAAATAGCTGATGACAGCACTGCAAACAGAGCGAACATTCAAAACGATACGAGTCCTTCTTCATTTCAAAAACCTCAAACATGGGCTGAAGATTTGGCCGTGAGTGCTCAGGCGGAGAATCGTCGTACTTCTCTGCCATAGCCATCGTTACCACCACTGCCGAATGTTGCTAAGTGCTACTCATGGTGATTCATGCTGGGTCTCTCTCTAACGAAGAGTACGGTCTAGACCTGCTCTTTTTGTAAAGTGTCTTGAGATAACTTTGGTTATGATTTGGCGCTATACAAATTAAATTGAATTGATTGATTGATGGCGCTGTTGCCTCACAGCTAGAAGGTCACTGGTTCAAACCCCAATTTGGACAAAGGGGGCCTTTCTGTGTGGAGTTTGCACGTTCTCCCCGTGCATGTGTGGGTTCTCTCCGGGGTCTCCGGCTTCCTCCCACAAGACATGCTCGTTAGGTTAATTGGTGACTCTAAATTGCCAATAGGTGTGGGGGTGAGTGCAAAAGGTTGTCTGTCTGTGTGTGTCAGCCCTGTGATTGACTGGCAACCAGTCCAGGGTGTACCCAGCCTCTCGCCCAATGACAGCTGGGATAGGCTCCAGCCCCCTGCGACCTTCAACAGGAGAAGCAGTGTAGATAATGGATGGATGGATGGATGATTTATTGAATGAACTGCCTTATCTGAGTTACATTTGCTCTGCATTTAAACATGGAGACATGTGAGGCAGATGTACATGTACTGCAACAGCACAAACGGCACGCAGAACTACACGAACACAGTTTCAAAAGTTTCAAAAGTAACGAGAACATTCATAGAAATGTAGTGGAGTCAAAAGTACGATATTTGTCTTTCAAATGTATTTAAGTAAAAGTCATAAGTTTCCCCAAAAAATAAAACTCTACAGATACTCCAAAAATGTACTTAAGTAAAGTCCTCAAGTAAATGTACTTTGTTACTGACCACCCCTGGAAATGATATAGTTTAAATGCACTGATGATTTTATTGTAGCGATGCAGAATCCTTCTAAACATTCAACAGGTTTTCAGTATGCATCACTACGTTTGTTATGAGCATATTCAAGTTGTAGTTTTTGAGGCCTCCACAAGATGGTGTGCACCAGTAATGATTATATTGGAGAGCTGAAGTATCTTTTGACAGTATTTAGGTCTCTGACTTCACTGACTGTGCCTACACACTGTTTATTATTAAAAAAATGAGCTTTTTACTGTATTTTTATACACATTGCGACCAAACGTACAGCCATTATTGCTATCAGTGTTGCAAAAAAGGAGCGTTGCAATTGGTCATACTGAAAAATGTACTGTATGAAAGTCTAATATTCACTTTATGTTTCATGTATTTGCTTATTAAGGTGTGTTTTCACTAAAGCAGGAAGTCATATAAGCAGCCACAGCAGCAGTAGCAGTGTGTGCAGCTCTGTCATCCATAACAGAGAGCGCAGCTTATTTAGCCGGACCTATAGAAGAGGAAGCTGGCAAACGGGGGCCGTTTATTTTAGCAGTAATGACCCAATCCATAATGGAGACTGTTTCAGTTCCCTGTGAGCACCAAAGTTTGTTGTGGCCTAATGAGAGAATAAACTGTATTAGTCACAGCAGTGAGGATCGTTAATCAATGCAGCAGCTTCAGACGGGAGAGGAAAACAGGTGAGCGTTTTCTGTATGAGTGCTATAATAGTAAATATGAGCTATAGGTTCATATGTAATGTTCATTCTAGCTGCAGACACAAACATTTACCATTTAGACTACAATATCCACGCTTACTTTGCTGTGTGAAACCCTATTTAGATAAACATACCTCTCCTCCCCTCTTAAACGCCTGAATGCAGCGCACCGTGCTGCACCGTGCTGCATTCATGGTGTTAAAACCAGAGTCAGTCAGACTCCAACCAGATGTGACAGCCAATCCAAAGCTCTGTAGGTCACAACCACAGTGAAATACTGCCAAGTTGTGTGTAAGCTGAGCGCCCCCTACAGATAACACATTAAAGGAGGTGACAAGTGAAGTGCAACAGCAGCAAAGGTGTGGTTAGGATTTCTTTTGTGCCACTGCCATGTGGCCAAAAGTATGTGGAGCCTCTTCTCTGCAGACGTTTCTAAAGTACTGTGGAAATAATAGTAATAGTCATAGTGGTAATATAGACTGTATAAAAAGATGGATGACGTGACAGCTCCCTAAAAGTGGAGCTAAACCCTCTCTATCGCCCCCTGCTGACTGTCTGCAGTATAGGTCATAAAGCCCACCTCCTCCATGTTAACAGATGGGACATGAGTCAAACTATAAAATCAAAATAGACGTCAAATACATTTTTCTCAAACATGGTTTCTGTCATTATAGTTGAGCTGTCAATCATTATTTTTACAGCATCAAATAACTAATTAAAAATGAACACTTGGACATAAATCAGCATGATAAGAACTAACTATAATGTATTTTGCACGTATTTTGATTTTATAGTTTGACTCATGTCCCATCTGTTAACATGGAGGAGGCGGGCTTTATGACCTATACTGCAGCAAGTCAGCAGGGGGCGCTCGCAATGTTTTGGTTTCACTTTTAAGGAGCTGTCATGTCGGCCATCTTTTTTACACAATCTATGCTTTTCACCATGTCACTGCGTGGCTGAGTTAGCCTTGGTTAGCATAGCCCTGCTTACTCCCTGTACCTCTCCTTCACCACACAGTGTGTGCAGTACTCTGTCACATAGCTTGGTGCATGTTAGCAATGTGGTTAATTGATTAAACACAAATTAATGAACCACAGCATCAGCTTATTGAAAGGATTTAACACAGAGACTCTCTTTAGGGCTGAGCTTCACAATCAGGTTTTAAAGAAAGACCAACATACAGGGCCTTACTATGTAAGCTCACACTGGGCTCCAGTAGTACAAATTCATGTATTTCCAAATTAAATTACCATCACCACACATCGTTCAGTTCCCGAGGTGGTAAACCAGCTTTACTGTTGTTAAACTCATGTTTCTGAATCTGTTTTAGGTTAGAAAATTGGAAAGCGTCCTGTACGTGGAACCTCTGTGCTAATGCTAGCTAACTACAGGAGGAGAACTGCAACATAAATGCAAAGCAGAATTTTGAAGAGCAAATATGACCTTTAAGTTTCTGTTTGAGTTTTTGAGAGTGCCTTCTTCCTGTGCCTTTTGATCAAATCGCCTGTGTCAGCTCACCATTACCGCTGTGCTCAGTAACCCAACAAAACAAATGTTTGTCCCGTCTCCTAATCTGTGCCGTCAGAGCGATAAATGCAGAAGAAGAAAACGGTGGATGCTCAAGTATTCAGCATGACGTTCTGTGGTCGACAAAACATCTTGAGGCTGCAGTGCGTTGATACAATGTTTACTTAGACTCAGAGTTCAAACAGACGTCTTATCTGGCCACAAAGTCCATCTATCAGGCATCAGAATAAGTCGTTCTTTGGTGCAACATCAAAGTTTACAGTTTTTGGAGGGAGTTAATCATGATCAGACGGATTGAAAAAAGCATAATAAAGAGAAAAAGCTGCAGTCTTAAATACAGATTATGGCATTGCTGATAAAAAAACCTGCTGTTGTCTCGGTTGTTATCTGTTAGTGGTTGTACAGAGATGCTGCAGAGATAGGGAGGAATATTCCAATCAGATGGGCTAAAGAGATGCCGTAACTACCGGGGAAGTCACGCCAGTGTTTGTACGGAAATTAGCATATGTGGTGGGAAACAAACCCTGGAATATCCTACTCCAGATTAGATTGTTACTGTCATGCTGAGCTCTTCCAGTCTACAGAGTCAAAATAAAACAATACTTGTCTCCATGGTGTCATGCACTTTACCCCTCCTCATTATACTAATGGAGGTTACTTTCCTACACAAGAAAAGGTATTAACTGTCTTTTCAGCTCCTCTAGCTCATCATAAGAAGAGTTTCCCAACCATTCACCAGCTCGGTCTAGGTTTTAAAAGGCTTTGTTATCTCTTCTATAATTGCTTCAAAACAAAACGCACAAAAGCACCACTTGCCTGGGAGGTACAGTATAATCCATCACTGCAAAATAAAAGCGGGGATGCATTTATCAGACCACAGGTTGTTGCCTGAAGCCCCATTTTGTTTATTCTCCATCACCGGAGATGCATCACATTTCACTGTTTAAAAAGCCAATCCAGTTGTGCTATTTGAGCACTTTTTGAGAGTAAAGATTCTTTTAATGTGTAATATGCTCTTTTATCTCTTTCTTAGGCTATTTAATACAATTTTAAGCCCAATAAGTTCTTATTTCTTTATATAAAATCATAGAGTTTCTAAAATGAAATCATTTTACTGTGCTCTTAATAATCTGTCGTACAGTCATGAATGAAATTAATAAGATTTTGCACCATGTCACTGTGCGGCTGAGTTAGCCTTGGTTAGCTTGCCCCTGCTTACTCCCTGCACCTCTCCTTCAGCATGCAGTGTGTACATCACTCTGTAATATAGCAGACGTGCGTGGTAAATGTGTGGTTAATTGATTAAATACAAATTAATGCACGCCATTGTCATCTCAAAAGGGTTTCACGCAGGCACTTATGATGTCAGCTCATACTGCGCTCTAGTAGTACACATTCCCGGATTTCCAAACTGAATTACAGTAACAAAAACAAAGGATCAGTTCTCAGGGGTGGTAAACTAAATCTACTGTCAGTAAACTCGTGTTTCTGCCTCTGTTTTAGTTTATGAAATTGGATCATCTTTTCAGTGGAACCTCAGTGCAAATGTTAACAAACCGCAGGAGGACAAATATCTTACACTGATCAAAAATATAAACACAACACTTTTGTTTTTGCTCCCATTTTTCATGAGCTGAACTCAAAGATCTAAGACTTTTTCTATGTACACAAAAGGCCTATTTCTCTCAAATATTGTTCACAAATTCCTCTAAATCTGTGTTAGTGAGCACTTCTCCTTTGTCGAGACAAGCTTGGAGGTGAAGATGCTGGATGTGGAGGTCCTGGGCTGGTGTGGTTACACGTGGTCTGCGGTTGTGAGGCCGGTTGGATGTACTGCCAAATTCTTCACCTGTGAGGTGGATGGATTATCTCGGCAAAGGAGAAGTGCTCACTAGCACAGATTTAGAGAAATTTGTGAACAATATTTGAGAGAAATAGGCCTTTTGTGTACATAGACAAAGTCTTAGATCTTTGAGTTCAGCTCATGAAAAATGGGGGCAAAAACAAAAGTCTTGCGTTTATATTTTTGTTCAGTGTATTTGCAAAAATCAAAAAGGTGTATCTTTGCCCGTGCTGTTGGTGGTGGTGTAGAGAGTATCTGGGTTTACCTGCATCCAAGTTTGGTTATTGGAGTATTTGGGAACCCCCTCCCACCCCTCTCGGTGATGGCAGGGGGAAACAAGCAACAAACAAACTGAGAATGACTCCAGGGCTAAAAGCACCCATTGTACATATGCATCAAAGAGACAGCTCTTGATTACATTACAGCTCTTTCTGGACACTCTAACATTAGCTTATGTTAACTTATTATAAATATGCACATTTGCACCATACTCTTTGCCCTTACTCTGCTAATGAGGGTTAAAATTGTGCTGTTCCTTTAATAGCATCTCTTTTCATTTGAATTTTTTCACCTTTTTTTCCAGGTATAACAAATTGTTGTTGTTTTATGTGACATATGTGCCATTTCATGTGTCTTGTAAACTACTCCATCCATCCATCCATCGAGCGAGTGAGCCATCCATCCATCCATCCGGGCCACAGGCCATTACAGAAGCCTTACATACTGCAGTGGTTCTAGAACAAACAGCAAAGATCAGAAATCAGAAGACTGACGACGGGAAAAGCAACTCTCACGGTTTTATTACACTTGCAAGAGGACACGTTAACCCAGCAACAACAAATGTTTCTGGCTGAATGAGCACAGTCACTTTCTTGAGTCTGCCTTTAAGGTATTCAATTACACATACTCTATGTGTTGTGGTTTTACTGGTTCAATTTTCTATTGTAAACTATATCACCAAAATGCTGCCGTTTTGATATTTGTGGCTAACATTACATTGACTGCCAGCCCTGCACTGTTGCTGGCAGAATGTGATCTTCCTTACTGCTCTAAAACAGTAGTTGCCAGCGGCAGCCAAAATACATTGATGGTGGCAACACTTGCACTGTAAGCTGCTGTTTGAAGGTTAAGAATGATTTACTAAATTACTAGTATTGGATTGGTTTATAGACCAATCTGACATACGTATCTAAGGTGGTATTTTACGATAATGTAATCGATATTGGATTAACTTTTATGCAAACTATGTATCAAACTCAAAACTCACAATAGAATTGATTCATTCGGTTTTGGGCAGTTCAAACATCCATCCATTATTTATACCTCTTATCCTGTTCAGGGTCCCTGGGGGGCTGGAGCCTATCCCGGCTGTCATAGGGCGAGAGGCTGGGTACACCTTGGACTGATCGCCAGTCAATCACAGGGCTGACACGTAGAGACAGACAACCTTTCACACACACATTCACACCTACGAGCAATAAGTACAGTACCCAGAGGGAACCGATGCATGCACGGCGAAAGCAAGCAAACTGCACACAGAAAGGCCCCCATGGTTGAGCTCGGATTCGAACCAGGAACCCTCTGTGAGGCCACAGCGACTGCACCACCGTGCAAGCTCAAATGTACATGATAAATATATTTTGGCCTTAAAGTACAACCCTTACAGCTAAGAGTTCCCTGATATGGGCAGAGGATGCTGGAGAGATAGATTTGACCCTCTCAAGTTTTTTATGGCTTTCCAAACATTTCCCCACCACTGGAAAAACATCTTAAATCTTGAGAGCTTAACTTTCTATGAGAGAGGAACGATCGAGTGCCTCATCCAGAAAAAGCTGAACCCCTCAACCTTATTTACGTCCACCAGACGCCAGCGAGATAACATATATGTCAGAGGATTACATTCCATAACTCCTGGGTGTTGAAGGTGTCAAAACAAAACTTTTGCACAACTGCAAAGCTTTAATTTCACTGAGTGAAAGTTCTCCAGCTCTGCTTGGATCAAAGAAAGGCTGAAAAACAAACTCATAATGAAAGAAAGTTTGATCTGAGCTTCCCACCTATGAATCCTGTCTTTATCACATGATTGATTACTATGAAGAACCACCCTGATGTGAACATACAGGCCAGGGCAGCCGGGCATGGACGTTGTGTTGAGTTATGAGAGAGGATTGGGGAGAGGAGGGAAGGGGAGTTAAAGACCACCATGAAGAGAAGAGAAGTGAGGGAAACAGAAAGAAGGAAATAGAAAGACAGGAGCGAGGTAGAAAAAGATGGAAAGATCTGGAAAGCTGAACATGCGGTGTGGTTTTGATTTCAGCCGTCAGTCTTCTGTCATTTCAGAGAATCAGTCTCACATGAGCTGGTGAACAATCCTCCACAGATCTCCCCTTGGCTCTCTCTCCCCCCCACTCGCTTTGCTTTCCCTCCAACGCTGCCTCATCTTTCCTCTCGTCTCCTGTTCCTCCTCTCCATCACTTCCCCCCTCAAATTCTCATCTCCCCTCTTTTCATCTTTTTCGGACCTCCTCCTCTTTTCTCATTTCCTTTACTTTACCCCTCTCTGGCCTCCTCTCTCTCTCCTCTTGCCATGTTTCTTCTTTCATTTACTTCTTGTTTTCTTTTTCTCTTTTCTCTCCTTAATTCTGCTTACATTCTTTTCATGCCTTCATAGACATTTTGTTTTGGTGTTGTCCGTTGTCCTTTTGTACATATGTGTTTTCCCAAAACGTCGACTTCATTGTAATAGCTCGAAAAACACTTTCGGCGGTATTTCAAACTTTTATGGTCTAAATTTGACCCCAAAGGTCAACTTCAAATTCATAATATCATAATGTCCATTCTTCCTATCCCATTCTTGTGAATGTGCTGTCTTAGGAATATTTTCAAATTGACTAAAAAGATGAGCTGATTAGAATTTGGTCGTGATCTGTCAACATCCCTGTGACCCCACGTCCATCAAATACTCAGCAATTGAATATCTTCTATGTATTTATTTTACATCCAAGAGACCCGACGCCACCACTGGTGAATGATAAGTGGACAGTCTCTCCACACTCTACCCCACTGGAGCCTGTTTGTACGACTGTCAGTGTAAGATCTACTGACAATCTGTGATCCGTTAATGATCCACAGTCCACAGTCCCCCATCCCGGCCCTCGTTACACTCTCATTCCATGACAGGTCGTGGTAAACTGCAAACGGTTAGTGGACGCGTTCAACCAGCAAGTAATTATTGTACTTTTCTAGACTTCAGTACTTCACTGCTTCATTATGACAAAGATTTTGTGTTGGTGAAACACAATGCTGTCTTAAAGTGATAATCTCGAAGATTTTCATTTAAATAAATGTCTGTTAAGTCTCTATCTATCGCTGAATGATGTAACACAATGATTGAGCCTGTGGCCCACTAATGAAAGCCTTTGCATTTGCAGAATTACGGACTGATTGTCGGTGGCGTATTTCACGTAAAAAATAGTAAGCGGCGCCCAGTTAGTGATGCGTTTTCCATCAGCCAGCAGTGGTTGGTCTGCCAGAGAGGGTAGGCGGAGCTAAGCGGCTGCTTTTCCGCTCTCTGCAAGAGTAAACAGTAATCTACTATGGCTGAACAAACAAAGAAAAGATCGATGACTACAGATACAACTTCAAAAATAAGTGAGAATCCAAAGAAAAAGAAACAGATTGGACGCTCAGATGAAGCAAACAGTCTAAAAAGGAAAGCGACCGTCAGCGAGGAAAATCAAGAGTTACAACCGGAGCCAACCGTGGACGTCACACATGCAACACTGTCTGGATATCTGGGAAGTGTGCTCCCACAATTACCGTTTATCACCACAGGTGAAGAGAAGGAAGACCTTTGAGATTTAAATTAAAAGACTTTAAATGCAGGCTGTGTTCACAACTCTGTTGCACAGGATTATTTTGGATGTATTGCTGTATCTTTGCACTATTTTAAATGATACTTATGGGCATAGCTGCAACTCTGTCATGTAAGAATATAGATCAGATTGAATCCCTGTCTCGATAAGGGTGAATTGATATCCAACAACAAGGATTCATGGACTTCTTGTCCACAATTGCAGACATAAATCAGTTTAAGAGATGGTGAGAAACGAATGACACGCAGCGTGCTCTGGTTCTTGCGATTAAAATGTGCCCAGGGATTTTAATACTGTAAATGAATGCGATCAACTTTCATAAACTTTAAGACGAAGAAATGTTCTAATGTCCAGGTGCATTTATTGTTTTACAGTATCCTCCCTCTCTCTTCCTCCTTTACAGTTAAAGAGCATGATGTAATAAAATCAGGTCCAAATGTGGGGTTGTGAAAATCCGATAGATGAGGAGATGGATGATGTTACATTTTTATTATTGTCTATTTGTATCCCCTCCTCCGCCTCACACAGAAGAGGAGCAGAGATTTATCTATACAAGGGCAGAGGTAAATGTAGAACTCTTTCATGATGAATTAACCATTTGTTAACACTACGATTCTGCATGTTCACCCGTTATAAATCTTCTGCGTTCACACTTTTGAAACTGTTTGATGCTACTTCAATATGTAAAATTTCTTCCCAGAATTTTTAATCCCCCAAATGACTTACATGATAAATTCCAGCAGGACGGTCGAACCAGAACATCCATTTACGGGAAAAGATCGGAACAGACACTACCCATCATCTGTGCAAGAAACAAAAATAAGACCTGCTTTTTACTTTCTGCTATCATCAGAAACAGATGTCAGAATATCTCATTTTCGGCAAAACATCTTTACAGCCGTGTTGTTTATACACAGACCATATACTTGTTGACAGCTGCACAGTTGCATTTGTTTTGTTTTCAGTTCCTGTCTGTGGTTATGTAATGTTAGATAAGTCTACATACATTCAGCTGGTGATTATAGTATCCAGGACTTGTCTAGATGTGGAGCTGACAACAGCTTGTTTGTGCAGTAATCTCTCCCTTAACAAGCTTCAGGCACACAAGGTGAGATCATAGTGAGCGCACACATACACACACACACACACACACACACACACACAGGAATATGCGCGGTCCCCAGCACATGTTCATGAATAGGAAGTCTGCTTTAAGTCAAGGCACCACTCGGCTGGATCAGGCTCGCTGTGAAAACAAACATCCCCTGGGCTGTGAGCAATCTCATGATGTAACAGCTTTGATTGCCCACTGAGGGCAAGGTTTGCTTAAGGGTCAGTGGTACAAGGATTGCAATCAATAAACACATTACTCACCTATCTACATCACACACACAGACGAAGACACCGGGGTTGACCGGAACATGTGCGTCTGATCCATAACCAAAACCAGGCTTAGCTTCCTCTTAGCACCAGTCACTTCCTCTGAACTGCCACTGCTTGACCTTCCCACCTGCTTCCACTTGAGTGCAGTGAGCAATGTCTTCCTGAGCAATAAAAACCTGCTTCCTTCCTGAGCTGGCTGGAAATATAGCACTATCATCACAAACAAGTATCCGCACGGAGATTAAATTTTTTCCCAACTACCCATCTGACCAATTTGCACTGCTCTCCTTGGTCCAGATTGTGGAGACGTCAACGGAACAGATGTCCGTTTACCAAGCCACATTGTAGCTCAATGCGGGGAATCCTTTGGCGTCAGGAAATACGTCATCCCTCTAGCATGTCCTGGGCATACCTTCAGGTCTACCTCTAGTTGCAACTGGAATACCAGCACGTTCTCATTCGCAAGGCTTGGAAACCAACGCCAGGTTTTGAACAGGCTTTGAACTTACTGTAATGTAAACCCTTCTCCTTCAATATAAGTAGCTTAGAGAAACAGATCTTGTGTTCAAAGAACAAGAAAGTCCACTTTGGATGAGGGTCGGACCAATGGATGGGCAAAACAACACAACTCCTTTGCCCAGTCCTTCGTGGAACCAAACATAAACTTTGTGTAACGGTTTAAAACATACCCTATGATGTTTTCTCTAACCTTAAACGTGTATTTTTTTTTTCTATCCGGTAAACGGTGCATATATTGATGGCAGAGGCTGCTACGTAAAGTCAATCAGTCAGACGTTCACACATGGTTGACTATGCCACCGGGAGCAATTTGGGGTTCAGTGGCTTGCCCAGGGACACTTCGACATGTAGACTGAGGGAGCTGGGGATCGAACCACCAACCTTCCGATTGAAAGACGACCACTGATCCACAGCCGCCCCTATATGTGATTGTATGACAAGCAACAGACACTACAATTGGGATTGGGGATACCTTGTGTGCCTGAAAGAGACACCAAAGCAGTTTGTCAAGGAGTCGGTGTTTGGTGGCCTGGGATGTGAACTTGTTGAAAATACTTCTTCAGGGCGATGTACCTGATGCATCCTGATCAGAAGCGGTTTGTTGTCCCTAAAGGTGCTCTCAAGGGAATGACATAATGCTCTGAAGCAGTGGTTTTCAACTGGTCTCGCCTCAGGACCCACCACTCCCTCCTTAATGACAAATCACGACCCAGATTTTTCCAGCCACGCCAATATACTCAATGAAAGATGATTCAGTTTGCACCTGAGACAGAACGAAACATCACTATATGTCAGCATCACAAAAGACAACAGTATAATAGTCAACCAAAATGGTGGCAGTGCATAATGGGAAAATATCCCCTTTACTTATATAAACTGCAACGTAAATGCAACTACTACTAGCTGGAATTACCCAGTCAGTGGGAATCAACTACACTACTACTGCACACACATCAAAGGAAACCTATGTCCTTCAAAATAAAAGCGCAGCGCGACCCACTGAAAACAGTTCCCCGACCCACTTTTGGGTCCCAACCCACCAGTTGAGAACCACAGCTCTAAAGGTTAACTTTAGAGTTGCAGGACTCTTGACCTTTTTTCTTGTACATATTCCCCCTCTCTCATGATCAGGACTACAAAATTGGAAAAAAAAAATCTCCTGTGGCGGCAACTCACTTTTCAACCCAGAGATGGCAGTCCACCACTTCACAAAGTACCATGGCTTCAGACGTGACCCTTTCCAACATCTGCATGGCCTGAACCTCCCCAACAAAGCAGGAACAGTTTGTAGCAAAGTAGAACCTGAGGATCCTCTGAGCAGGAGCCCAGTTCACGCCCACTGAATATTGAGCTTGATTAAGTCTAGCAGCTTCCCCAATCATCTGATCCAACTTACCATAGGTGGTCATCAGTTGACAGCTCTGCATTTCTCTTTACTCAAGTATCCCAGACACAGACTTCAGATCTGATGTTATGACTGCAAAGTTCATCATCAATCTTTGGCCTGCCACTTTTCTGCCACGTACACTTGTGAAGTACATCATTGTTAAAGCAGTAAACGGTGCTGGTTTGTCCATGAACTGCACAGTTTTATAACAAAATACTGATTTATTTTCAGATTCCTGTCACTCCGTATTTCTTAATCTTTGCCAGCATGAGCCTTGACGTCTCCCCGTGAAGTTTACAGTTGGAGCCCTCTTCAGGACCCCATCCAGGTCTTCCAAGAAGGCTGGCCTCTCTGAACTCTTTTCCAATACACAGACAGATGGATGTCTATCTCTTGTCATCTATCCAGCGTATACTTAGTGTCCTCACGTCACTTGGTGCTCCTTTCCTTGAACAAACCGCTAAATGGAGGGATTCCAGGCCCTATGAAGTAGTCTGGGTCCAGAACCAGTGCTGTGCATGCAGGGGTCATAGCTATTTTGCAGTATGATATATGAAGGCACTTTCTCACCACTATTTCCCTTCTTGTTATTCTACATATATAATAATACATTGATATAAATAAATGTAAATTTGTTAGCAGGTGTCTATTCAATTAAATATCTACACAGCGTTCTCTGTGCTTGCATTTACGCAAAGTCAGATTGTAGCATTTTGAGTAACCGGAGAGAAACAGTGGACTATGTTTAATACAATGTGTTTCCAAGGCTGAGTTGATTTGAGAAAGAAGAAGGAAGATATCAGGTTTAAGGAAAGCAAAAACTGATGAAACAAATGAGTAGCAAGTAACTTTATTACTACAACAGGTGTAGAGAAAGCATGGCTAGCTATCTTTGGCAGGCAGCCCAACAATATGAAGTCAGAGCTGCACCAAAGAGAGAAGACATTCCGTTGTAGCCATTGTCCAATCCTCAAAACCTTGTATAAGGATCCATTACCATGCACTAACTTGCTCTGAATGACTCTACCAGAGGCTCCCTGCTAGCACAGTGTTGCAGGGAGCGTCTTATTACTTCGAATGACATTCAACGATTAGACATGTTACTGCATGGTACTCTCTTTTTACTCTTTATCTACCTAAGCCTACAATGTGTAGATTATGGCTGACTCAAATACTGAAAGCTAATGGTTTAGACCTGTGGTTCTCAACTGGTGGGTCGGGACCCAAAAGTGGGTCGCAGAACTGTGGAAAAAAAAGTTGTTGCAAAAAGTCGATGCTGCGCTTTTATTTTGAAGGACATGGGTTTCCTATCATGTGCATGCAGTACTAGTGTAGTTTAGACACACTCCATGTGATCCCAGCTACAGTTACATTCTTGAAACTGAATGAGCCTGACAGTAGTTGCATTTATGTTGCAGTTTTTTAGCGTATTTCTGTAGAGGGAATATTTTGCACTGCCACCATTTTGTTTGAGTGCTCTTTTCTTTTGTTCTTTTGACATGCTGTGATGTTTTGTTCAGCCTCAGGTTCAAACTGCATCATCTTTCGTTAAATAAATTTGATTGGTTGAAAAAATCTGACATTTGGGTCGCGTGGTGGGTCCCGAGGCGAGACCAGGTGAGGACCACTGGTTAAGACCGTTAAGAGCTCTGTAACACATTGGGTTAACTAAAGAACCATCATTTCTTTATTCTTCTTGACAAAACTTGAAGAAGTCATTGCTACAAACACTGCACCAAGACTGTTTGAACGCCTCTTTAATTTTCATCTTGCCGTCCTGATTCCATCCTCAGAAAGGATTAAAACTCTTGGCTGGAACATAAAAGTCAACAACTTTGTTTTGATAGTAAATGCAATATAACTATATAACATGATGCTGTATGAGGTAATGCCACTTTTTAATACCTGCTATTAAATATTTGCAAATTTAATCAATTACCCATAACTGTATTCTTTTAAGTGATGTGTTTCCATAGACGATGTAGGAGCTTAACGTCTCCCTGAGGTGAGAGAAACACCTCATCTTCGAGGAATGCTTTCCCCTCACTGTCTCGTTTCGTCTGCCGGGCATCCGGATGAAGTCATGACCTAATACATACAAAGACAGAGTCGCACATGCTCTCCTATTAGTTTCTATTTGTTTTGCTGATCATTCACAATGTCACATTAATCAGGTTCATAGGAGTCCTATGAACTCAAGTACAGACAGCTGATGATACTTCTTCTAATCAGGACAGAGCTGTACGGCAACAATATTTAATTCAGTTGTTGCTCACTGAGGTCACAGTGTCAGTAGCAAGTGTCTTCTCTAATAATCTATTCATTTTCTTAATGCCATGTTATGTCATCCATACATCGCCTGTGCTATTCCTGACAGGAGCTTTGAACTGCCAATTACAAAGGGGCACTTTGGCTGACACTTGTGTTGATGGGCCTCTTTGGGCATCATCATGAAGAAGATAGATGTACTGCATGTCAGAGGTTAACTTGCACTGGTAAATCAGTCCCTTTTGGCATATGGTCATGGTTTTGATGAAAAACATTCCAGTAATAACATGACTTAATAAATTCACTTCCACACCTGCTAATATCATTTGTAGGGATGTAGCGACACCTCGCAGTGCAAATCTGCATTTGGCTTCTCTTCGAGAATTTGAATCGAGGAGTAAATAATGCAGCCCTATAATATAATAATGTGCAGCCCTTCATCAGTGTGTCTGTAGCTGTGTCCCAGTCCAGGGGCTGCATCCTGTTTAGTCTCCTGCATGTTAACTTTTAGCACGCGATGCTACTGCTGCTTTCACACGCAATGTCGGCTAGGTTACGCTTTTCAGTTACGCGAGGCAGCTTTTCAGTGAACGTATTCCCGTTATCAGCGACACCTCGCACTGATGTTGGTTAACGCTGCGGTCACATAAACGGACCGTCCACGGAGCGGACGTGCCCGCAGCACTCACGGCGTGAGGTCTGTGTGGGTCGGCAGGATGTAGGAGACTTGAGCCTTCGTTTCTAAAAGTTACCGTCAGGCTCCTCACGCTGATTGAACAAACTGTACATTTGAACGCCGTTAGAACGAAATGCCGCATGAATAACACGACTGCAGCCCACAGGTCTGTTTGTATTTATAATGAAACGTGTGGCTCCACCTGAGCTCTCTGCACTGTTATGTCTGAGTTGGTGGCCAAAGAGTGGTAAATGTAGGGAGGGGGGATTTATTATGTTTGAAGATAACAGACTGAAAAGTCCCAAATAGAACGTATTTTAATTGTAAATTAAATTAAATTAAATTAAATTGTTAATTGTATATATGAGCATTATGGAACACTGCATTTATCATACAGGCTATAATTTCCTGTTATACAATAAATACATTATACAACCTCAGAATTAAAATGATTTTTATTTCTTTATAAATATGAGAAACTTGTATCGTGAGTAAATCGTATCATGCACCCAGCATCGGGATTTGTATCGAGTCGTGAGTTGGGTGCATCGTTCCATCCCTGATCATTTCCTCAGCACTGTTTACTAGAAATTGTTTTGTACCACTCCTTTGCAAAAGCAATTACGTTTGAGCCGACCGTACGTGATGCTGATCACGTAAAGTTTTCGATTAACATAATGAGGAAATGTTATTAAATGTACCTGAATACTAACTAAACTGTTCTTACTGAATATGTCAGTAAAATGCTCACTGACATGTCTGTCATTTGTTTTCCATCAAAATAGCAATTTTGCAATACATCATCCAATCCACTTGCTGAGCTGAAATCACTATTTCAACAGAGCAGAGTGTCTGTGAACATAAACCAGGCACCGATTACGTTGTCCCCACAACACAATAAGGACAACAGTCGATCTCAGAGACGGGGCTGAATTCTCCGTGTGGGTTTGTTCTCTTCTTGTACCAAAAACTGGCCAAAGTAGGCCAATTTAAGAAACTGAACCCAAACTGTTGCAAAGTTTGTGTCATAAGCTCCCAACCAGTTCGCCCTGAACCAACCGAAGTTGATGCCGACAGATTAGATCACTGCAGCCTGTTCTGCAGTACAAACCACCTGTGGTAGTTATGTGTAAGATTTAAGTGAGGCCTTTCAGTGCTGGATTTTAGTTTGTAAAGAGTTAAACACATACATACATTTATAGTCATGTAAATTTGTGAATCTTTTCTACATAAATACACTGATAGGGACTTGGCGTGGGAACCAGAGGGGGGCCGGTTCAAGTCTCAGTACGGACCAAGCATGCAGGGCTGGTAGCTCTGCCAGTTCCTGTCCATGTGCAGTTCCCTCACTCTGACATCTCTCCATTAGTGCATGTCCATAGGATCCTGTTTGTGCATGTCTGTATTTCAGGCCTTTGTGTATGTAGGATGTTTATAAAAACAGATATACTATACACTGCCAATAATGAACATTAACTTTGTTCTAGAGTTGTAACAACACCAGAATTTTGAACTTCAGCAATACACGATACCTCTTTTGATAACTGGGCAAAAGGAAAAAAGTCCTCGGCACACTAGGACAGTTTTCTTCGTGTATTATCACTGGACACTGTCTGGTTTTGCTGTAAGCCAAATTTCAGACAAAATAACAAAGACTGAACCAAACTGAGATCCCAAATGAGCACCTGGATACTTTTTTACAGCTTTGAAATACTCACGTAAAGTGCAGATACCTGAAAAATCTAAAGTATTTGAACTTTGGTACCACCTCTGTTCTTGAGGCTGACTGTGAACGATGCACAGGAAAGAAAAGAAAACCCATAAAAAAGTAGCTACAAAATACAAGAAGAACAGAGAAGCATCTTCCATTGCACACTATAAACTAATCAATCCAAGGAAGATATTTATATTCCATCAATCTCGGATCCCATCGGCTACAGAGACTATAGTGACGATATCGTCAGATAGCCTCTGGAGACAACGGTGAACATGCCGGGCAAGTAGCCAGCGATAAACGACTTCCAGTGTAGACGTGCTGCATCGTTTAGAAAGCGTTTTTCTTGGTATTTACTTCTATTAACAGGTCTTGCTTTTACTGAAATTTCAACATCATGATGCAGATTAGTAAAAAGTAAAATGAAACTTTGTCAGGTCTGTCCTCAAGAGGAGAAGAAAACTACTGAACTTTCTGTCCTTTAATCAGCACTGCTTCTTTAGTGCTGAAAGGACAGCAGCTGGCATCCTCAGTGTCTGACATGAGCAGTACCACATGAGTAGGAAAACTTCACACAAACAGAAAAGGCATTGTTTTTAAGTCTGCGTGAAGCTGCAAAGTTCACAGTGTAGCTTTGAACCATGATGGATCGTCTTAGATCTGGTTCACGAGTTCATAGAAAGTGTTAACACTGCGTGATTTGACTCCCAGTGGGGATCCTGCTTCAATAAGTATTCAAAGAAATTTGGATCACGTCAGTGTGAACTGAGAAATAGAGGTGTAACGGTTGCGTGAGACGAACAACTGATGGACAGCCCGAATACTCCAGAAGCACTTAAACGTACACAGTGTGAATTACCCACGAGAGAGGGAAACTTAATTGACATAAAGTGTTGGGAAAAGACGGAAGGAGAGGTGTTGAGAGAAACCAAAATGTTGACCTTTCCCACATAAACCACATTTAAAACACTGATAAGTGGACATGCAGGTTTGTTCTCTTGTTTTGTAACTCTACAGTTGTTCACAAGTTATGACAGACATGCACTGCTGGTGTGTTAGTAACTGCTGTTTCCCCCTTTGGTCCAAGGTGTTTCATTTTTTTACTGACATAATTGCCGAGATTTACGATTGGCGTGCAAAGAGCTCTCACGGCAACTGCTATCAATGTGTTCAGACGCACGTCTATCAAATTATAAAACAATTTATCGCCCCTCTGAAGATGTATTGTTCAGTGAATTACTCTGCCGTGACGCAAATGGCAGCTGGACAGCGCACTTATCAAACAACAAATTGGGAGAAAGAACAGATTAGACGGCTGTTCCTGTTTCTCTTTCACGCTACGATGTTTTTTTAAATGACACCTTGAGGCCATCCCACCCTCGTCATCCTCATCTTTCCTATCTTTCCCCTTTCTGTTCCTCCCGTTCAAAATGACGGAATCATTTTTGAATGGGATGTTGTTCTGAAGAAATTAGAACTAATCCTTTCTGTGTGGCCCATCATCATGGTCTGGTTGTGGTTGTGACCGGCGCTGAAGTGCCAACAAACAAAAGTGAAGGGTTTGTCGATGATCTGTTGTTGTTGTGTTGCTGCTCTCTTTGCCTTTTATCCAGTGGAAAGGTAGACAGGCAAGTCCAGATGGTATTTGTTAAGGCTTTCTCTGCCAATTGTGTCTACGTGTGTGTGTGCGCGCGTGTGTGTGTAGCTGCCAATTACAGCTAGTTAAAAGGAAGCTGTCTGCTTTAAAAGAAGTGGATGAATTCCCAGGCAGCCTGTAGTGAAACCTGTTAAAGGATGGAGAAAGGAGAACATTTAAGCTCAAGTGTTTACCTTTACTGGCAGCGACTGTGTGTGTGTGTGTGTGTGTGCGCGCACGCGCGCACTGGTGCTGCACTGTAAACTTCCCATTAGCCCCCCCCCCTCTTCTCTTTGCCCCCTCCTCTCGGTTCATGGGGTTCATGATGTGTGCCTCTAAACCTGACTTCTGTTTTAGTGCCTGACTGCCTTCACTTTGAATCACGGTGCTATCACAGCAGCAGGAGGAAAGAAAGCAACAGATAACCAAGCTGAGGTTGCATCACTTTTGGGGTACGCTTGGCTTTATTACACAGTGAAATACGACCAAGTTGCCATTTATGTGTGAGAATTTATTGCAGGACTTTGGGTTTCGTGAATTTAATTTCGAGAGCAGTTTGAATGTGGTTTGGGGTGATTGCTTCTGCACCTAAACGTGCAGTATTATTCACACAGCCAATTTTGAGTTATTGATGAATTGCATCAGAGGGTGAATTCTGACAACTTTGCTGTTTGTTTAAGCTGAAGTGACACAACTATATTATAGGAAGGGAAATGAAGAAGCTATTACATGATGTCTTTGAAGGGATCATATGAAAAATGTATTTGCACTCTGTCATAAAGTAAGGCAAGATTGAAAATAATGTCGTGTGTATAGTAAAGTGATAATCTCGAAGATTTTCATGTAAATAAATGTCTGTTAAGTCACTATCACAGAATGAGGTAACACAATGGTGATTGAGGCTATGGCCCACTGATGAAAGCCTTTGCATTTGTGTCTGGTGCGACTTTCACGGAAAAAATCTCAAGCAGCGCCCAGTTAGTAACGCGTGGTTGGTTTGCCAGAGAGGGTAGGCGGAGCTAAGCGGCTGCTTTTCCGCTCTCTGCAAGTGTTGCGAATAAACAGTAATCTACTATGGCTGAACAAACAAAGAAAAGATCGATGACTACAGATACAACTTCAACAATAAGTGAAAATCAAAAGAAAAAGAAACAAAGTCGACGCTCAGATGAAGTCAAACAGTCTGAAAGGGAAATCGACTGTCAGCGAGGAAAATCAAGAGTTACAACCGGAGCCAACCATGGACGTCACACATGCAGCACCGTCTGGATATCCGGGAAGTGTGCTCTCGCAATTACCGTTTATGAGAATGAAAGATCAGAGTGCAGAGATTGTCACGGTTAAATCAAAAACGCAAAACCCACATACGTGATCGTGTTTGATTTCGTGTATTATATCCTCTTCCCCTCAGTCTTTACTCCAAGCTAAATGAAACCTGTTTGACTCCAGCGTGTATGTCACACAGTGACCTGAAAACTTTATCCATCTTCTTATCTGACTCTCAGAAAGAAGTGTTTTTCTCTTTTATTTCCATGTAGAAAGTTCGATGTCTGATAGACATTAAGATTCCACAGTAAACACATTATCATCTTTAAAACACCTGTCCTTTCCATTAAGAAGCAGAGAAAAACAGCAGAGGATAGGCTGGAAGGGTCCGCGCACACACACACACACACACACACACACACACACACACACACACACACACACACACACACTAAGGGTCTGGGCCTGCACAACTGAACTGATGACAGCAGGCAGGACTTCAAAAGGTGAGACATCCCATAACTCACATCAGTGTCCTGGCAATCCTTGATTTTTCCAACCAATCATACTTTAAGAATGCTCAGGGTAAACAACTCCAGCTGATCTGCGTGTGGTGTGTGTCCTCTGACTGCTCCGCATGGAACATGGTGTTCCACCGAGACGGGACTCTTTTTTTAAATTAACCCTGATAAAAATCAATTAACTTGCTGTTACCTTTGCTCATGTTTGGTGTTTTATATTGTCGGGAAGTGCTTCTTTTTCTGCCTGATTTATACGTGTTTTAAATTTGCACATTAAAACAAGTGTGGCAACAGCGAAAAATCAAAGCTGTTTAACACCTGGCTGCGGTATCGCTCTGTGGGATGTTACGCAGAACATGTGAAATCATGGAGGGTGCTACATAGTAGATAAACTGTTGGAAATAAACTAGTATGATGCATCTATAGTGAATAGGGAGTGATTAGGCAACCACCACATCGCAGACTGAGCACTCAGATTTGTCATAAAAGCTTGAAACTACAATTAAAAACATAAAACTGGCTGAAAAGGTTCAATCAGCGGTGAACTGATTAAAATGTCATTTTGACTTTATAATGGTCCAAGCTCGAAGCTTCATCCAAAAGGAAACTGGACTTGGTTGAAGTTCTTGAAAACCAAGTCCAGTTGACTTTTTGGATTAGGCAAAAGATTTCCCATTCATTAAGCCAAATTAATTGGCTCAGATGATGAGTACCTTCACAGACAATGGTTCAAGCTGATTCATTTGTATACTAGACGCCTAAGATTGTTTAAAATATGCACTGGTTTGCTACTTACATGAATAGGGCTGGGTATCGATAAGGATTTCTCAATTCGATTCGATTCCGATTCACAAAGTCCCGATTCGATTCGATATTGATCTGTTCCAGTTAGAATATCAATGCATCTCTAACCTGGTGCTTTTTTATGGTGCAACATTTTTAATGTTTACAATAAGAATTGACCCCAAAGAAGTTACATCATGTGCTTTTTATTTAACGTGACAAACACACAGCAGTCAACACAATATTAACAATTTTATTAATTAGACAGCTGATGAACTTTTTTTCCAGTTTAGATTTTTAGTCTGAACATCTGGCTCATGGTTTTGATTAAACGAACTGGGGTTCAACTTGCGCAAGATTTGAGAACAAAACCACACGAGACTAAGAGTTATGGGGAAAGGCATACTGTATAACAACATGCCGAAAATACACTCGCGGCCAAAGCCGACGCTGACAGAGAGTAACATCAACATCAGTGCAAAACTAACTTACATTACATTCATGGACAAGCACACACGATAAGAAGAGTCCGTCTGCGATCATTGATGTCTTGTAGTAGGGGCAGTAAACACGTCCGGGCACGTCTCCCTCACTGCCGTGCTTCGAGGAGATGCGCTGAGTCGTGCTGCGTTCAGTAGCGCTCAGAGACGTGAGTGATCAGACACGTTTTTACACATATTATTGAAGAAGTGGTGTTTGAGAATTAGCCTGCTGTGCCAAGCTGCAGTTACCATAACCCAGTTTAAGGGCCGGGCTTAGCAAGTTGTCCATTACAGTTCATCGTGATTTATCTCATATATCTCATCCACAGCTAATCAGAGCCACATCCATCCATAGCAGTCACCTGCTGCTCCAGGAGGAAAAGCCACTTCGAAATCAACATTAAACCCCAAAATCTGACATTCAAGTCTCATTGCTGTATATTAGTGGAAATTCAAGGATGTTTTTGTTATTTCCAGTAGCTTGAGGAGTTTAAAATTGTATGAAAAACAGCAGATCTTTGCCTATAGCTGTGCATTTTGAATAATCAACATTTTATTTCAATATTGTACTTTAGTTTCACATTCACAGGATGCCCCAAAAGTGCCTACCTGATATCTTTGATGCCCGCCCAGGAACCATCCGGCTTGAATTTGCTGCAGGCAGATTTACTGATTTCGCTAAGTAGACAGATTTACAACGCCTCCCAACTGAACCTTTAACAGTCTACGAATGTCATCTCAGGATAAGCAGGCTGGCTCAGGCTGTAGAAATCAAATGCAGGATCATGTTCCTCAGATGGTGGGAAGTACAACCTGTTACAACAACTGAGAGAAAATACATTTCAATATGTTTTGAAAAATCTTAAGCTCTTCAAAATGTGCTCATTTTCTCTTGCCAATAGTGCAGTTGTCACTTCCAAGATGGGATGAATCACCTTCATGTTCCTTTTGAGATTCAAAGTGTCATTCACCTGCTGTGCTTTGCTACAATCCTCAATCTGTTCACTATATAAAAGACATTTTTCTCTTTCACCACCTTTTTATCTCGGCAAGCGTCGAGCGCTGGAGACTCAAAGGATTTGATAGATAACTGCGTTGGAACCCATGCTGAGATGAAAAACTGCTTTATTTATACACTTTTTCGCACTAAATCAAGGGTATCCTTTCTCTGCTAAGCTGTGGTATTCCTTAGGAGTTATGTGCATCTATGCACAGGATGTCCAATCATAATAAGCCTGCAGGGAACCAGTCTGCAACCTTGGCATAGATTCAAGATGATGAAACAACTATCAGGTTGTGCAAGACCGTTTGAGTACTCATGTTTGCCGTCAGGAGTATTTTAATGTGCAGTGTAGCCACATTTACATGTATGAAAAATAGGTCAAATAGGGCTCTGTTATTTATTTATAACAAACATCTTTGACGGGACGCAGGGATGTAACTTCTATCTATGAATATCTTATCCATATCAAAATGATAAATCTATGCAGATAACGTGTTAAGTCAGACATCACTCAGTCTCCCATGACAGACTGGCCTTCAGCAGGCTTAAGAGAGATGTTTGGAAGTGTTCTGGTAAACGAAATGAAACTGCGTGACGTTAAAATTGGGATATCACAAAAGATTTCCCATTCATTAAGCACAACAAGCTAACAGGGCAGATAGATTACAGGCAGTCTTTTATCACTTGATTTGTTAGCAGTGTTAGCAAGTAACATTGTTAGGCCACCAGGGCAGAGAAGATAAGAGTATGAAAAAGACCGGAGATATGTTCCTGCTAAGCTTCATGGAAGGATGAGGCTTCCCCGAGCACATGCAGTTTGTTGGGATGGAGCACAAGCTACCAGTGTTGTGACCAAGTCATTTTTGCAGCAAGTCCCAAGTAAGTCTCAATTCATTTGGTCCAAGTCTCAAGCAAGTCTCGAGTCATTTTTTTCTTGCGCAAGTCAAGTCAAGTCCCTAGTTAAGTCCCAAGTCAAGATCCAGCACTCTTACCTGTAGTATCCGGTTTTTATAAAGAGAAAAGACAAGGTGTTAGCAGCCCGTCTAATAATGATATTATTGGCCAATTTATATAACCTGTTCAAAAAGTATGACAATGAATTGTATCTGTATTATCTTGGCACAGACGCAGCCATGATGATGGTCTGGTCTGAGACAGTATTGAGTAGTAACGAGTACGACTGATGAGGCTTCTCTTTGGGGGCTTTGACGTTGCGTGTTGCCATAGCGAGGAGTTTGACTGACAGCCAGTCATCCAATCATGACAATCACATACCGGGGAGCTTTTTGAGTCTTCCAATCATGATTCCCAGTTTGCGCTGCGTACATACTTGATAGTTAGACAGAAACTTGACAACATTCAAACTTATGAACACACTGAAGTCATCATACCTCAAGTCAAGTCTCAAGTCATTAACTTGCAAGTCCAAGTCGAGTCTCAAGTCATTTATTTTTATCAAGTCACCAAGTCCACATCTCTGCAAGCTACCATCGGCAGGAACAGCTACAAGAGATGAAGCGATCAGCACCGAAATTGCATGCTGATCTGCAGTGTTTCACAGCGCTCATCCAGAGTCATATGTTACCGTAACTTTCCAGGCTGATCTCCAACACGCTGAAAAGAGCATAGTGTCCCACTTTAGAGCAAGAGGAGTTTGTCTTGTTGGAGCGAGTCAGCGCTTGTGTTCATGATAATGACTGTCAGAGTAAACCAGCACCGTCTTTTTGCAAGAGCTCTAAAATAATTAACACATGTAAAATGACAATGCTGATAACAAGTGCAAAAGGACAGAATTTATCACAAGGTTTTCTTGGGAAACATTTGAGTTCATAGTTTGCGTATCCAAGGGTGATGTATTGCACTTAATCTCTTCCAGAATCATTTTAATTCTTTAAGCTGTCTGTCAACAATCAACGCACTGGATAAACATCGTGTTTCTGTGTATGTTTGTAAGCCTCTGGCGTTGACTCATGTCTACAAATGCCATGGCAGCACAGCGTGTTCACAGAGTTACACATCTCCTGACTTCCATATTTGTTTTAGTCGATTAGGTGCACTTTCTGTTCCCCTGGCCAGCAGGCCACCCACATAAATTCTCCCTCTCTCCATGACAGTTCACAGTGGGTTCTACAAACTGTTTTTAATGTCCTGTACCGCTGTTCTGCTGCTTCAGGTGTTTTACTGAGGAGACTGGCAGGAAAGATGGGTTTAACAGGAGAGATTGGACAGATTAAAAGTTGAAGGCAGCGTTTGAACCCCCAGTTTAACAATGTTATGTGTCTCAGTAAAACGACCGCCTGGCGATCCAAAGACTCCGAGGTATTTTCATATTTTCAGACACCCATATCCGCACCAAAGCTTTGATTTTAATGACTTTGTGTTTTAGCAAAGGCTTGTTAAAGGGTTCATGAACAATCGGTTTTTGAGCCAGTGTTCTCCTCCTTCAGCACAACTTTACAACATGTGAGAGAGGCAGTCAGGGGGAGTCCAGACAGAGATATGAGTATGTGAGAATGGATCACCCATCTGTACTTGGCTAACAATTTTCTAATCACAGTCCATTTGACACTGCCAAAGGCAAAATACGTGCCTTGACATCAGTGATTGAGGCGCGGCCAAACATGCAATATGGTTCAAGAGAGCAATATAACCGATCATCTGGATGGTTTTTCAAAAGGTGAATTCCTGTCTATCATTACTTGTCTTGTGCTTTGGTTTTGGCCATAATTTTTGTTAACTTTGTACTCAGAACATCTGAGATCTGGGTGTACTCTGTTCAGTGGAACACACTTTTATCTCTCTGTTGATCAGACAGATTGTAAACAAGCCAGCTGGTTAGTCAGAATATCTGAACCACTTCATTTTGAGGTAAAAATGACAGCGAGCGCATCTGAATTGTCTGTAAAAGTTTTATTTTCTTAGGTAGGTATCATTGACCAAAGTTAAACCAGGAGGTGAGCTGTGATGGATATGTACAGACAGTTCGGCTTGTAATTTTACTCGTCTTTGTTCCCTTTAAATAAGTCTCTCTGACCTTTGTCTTTATTCAAACACTGTCCAAATGTGCTCTGCTTTGGTTATCTTGTCAGACCTCACTTAGCTGGAAAACATTTTGAGGGTTACATCAATGCTCTTCTATAAGACTGTCCTGATGAAGCCCATAAACCAAGGCAAAAATAGCACAACATTGTTAAAGCGCCACAAAATCTCTCTTGGCTGGGTTTGCCAGGGCAAGAGCAAAGGTTTGAATGTAACCCCCATCTGACCGTCCAAACTACATCAACAGAACAGAGGTGGGCATTAGAGGTGGGAATCTTTCAGTATCTCACAACTGGATTTAATTTTGATTCTTAAAGTCACGATTGGATTCCCGATTTACAATCAATTTACAAAGATGTGCTTATTTCAGGATTTACTCCACTCTGCTGTGTGCTAAGAAAACCGCAGTGTTAAATTATTACATGACATTAAAGCACAGTAAAATGTGTTTAAGATTATGCAGCTTTTATTTTTGATACAATAATGTAAATACACAGAGGCAAATTTATCTTTGATTAACTTGCTAAAATAAAACATTGTTCAGTGCTTGTGAATTTTTAAGAAAAACAAGTTATACAAAATTAAAATTAAAATTAAATAAAATTGGTAGGCTTGGGCCAGCTTCGTCTGTATTTATCAGAAACTTTCCATTTTAAGTTATATTTTTAGACAAATAACACTGTTAAATGCGTATTTTGTACATTTTTTAAAACAATCACACAATAATGCTCGCCAGCACTTTGAGACATCGATTTACATCTTGTCTGTGAGCAACTGCGGATTCACGTTCACAGCTGTGTGGCTTTCATGCATCACTCGAGTTTGTAATATACGAGGCCCGAGCTGCCAGGCATCCGTGATGTGGTGAGCGGCGAATGTCACGAATGACTGGGTGGCTCGAGAGGTCCACGCAGTCGCAAGTAAGAGCTCTTCTGTGGCTGTTGGTCAAGGCTTACCCTGTACATTATTAGCTAACTTTAGCAGCGGGACTGACTAGCCAGGACCGGAACACTCCTTGCTGGAACTGTGTACAATGGAAGCCGAAAAGGGCTCACAGCAAACGATGCATGCAGCGGGTTTGTCGTGCACAAAGTGGCTGATGTTGAACATTTACTTAGGGCTAAAGAAATATGTTTATAAAAATAGATTTTTTTGAAGTTTCAAATCGATTCTGAATTGTAGAAATTAAGAATTGCGATTCTGACATGAATCGATTTTTTTCAGCACCCCTAGTGGACTGGACTAAAAACGCAGAGTATTTCCTCAGGATACTCAACGTCTGCAGAACCATGCTGCAGATGTTCTATCACTCTGTGGTGACCAGCATCATCTTCTACGCTGTGGTATGCTGGACAGCAGGCTAAAGACACAGGATGCTAACAGAACCAGTAAGCTCATCAGGAAGGCTGGCCTCTGTCCGAGTGGAAGTGTCTGAAAGGAGGATGCTGAGGAAACTCCTCCAACCAGAGCACCTTCAGCGGTACAGCCATAATACATTTTATATTGTATATTTGAGTTTTTTTGTATTACTAGTTTTTGTACTCTAACTTTGGAGCAATCTAAAGCAAAGAAAAGTTATATCTTCTCTTATCAACGCAATGCAGACCACACCATTGCCATTATTGATAAACTAAACCGAATCTTAAAGCATGGATTAAATTAATTCATCATATTGCAATACTCACATGCATTGTATACGCTAAAAGACTTATTGGTTGTTTTTAAACCTGACAGTGTGTCCTCACTGAGCTACAACGGAGCGATTCATACTGTTAGTTGAATTGCCGGGACAATACTTGGACTGTTAAAGCCTCTGATTAGCTTTGGCTGAACTCACGGTGGCTGTTTTAGATTAAGACTTCTTAGTGCTAGCGTCTTAGTCAATCCTGTTCACACAAACTCAAACAGTAGAAGCACAAAAAGGCTGTAAATTGAAACTTGTCCCACCACAGACACCCAGGGCCGAAGAGTAGCCAAGAAGACCACTCAAAGTAAATACCAAAAAACAGCTTTGTAATCTAGAAGAAGGCACAGTATAGTCATCAAAAAAAGCTTGTTCATTCAATCTCATACAACCCACAGGAGCACTTCCTAATTTAGCTTTCCTGCCCACTGGAAGGCAATACTTCCTCATCCCAAATTGGTTAGGTTTAAACCAATGACTGTATATATAGATGGTTGACGTGGTTTTTTTTTGAGCCACAGACTGCGCAGTAGAGATTGGCGGGTGAAGCGGCCGTAGCCACTTACGCTAACCATAACACACTTAACTTATCGAAAAAACGATCTCGCTCGCTGGCGTGTTTAACAGCAGCACAGCTTCTTTGTGTTGGTCTGAGGTTAACGTTCACAGGTATGGAAACTTCAATGACTGTAGTGATTGTTTTAGTTACATCTCCTCTCGCCATCCCTCCTCTACTCTGCTAATGTACGTGTATTTAGATTTTATAGTTTGACTCATGTCCCACCTGTTAACATGGAGGAGGCGGGCTTTATGACCTATACTGCAGCCAGTCAGCAGGGGGCGCTCAAAATGTTTTGACTTTACTTTTAGGGAACTGTCATGTCGTCCATCTTGCTATACAGTCTATGGTTTAAACCCTTAAACTAAATGGTAAATGGACTGTACTTATACAAAGCGCTTTTACACATGTCCCATTCACACACTCATGGCAAAGGCCTAACAATCTTCTATCAGTATCGAGAGCAATTTAGGGTTCACTGTCTTGCCCAAGGACACTCTGACATGTGGACTGTAGCAGTCGAACCCCCAACCTTCCAACTGAGAGACAACCAACTCTACCACCGAGCCACAGCCACCCCTGAACCAGTTGCTTAAGATGAAGGCGTGGGTTTTGAAACCCCCTCTCAAACCCATCTCTTAGGTGAAAGTGTTTCTTTGACCCATCAAGCGCACCAGACCACCACCCAAAAGGGAGAATATCACTCTATACAACGCCACCTGTCTTTAGCCTTATCTCCCTTACTCAATACTGCAGCCACTAGAGGTCGCCCCACAGCTTTAAACTTTAATAGGGCACCTGTTTGGCTGTTGCAACGACCTAGACGGCTTAAATTTTGGAGACACACTGTCTCCTCAAGCGCATGTTTTTCAAAAATACAATTTTCTGCTGCAGAGTGTTTATGATGTGCTTTAGTAGAAACAGGCAGCCAATCTATGAATGTGTCCAGCCCCTGGTATGAGGGCTCTTACAGTAGTGAGATGTGAATTGTTCGACCCCTTCCTGTTCTCCATTCCTCACTCCCTGCTGTAGCTGAAATAAAAGCTTCCCCTCCAGCTTTCGTCGAGCCACAAAAAACGAGTTTTTACCAATTTGTTAACATGAGAGTATGTCTGGTCCCACATCTCCACAGCTTTTATCTCCTGTAGACAGTTATGTAGTGTGCTGTAGTTAGCCTCATGACGGCCTGCAGTGTGAGGTAGTTGTGGTAAAAAGTGCTAGTTCAAGTGCATAATGCAGTAGTTGCTATATTTACAAATTCAGCCTAATCAGCTCATGTTGCAATGCTGTGTATGAAGAGTGATGCTAGTTGCAATTTCCCATCTAGAAGTGAAACAGAAACACAATTACTTAACATATTTCCAGACTTGGTTCTCCAGTGTGGTCTCTAACACTTTCCTTTTCAAACGCCTCTTTACATCCGAGACAGATATTCCAACCAGCAATTAATATGCTAAGTGGTGCAAAGGCCCACAATGTCACTTTTCATTTCCATCTCCAGCATGTTTATATCTTTCACCCATGTGTCAGTCCGTGCGCCGGGTAAACACTTCTCTCTGACAGCTGCCGCACGCCGTTTTTCATCCTCCGCTCACTCTCACTGCCTCCATGGCACTCGGCCTTCTGTTTACCAGCTGGTGGCCCAGGCAGGGTCGACAGGGGAAGACGTAGGTGACCACCTCAGAGCACCCATCACTCACACGTAGAGCACGCATATTTACACACACATGCAGGCGCACACAGAGGGAAAGCTCATGAGGAGGGAGGCACAGGTGACCACCTCAGGGCGGCCATCACTTCACACAAGCATATTGTATAAATACACACAGGCACTGCTTGTGTAGAGAGGGTCACAGATGACCACCTCAGAGCACCCATCACTTCACACACCTTTCCACACACACACACACACACACACAAACTTGGCTTTTTCAAGCAGAGGGTTTTTCCCCTTACAGGGAAACACACACCTCGGTGGCCAAATGCCCCTTTGACGTACGCGGTGCCAGCTGGGAAAACATAGCTAGCTGCACGTGTCACCAGCAGCAGGAAAGAAGCCCTGAGGAGGAGGTGATGGAGAAGGGGGGGGGGGGTTGCTCATGTGAGACGCTCAGGTGAATAAAAGGGTTGGTGTGTGGTGCGTCAAAGGGTGGGTGTACCCTTTATACCCTTAAGGCGGGTCCGATCATCATCCCAGAGTCATCGTTTGCACCTGGCCTGGGGGAGGCCTTACACTTAGTTCACCTAGCTGTCCTTTGAGATACTGAATGGACCTGCCTTAAACGTGATGGAACAAAGTCACTGATGCACAGTTGATTTCATAGATAACATAAAACAAGCGAGCTAGTTCAGGCAGACAACCAGAGCTGCACTGATTTCACTCTGACATGCGTCATTCTTCACGCTCACCTGACAAACACGTCCCTCCAATGTGGCGGCTCATTAAAGTGCAAGATTTCCGGTTTCTCCCTTTGCTCTGTCACTGCCACCGCTGCCCTGCACCAGAACTACGCTCATACTTTTCAGCCCCAGCATCCACCTGCAGGCTCCGGCTAGGGGGGATTTAAGATGTTAATTCATCCCTCCTCAGATTTCTGCTTGTAAAATAAATCTACGAGGAGGGATGAGGTCGGAGTCGAGACGCCAAACACAAGCTATGCTCTGACTGGAGTTGTCTGAGTGAACTATAAATAAATGCCAAAACTAGACTTCTTACTGAATTTTATTTATTTTACAAGATTTCGCTGGAAGTTTGATCGTTTGTCCAAAATTTCAGTTTTATTCATGTTGCGACTAAAAATAGTGAATCGTAAATTTGTCTCACGCATGAGTTTCACATCACCCATATTTTATTGGGGTTTTTTAAGGTTCCCACACGTACTCAGTGTGTGTGATGTGTGTTTGTTGCTTTCAAAGCCGTGTAGTTGACGTAGAGACTTTATTTAGTCCTCAAAAAAGTTTTATATAAACATGTATATTATACATGGATAATGCAAAAGGTTGTGGAGGTAGACCTCAATGTGAAAGAAACATTTTTTTTCCTGAAGCTAAAGGCCGGTGTTTTAAATCTGCGGGGGGAAAGTGGGTGGACAGTGAATGAGTCACACTCCTTTGTCTTTGTATCTACTTGCAACGTGCCCTTGAACATTCATCTGCAACAGGGAAAGTTGACTGAATGGACTGCATGTGCTCGAATACATCAGTCTAACACAGAACATGCTGTTTTTTTGGCTGTCAGATCATTTTTTTCAATAAAATCTCATCGTCCAATGTTTTGATATCTTTTTTAAATGGAGACATTTTCACTAATCCTAATCCACTGAGCCCTCTACCACGGTAACATAGGCACCAGAACACTATATAAAGTCACCTGACCTTTCAGTCAGGACAGATCCTACCTGCAGGGAACTTTTGCACTTATGTCGTGTGTGTTGGTGGAGCAAAACAGTGCTCATCTGTTTTACATTTTGTTAACATGTCTGTTATCAGTGCAGCAGAGAGGTATGTCTAATGTCAAGTCCCATTAATCTGCCCTTTTAAGAGCAGACATAACAGGCCTGTCCTTATAAAGCATATATTGTATTTAGCCCAGCGGGGGTTTGACAGATCTGTCCTCATCTTACCTCAGAGTTGTTCTCTCTGTTGGTCATGTACCGTGTTTACATTTGCTCAACCTTCTGATTTCATTTAAAGAGGCCATATCTTTTAAATGGATATTCTCATATTTTCATGGGTTTTTATAGTTCACAGTGAAAAAGTGAAAACTGCATAATTCCATGTTTTTCCAGAATGACATTTTTTAAAAAGGTCGCCTCTGAAACAGGCCGTTTAGAACAGCTGCAGGTTTCTACGTAGAACCTTGCTTTGGCTGAAATCGACCAATCGTCATTCACTGTCGTTCACCTCAGGCTGCCTCCTTGCACTAGCTTGTAGTCAAGTCGTTGTCAAGATTTCAACTTACCTTTCCGATACCTCCTGGTGATTCTGGCTCGTACATATAAGGCCGAATAACCGATCCTAGAGCAGCCATGTTTTCTACAACTTTGGAGTAACATGGGGGAGGGGCTATGCGGTCAGCCAATCGTGGCTAAGGTCTAACGTTTGAATGGAAAAACGGCTTGTTTGTTTCAGGAGGAAGGAGAGGCTCCAAAAAACAATTACATTAAAATATGTGTACAATCTTTAAAACAAAACAAACTTTACCAACGTGATTCAAAAACACGTTAGAATCTTAGAAAATTGATTGCATAGCTAAAATATGTCCCCTTTAAGCTGCAATAAACTCAATAATAATCCAGCTAATCCAGCGTAAATTTGGATTTTCAGGTTTTCATCAAAGTGAGCAGGCAAAGTTAATCTGAATGGAAAAGTTATTGAGAAACTATGTGAATGACTTTGGACTAACAACTCAAACATCTCTTTCACTCTGCTTCAGAAACCCTTTTGAGCTTTGTGGATGACATCTTGTCCGGGGCCAGGTCTCCATGTGTGATGCTGGGGGACATCCCCAACCTCCTGTCCTCCTCGATCAGCATGATCATCCGCTGCCTGGAGCCTGACACCACGTACATGTGAGTAGCTCTCTTTTCTTCATGTATATGATATAGAGTACACTGATCCTCTAAGAAGCTGACCTGCACTGTCAGATGTGTTTAGCGTAAAGGTAAGGCACTGCTTTTCTTTACCTGTGCACATTTTACTGCTGGGCTTTTTGTGTATTTTAAAAATGATTTTCATTTCGAGGAGAATTGTTAAGGTTTGTGTCCACATTAAATACTTTCTAAATGAAATATACTAAGATTATGTATGCATACTAAAACACTAGATCTTTGATTTTGCTGCTCTTTGACTTTTTTCCCACAATGCACTGCAATGCATAAGGAAACAGAGGAGCTACTCACAGCTGGAAAAGATTAGAGTAATTGTGGCTGTGTTGAGACAGCTCCAGAAAGACCATAGAGAACAAACAAAAATCATCTTTGGGAAAACATTTGCTTTTCTCTTTTGTAACTTTAATTGGCAGTGACATTTCAAAGTCCACTTTGATTGATGTCTTATGCTGCACAAATTGCATCATTTCCTGTCAGAATAAAACGGTAAAGTATACTAATTTCTTGTGAACTAACTGCAAAAACAGTATACCATAAAGATTAGTACTAAAGCTTGTAGTATATACAGTTATGTAGAAGTATTGAATTTGTATACAGCAGCATGTACTAACAGACATTAGCTGTAGCTAGCGGCATTGTTTATTTTTAATGTGTTTAGCTGAGCTAAAAGCAGCTAGCTTATCAAAGGTGCCTTCAAACATCTGTTGTGCCACATTTACAAGTTGGTGTATTTCAGGCATGTAGAAAAGAAACAGACTTGTTTAACCTTTAATTAGCTTACTCATTTTGAGATATATCCTGACCAAAATAGTGGTAATCAGGTTAAGACTGAAAAAGGTCGTTTTGTTATTTGCTTGTTTGGAGGTTTTTCTTGCTAGCCATCATAAAACCGACACTCAGATTTAAGCTAGGCTACACACAAGCTGTGTCCCAATCCAGGGGCCGCAGCCTTTGAAGGCCGTATTTGAAGGTCAAGTCACAGTGGTGCATCAGAGGTTGTCCCAATTCGAAGGTTCCTTCAGATGCGTCCTTCTTTTCCCAGGCCACAGAGGATCCATCGAGTGCATCCTTCGCGGCCCAACGTATCCTGAGATTATTTGCGTGTCAATTCAAAGGAGATGGCGGACTCTTACGTTATCGAAGAATACACTTTAAATGTAAAAGTTTTTGGTTTTACTCAATTGAATAGCTAGAGTTACACATAAAAAAACAAAACAAAAGGACCCTTGAAACAAATTATCTTTAGAATAATAGGTAATCTGATGTTAGTTGTGCTAGCAAGTTAGCCCGCTGGCTACCTGTTGCTAGGGGACAGGAGTGGCAAGGGTAAGTGCGGAAACAGCTGGTGACGCAAACAGGAAATCATTCGTAGACCAGACCGTCTCATTTCAGTTCGGCTTTAACGGTCTCCACAGGCTATGAATGGAGCATCCTCCGTAGACCGCCTCCTTCGAAGACTGCAGCCCCTAGATTGGGACACAGAGCGACTTAGCTAGCTTATGTTAAAGATATAGTCTTGTAGATTTTCATATAAATAAGTGTCTGTTAAGTCACTATCTATCGCCGAATGAGGTAACACAATGGTGATTGAGCCTATGGCCCACTGATGAAAGCCTTTGCATTTGCAGTATTACAGACCGGGTGCCTGTGGCGACATTCGCGGAAATAATCAATAGCGGCGCCCAGTTAGTGACACGTTTTCTATCAGCCAGCAGTGGTTGGTCTGCCAGAGAGGGTAGGCGGAGCTAAGCGGCTGCTTTTCCGCTCTCTGCAAGTGTTGCGAGTAAACAGTAATCTACTACGGCTGAACAAACAAAGAAAAGATGGATGACTACAGATACAACTTCAACAATAAGTGAAAATCCAAAGAAAAAGAAGCAAATTGGACGCTCAGATGAAGGCAAACAGTCTAAAAAGAAAAGTGACCACCAGCGAGGAAAATCAAGAGTCAACCGTGGATGTCGCACATGCAACACTGTTTGGATATCTGGGAAGTGTGCGTCTGCAATTGCCTTTTATTGCCATAGGCACTGCCAAATAGAACAAGACTTTAACAAATTTCCTGAAATGCAGCTCTTCTTTAAGCTTCACAAACACCAGTATAGAGAAATATCAAGTACACTATAGTACACAAAGTAAGGATTTTTACTTTTATTACACCATCTTTATCAGCGCAGGTTGCATTCTATTTGCATAACTACTATACTACATTACCCTTGATATACCTAAGTATACAATACTCAAAGCTTGTTTGGGTCTACCTAAACTCTTGAGGCTTGTTTTTCCTACAATTTCCTTAGCGATTCTAAGTAATTGAGTGTTATTTGAAAAGAAGCAGGCCAGTAGGTCAAATAGAGGCTAACTTGGATCTTCATGACCAGAAGATCTTCCCACATGTATTTATAGTCCTCTGGGAAAGAGTTAATTAATTTCCAAGTAATTTCCTCACATATTGAAATAACATCTGACAGAATGTGTTGGGTCTGACTCGTAGTCCAACTAAAGTAATTCAGGGTTATTTCAGAACAGTTACGCTCAAGTTAGGTATTTTGTTGAGCAATAAATGTAATTTCTGGGTGTTGTGGATTAAGGTCAGAGCAGGAAATCAAGATATTTTTTGGTCCCTACAAAGATATTAAACAAAATCTTTATTCTCTTACACTCAGATGGCTCTGTATTCTGTGTCTGTGTGTGTGAGTGAAGAACTGTAACAATGTGAGTGTTAACCAAGACGTAGGCTAGCTCTGTAACTCTGTAAGTGCAACACTATACATACAGCCAACTGTCAGAGGCTCCCTCACACATGCTGACACTTATCTCACAGAAAGGCCTGCCAGAAGGGAAGCCACACACACTTCTTGGAGAGGAAAAGAGGCAGAGTAAGGTTGAGAGACAAAATGGATAAGCAGAGACAAAGTTTAGGAAAGAGGGAGGAAAAGATCAAGAGCGAGGTACAGGGGAAACGAGAGTGAGCAAAACAAAAAATTGGAAAAAAAGGGCAGGAGGCCCGAGGACGGAGTCTCCTCATGTATGTGGCTGAGTGAGGGCCTACACATGCCCTTTTAATCCCAGCATCAGCGGGGCTCCCGCGCTCTCTATCCTGTCTGGCAGCTCATTGATCTCTCCGAGCCGAGGCCTCGACTCTGCCTTCAGGGCGCCGAACACTCCCTATATCTTCCTTACAGACATACCATTACAAAGCTGCGGATCGGTGCTTTGCAGGGGGAAATGTATAGTGTGTTCCTTCTGTTATGTAAGCATGACACAGAAAACATTCTCTGCAGCTGCAGCATAAGTCTTTGAAGACATTTTGGGAAAAGTTTGTAATGCAGTGTGTCTCTAGAAATCTATAGGACGGTGATTGAAATTATATTAAAACATTCTTTACTCTGGCGGTCCACCCTCTGCGACCGTGTGGCTTTCTCAGTCCTTGGTGCTGCAGGTGGCTGCAGTTTGTGCTTTGCTCACTAGGTGGAGATATTCATTCAGTGAAATGACAGATTATTAGCTCTGTTAAGTGCATGTTATGTCAGAATAAGAGCAGTAAAAGGTTGATAACAAGGGGAGTCTTTTAATTGAAGGAACAGCTCCATGTAATGCAGCCGCTGCCAGATGTTTGTTGCTGCTGATCATGTGATGGAGCTACAGAATATTTCCAACAGTTCAGGTTCTGGAAATTGAATAACCGATTTAGGTTTTATTGTATATTTTTTGACTGACAAAGTTACTTATTAATCGCAATCAGCAGCAGATCCTATTACCAATCCTATGTGTGTGCGTGTGTTTCTGTGTCAGGTTCCGGCTGTGGGCGGTGGACAACACCGGGCGTCGTTCCAGTCCGAGTGAGGTCACCATCAAAACTCCGTGTCCAACTGTGGATGACGTCAAAGCACAAGGTGAGGAGAGAGGCACACTCTCAGGAAGGTGAATCATCACTGCTGATCACAGGTGGCTCATGCAGATGACTTTTGCCGTGTCCTGAACCAGCAAGAGGTTTCATACAAAGATTTAAATCTGCCATTGTAAGAATGCTCCAGTCAATGAACTGTTTTACTACTGGCATACAATCTTCATTTTAATGCCTAGACGTACATGAATGATGTGAAATACAATACTTCCACTCTGTGTCTCTGTTTTACATATCTTATTGCCGTTGTGAACCGGGACAGGTGGATAAGTTCCTAAACTGAAGAGTCATTAAAAACCGATTCCTCTTTTGAAGAAAATCTGAAACTATGTTGGCTTTCGAGGGAGATGTTAGTGATTTATTCTTTTTAAAATGTTACTGATTTGAAAATAAGGCTGTGAAATTACATCTGTTTTATCACTCTAATGTAAAGTATGGCTGCAGTAGAAGAAGAAAAAGAAGAGAGTACTACATTGTAGATGAGTTATTTTGGGAGGAAGTTCTCCCCCCACATAGATAGGAGCATAACAACTATTGAGCTTAGCTTTTTACTGCTTAATGCAATAATTAAATTAACACTCACTTGGGGTTGCACAAATCTATTGGGAGTAAGCTGTTTCTAATAGAGGCTAATAGAATAGCCACTAGGGGATCAGCAAACTGCAACAGTAAGGTGGCACAGCGGTACTTTCGGTCAATCATCTTTTTCATAAAAGGAACACATTACTGGAATGCCATAGCTTTAGAAATAAAAACACAAACTGATCTGAAGACATTTCATTAAAAGGTGAAACACTGGCTGAAACTAAATCAAACCTGCGATCACTGAAGTCGGATCATGCACACAGACACTTTATACATACATCCTGTATTTGACACTTTTAAAATGTTTGTGAGGTGTATTTTTTATATAATAATGTATGAGAATGCAACTTAAGTATGTGCTGTATTTAATGATGACTTGTACTGACCTTTTTAGTAGAAAAGCCTAACCAGGGACAGGGGTTGCAAATTAGCCTTGGCTAGAAACCCGATATGCAATACATATGTCTCATGTTACTGTAACCTGTCACAATGTCTTTGCATTGTCCCTGACAAATAAATAAATAAATAAATAAATAAATAGAAATAATAGGTGGTTTCTCTTATAAGGGCCCGATCAGACAGAGCGCGTTTTAGCAGCTGGGGCGGCTTTTTTTGTCATTGTTTTCAATGAGAGGGACGCTTTTAGCGCGCTGCTTTTGCATTGCGGAGCGCCTCGCGTTTTTGAGGAAACGCTCTGAGCGCCTCGAGTTGCAAAAATTTCAACTCAAAGCAGAAAAGCGCGCGACGTCATTGCCGTTTTTTCTGATTGTCCAATCGGATAAAAGGAGATGCACCTTCTGTCAGTTTACAATATAAGTAACAACAGTAGAAAAAAAAGCTGCCCCCAGCTGCTAAAACGCACTCTGTCTGATCGGGTGTTTATTCCCACAAAAAAGGCAGTGCGGTGCGCCTTGCATTGTACAGCCTGCAAAATGCGTTCTGTCTGATCAGGCCCTAACTTGGTAGTGAAGGCATTTTCCATAAATTCTGTCTTTTTGTGCTGACATACTACTTAATGTTAGGTTTACATGTTCTGCTGAGAGGTGCTAACCTCTGATTGTGTTTGCCGTTCCAGAAATAGCCGATAAGATCTACAACCTGTTCAATGGATACACCAGTGGAAAGGAGCAGCAGACGGCCTACAACACTCTGATGGACCTGGGTGCCCCCACGCTCCACCGCGTGCTCTACCACTACAACCAGCGCTACGAGAGCTTCGGAGAGTTCACCTGGAGGTGTGAGGATGAGCTAGGACCCAGGTACAGTCATTGTTTCTTCCCTTCTTTTTATTTTCAACTTCTTTTTTTACTTTATTTTTTAATGGCAGAGACCATTGTTACGCCCCATCCTAACGGCTAATTCACACATTAAGCGTGGCGTGTGCGTTACGGCTGCGTGGCGTGTTTAATTTGAAATGCCTATTTTTACCACGAGTCGCACTCGGCCAAAATACACGGTGAAAATGAATTGAGAGTCCTATTGATCTTTGACAGCTATATTGACATCTCTTCCTGTAGTAAACATTCAAATACATGCATTTATTAAAGGACAATTAAACTACCAAATCATTAAGACTAACAGAATCAAAAAAACACAACAACACAAAATCCCCGCTGAGAGGCAGAACCACAGCAGTCCCCACTCCAGAAACTTCTCCTCTGATCTCATGACTGGGGCTTTTAAGCATCTGAACCTCGTTGAGCAATTACCTGGGAAGAGCTGGGAAGACACAACAGAAGGGAAAAGGGACAAATAGAGCAGGGAAACATACAGCCGTAACACCATCAAGTCCCCCATTTAGTTTAAATAATATATTGTTATGCTGTTATGATGGCCCACAGGTAAATACAGACAAACTACTATGGTTTTTACACTGTATATGAGTTTAGCAAAATCAGAAAAGTACGTCTACTGATTTATATATACTGATTATTATATTATTATTATTATTATACTGATTTTTATGTGATATATTTAAATCTTAATACCACCTGTCACGTTACCTGGTTGTGTATTAAATGCTCCTTTGCTGGTGTTGCATGACTATAATATAAGTGTCATCTTGGCTTCCCGCAGAGATGTTTATTTGGGGGCACTGCAGATATTTAATTGTAAAGCCATACATATGGGGGCATGGATGCTGTGCTGATATTATGCAGGCATTCTTGGTCTTTTTTAAAAGATGGAATGGGGGACACCTGTTGCTTGTATACTACATGGAGTAAAATGACAGAAACTAAGTAAGACTGTGAAATGTGTGGAATTGAGTCTGATGTGTAACCTCAAAAGAAAAATATCAATCAATCAATCTAACAACTTTATTCCCCATGAGGATCAATTAGTTTGGAACACCTTGTACATAAGTAATCATAAAACACAGCCACACACTGCATGAATTACAGCAAAAATCATCTTTCGCTGATTCATCAGAAGGATTATACAATTTTCAGCTCTTAGTCAAACGTTTCTATAATGGGGCAGCTGTGGCTCAGTGGTAGAGTCTGTCGTTTTTCAATCAGAAGGCTGGTGGTTCAAACCCCAGCTCCCTCAGTCAACATGTTGAAGTGTCCTTGGACAAGACACTGAATCCCAAATAGCCACCGTGATGACTGATTGACAGTTGCAATTGACTGAGCCATTTCAATGTTGTGTTGACTGTGTTCATAGTAATCAGCAGAGATGTGGACTTGAGACTTGGTGACTTGGACTTGAGTCAACTCGAGTCACTGATTTGACTTGACTTGGAGTTGCAAGTTAATGACTTGAGACTTGACTTGAGGCATGATGACTCGGATGACTTGTGTGTGTTCATAAGTTTTAATGTTAGCTGTTAAATATAAAATGATAATTCAAAGTTTCTGTCTAACTATCAAGTATGTACGCAGCGCAAACTGGGAATCATGATTGGACGACTCAAAAAGCTCCCCGGTATGTGATTGTCATGATTGGATGACTGGCTGTCAGTCAAACTCCTCGCTATGGCAACACGCAACATCAAAGCCCCCAAAGAGAAGCCTCATCAGTCGTACTCGTTACTACTCAATACTGTCTCAGAGCAGACCATCATCATGGCTGCGTCTGTGCCAAGATAATACAGATACAATTAATTATCATACTTTTTGAACAGGTTATATAAATTGGCCAATAATATCAGTATTAGACGAGCTGCTAACACCTTGTCTTTTCTCTTTATAAAGACCAGATACTACAGGTAAGAGTGCTGGATCTTGGGTGGAAAAAAAGGGACTTGACTTGGGACTCGACTTGACTTCCTTGGGACTTAAACAAAGATGAATTGATCACAAAACTAGTAATCAGTCAACCATCTGAGCAGAAGATTCTTACATAGCTATTTAAAATATGTCAAAAAAAAGCCCAAGAATGATTAAGCTGCACACATGGCAGATCTTGATGGGACTAAACATTACAGATATGCTCCATTAGTGATCACTTTACCCCTCAGTGCTTAAGTGAAACTCGGCCAATGCTAACAGTGAGTCATGAACCTCACTCACAGTCCCTACTACTTGTAAGAGACTTCACATCATCATGTGTGCTGATTAAACCACAACCCCAGTTATGAAAGCTGCCCGACAAGTTCAAAGAATAAGACTTCTTTCATCAACAAATTCCTGTGAAAACACCAAGAAAGAATGCATGCGGCCTGTATCCACATCATGCTAATTTCAAAGTGGCTGCAGTATGTGGCTACGCTCAAGATCATTCTATCCTGCTACCCTTGTCTCTCTTCCCCAATATAAAGTAAGGCCTTTGTAAGGGGGCAGCCTTTTTTTTTAAACCAAGATACTCCAAACAAAACCAAAACAAAGGTAATCCTATCCAGCCGAAGCATTTCCCTCACACAACTTTCAAAGCAAAATGTAATTTGTTCCAAATCACCTCCTTTTTTTTTCCCAGCACAATTACAAACACATCCTACAGTGGCTCAAACAGCCAAATCTCCATGGTATCGGCCCGTCCAAAGCACGGCAGAGTCCGGCTCTTGTTTTTGGTTCTCAAAGGTGGGCAGATGTTTCGCTCCCAGCCTCCAAAGTGCCGTCTTTGATTCTCGGCGGTTGTTTGTGTGAATTACTTACAGGAGGACGTCATTCAAAATTGAAAAGTCGGGAAAGCGATTGAGATTAACCTGTGTGACATCACTGATCCATTTAGTAATGCACAACCAGGAAGGCCCTGATTTCCCCCCAAACTACGGATCACAAAATTGTAGCTTAATGTTTAATAAACAGAGCCATGTGTCCGACATAAAATATACATATAAATGGCAGGCTTTGGTACGTGCTTTCACTTCGGCAGGTGAAACTGATTAGCTGAGGCTCCCCAAATTCTCTCCGTTTCTCTCTCTGTCTGTGGGCTCCCCGGCCCCTTAATGAAAGGTTGTTTTTAATAGGGACCATGCTGGAAAGAGTTGATGTAATTGAGGGAGTTGCTTCTGAAGTGTTCCATTAAAATACACTTACATTAACAGCCCCCCAATTTAGTTAAAGGGAGGGGTGATTAATGTTAATAAAGGCACCTCAGAGCTGGAAAAGCAGAAGAGAAGTGCATTCAAGGTGAGGCCTGGCAACAGGGGAAAGGAAGTATAAACATGTTTTGTTTGGCCAAGTCATCAAATGAACATTAGACTTTCCTCTGTATCTGGTTTTGGTGTGAGAAAAGTCTCCGTACTGAACTTGAAGCAGCTCTGTATGCTGTCTATTGTTAGCAAGCGAGCGTGCAGGCAGAGAGGTTAATGGCCTCACAGCTCCACTGCTGTGTGACTAAGTGTGCTGACAACTTCCCCACGGCGTCAAACACTTTGTTTCTCTGACGTTATTCCACCGCTGGGAAAAACAAATGCAGCAGATAAACTGTTGCACAGACGCCAGGACCGAAATACTACTGATATCATTTTTAGAAAACCAAAATAAGAGTCGTGCTGACTTTCTAAGCATCCGGTGTTGACGTTGGCGTGTTTCTGCAAAGTAACCTCAGATCATTTTGATCATTGTCATTCAGTTGACTCTAACGCTGGGGTCTGATCTACATTTACTCTTTGTGTTTTTATGTCTGAGAATGAATAAACCTTCTGGACATATTATGATAGAGATTGTATCCTCAAACATTTTTCTAAGCCAGAGGTTTGTTGGTATAAAGTATCACAGCGTGGTCAGGCTGGTAAACATCGGGGATGCGCAGAGATGCTAATGTTTATTCAACCTAACAAATCATCAGGGTCCAAGCGGTACTGAAGCCTTGTTCACGTTGCTGCTGTGTGACATCTCTATCTTGGTCTTCTTTGTCTTTACTTTCTCTCCTTCTTAGAACCTAAAGGACAGCGTCAGGATCTCAAAAACAATCACACATCAAAAACGACCAACTATGCATCTACTCCGGCCACTATTATCCAAGTACAGGTTATTTGTATAAATAAGAATGTTTAATTGGGTCCTGCTTCCTCCAACAGTCCAAACACATACTCGTTAGGTTCATTGGTGACTGTAAATTGCCCGTAGGTGTGAGCGTGAAAGGGTGTCTTTCTCTGTGTGTCAGCCCTGTGATTGACTGGTGATCAGTCCAGGGTGTAACCTCGCCTCTCACCCAGTGACAGCTGGGATGGGCTCTAGCCCCCCGCGACCCTGAACAGGATAAGCGGTATAGATAATGGATGGAAGGACGGCTGTTTAATTGGGAAAGTGACACAAATATATTTTACATTTAGGCCTTTTATCAGCGCCTGTTCAGATTATACTAAAAGGTTTACTTATTACCCCCTGTCATTAGAGTTTAGAGTTAAGGATCCCTGAAACTAGAGCTCAGTCGATTTGAGCAATTACCTGTAATTTAGGAATTAGGATGAAATGCTTGTTCAATCCAGACACAGGTACCATGTCCTCATGGCTTAATGCGCCAGCCCGAAAAGAAGTGAGGTCTCTGCAAGTGTTGCGAGGAAACAGTAATCTATTATGGCTGAACAACCAAAGAAAAGATGGATGACTACAGATACAACTTCAAAAATAAGTGAAAATCCAAAGAAAAAGAAACAAATTCAACGCTCAGATGAAGCAAACAGTCTAAAAAGGAAAGCGACCGTCAGCGAGGAGCAACCGTGGACATCACACATGCGTCTGGATATCTGGGAAGTGTGCTCCCACAATAACCATTTATCGCCATAAGTGCCGCCAAAGAGAACTTCGAGTTTATAACCTTAAGCATGATGGCATCGCAGCAGCGCGGGAGAAGTGTGTGGCACTGTGACTTGTTCAAGGCCCCAGCAGCAGCACAAAAAAAGATAAACTGCTAAAAAGTGATAAACATTAGCTACTTTGATTTAAATCTTGAATTGGGTGGGTTTTTAGAGATTTGTTTTGAGGCCGCATCGCCCAGCCAAACACTCGTAATAAAAAGAAAACAAATGCACATGGCTTTCCATGTATTTTCAACCTTCTGTCAATTTTTTATCCAACGTTTGGGATTTTAAGAAAAATCAATAGCACATCCAGCAGTGTTAAAACGCGATTAGGACAAAGGCTGAGAAAAGTTAGATACTAAATATCATCAGTAATATTATTTTTCCTTGAAATCCTTCGCACCTGCACTTCAGAAGTACTGACAGGCGTGTGACTTTATCAGCCTAATGGCAATTGACCAATCAGCTGACACACCTGGTATTAACTAGCTATTGTGACCACAGACTGTATATATCAAGTGGACATGGTCCTTTGGTTTTCAGTAATGAAGCCAATGTGGAAGTGCCTTAAACCTGCATTCTTTGTAATGGTCAACAGCTGGTAACTGGTTAAAAAAGAATTCCTGTTGTATAAAAACAGATGAGAAAATGACCCGTCCTGATTTATTACCTCAGTAATCTCTACAAACAGATGTCTGCCTATTAATGCAGACTCTGTGGGCAAGTTACACCATTATTGGTGTCGGAAATGTTCTGGTTTCTGTTTGTAGTTTGAGTACTATTCACCACGAGTGTTTCAGCGGGCTTTGATTACATGCAGAACAACAGTTCGTGTGGAGAGCAGAAGAGGTGCAACACGAAGGCGGTTAGTTAGTCGTGAAAGCTTTCGGCCGCAATCTGACAACGATTTAGGTTTTTATTGATCTCTATAAACAGCCATCTTCAAGCAAGTGCAGCTAACATTCTGCTCTTAGATGCTTTCTCTCGACTACAATTCTGTTCTCGCTTCTCAAGTTGCTAGTTAGAGTGTAAACAATGCAGTGCACAGCAAAGGAAGTCTTGGCCCCATGTCCTTTTAGTGCTAGCTGCTGGCTACACCACCAGAAAAGGTGGCGATGGAGTCGGAGATTGTTACCTCAGTAAACATCTTCCTGTTGACGTTATGGTCTTAATTCTTCAATACAGCAGGATGTTCAGTTTGAAAAATAATTGAGCCATTGTTAAGTGCCGCCCCCCTTGGTTACTGTTGCTACGCCTGTCGACCTTTCGCACCAGCATGTAAATATTATGGCGTTTTCAACTATAACTATAATAAGAAATGTTCCATGGGTAATTATAGCAAATTTCTGGACAAATAGTTCCCAAATGTCAGCGAGCAGTAGACAGAAAGGAAGAGAAGACACATTTGAAAGCCACATCCAGGATATAATCTGTCAGCAGAGTGTTGAGAGTGAAGAGGACATGATATCATCGGTGGTGGTAGCGAAGGCCAGACAGGATCACAGGCAGAGACCAGTTGACTGTCTTCTACAATTTTTAATCCATGTCCAACATCTCTCCTCTCGAGTTTTTGGCTTCAGAAAAGCAAAAAAATATGACACCCCCCTCTAAACTTTGAGGATATCTGCTGTCCAACTTGCAGATTCCATATGCACACCGTTTCGGCATTTCTCCATGTTCTGAAAGCTTGATGGGCCTTCCCCTCCTAGTTACGTTTGCTAACGTAGGATTGGACAGCGGTCACTCAAGGGAGGGGTTTAGCAATGGGTCAGTTGGTCCCTGACAATAAAGCAGGGTGTTTTAGAGAAGAAAAACAATGGCTAAAGTCACGGCGACTAAGTCTGCTTCTTTTATGCAGTCTACTATCCTGACATGTCCCTTTGTGTGGCATCTTTACTGTTATTCATTCAGACTGTGTCTTTTTTGGCATATTGAAATATAACTTGGCATATTGCCAACAGGGAATAATCTGGAACTAATGGTCGGACTGTGTTTGTGTACACGGGATAAACAAAACAGGGATCCACACTTAGAAACACTCCCTGGGGCTATTAGAGGGTTAAAACTCCCTGACAGCAAAATGTGCACAGAAAATTAGACAGTCCTTGTTCTTCATAACAGCCCCTCTTTATGTCCATCTTTATGTGGTCTGTTCTTAAATGACCATTGTCTTAGGCCACTTGAGAGGGAATATACCTCTCCCACCCAAACAACACATCTGTGGTACCGCCGACAGTAAACAAGAGAGCAGACAGGCTCCCTCTCCAACACACACACACACACACACACACACACACACACACACACACACACACCACATACTGTACATGTGCAGACCACAGACACACACGGTTTCATCTTCCCAAATCAGCTCAATGTTTTTATTCAGAGAATTCCCCGGTTCCCCTGTCACAAACAATGAGGACTGAATAAACTGGATTTTCATTAGCTAGTCAAAATACTGATAACAAGAGCCGCGCTCAGGCTCTGACTCAATGTAAACTCGTATCAGCCAAGTAAGCAATATCTGGAAACAAATGAATGAACAAACGTGGCTTTATCTTTCTTGTGGCAGCAGATATTCAGATCTGCTGTTTTTAGAAACGTATCGAGTCTCACTGACGAGACCATTTGGCATCGCGAGGAGGACATTTTTGTTTCCTTTTTCATGCAACATCGCGTGACGTTTTAACTCAAACCATAAACTCACGAAGAGGCCTTCTCTCCAACGCTCGACACTTCTTCTCCCGTGGGCCAGACCCTGTCGTCACCGAGGGAGCACCCATCACATCAGGCACGCTGCGTGGCTGTTGACTTAAAAACGCTGGACGTTTTGGCTGAGCGGACAGAAAATCCTCCGCCCTGGCCCGCTTACAGTCCTGACGATGTCCTTGGTTGGACTCTGTACCCTTTGACGAACTGTAAAATAGTTGATTCTTTCCTACATTCTTTGTTTTTATATAACAGTATCTCTAATCAGAGGAGTGCTTGTGATAATAAGTATTGTTATGGTTGGAATATCTGTAAGAAAATCCCGATGGTAATCACAGCAGACTGTTTACTCTGCTCTATGAGGACAAAAATACACACAGTTGGAGTAGATGTGCCTTTCAGCTGCTCGTCCAGCAGTGATTTATTGGTTTCTGTGATGCAGAATAGTGAAAAGAAACATAGTATAAATATTTTCACGTCTGATGTAAATTTTAAATAAAACTATCTCACCAATATCAGTATACATTCTTGCGAGTTGTTGTTCATCTGCTGTTGCTAGGAGAGATATGAACGCTTGCTTCGCCTTGTTCCATTTAAAGGTTATCTGTACTGAAATTGTAAGTCTTTTTTAATAGAGGTCAAAACACTTGCTATGCAGTATATTAAAGAAGGTTTTTTTAATTTGTCTTTTTAAAAACATACGTGAAGAACTGAAAGTATGTTGGCTTGTTTTACATCTGTGGCAAAGTAGGAAAGTCCAGCCCTCCTACATGATTCACCTTTATTACTGTTTAAATGATTCATGCCTGGGAATGTGCGATATGTTTTGCATATGATTTAAGCATATTTGCCCCTATAGGTCTGCTTCTTTTTTAAAAGGCATGATGTGTTTCTATATTTATGCAGAGGTGGCAATAGGACACAGATCTCAGTTTCGTTCTCTTTCGCGGCACCTATGGCGATAAGCGGTAATTGCAGAAGCACACTTCCCAGATATCCAGACAGTGTCGCATGTGTGACGTCCACGGTTGACTCCGGTTGTAACTCTTGATTTTTCTCGCTAACGGTCGCTTTCCTTTTTAGACTGTTTGCTTCATCTGAGTGTCGAGTTTGTTTCTTTTTCTTTGGATTTTCACATTTTTGAAGTTGTATCTGTAGTCATCCATCTTTTTTTTGTTTGTTCAGCCATAGTAGATTACTGTTTACTCGCAACACTTGCAGAGAGCGGAAAAGCAGCTGCTTAGCTCCGCCTACCCTCTCTGGCAGACCAACCACTGCTGGCTGATGGAAAACGCGTCACTAACTGGGCGCAGACACCCAGTCTGTTATACTGCAAATGCAAAGGCTTTCATTAGTGGGCCATAGACTTAACTGACATTTATTTAAATAAGATACAATAGACTTTATTGATCCCCCATTGGGGAAATGTACTTGTGACAACAGCTCAAAGTACAAAGTCCACCTTCAGAAGAACTGAAGAAGCCTTTCGGATGAGAGGTGAAACGTCTTCCAGCTGCCCTTTGGATTAAGCTTAGAACTACCATGACCTGGATGACTGAGAACCTTCACATTACTTGTGCAAAGAGGTGTTTTGCCCTGCTTTGTCCACAGGGGCCACCAGAATCCACACAGAATAAAAGTTTTTCACAGTTTCTTTAATCAGATCTTCATTTCTTAAGATCATTTATGCACATCAGGTTTGGGGGTGTTTGCCACAGGCCTGTTTCAGATCAGGGCTAAACGTTTGGATCCAGGAACAACTCTGGTGTGTGTTCATTGTTTAATGTAATTATCTGCAGCACTTTGATTGATTAATCGTAAATGTGTTTTGTCTACTCTTCCGTTTGTTTGCTGTTCTTACAGCTGTCGTCTTAACAGCCAGAGTGTTTCTGCCTCACTTAATATGAACCAGACACACTCAATCCACTCAGAGGGAGAGAAATTAAGTGTTTTTCAAGTAAATATAAGTGTTTTTGTACCTTTTTATTAATATTTGAGTTTGCACAAGTTGAAGAACTTAAATGAATGTGCATATGCAAATGTACACCTTTAAGTGAGAGTATGTTATATCAATATATTGATATACAAGTCCATCAAATACAACCATGCACATGCATCTACACGCCTGCTTGCATGTGCACAGTTGAAACCCCACAGAGTCTTTTTAAGAGGCATGGTGTTGTATCTCTGAGACCATTTTCCACTCCTCTAAATGCCCCAGGATTTATGATGACAACCGTTGCTCTTTGGAACCTGCATACGTTCCTCTACTTTCCTAAAAAATGAAGCATAACAAACCACATTTAAAGCAAATAAATATCCCCATCTCCTCAAACCACTGAATTCTGCGGCATAATATTGGGAACATTAAGAGGTTTCAGAAAAATGATATGAATGGCAGCACCACTACCAACACAAGCGCTCCTGTCTGCAAACACGCTGACATCATTAAAATGAGTTTCTTTCTTTCTTTACACTTTCCAGAGCAGGAAACACAACCGAGGCTGCACAAGTCACCGTAATGGATCCGTCGACATGCATTTGCAACAGGGATGTTGTCCTGCTGAGCATCCATATGCACGTATACCATTCATAATAGACTCCTATTCCAAAAACAATTCAGTAACATATGCAAAGTACTTATAGGCTATATGAAAAGCAGCCGCAAAGAGGATGTTGCTTCTCATGTATCTGTGTGTAAAGCGTTATGCAAATTAAAGAGTGATGCCAAAAATAACCCAGAAATATGTCTAATTTTAAAGGAATTGTGGCGTACAGAATACATTCACTTTCCAAATATAACATTAAATATATCAGGAAATATGGTGATGTGCTATATGTTTACAGAGCAGAAGTTGATTTGGTATAAAACAGGAGATGTAGAAGCCACAGGCCACACAGTGTCTGTGTTATTACAGCGTCTTACAGCGTAGAGCACAAAGCACCAAAGAACTGCAGCTTATCTACTACAGCTGAAGTAAAAATAATAACAGACACATGACTTTAGCAGGCGTTTGACAAGAGGATATTAGTTCGCCACGGAGACTGGAACACACAAGTCAAAAGTATTAAAACACTTTTTTACTCATTTCAAGTGGTTGGTTTTATCCAGGAGGAGCGAGTTCAGGCTCCAGAGTGATCCGTAAATCAACCCAGATCAACCTCGTGCCTCTTACTGCATGGTGTATACATAGATTTTTCAGCATTGCTTGTGTAGTTAATTGTGTCAACATGATCCCGCTCCCATCCCGTTAAATATGGCATCTCTGCCTGTGGCCCTTATATTCAAAATATAATGATATACAGTAGGTTCCACTCTAGTGTCACTTTGGCTAAGTGATTGGCTCTCTTGCATTGGCCTTCTCGATCCAGTCTTCCCAGGGACAGTGGTGTTAACTCCATGTGTGGGCTGAGATGAGCAGTTGCAGAGTTCTCTGGGTGTTCTCTTGAGCTGTCTCCCTAGGTTGACCTGAAGCTGCCAGTCCCATGCAGTGGCAAGAAGCCCTCAAGCGGAGCTAGGCTGATGTTGCGCCTGAATCCCTGTCCTGATTGTGTCAGCCAAAGGGCTTAGGACTTGGTCATTGGGCCAGTGGTATTGCTCTTCCCCCAATACCTTTGGGCAGCAACTTAGGATGCTCCAAGGGGCCCCTCTTCTGGCACAGTTGGCATGGGCTTGGGAGAGCATGACAGACTGACTGGATGAGAAACTTTACGCGCAATGGTTTGACTCTCTAGAGCTCTGTCCAGGTGATCTTGCAAGGTTCTGCATGCTCCCGTCTGGTCAAGGCCCCTTGTTTGTACATTTCGGCCATCTTGCTGCGGCATTCTTCTCCACCTCTGCTCGCATCTCATCCTGAATCAGCTGAAACCTCTCCTTCCCGCGGGCTGGTCATAGAGTAGTTTAGGATAAGCGCCCAGTCCTGCCCGCCCCACCGCCACAGTGCCCACCGAGATGTTGTAGTGCAGACGTGCCTTTGCTCTATCAACAGCATCCTGAGCCTGCCACTTCCTTGCGGTCTTAAAAATGATTCCTTTTGAGGTGATTTTGATGTCTGAGGAGTCCTGGTACATCATAACTTCCCTGGCTCGAGTGACTTTGAATTCCTCCAATAGGCTGCTGAATGGGAGCTGCAGCTTGGTGGAATGCCTATTCAGGGAAATGCTGTTCAAGGAACGAGGCAGCCAGAACCACCTGTGGAGAAACTGGCTAAAGGTCTTCTTAAGTACCTATAAAATGTAATAAGTAACAACAGACTTTATGTAATCAATCACTTTGCTCAACCAAAACAACTAGTCCCTTGCTCCTTTGTGTATGTCTACATGTTACCAGTACCAGTCTGTTTACAGCTGCTTTTGTGGCCTGTGTAATTCAGTGGCACAAGCTTGATCAATCTTGACACTGAATGTTTTAAGGATGTTTATCATTTCAAATAAAGTTCTTAATGTTAAGATATTTTCAGGATGTTATTGAGGCCTGGTATGCCAGAACGCATTTTATAAAACATTTGCTCAATGTTACATAAAAACAGAACATGCTTACTGCAACATTCTGAGGATCTTTCAGGATGTTAGTGCAGCCTGAACTATCAGAACTGAGTTATAAAACGTTCCTGAAATGTGATTTGAACATTCTCACTACGACTTTCTGAAAATGTTTTCAGAGAACGTTCTCCTACTATTGAAAGGAACATTCTGGGAACCACATAAAAACGTACAGTTCAAAACATTACCAGAACATTCTCCTACTATTGAAAGGAACATTCTGGGAACCACTTAAAAACGTACAGTTCAAAACATTACCAGAACATTCTCCTACTATTGAAAGGAACATTCTGGGAACCACATAAAAACCTACCGTTCAAAACATTACCAGAACATAGCAGGTAACATTCTCAGAACATTCTTAGAACAAAAAATTTCCAGCTGGGTATGTCAAGTCAAGTCAAGTTGAGTCATTAGTTAAAGCTCCTGTGAGGAGTTTTTCCCTGGTTATAAAACAGACTGAAAATAATTCTGATTACTCTGTTTGAGCTACAAATGCAAACCAGACCATCAGACACAAGATTGAGTATCTATAGTTATTTTTAATGCCTGAAACCGCTGGCGGGGGGGTAGGTGTCAGACGAAGCGATTAACTGCACGCTGCCTTTGTTTACATTTTCCAGGACAGAAATTTAAAGTGAGTGATACATATGATTGTTAAAGAAAGCAGGATGAGATTTTCTGTTAAAAACCACCACTTAAGCATGAACAGGACAAAATCAGCAAAGAGATTAGAGGTACGGCTTTGTCCACAGGGGGCGCCAAAATCAACACAAACCAAAAGTTCCTCACAGGAGCTTTAAGGCAAGTCAAGTCTCTTTCTTTTCACCCAAGATCCAGCACTCTTACCTGTAGTATCCGGTCTTTATAAAGAGAAAAGACAAGGAATTAATAGCCCGTCTAATAATGATATTATTAGCCAATTTATATAACCTGTTCAAAAAGTATGATAATGAATTGTATTTGTTTTATAATTATTGATATTCAGTGAAAAAACAAATAGCTTATTTATTTAATATTCTCACCATCACTTTTAAACAGCGAAATACTGACAGCTAGATGACAACCTCAAACAGATACACACTTGATAGTTAGACAGAAACAGCTAACATTCAAACTTATGGACACACTCAAGTCATTCGAGTCATCGTGCCTCAAGTCAAGTCAAGTCTCAAGTCATTTATTTTTGTCAGGTCAAGTCGCAAGTCATCAACACAGTGACTCGAGTCGACTGGAGTCCAAGTCACCATGACTCATGTCCACATCTGCTATATTTAGAACACCTGCAGCAGAGCGATACATATGGTTTTGAGTCGCAGTGGTTTTGTACTCTATATCAGCTCTGAAAGAATGTCTCAAATTACTTGTTGGGCACTTACTGTCGTTCGGGTCTTTTCCCAGTGAAGGACTTGACATACGCCTCGACATTCTCACCTTCATTATCTGCATTTTAACCATCATCAGTCATCATTTTCTTTGAATTCGTCTTCGATTACTTTCCCTCCCTTCATCAACCCTTTGAGCGTCTTCTTCGTTGCCATCATCTTCATCTCTCCATCATCATTTGCATGAAAGAAATCATTATCACATCCGCATCACATGTCGACCAGGTGAGTGTCTATGATTATCAGTGGAATATAATATATTTCTGAATTCACCTGCGCCTGTGAAGTAAACTTCTAACATGCCCTCTGTTCCTTCAACCGGTGTGGTCATTAATGTCCTTTAAGGGTGCTTGGTGAATGTGTAGCCTGGGTGCTCTGATGTGTCATCAGTTCATCAGTATAATGAGCTGTGACTGTGGTGCGTCCAGCAGACTTGTGGCTTGGCAGAATGGCGACACTGTGCTGCAGAAGTGCTGCTTTGGCTGAAGAATGAGAAGAACGTTTGTGTGGAATGAATGAAATCTTCTTCTGCTGTTTTCTGACTTTAGTCTAACACTTGACAGGGTTTCACTACAGGGGCCAAACTGACTGCATCAGGCTTAATGGATATTTATTACACACAGCGAGATGTATTTATGTGAACTCATGTGCATCATGTTACTAACAGAGATGATTTTTCAGCTGGCCTGGTTTGGCCAAAGGATAATTTCAAGCGTTTCATCGTCTTTCTGCTGCCTCTGTGCGCTATAAGATCCATCTATTAGTCTGTTCTGCTCCACAGGACCGTCTTTTTACTTGCCACAGCCATTCATTTCTTCGTTCATTCACTTTTCCACTATTTTACTTTGATCATTCCTACCAAAGACCTTCAGCAGCCACTGTGTGCTTTGGGTCAGAGTTGGAATGTGTCAGTAACAGTGCACCTTACTCAGTGAGCACAGACAGACAGGAAGCAGTGCTGGATGGGTAGGTTTCAGGTTCTGTCGTGCAGTGATGTCATTTTAAAACTACAACAGAGCCATAGTGTGATTTATGAACTTTAGACAGTAAAGTGTATCTGAAGTCTTATACTCAGAATCCATCTCCGCTCGGATGCTTGGCAAAAAGTGTTTCCTAAAGTTCACTACATTTCCTGGTGGCGGACTGACTGCTTGACTTTTGTGATTTCAGCTGCATTCAACAGCACCGTTTGTAGAGGATGAGTTTTAGTTTTAATTGACATTAGTGACACGCGCAACACAATACAAGTGCAACAGAAGTGAATGTAAGACGTTTTGTTGATGTTTTTTCCTGCTTAGCTTTGCTATTTGGATGACTTAAGATGTGCACAAGACCGAGGGTGGTGCAGTGAGCAGTCCATTGATGCACTTTGTTGACAAGGAAGACTACAGTTTACACCATCCACTTGTTGTCTGGACAGACCAGGGCCTAGACTAAATGTGTGTACAGTGCTGGAGGCAGCAGGAGGCAGGCTGGGGTGGATGGCGGGTGTACAAAATGCTGGACTGCTTTACCAGTAGGGGTGGGACAAAATATCAATATGGCAATATATCTTCGTCCTGACTCATGCAATACAATTATCATTGGGCTGGCACCACATATCAATATTTTAATTTACAAATATCTGGCGCTCTAGACATACACTCACCGGCCACTTCATTAGGTACTCCTGAAAATCTAATGCAGTTCAATACAACAGCACTGTCATGGATTCTGCTTTTATGAAGTTTAGTTTTTGTTGACTTTTGTTTACTTGAGAGTCAAAAGTGTGTGAATTCAATGTTTATTACTGAGGCCATAGTTAAAGGTGGTGTTGTACTGAACTGAATTATATTGAGATGTGTCTCTACTTTTTTGTCCTCTGTATTCATACATACATGAGGGGGCCAGAGTATTAGAAACACCTCTGAATATAATGCAGCTCAGTACAGCCCCACCACCAATTATGAGCTTGATGCTGAAATATCATTGACGTAACACCTCTATTACAGCTTAGAAAAAAGCCTTTGCATTACAGGCAACCTAAAAGCAAACCTTATGGCTGAGCTGGTGTATTGGATTATATTATATTTTTCAGGTGTACCTAATGAAGTGGCCGGTGGGTTTATTTCCCTGCAATTTTTACTCATCGCGTCATTACTTCATGACTCCTCGTGGTGACGCTTATGATATGAATTAGAGTAACGTGAATGGAAATTAATTGGCCGAAGAAGTTAATCAGATATTGTAATGTATCATTATATGATTGTCTTACAATATATCAATTATCGCAGAATTGCTATATCGTGATATTATCGTGGGCCACCTATCACATATTGTATCATGAGTTACCCTGAGATTTCCTCCCCTACATACCAGTGTCCCAAGTTCATCCAACTCCAGTGTTCATCCAATGTTCGGGAAGGATCTTGATTACATTTAGGCAATAAAGGCATTTTGCTTAAAGTTATGGAAAGATTGTGTATTTGGGTTGTAATAAAGATCGAATGCCTTAAGCCACTGCTGACTTTTTCAGTGTTAAATGTAACCATATAAAATCGTGTAATACTTTAAGTCGACTTCATGATATTAACATGTCAACCATTACTGTACAAACAGCCATCGCAAAGATGAAGTTACAGTCGACTGTAGTACTGGTCAAGTTTTTTTGTAGTATGAATATCACCCTTTTCTGTCCCACGTATGGCGGGTTTGTGGAAGTTCTGAAAGCAAACAAACTTTAAATTCCTTCTTCACTTTGTTCCAACAGGAAGGCCGGCCTCATCCTCTCCCAGCTAGATGAACTCTCCCCGTGGTGTAAAGGTCTTCTTCAGGAGCAGAAGATCGGCCTCCGCAGGATGTCCCTCAAGTTCCTGTCCTGCCGTTACACCGACACCAAGGCCTTCGGGCTGAACTGGTCAGACATGGGCCAGGACGTGCACAAAGCCTGTGATGAGCAGACGCTCACTGTCATGTATAACGACTACGGGGAGCCCAAGGAGCTGTAAAGTTATCCCGAGCTTTCGTGTAGGATTTGTACGGGAATATGAGCGGTTTGTCAAAATGCATCTAGCTTCTTTTTTCCTAAACTAAACATTATTATAAACGTCTTTTGCTCTATTCAGCTTTCCCAAACTATTGGTAACTCTATTTAAAAGTCTAATCAGAGCTTTCAGGTGGGAGATTATCTTTAATGCATGATAATCATCTAATAAACTGGGGCTGTAATGATCTTCTGCTGTGCATTACAGCACACTGACTGCTTTAGTCACTCCATTGATTGTCTATTATAAAAACACAAACGAGACGTTCTGCAGTTCTTAACAAGTTTTTGGTTTCATGCCCTTTGATCAGTTGTTATTGGTACTTTTTTGTTGCTCTGTGTGTCCATAGAAATTCCTTTATTAAACATGGTCTAAAGCACCATTTGAAGTCTTAGGAGAGGTGTCAAGTTAAGGTTTACAAAAGCAAGGTAGCACTGACATGGTTTGTGGTTCAATCCCTTGTTCCTGCAGCAGTACCGTTGGGCCAAGACACTGAACCACATATTGCTGTCGGAGCTCAGGCCACATGGTGACCGTGTGCCATCTGTGTGTGTTTGTCAAATAAAGGACAAAGGCTTTGAGTTAAAGCATTATATCAGTGCAGCCATTTACCATTGACTGTAAAGCAGCTGCATGTTCAAGATCAAGACCAATCGAAGGCTACCTTTTGCGCCTCGGTTGTGTCCTAATTTACAGGTTTTCAGTGTGAAATCTTGCAAGGCAGGAGTGAACAAACTTAAATGCAGAGAAAACACAAATTTTCAAAGGCAAAAAAACTAAAGCTTATTGTATTTGGCATTCTGTTTAATATTCAATTATTACATAAACATGACAAACAGAAGACCATGCATTTTATTAAGCTGTATTTCTTTGTTGGACTCAACAATCCTGAAACTTTGATTAATAAGAAGAGCACTTTGTTTTCAATTTGTTGTAAAACTCTGACATCATAAAAGTATAATCTGAGAGTGATTTCGATTGGCTTCCTCGTATTCAGTCAGATCCAGGACACATCTACTTTGCCTTTGAAATCTGAACCTAGTCTAATCTTTAGCTTAGTTTTGGTCATGAATTTCATCAGGCAACTCTTGATGTCAAACAGTTGGCCGTTTTGGCTTCTGAAGGCTGAGCACATCCTTCCTACAGCCTGGATGCAGATAGTTTTGTCTTTGACTGACAGTTAACGCTTTGTTTTGTAAAGTTTACATGAAAAATGGACACAGGAAATGTCGGGGATTTTGTAAAGATTTAACAGTTTTAAGATTTATTGTAGCTTCAGTTTAACTGTTACATTCCTGTCATTGGTTAATATTTGACAGCTTTGGCGCTTGTTGTATGCATTTATTAAGAATTACTGCGACACACCCAGCAGGTGAACACTTCACGGGCTCAAGCATAGTGTGTCTCCTCAGCGGTGATGTGGTTTTGGCTGCTATATTGTGTGGAGTTGCTTATACATCAAGCTTTATCCAGATTTGCCGTTTCTAACCAAATAACTCATTTCTCTTTAGTTCTCATGTACCTGGTTTTGTCATTCAGACGTGTTTTAAAGTAATATTTGAGGAAATGTCATGTAGCGAGTCGAGGAAAAAGCCAGTATTTTGCAGAGTTATCCATGTTCTTGTGAGAAAGGTGCGGTGAGGTAGCATGTTAGCAGAGAGGAACAAGAAAGATGGTCTGCTGGGAGTTATTTTAATAGTATAGACTTTCAAAACAAACGTTGTACATAACATTATAACAAAGTTTTAGCGATATAACCTGCTGAATGTAGTATCAATAGTTTGCATTATAACAGAGGCTGTTATAGAGGAGTTTTAATAGATAACATGCATCACAGAGAAGGTACACAGATCCTTTCATTTTCTCTACGTGTTCAATAAAACCTGCCAAACCAGACAGTATCTTCCTTTATCGTTTTACACTCTTACATAATTCACAGTGTAACGCTGTAACGGCATCATTCTGTAGTGAAACTGCACATCAACATGTCTGTACCCGCTTCTCCTGTGTTTGAACCTCATGCAATAACCTAAGTCTTTTTCCACATTTCCATTAATACTGTGTGTTAATGTGCGCACATTTTGACCTTTCTTTGACCTCTGTTTATGTCGTTATTTTATCACTGTGCAGTGGCCATGCTGGAGATTGATGTCAAAGAAATGCAAAATGTATATTAGTTGTTGATTTTTAACAAATCTCATATGTGAATACTAAACTGAACACTTGTAGATTTTTGTATAGGCAGCAAAGTATTTCATAAAAGCATCACATTCTAGCACAGTACAGTGTTTCTCTTCTGTATATAAATGTACAACAGTTGATATTTTACAACATGTGTGTGTGTGTGTGTGCTTTCGTAGGTGCAGTTGTACTGTAATATCTGCTGTGTAGCTTAGTCTAGCCATCGGATGAGTCCATTGATCGCAGTTCTGATGTAAACAGGGTTTGACTTTCTTTGATCTGATGTTATCCACGACCCGAAACGGGGTTGGACCTTTGCCATGAACCGTAAGAGAGAGGTTCATTTAACAGACGATGATGATATTTGTTGTCCAAAAATAATGAAGTTGAATTGAACCTAAAATGAATAAGGTCAACTATCTGCATGATATTATTCTGTCTATACTGTATGTGGCTATCCTAAACTTTTACATTCTGATCTTTGCTACTTCAAAGAACAATAAAGATTATATTGTGAAAAGTGTTTGATTAGCTTTTCTTCAACTTTCACAATCTTTTCTGATTGGTTTGCACCATGTAGTTTCACGTTTTAAATTACCTTACATGTGTAAAATGTGTAAGTTGGCCTGTTCAGCACTTTAAATCGAGAGGAAGCAGTATGAATGGTTTGCTTTAGGGTTTGCAGCGTTCGTACTGAAACCACCAGCTCAGCCGTACTGCACTGTTACCAAATGATCTCAGAGTGATTTAATTAAATTTGTGCCTGTTATCCAATCTGTAACGTATATTTAAAAATATAACCAAAATGTAATATACACCACACTTCCTGTCTGTAAACCATAGATGTATAAATTATGGACATAGTCTCCGTGTTGTCACCCATTGGTTTTTTGACTGCATAAATGAAGCCTTGACCAAATCCCATTCTCCACACTCACGGACTTTGAGGCGCGTTCCCGTTAAGTGTGTGAGTACTTAGTGCTGTCCCACTGTCAAATCACCAAGTGCAGACTTTTCGACGCCAAATTGCGGACCTTCTGTGAGTCCGCATATCTGCAGACTTTCCTTTGGTAGTTACCCAAAGTTCATAGCCAACTTGGTGACATATACCCATGTGATTGCCCAGGCCCCCCACTAAATGTAAACAAATGTTCGTTCATTGAAGTAGTATTTAATAAAGTTTAAACAAAAAAAAATAGACTAAATGTAAACAAAGCACGGAGGTGACAGGAACTGCAAATACGTTTATCTGTAAGTGACAACATGTAGTTAATCACTTTTGTTTTTAGACGTTTGTTTTCAATTATATATTTGCAAAGGATTAAAAATAACCCCTTTCTGACTTTTAAAAGTTTGCTAAAATATGTACACACTGTAATGCAAGACACAATTACATGCTGCAGGTCGGCTATTATTCATAATTATTTAATGAAGCATCTTGCTTCCAGGCAACATGTAATGTCATGATAGTGTGTCCCATTCGTCATTTTTATGCAGTTCTCAATCCCCCACAGATTCACGCACTGCACACCTGACGTCATTAAAGTCAGTGAAGTGCTTTGGCTTTAGGATGGAGATTGGGATTGGGCCCTTGAGTTTAAGATTTGCCCGTCGCCATGTTGGTTTTCTGAAGCCAGAAGTGACCATATTTGGTTGAGAGGGTGGTGCTGGAGAGGAGCAAGGGGTTGGCAAACACAAAGTTATCAAAGCTAATCAGTCTGTGCCTGTGGCTGATACATTAGCTGGTGAATAAGCTGGTTTAACTGTGTTTCCCATGATCTGTAGGGAGCCATGAGCTAACTGTTTTTTGTACCAGACTGTAAACATATTGAATACGGGCACTAATAGGGTTTTATTTTTTAGCTTCTGGAGCCAGTCTCAAGTGGACCCTAAAGGAACTGCAGTTTTCTGCATTGGCTTCAGTTATTCAACACCAGAGGTTGCCACTTGGTTTAAAGAAGTCCTCCAGCCCATAGGCCCACATAGTTGGTTGGTTCCTAACCTCCAGTATGACCCACAGAAGTGTTTCCTAAATTAGCATCTATACTAATACCTCATACCTGTATTTTGCTGCAAGACAAGTGGTTAACGCTGTGAAAATATATATTATTATTGTTATAGGTTTGTAACTGTTTCGGCCCCAAAACTACTTGAAGTTACAAAAAAGATTTGTACGCTAATTATGTTGGTAAAATATTGTACATAGGCTATCTCACGAGGTGCCCTGAAGGATGTCAGTTTGTATGTTCAAATGGTTTCACACTCTACTTCTCCAGAAGGAAAGTACTGCTTTCAAAAATGCCCAAAACCCACCTAAGCAGAAAAGCATCAGGCCATCAACATTTAAAGCCATTATTTGTACACGAATCGAAACCTACAAAAGACACGTCCTCTTCTGTTGATTTTAAATCAAACCACGGAAGACATTATAAGGGTCGATATAAAGTTGCTATTTATTTCATACAGAGTATAAAGTATGTAAAATATCACAGGAGAACATGAATACACTTTTATAGATACAACATTTGGAGGGGGTACTTCATCATTTCTGGCTAATGATGCCAGAACTGTTCAGACGTGAAAACATGCAAGCAGGAGAAGTTTGAAGTGTGCCGAGTAAAACATGGCCAAGGCTTCCCAAAATAGTTCCCCTGTAATTTAACTGTTTATTTACCCACTGCTTTGCCAAATCCACTATCAGTGCATGTTTGTTTGTTTCAGTGGGAATCTATGATGTGATAGAGCAACACCTCTGACATCACTGTAACCCAATGATGTTAGTGACTCTCCTATTTAACTAGTAAACTCACATATTTGACATAATTTTTAACACTCTGTGTAAATAATAGTAAAAAGACTTTTGGAAAGCCTTGTGCACATGCTGTGATACAGATAAATGTTCCTATTACTGGATTTTTAATATAAATAGTGTGTTGACTTGTGTGACTAATACGTTATCTAGTAGATATGTTAGGTGATCCAAATATATTAGTCTATACATGTTAGTCTTTACAGATATGTATCCTTTCACTTTCCTAACGAGCTACATGTCAGACAGAAGTTTGCAGAAAGACGAAGGTTTGAACTCTTTGGGATGATTGTTTTTGTTGTGCCATGAGGACAGAAGGGAAGTACATTTTCTGTTCCTGTGCCGACTCAGATTCGACTGCTCCTTGTTTTGTTTTAATAACCATCAGACTGTAAATGCTGAACTGCCAGTCATTTCCGTGGTTTCGGTACGATAAATATGTTCTATGGATGTTTGTCCTCAAACAGTAAACACAGTCAGACGCAGTAGCCCTGACTTTAAGCTCTGACTTCAGTTTTCAGGCACAGCCAGTTCTTTTGCTTTCCTTATCCCAGGTATAATCAAGTCCAGAAGAGTACTTGAATCTGTTTACAATAGTGACCTGATCCAATTATGATGACTTGTTTTGTACAGGAGTGGATAAACCTCAGTGTTTTCTTAGTTCGGCTCCAATTCTCAAAATATGACATATCTGCTCTTACACAAGTCCAGCAGCGACGATAACATTTAAGTCCTTAACAGGGAACGAAAACAATATACAAGTTTCACAAGTGGATGTTTGGCTGGATTTATGCAGGAAGGACTTTTAAACAAACATGACTCATGTGAAGCTTTTAAACAGAGAGATCACTCGTGATAAAATAAAAGTGGTCTTTTATTCTGTCGAGTCTGTCTTCAATCGCATTCTTTGCATTACGAATGTTAAAAATTGAATATTTTTGTGTTTGTTTGTTGTGGTGTACAGTCTGTGGTTTGACTCAGTTCAGCCTCTTTCATCCCTCCATCTTACTGCATTCCTCCTCCTGCTCCTCCTCCTCCGCCTCCTCCTCCTCCTCCTCCTCCTCTGTCCAGGGGCTTGGCTTTGCTCTTATTCTCCTCAGCGTCTGGATCACGGCAAGTGCACTCATCCTGGTCGCAGTCGGCCCCAAACTGAATGACCTGTCGGTAAACAAGCACAACATTCAGCTCTGGGCTTCCCAAAGCCGCTATAGATCTTTCAATCTGCGGCGGGAGTCGAACGAAAACACACGATGTGACTTTCAGGGAATGTCTGGTGCGGATGTCAGCTTTAATGGATGACTAAACTGAGAAAACACACAGTCCATGTTGTTGGTTTCCCTGTTTAAGGTTTTCTGTGATGGTCTTTGATGAAATCTGATAAAACCCTGTTCATATACAGCATAAGGCCTCTTCCAGTGTAAGCCTGGGAAAGAGGGATGAGAGGCAGCAGAGCAAGAGGAAATATTACATCAGGATTTCAGTAAGAGTTGTCTCTAAACAATGCAAAAACAGACAATAATAAAATTAGCTAATAAACAGTTCTGCCTCCATTCCTACTTTGCGTTTGTGCTGAAAGGTAAGTAGCGTTTAGTAACCCGAGCGTGGTCTTAGTAGACTTGTTATATTTCCTCACAGTTTCAAAGAGGACTCCAACGGCCCCCCGGAGGCCGATAAAGCGCATGATGTCAAATGGTTCAACGTGGCCTTTGAATGCCGAAGAAGCCCTGAGGGTCTTCGGGGGGGAAGGAGGGAGGAACGCACCGCCGTGGAGGTGAACGGATGAACACATGTTAAGAATCAACAACAAGAGGCTGCCAGCTCTTGTCTAGGAAGCGAGCCATCACCACAGGTTGCAAAATAAACTCTGGTGCCCCGCGAAGCAGTCTGTTGCAAGAAATGTAAACATTCGCTCCTGGAGAGAAGGCGAGAGAGGAAGATTGAAAGAAAGAGAGGGAGCGAGGAGAGTGGGAGGCCGAGAAAGAAAATAAGGATGACGGCAAGCGAGGCGAGAGGGAGAGTGGGAGGTAGCAGCTTGTCGGCCTTCACTGCTGATTGCACTCAGTTTTGGAGGCAGACGGGGTTGATGTCGGGGTAATAGTTTCGCTGCAGAAGGCCCAGCTTCCTTCAAAATGCCAGCAGTCCCATTTAGGACGAATTGGCGCGGCCATTAAATGTTTCCTTACCAGCTTCATCTTGATTCACTGATGTAGGTGAAGAACAAGCCAAGCAATCCTCCACCTTTGATTCATTCTAACAACCTCTGGAAGGAAAGAAGGGCCTTGTTTTCAGCTTTTTTTGGCTGTTTCTGAGTGTTTGGATTAGTAGCCTCCCCCTGCTGTTTACGGCAACACATTTATGAACAGAATTAATGTGACAGGAAAAAGTCTCCTCGTGATGAATTCAACCTTGAGTCAAATTAAAACCAAATGTAAAGCCCTTGTTGTTGTTCTCCTTATGATCGCTCTTTGCTGCTTTAACTACTTTGGCCTCTAGTTAACAAATCAAAGAAACATTGTGCATTTCCATAGATTATTTTGCACCTCAGATCTTTTCTTCTGGAGCCTTTTCTAGCTGGCCAGTGACTGAATCATCTCTTATGTATCCCTCCTCTCTTGACGTCGCTGCAGCTATCCCGTAAAAAAGACCAATGCTGCATGAGCTCCAAAAAAAAGAAATGGCAGCTGGTCGTGTTAGACCGATCCAGACACAGATACATATGAATATTTATTCAAATATTTTAGTAGAGAAGATGTCTTGGAAGTTCAGGCGCATTGGACTTCGGCCAGACATTGCAACAATCTGTGAAGTGGCCCATAACGTGCAGAATAGGGTAAAACTCACCACCATCGGTGTGTGTATGATTGGTGAGAATTGAAACTGCAGCAAATTGGCCGAAAATATAAAATTTTTCTTGTGTGGAAGCCGAGAAAATATGTGATGTGGGTCACGCTGCGTTAAAAACCTGTAATTTCCTACACCTGCAAAAGTGGAGCCACATAGAAACAGAGAGTTCTGTAAACAAACTCATCGGCCGCGGCTCTCCAACCCCCCCCTCCCCTTCCCTCTGCTCCATCACTCTGCTGGAGCCACGGTGGCAGTCGGGATGCTGACTCTCACGGCGGTTTAGTTCACTTCCTCAGAACGACCCCCGCTCGCTGAGCTGCTGTTTTACAGTGGCCGAGCAAACCGCAGACCGTCAGACACCTCGCTGCTCTCACCCTCGTAGCCTCCACCCCCCCTTCTCCTGTAAAAAGAGCAGTTAGTGGCAGTCTGGCAGCTCATTTATTATGATGGCAGCTACACACTCGCTGAACTCCTTCTCCAGTTAAGCAGGAGCTGCCGGTGAGTCATGGCGTGCTGCGGACATGAAGGAGACAGCCGGGGCTCGGCCAACTGTAGGCCATAGGAATTAATAGGCAGGGCCCCCTGAATGAGCGTCATTAATGTGCGGCTCTACAGTAGCCAAATAGGGTATAGTTGGGGGGAGGAAGGTTCTCATGAAAGCACAGAAAAATAGGAAAAAAAGACGTGTTTATGTAGAAGCAGTTAGGGAATGAGTGGCCTGGTTTCCACCACTGGCCTGACCTGGGCCTGCTCATTATTATTCATACCATTCCTCCTAACCACCTAATATAGACAGCACTCATTTACAGCAATTATGTGTAATGTGATGCATTTGTAGCAAGCACGAACAAGCTATAACCAGAATAAGGATTTTTTTTGTTACTACAAGAACACGGTCCTAAATATTAACTTCATGCACAGTGCAAAGTCTTTCTTTTCTCAGAGATCTGAACTTTCTATTTAAATCTCTCAACACGAAAATAAGTAAGAAGCTGCTGGAACATTACAGAACATTACTCCCTGCAACCTCTGACTGATTATGTTTGGATTTCAGTGTAGCAATGCTTAACTTGTTTTCCTTTCCATGTCCTTTATGTAATTGTCCTGTGATAATTCTCACCAACACGACTCATGTTTGTTGTATCAGTCTGACCCTGCATGTTTGTATAATATCTTCTGTCAAAAAACTTTCACCAGAGGAGTATGTAGGGATGGTTAGAAACAAATATGCCTCACATGTTCTTTTTATTTAAAAAAAATCAATTACCGTAAAATCTGGTGTATAAGACACATTTTTAATACTTTTTTTTTTCATCTAAAAAGTGGGCTGTGTCTTATATACCGGTGTGACCACTATACCCATATAAAATGCAGAGAGGCATGTTGTAAACTGTTTCCAGGTCCAAGCCGCTACAACATCTCCTATTTACAATATGCCACAGTGCTGTTTTGTGTTTTCCTCGCTGTTTTAAGCGAGGGAAGCTAACTTGACTGTTGCTAACGCTTCGTCGTCACGGTCAGGATCGCCATTACAGCGGGCCACCCCTCACAACAATCAAGGTTAGCGTAGGCTGCCAGCTACTGCTAGCGACAGCACCGGTTGCTAGCAGGATTACAAACACGACATGGTGAAAACAGACGGTAGGCTGTAAACTTGAACTTGTTTTAAATGAAAATGAAATTGAAATAACACATTTTTATTAATATATAGCCATAGATAACCTCTCTCTGGGATACCCCCAAAAACAGACTGCGTCTTATATTCTGGATTTTACGGTAGATTATGGGCCGACATTACACTGCAACAAAAACAGTTTGACATCTCCATTAAAGATGCTTAAAGTGTTTTTAGGCACCACCACTATATTACAGTGTGGTTTTCTTTCTCATTAGCTAAAACTTTAGTAGTGTTACAGAAGCAAATCTAAAACGTGTTTAATGTGAGCAGCTACGTTTTCCCTGACGTCCTGAACTCTGACTAGTTCCTTCTGCAATGGAGCAACGGCTTAAAATGAGAGGTGGGAAAGTGTAAAGCAGCATGGGGTGGTGAAAACCTGCTTATTTACCATTTGAGTGGAAAAGCCAGAGGGCACAAGTCTCCTCTGTTGTTTTAAGCACAGATGAGTGAGACTAAATAGGTGCAGTCGTTAACGGTAGAGAGGGGAAAGTAGCAGGGATCTGTGTTTGTTTGCTTAGCAGAAGTCTCCTGCGTAGCGGTGCAGCGCTCGGGCCAAGAGAGACGGATTTCTACTACTGTAAACAGGAAGACTCTGGCTTTGAATCCAGCTTCAGCTTCTAAGCTCCATCTTGATTGCGAGATGTGAGCCTGGAGTGAGCCAAACAACACTTTGCCACCTTTTAAACAAGGTGGACAGAAACTGTAAGTTATGCTAAAAGAATACCCCTAAAATATTTTTATTATTGAAACATAAACAGATGGTTTGAAAGTGAAGAAAACACGTCTCTCTCTTCCTATGTAAATATGGCAGACTGCTCGGGGAGCACAGGAAATTTGTTTGTGTACCTTTCTGGTGGAGAGTGTGGATGGGCAGCAGTCTCCTCCGTCATACTGGCAGTACGCCCGGTTGTTGATGGTGTCACACCAGCCGTCCCCTCCAAAAGGCTAGACACAAGTTATAAACAAGAAACATAATGTTAATGTCCCTGCCAAAAATATAATTTTACCTCACAAGTATGGAAGCCTGAGAAGGCCAAAATTTAAAAAATGACTCAGCATCTTCCCAGAAAACAGATTTTCAGTAAGTGGCATAAACTGATGTTGTTTGTGAGGAATGTGCATGAAACAATGCAAAGTAAACACTTGTGTGTGATCTTAGTGTGTGATACTAGAGAGGCAGATGCATGCTCATTACTCTGACAAAGCTTACGCAACACGGTGGCCAATGACAAAGGGTGACTTCTGACGATTAAACAAGATAAAAGCAAGTCTTCAATTCAATGCAGATGCAGGCTTTTGAGAAGTATTACAGAGTTCACAGGTTCAGGTATTGTGTGTGGGCTAAAACGTCCCTACGTAGGCCACTTTGATTGTTGAAGCAAACCATATAGAAAAGATCTGTCAGCTGATCAAGGCCAGTTCCTTAAACTTGTTGGTCCAACACACCTGCTGACATAACAATTACTGTCAAGAGACGTACAACTATACCTATGTTTTTTCATACCATGTGCTTTTTGCACTTTATTTATATATCAACTCAGCCTTTGAGGCTGTTTAAAAGCCTAAGCATCATGGGTTAAACACGTTCAGCCAATATAAGGACGCAGTGCTTGTGTTGGTTTTGTTTAGTAATGCCATGATGACATTATGAGTGGTTGTAAATGTGGAGGAAGCAAACTACCTGATACTATTACGGCCTTGGCCGCAACCTCAGTCTTCCCTGTGTTTCCCCATCCCCCTCATGTCTGTCTCATCCTCCCTGTCTGTCTGTGTGGCAGCCGTGGCTCATCACTCTCCAGTCCTGCCTCCTTGTTACCTGGTCAAGCCTCTCCACCACCTCCTCATCGCCGCACACCTGCTTCCCATCTACAATCAAGCCTGCAGTGTTTCAAAACCCTGGCCTTTCTTCGACTCTTCGCCAGATTGTTTGCTCATCATGTGATTTTGCCCCCACCTCTTCAGCCGGATTATCCACCTTTCACTGCCTTCTTTGGGACAGTAAAACCCCTTAAAACCAGCTCCTACGTTGGGTGTGTTGCACTTCTTGATATATCATCCTGATATATTCCTATATTTGGTTACCAGTAGGTTTCCAAGTATGCCTTAAATGGTTAAATACTTAGATTGGATAATTCTCTGGATAAATCAGTCTCTTATCCATGAAAGTAGCTTTGTGAAACATTACTATGATTTAAATCTGCAATATCTGCAATATGTTGGACACGGCGGGGTGAACAGATCATGTACTCTACGACCCTGGGTTTTTATATCACGGTAAGAATGGCCCAAAGTGATAAACCCAGTTATTTACAGTTTCTACATAGAAATGTAGAACCTGTAGGCAGGGACGTGGATTTCAGGGACAGCAAGTGTTTGCGTTTGTAGTACACTTGTAGTCTGAGAAATATTAACCAATCACGTATCCGCAGGCTGCGGCGTATGCAGGAAAAACATTAATTAGAGTAAATCACAAGAAAAACAGGTTCTTTTTCGATATACAATGCAGCACACGGAAAAGTGATTGTCGCAAACTGCCGGCGACATGTCCCGCCATGTTCACCGTTGCCCAGAGGCTCTATTGTCTTCAGACTATGGACGAGATCCGAGATTGTGTTTCCTGACATTCACCTTAACTCTAGAGAAGGTAAAGGGTGAATGTGGTGCCCTATATGACTTTGTTGCCTGATGTTTGGCATGGTAGTCCTTTGTAGTCTGCCCTGCATTATTGCAGAGGTGATTGAAACATGTTGAATGCAACACGACAAAGATTTGCTGCACAGTACAAATGGTTTGCAGTCTTTGCAAAGACACGGAGTGAAAACAGCTTTCATAACCAAGTGACAAACTGATATAAAGATTACTTTAACGTCTACTGCAGCTGATATGTATCATTAGACTAACCAGGAGAGATAGAGGGCATAGCCTCTCACAATGTCAGAAAGTTCAGATATGGTTCACCTTATCGTAAAAACATATTAATGATAGTTCCGAAAATTGTTTTTTGCAACCTTCTGACTACTGTGGGACTTCCTGAAACTATAACGATTCTCCGTATCCTAATTCCACAAATGTGCGTGCTGCTCCAAACACGTCATGTTGAAAGCCTTTTTAATGTTTTCAACCTGACCTCTGAGGGCACCCTGGAAGTGCCAACAATATGAAAGCTGAATGCCAAAGATACTTTTGGCGTGCTCAGCTGTCTGATGGAGTCATTTCAAATAGTTAGATTTCTAGCTAACCTGCGCAGGGGGAGAGAGCAGCTGCAGAGAAGATTTCTGCAGTTTCCTCTGCACTTCAAAGAGCTCCCTACTTGACGAATCCCCTTGCCTTTCCCAACTTAACTGCCGTAGCATAAATAAATCTATTTAATCGCTCTGTTTCTGAGTAAATACTTTACCAGGGATCCCACCAGATGCCTCACCCAAATCACTACAAGTATATAACTCTGGGAATTACCTTTATAGTCCGGGGCAGTGATGCATTAGAGATATGCTAAGCCTGCTGTCAGTATAAGTTGAATCCTACAGACTTTAATAAGCTGGCTTTAATGTGGGTTTGATCTCAATTTTACATACATGTCTTGCCTTGCTAACGACTTTCAAACCCAGCAGACCCCACACTTTGCCCACATGAGGTTAATTTTGAGGTCAGGGCTCATGTTGAGGTTAATCATTATTTACATCCCCTCCAGGCAGGATATACCTTCCTCCAAACCATGCAGAGTATAAAAACAGCTAGAGTTGGCTGCTCACATTAGTCCCCCGTGGGCAATGAAAAGGTAAACAGGTTTGTGTACTACCGTTATACAGTAACGTCCTTTAAAGCAGTGTAAAAGAGACATACAGAGCAGCAGTCAACCCCACACCTCGCTAACATAAATATTGCACCTCTTACTGTAGCTTTCGCTACGTCTCTGTTGTCATCAGCAGCAGCCAAGCTCTTCATCTGAACATTATAAAACAGATATGAATTCTACCAAAGTCTTCTGTCAAGCCGTAATATATCGATTTTTTACTTCCTACCAAGTATCTGTATCATTCTTTTAATAGCAGACGTTTTATCATCTCCCCTCCACCCGATTCACCCCAGCTTGACAGTTACTCTGAAAACAGTTGGAGTGTGAGGTTCCACTTCTTTCTCTTCTCCATGTGACTCAAATTGTTTTTCCTTTTGATAGGAAAGGACAGTTCAGGGAGTTCAGGGTATGCATGTATATTGTTGGTTGAAGAATTATGGGATATAGTACAGTAAGCCATAACACTTGGTGAATCACTGGTTATTTTTCACATGCTCAGTAGGGAAAGTATTTTAAGAGCTATAGGTTAAAGCAAAAGGGTACATGTAAGCATGTATAAATACAGTTTAGAAACCCCAGTTTACATGCTGTTTTATCTCATCTGTTCACCATTAGTTGAACAACTGGCATATTTCAATTTCAATATTGCAATATGGTTATGTTTCATAGTCTTATTATTATAATATCTATATTATTTCTATATTATCTTATTAAAAGCATGTTAAGTCTTCTCACTATAGTTAAACCTTAACATTTTGTATTTATGTTTGGAGTATAGGTGAAGACAGTTAGCACAGTTTTTGCTGTGTTTGATTACTACGAATAGCCTGCTGTTTGTGGAAACCAGCTCACTGAATGCTAGAATTTTCCAGAACTTTGGATCAGTTTTGGTCCGCCTTTTAATGAATTCTGTGAATGCAAAGCAACAAGTAGTAACCTTGACTTTCATCCCACTCTACAATGACAACTGTGCGTCCCCTCATCTTTAAAGAGGAAACCACCTTTCTTTTTACAGGTTTTAAAAATCAGGTTACTGCCAAAAGCTGTGAATAAACAGAGGCTTAAGTGCAAGTTAGCACATGATTGAAGGTCAGTGCTGACTGCCAAATTTTGCTGCTTGTATTTCCATATTAAAACATGATATGTCAATAGGTCACATGTAAAATCCCTTTTCACTATAATAAAAACGCATGCTTTTCAGCAATTTTCAGACTGCATGCCCCTGTGTCTTTCTCTCTTTAGAGCCTGTAGGTCTTACACAGGGTTTTTTGTGTTCTACCTTTCTATTTGTCAACCATTGAAAGGGTTTTATTGTGAAACAATGACACTGAGGACAAAGAATGTCCTTGCAGCCATGCTACACAATCTCTGAACCCATTGACCACGGTTGGATGAAGATTAATGGAATGGACTGTACTTAAATAGCTCTATTCCAATCTTCCAAACACTCAAAGTGCTTTTACTCTACATGTCATAATCACCCTTTCACTCTCACATTCACACACTGATGGCAAAGGCCTAAGTGCCAATCTCCATCTATCTATGTACATTCATACCCGATGGCTATGCCTTCAGGAGCAACTTGGGGTTCAGTGTCTTGCCCAGGAACAATATAGCGACATGTGACTGTAGCAGTCAGGGATCTAATCCCCAACCTTCTGATTGAGAGACCACCGACTCGACCACTGAGCCACAGCCGCCTTTGGGGGGGCATATTGACATTATTACAGGGCTTTTGGGGTATGCGGCAAATACCCGGACAAGTGGTGTTGAATTGCTGGGCCAAGACCTACTTATATATCCACAGGTCATTGTTTACAGTGCCTCTAGCAGCCTGTGACTAAAAATTGGAATTTGTCTACAACTGGATTGTTATCTGCACTCATACGAAGATATCTGTTTATAAAGATTAATTGTTTTCTGATGAGCCAGTGGGTTCTGGGACGGTTCGTACAACCACAGCCCACTCAAACAAGAATGGTCAGCACTACTCGGGCTACAAATTGTACACAGAATGCTCATGCCAATAATCATGCCATTCTGTTCTATGGAAATACCCGCCTGCAGGAGCAGCAACATAACTGATGGTTCGGTACTTTCAGCAGTCCTGCAAACAGCTTGGATTTCAGAAGAACCAAGAGTAGATTTGGTAGATAGTTCCCACGGTTAGAAACTCCAGGGATTACCCAGAAGATGCTGGAGAGATTTGATTAACTGAAAACCCTGTGAACGCAGCAGGATTCCCCCAGAACCACTGGAAGATGTGGCTCGGGCAAACACGTTTTGCCTACTCTGTTTAGTGTGTTGCCACCATGAGTTTGACCCAGATAAGTGAATGAGAATGAATGGACGTTTAGCTAAAGTGAAACTTACATGACTCTTTTTTAAAACAAAATGTGTCCTGACAGGAAACAGCATGAGGAAACAACCTTCACACATAGGAACTTAGTTAACAAGGCAAGCTACAGCGGAGTAAAGTCAGCATAATGTCCATTGGTGAGAAGCATAATCTGAAGATGTTTGTAGTAGAGATAGACCGATATGGTTTTTTCAGGGCCGATACCGATACCGATTATTAGTATTCAAGGAGGCCGATAACCGATATTTGGAGCCGATATTCATTTGCAGTAAAAGTGAAAATATTGGCGTCAAAATTTTGAATAATACAAACTCCAACACTTAACTTTGTTTAAATGCCTTTAAGCATATGTTTATTAAACAAACAAACAAAAAGCGCAGGGAGTTCCCAGGGTCAGCAGCATCTCTTATAAAGTTAACTGAAAATTTAAATAAATAAATAAATAACTTCCTGAAGTTTTATAAAGTAAATAAAACAAAGTTAAATAAAATTTGCAAAGAAATGAACTTTTTCTCCTCTCCGCCGTGTGTGTGAGCACTCTGCATGCACAGCTTTCACTGCTGATTGGCTGTTACCTGTGCCATGGCTCTGCGTGTAACCAATCAGTGCTGTGGGTGGGACAATGCTCGAGACAGAGTAGTGACTGCAGACAGAGAGGCGCGGCTGCATCAGAGCCAAAATAACCCCGTTTTAAATTGATCTCTTATCGGCCGTCGGATTTAAAAAAAAGGCAGATGCCGATATGTGTCAAAATGCCGAATATCACCGCCGATAATCAGCCCGGCCGATAATCGGCCTATCCCTAGTTTGTAGACTTGAAATCACACATTTCCAAGACTCATTGACTTCTTCTTGGACAGAAAGCTTTGTATGCGGAATGCTAAAAAAGCCCTTTCACAAATGATTTGCTCTGATAAGACTTTTTCTCTTGGACTTTACTTTATTACACTTATGAATTATGAATTTGGATTCTGCCGTCTAACAATTTGGGCTGTCTGTCTCCTGAACCAACAACCTCTACTCCTCTGGCTGCCAAAAGACTATAGAGACTCGTTTGTTTAATTCCCTTTTGGTATTACAAGAAATATCAAGTAAAATCTTTGGCTATACCCTTGAAGTTTTGCAAGTGCAATTATGGTAGACGTTGATAGCTTGTTGGGTTTACGTTTGGTCTTCAAATAATTCCAGTCCTGATCTCCAATCTAAAGCAAACACTTGACCTGCAAGAGCCACTGGAGAACTTCAGGTTTCGGATGTGTGGCAGAGGTTGGAATCAGAAATGTTCTGCTTGTGTACGTCTGGCCTCATGCAGAACTATTGTAACATAAACACAAGTATCTCTAATCCTCAAAGGGAAATTCATCTTTGTTTCAGACTGGAAGGCTACTATACAGTGCTTCATGATGTGATCAAGGGGATTAACACAGCATCCACCAACCAAACGCCTTAAATAAATGGATTCTGTCCTCTTTGCTGCCTAAATGCCTCATATGAAGTGAAGCATGAGTCAATGAGTTTAATAGGCTTGCTGTTACACACTCTTATCACATTCTTTCTTCTTATTGGTCTGGCAAACATTTCATTCGTGCTGTGATAATTCTGAGAAAGTGTGAGGACAAGTTTTCTGAATGGTATACAGACCCTATAGACGGTCTGATGTGACACCTGAGCTGACTTTGACGTTCATTTTCGACCGGGTTTTAAGAAAGAATGGAGGCAGAGTGAGAGAAAGAGAGGCAGCAATGGCATCTGGATGAGATCTGGCACAGAGCATATGCAGCACATGTGGTCCGGTATAATTTACAGTGTTGTCAGGGAGGAGTGGGTTATAAGCAACTGTTTTGCCTAGCAACATTCACGGGAAGGTGGAAGGGGAAAATGTAGCGCTGGCAGGTAGGCAGAATATTTTAATACCGTGAGACATCAACAGTTTATGTGTTCCATCGGTAGTTCCAGCCCTTTTCTGAACCCACCACATGAACGCCAAATAAAATCTATCTGGGTTTATGATTTTATATGATTTACTATCACAAAAATAAAATACTACTGAGTGAAAATAGACATCAAATTACAGATTAAACTAACTTTCATTAATGATACAAGCAAACGATAAGATGAAACCCAACAAAACCAAAAGTCTTAAGCTGTGATTCCTACCAGAGGTGTCGATTGGAACAAACAACTTAATGAGCACTTTGCTTTTCCTATCTGGAGTGCTGATCAGAGGGGGTTCTCATGAAGGGAGGAAAGAGGGAAGTTTACTGGTCGACTTTACAATAGAACTCAAGATTTTGACAAAATAGTCTAAACTCAAGGTGCACTTTCTGGGGTTTTTTTCATTGTCTGATTGTCTTCATCAGTGGCTGGATTATGTTCAGCTGTAATGGAGATTGTTCACTTGTCACCTCTCAAGCAGGGTATGCACTACAAGATAGTCAGGCAGATTTTGGGCCTGATTCCCCCCTTCCAACAATCGTAAGCAAAGTCCCGATTTTTGGATGGTTCTAAAGAGGATCTTGCCAGATGTTCCTGTGGTGTGAGGGATGTTAAGAGTGATTTTACTTCCCCCGATCTGCTCAGAAAAGAACGTCATGGCCGCACCGATTTCAAATCATAAATATTAAACATGTTCAATATTTACGATCCGTTATCCTGTTGTGTGGGGGGGAAACCCGAGGACAGCCGACCACAACAACCGCAGCCATGGCGACAAAGGCAAACGGGGAGCATAAAGTAACATGTACAGCCCATGTTCACGCCGTCTCCACGACATCATCCAGAGTTCGTTCTTTATTCTTGCAGAATTTTTAGTAAAATCTCCAAAAACTATCCTCGCCAAGTCTTCCTGCCTGTCGTCCACCATGTTTGTTTACTCTAGAGTCGCGTTTGACAGCGAGAGATTTGCGAGATTTTCAGTTTTGAGAGTCGGGACTCTGGTTGTTGGTGAATGAATCTGTTGCCGTATTCGTTGCTCTTCACACACTACAGGAGCAAAACTGTTAAATCTATGATCTATGGGTCTCTGACATTTTCAACATCTTTTTGTGTGGGCCAGGCATTATATGAACACCTGATATCACATGGCCTGTTCCATTCTTAAGGATGTTTAACAGATGTAAAAAAACGACAAATCCTGATAGATTGAACAGTTTTGTTCCCGTAGTGTGTGGAGAGAAACAATATGACCAAAACAGCACACCACACCTCACACTAACTAAATCTTGCAAAATCTCTTGCGGTCAAACACGATTTTAGAAACAAACATGGCCGACAGTGGGCAGGAAGAATTGGCGATGATAGTTTTTGGACTTTTTACTGAAGTTTCACAAAGAAAAAAGACAAAACTCTGGATGATGCCGTGGAGAGGGCGTGAACATGGGCTGTACACGTTACTTCATACTTTGTGTTTGCTTTTACCGCCATGTGGTTGTGGTTGTTGTGCTTCCTGCTTCAGTCAGCTTGCTGCCCAATTGGCTGTTGTTTCATTCCACATGATGTCAATCGTAAATATTGAACATGTTTAATATTTACGATTTGAAATCGAGGAGGCCAGGACATTCTTCCGATTTCTTAACATGCCTCACACCACAGGAAAACCTGGCAAGATAATCTTTAGAACCATCAAAAAATCGGTTACGGTTTTTAAAGCAAACTTGTTGTACTATGTTACTTCAATAGTTTTGTCGTCTTGGAGCATCGGTGAAGGATTGAGTAATTCCTGTTTGTTTGTGCTCTGCTCAGCGGTTTAACATCAAACAAGGAAAAAATCATGTTTTTCTTCAAGCTTGTACCAACAGTACGCTTCTTTTGTCTTACATGGACTTGCTACCACCTCCACATATGACCTGTCTGAGTCGAACATTGATAATAATTTATTTTTCCTTGCAAACACATGCACCTTCACCGGGAACCTCACTAAGTTACCTTGTCAATAAACAGAAAACTTAATCCAGCTCCCTTTGTACAACAGCAAGAGTTCCAGCACACACTGTTTTAGGCAGAAAGATTTACAAGCCTCATGTCAGCCTTAATAATGAATATAAAACAAAAATAATCCAGTGATTAATTTATTTTCCTTTATCAGATAATCCATTAGGCTTGGCAGGCGTAACAGAATTTGGTAATGCCAGGATCCAGAACAAAAAACTCCTCTGGACGGCTTTGAAAAGAATTCTTGTAGAGTTTTAAGTGTTAGAATATCAGTTTCTGCCTGCGATTTGTCATCAGGAAATGTGAAGCCCATTGCACACCGCCTCTGGTATCTTTATTAGCGATGACAACAATGATAGAGCATGTTTTGCTTCTCGTTGGATATTACTGGAAAGTTCTGGCTAAGGCGGCCGATTTGATGTGGTTATGCCCAGAAATGGTGTAATTGTTTTGAGGATTAAGTACTCCTTATCTCAATGTTAATAAAATATCTTTGATAATAAAGGCAAGAAAGCCAAACTGAAATCCTCCCTACCTTGACGATATGAACATAGGCACGGACTTAACATGTTATGTAAGACCAGTATTACACGATCACATAATGTTTGTGAAAATGGGGCATCAGCTGGTGAAGCTAGAGGTAGCAAACACTGTGTTCACAAAGCTAAGACTAAAGGAGACGTATGTGCTGTCAGCTTAAATGGGCACAAAAGGTCAACTGTGTATCATTTGACAAGAATGCCAAGAATCTATGTTTTATTATATAAACTATCAAGGTAATATAGTGAAAAACAAAAGCTGTGTTTGTCTTATAGTCTGTTGAGTGTCTCTTTGTTGAGGTCAGCAGGATTGCTACGAAGTTAGTTGGAATAGAGACGGAGGCGTCATTATTTAATCACAATTTAACAGTAATGTGCTTTCAAATTCCCTTGTTTGACGAGGGCGTGGAAAAACCTTTTGTACAATTTGCATTGGTTAGAATACCTATAGTAGTGTAGCATTCATTTAGGTTGGACAACGTACATTTTTAAAGATTATTTTCATGGCTTTTTGAAAAGAGACAGGAAACGTGGACATGCACCAAATGATCAGCAGACCGGGAGTCAAACCTGCGATCAGTGCGTTGACGACTGTAGTCTCTGTACATGGCGCGCCTGCTCTACCAACTGAGTTCAGTTTGTCAGGTGCATGCAGCGTTAGTCAGTCGATGTGTTTGACAATGTCATATTGATGCAATATTAATTTCTAAAGTGAGATAAACAGACTGAAAATGTCCTCTTTTATGATAGAAGTGATTTTAACATAAGCCCCTTTTACACTGCCAGTTCAAAGCGGGATCATAACGTCTCTGATACGTTCAGTCTTCTATGTGGAACGCAAGCAGGCGGAATGGTGGGCCGAAGTCGTTCCACCTCTGAGCCGGCATCAGAGGTAGTAATAGATGCATAAATCTGGAGATATATTTGCTGTTTAACGTTGTGTTCGCATACACAACCGGCAGCGCCTTGAACATAATTGTTCAAATACTTGTCTAGGAACTACGCGTGTTACTGGAGGATACCTCTAGAGGGCAGACCAGAGAGCTCAGGCCGTATACAACAACTGTATGTGCGGGATGTAAACAACAGACATCGAGTCACTTGAGGACGTTACTATGATGTTAATTCTGAGATCACGGCAGAATAAGTGACAGCTTTTATGTGTTCGGTGGACAGAACTCACCATCGGGATCGCCCCCACGCCATTTCTCCAAAATTTTCCTCCATGCACGGACGTAACGTCCCGGGCTTGTTTCCATTTAGTTTTGCAGGTCGCCTACTTCTAAAATATCTAATGTCTGTCAGATGTGGATGATCGCGGACTTGATCTGTCAGCTCTTCTTCAAAACTCTCTGACTTTTCCGGCTGCTGTGTTGACCCTGTCACATCCTCTCTGCCGCTACACTGCCCCTGCGGGTCATGTGCATACTGCATCTCGCATACACATAGCGTTAATTTTGGAGGACGTGCACAGCCGACGCGTCAAACAGATGCAGGGAAGGCGCGGCAGCCATTATGCGTAGTTAAAAGCAACTATATCTCCGGCGTAACAGAGGCGAAACAGCGTCTGCCTAAATAGTGGAGCTGGCAGGGCAGAACAGCGCTGTGTGTGTGTATGTGAGGCACGCTCTGTTTGTTTACACCTGGGGCGGCTTTACACCAGCATTGCTTGGTCCAATGTAAAATGGCAGAGGCAGCATGACGGCGGAGCTTTGTTACGCCGCCTAGGCGGAACCGCAGTGTAAAAAGGGTTAACGTTTTCTTTTAGAGACATACTGTTATTTGCAGTTAAAGATCCATCCATCCATTATCTACTCCGCTTATCCTGTTCAGGGTCGCAGGGGGGCTACAGCCTATCCCAGCTGCAGTTGAAGATAGATAATAAAAACCAATATATAGCAGGATGTGCTTTTGCAATACGCAATATGTTGCAAAATGTTTAACATCTACATCATATTGTGTTATGACAAAAGCATGATGGCCTGGCCTCAGGTGACTCCAAACACGAAGCCAGAACTACTTTAAACATATTTTTTTTTCTCTTTTCACGGCACCGAAAACATCACGTCTGAGATACAGAGAAGGGGAAAAAAAATCTATCTTCAGGCATGATCAGTCATGACTGAAGCAGACAGTTCCTCGTTTAACACTTTCAGAAACCTGGGACTGATATCTGGGTGAAAATATTTGCACGTACTCCTGTATTGGATTCAGGAGAGCTTAGCTGTTTGGGCTCTTACCTCACATGACTGAATACAATGGATGTGTTGAGGGTCAGGGTACCACTTCATCATCCCTGTGCAGACTATGCGCTGGAAAACAAAGCACAGAATAACAGTTGAGCAATGCAGGAAATGGACACTGTGTTTGCCATGAAAAAAAAACACTCAGTCACAGATTTATTTTAAATATATAATAATCATTGATTTCACTTGAACAATAAGAAGCTGTAAGATAATGCCGACTTCCTCACTGGCCAGACCAGTGACTGCGGTGCCCATCCATACATATTGCAGTCTCATCAGAAGGTGTTCTTCTATAAGTGTTGATTAACAGAAGATAAAAGACATGTTTTCTCTCTTATTCTGAAACTCGATATAGACAGCCAAACATAATTGTAATGCTTTTTAAAGGTGGGGCTCAAAAAGCAAAAACATACACCCTTTCCTTTAGTGCTCATTTAGAAACTATGCTTGGATGTACATTGCAAGAAAATAATTTTCCAGTCTTAAAATTTAAGACGATAAAAGCTACTGAACAATTACTAGTGCACCTTGTCATAAGATTATTCAAAGACCAGCTCCAGTCATGTTTGAAGACGTATAAAATGCTCTGCTTGAAATGATAAATTGTGTCTGCAAAATACGTTTAATTACCTTGTAAAAATCGTCCCAAGGCATCTCCTCCTTCTCCCCCATTAAAAATTCCTGAATCTGCATAGGCCCCGCCTACTATGCAAATTTACAACCTTCCCCTCTGTCGCGAAAACAAAACACGTCTCTACCGTCGTTTAGTGGCAACTTGTTGAAACTTCGCGAGCTTGAAATGTAGTAATAAGTAGTAGTAAGCAGTGAGTTTGCAAAAATTACGATGACAGTTACAGCTTGCTCGCACATCGCCGAAGTGGTTGCCATAGGTTACACATAATGATATGCATAGTGTCACCCCGTCCATTAACGGGATTGGCTCCTTAGGTTTGTGACGTCTCAAACCTGCCAATCTGAAAACGTGTTGTTCAGCCTGTCCTTGGTACACTGCAGTTTAAAAGCAGACAGGCCCAGCCATGGAGATGACTGCTGATGTTGTCCCTGATGTGTCTTGTAGCACATGAGAAACACCACATGGAGATGTTTACAAAGTTAAACACTTGATTTTCACTGGAGGGGGTCTTTAACCATAGCTTCAACAAAAAAGGCAGTTGGGTGCGCCTCGCCTTTTACAGCCTGGTGTTCATCCTCTGGGGAGAATGAAAGTGAATGTTTCATGGGATTCAGGGTATAATTTCTGTGAGAATATACACTGGATACACCAGATGAACGATAACGGAGAGTAGAGAGAGGTTGATGGAAATCTGATCATTATTATTTATTAGTATCCCGCTAACATGAAATTAAACTTATAAACGTCAAACATTTACAAAAGGATTAGTGTAGACTAAATCTCCCTCCCTCTTTTCCAATGATCCACTTGCACTTGGCCTGCACTACCATGAACGGGAATATGAAAATGAGAAGAACTAGAAGTCTCATCCTAAAGATATGTTATGGTTTTCATGGACCTATGAGGTGCATTATGACAATTTCAAGCTTTCTGTCGTGTTTGTTATGCATAAAAACATTTTGATTGAAGAATAATAATTGTTTTGTACAAGTCGATGCAAAGCTCAAAATTCTGTTGTGAAGTTTATGCGAGGCTGTGGTCTTTCCTCATTTATTTGACCCCAGGAATTGACAAGGTGGTCGGCAGATAGCTGATTGACTAACAAATATGGACAGGGAAAGTAGATTCTCCCCTGTGATTTCCTGTGTATGCCTGACCCAGCCAGGGAGACCTGATTCTGAAGTATCTGAGATAAGACAATGCTTCAAAATCACAAGGCAGTGTCAGAGATATGGCGCAAGTAACCAGACCTCCGTCCAACTATTTGACCTTGGCAAGGTAAGATTAACCTGCTGGCTGGCTGGCTGGCTGACTGACTGACCACCCAAAAGTAAGGTGAAAGTGGAGCAGTGTTTGCGACAGTATTAACGTAGAAGTGATTCTTGAGTTATGATATTGGGTAACCTGACCCACCTTTAGAAAAAAAACCCAGCAGCTCTCTAACGTCAACCTAATATTTGGCATTCCTACAAGTGTGTTCACGCAGGCTTGTATACACTGTGTGTTAGAGATGTGTGTATTTTCTGAAGCCTTGACGTCAACTGGAACCTTTACTCTTACTATCTGCCTCTGATTTCCAGTAAAACAAAAACAGTTGAATGATAACGGACGCAGACTGACATACAACCGAGGCTGATTCTGCTGTGTGATTAGATGGTGCAGCTGGGAATTAAAAATCTTTTACTAGAAATGTTTAAAGATAATGCCTTGCCAACAATCTTGTCAAACAAATGATATGAAACACATTAACACACATTCGGAAATCTCCTCTGCAATTTGACAGAGGGATTACATTTTAGGTTTTCTCTGTTGTTAGAGAATCTTAAGCTCATCTGAGAAAATATAATTCTGCATTTTTCTTTTTTTTAGCATTCACCGCAAATAGTGTCCATTTAAAAAGGAGCAGTTCGCCCCTGGAAAAAGCCACTGTCAGTCAAAGCTCTCTGCTGCTCTGTAATCGATAGAAGCAATAATATTTGAAATTGGCGCCATAGCTGTGGAGAAAGTTGTACAAACAGCTCGTAGTTTTGCCCATTCTACATTCCTACAACACCCAGCATTCAGTGCGCTCCTCACTCTGAAAGGAACGGCCCAGCGAGAGACGCTGGAGTGAAATATTACCGTTTCACTGCAGGCGATGGCTCAAAGTGGTACAGAATCCGAAATATGATGAGAATATAAAAGTGGATCGTCCAAAAAAATCATCAGGTCGGCAGTCTACATTTCAAACCTGACGATTTATAACGAGACATGACATCGGAGGCAGCCGTCCTAGATTGCGGAATGTAGTTTAGCAAGCTCCCTGGCTCCGCTTCTCCAATGGGCCCTGGAAAACCTCCGCCAGACTATGTAAAACGCGTCATCTGGCGGAGGTTTTTCAGGGCCCATTGGAGAAGCGGACATCGTCCTCCAAAGGCACAGAGCAAAATTGCATTTTCTTTCTACCATAATGGCATTAGCTCCCCGTAATAGCATGATAGGACTGAGGTTAAAATCGTTGAACTGGCCCTTTAAAATGGTAAATAAATTCTAAAGCTACTATAAACTAATCAAAGGCGAGAAGTAATGACGTACAAATACTTTGTTCTGTCAGATTAGAACTAAAGAAACCTTTCGGATAAGAGGTGAAACGTCTTCAAGAACCAAGTCCAGTTGCCTTTTGGATTAAAGTTGTAATCTCTTCCCAGATATCCAGACAGTGCTGCATGTGTGACGTCCACGGTTGGTTCCGGTTGTAACTCTTGATTTTCCTCGCTGACGGTCGCTTTCCTTTTTAGACTGTTTGCTTTCATCTGAGCGTCGAGTTTGTTTCTTTTTCTTTGGATTTTCACTTATTTTTGAAGTTGTATCTGTAGTCATCCATCTTTTCTTGTTTGTTCAGCCATAGTAGATTACTGTTTACTCGCAACACTTGCAGAGAGCGGAAAAGCAGTCGCTTAGCTCCGCCTACCCTCTCTGGCAGACCAACCACTGCTGGCTGATGGAAAACGCGTCACTAACTGGGCGCTGCTTGTGATTTGTTCCGCAAAAGTCGCCACAGACACCCAGTCTGTAATTCTGCAAATGCAAAGGCTTTCACCAGTGGGCCATCGGCTCAATCACCATCGTGTTACGTCATTCTGTGATAGATAGAGACCTAACAGACATTTATTTACATGAAAATCTTCTTTAAGCTTTGAATTTTTTTCCATACTTGGAGATTTCAGGTATCAATACTTTACTTCATTCTTTACTTTTTACCTTCACCTCTTACATTTAAACACAAATATCTGTACTTTGTGCTCCTTACATTTTCAAAACAGGCTTGTTGCTTTAGCTTGAATGCATTTGAGGGGAATTGTTGATTTATGTTTTGCAGCATTGCATACCACTTTTTCATCATTAACACCGATTTTAACCTAAATAGATGGGACCGTGATGCATAGAAATGATTCATTGCCGTATACATCAGTGCATATGAAACGTGACGGACATAACATGAGGAAAATGAAGGTTAAGATATAACATGATGAAACAGACAAGAGAGGGAAACCTGACCGCTGAATAGAGGCGTCTAGTGAAAGCCATGTACGTGAAAGAAGTTGCAGCCAGATGGATGAAAGTTACCCAGCCTAACATTGCTGGCAACATCAGAGCAGAGTCAGAGCAGGGATACTTTTTTCTGAGTACACTTTACAGGCTGCACTTTTTCGCTTTGACTTGAGTTGAATCATTCTACTTTAGCCAGTCTTTTTTTATACAACTAACCCTTCTTCTTCTTGAGCAAAGGCTGTGTGTACTTTTGCCACCTTTGTAAGTCAGAAGATGTGAATCATGTTGCAAATATGTTCAGCAGAAGCGGCTCTTTGTTGTTTTGCATGTTGACTGTCCCACAAATGAACTTGGCTGTGTGCTTATCAGTGCAGGTGAATCAGTCTGGAGCAGTAGCTCAGTGTGCTCCACGCTGTTGTTAAGACCACCAGATGTTTGGATGCATTATTCATTCTGATGGGTGTTTTTGTAAAAACCTCTGTGCTGTTTGCGAGCGGATCGGCTTTCACGGCGCGCTGGACCGGTCGCATGGCAGCGAGCGAGCAAAACAACAACTGTGTTACAAAACCTGCCAAGAGTTTCCAAATGGTAGCAAACTACAATCACTTGCTCGGCTGCGGTTATTTAAACCAATCAAGCTATCTCATTTGAAACCACATCATGCCTCATCATTCAACATGAAACAAGTCAACAACAAGCTTTGCGAGACGATCAGACAGCACCAACCCTTTAAGCTCTGGATTTAATGGACATTGACCTGAAGCCTGTAATCATAATCACATATTTAATACCGGTTTGTGAAGAAAACTATTGTTTTACAAATTTGAGTTTTAGAAAACTGGCTCTATTGAACTAGATTGCAAAACTGCACGCTGCCAATAGTAGAATATTAGTGTGAACTTTGATACCGTATATCAGCACAATGTTCATGTCAAACAAAAATTACAAGGATCTGATGTTTCCCAACAAAAGAACACTTGGAAAATCCTCTGAAGCCATTTTTCGAACATGATGGGAAGAAGACATTTACAATAAGAGCCATGCAGTGTTCTGCAGGTTCAAATAAAACAGGCACTCCGCTGATTTATGGGAAAGATCTGCTTTTGGAGCTTGAGACTGGGGGTTGAAGGTGCTTTAAATTATACAACTACCTGTTAACAAATCTCTATGAAGTCTCCCAACTTAATGGCAGTGCAATAGCAAATGTCTACTTTCAGCACTTAATACTAAGAAGAAACTCTGGTTGTCTTGTGAGGCAGTGGAGAACTCTAAAGCTTTACAGCAGGGTGGGGCAGGTTTCTTAGGTTTTACAGACTGACAGCGTTGAAGTTGCTCTTGTAAAAGTCCCAGACTTTCTCGGTATATCAGCAAACATCCAGTTAGCATAAAAAACACCTGTGCGGAAGATTTGTTGCTACAGTATGTGTCTGCCGTCCATGGCAGTATTATAAAATGGTAATAAAAAAACATTCTTTTATAACTTTAAATATGTAGAATTAGCAAGTGTTTGTTAGTGGTGTTTATTTTTGCCTAAATTCTGCGTGTTATTCTGCGTTACCCAAACAGTAGAAGAGAATCGCGTAATATAAGCCAAAGTTATTTAAATTTTGCATAGGTACAAAAAAATGCCCCTTGTGGTTTTTGAGTTATTGACTTTTTGATAATCGATTGTACAGAACAGAAAGAGCCTTTTGGTGAACAAAAAGTGTATGTCGATGTAACTTAACGCCCTCCTCGGGTGTCTCACCTCGACTTTGGTGGGTAACATCCAGTGTTTCAAAGAGTCTGTTGTCGTGCCATTGGGCAGGACTACGGGGTCACGTAGATCCATGTCCAGAGCTACAATGCATGTTGGGAAGCAAACAGCACCTGCAATGAAAAGGAGAAGAAAAAAAAAATCAAGTTAAGGCTGCAACCAGCAATGAACAGGACTTCACACCTTTGAGAACATTTGGCAGCTGCAAATATGCAGGTCCAATTTTTTTTAGCGACCATGGGACTCTTTGGGAACGAGTTAGAATTTATTTCCCAAAATCCTTTTAATCTTTCAGTTACTTCACCACAAGTTTGTCACATTCATGTACAATACAGCGAATGAGACCTGAACATCCATCCATCCATCCATTATCTATACCGCTTGTACTGTTCAGGGTTGCAGGGGGTCTGGAGCCTATCGCAGCTGTCAGACCAGCTGACAGAACATTACATTTGTAAATTATCATTGAACAATGCAATACAGTTTTGGAAGGATGTCTTCCATTGGAGCATAGTTTAAAATGTATTGACCAATGGCAGATCAGCATGAAGAAATCAGGGACTATAAATTGACATATAATTGACAAGCAGGTAGTTCTGGAGGGGAGCTACACTGAACACAGCCTCAGACCAACAGAGGCCAGATTGAAGGCAGAGAATAATTTTACAGTACTGAAGCAATTTAGAACGACTTTGAACCTGAACTTTGACCCCTCCAGGACAACAATATGGTGGGCTCAGGCAGGGACAGGAAGGCTGGGGAGTAGCAAGAGAGTGAGGTTGGGCATTGGCCCCCCAATCAGCTATCAGGACCCCTATCTGTATGGCACACTTAGCTAACTAGCTAGTAGCTGCTAACTATAGCTTATAGCAGTAGTTACTCGGTACTTAAGTAAAGCTAGCTGTCCATCAGGAAATACATTTTCATCCAAATGCATGAATAAGGTTTGATATAAGTATTTTGTATTCTTTATAGTTACAGTTAAGCCAATCCCTAACAAACACTCTGCTACAGCAGTTTCTTTTTGTCTCACTTGTGGTCCATTAAACATTTCTTTCATTACATTCAGTACCCATCCTGCTCTGCCCCCCACCACCACCTCACATAGACCCCTCTTCACTGATCTGCAAGTGTTGTTGTTGAATGATTTTAGTCAGAATTTCAATAATAGTCATTTTTTAAATATGACATAATTAGGTAATTTTAATTTGAACCATTTTACTCTTTATTTTGTTGATCCTGCCTATCAGAATCGAATAAAAAAGAGCCATCCCCTCTGCCTGTAAGGACCAGCCTCCTCTGGTACACGTGGGCGAAAGCTGCTCGGTAAGGGCCAATTTTCCACACCCATGCCCAGGACCCATAAAACATATAAATCTTTGCTGCTTCTGATGCGTGTGCAAAGTTTAGAGAGTTTTTGAGCTTTAGCCCCTCAAATATACAATTCATTTGGACCAAACGTAATAATTATAACAATAATTCCTTGCATTACATCACATTTCTGTAAAATGCCCCCTTACACGCTGACTCTCATTAGCATCTGTTACATTAAGTCATGTTCAAACACAGGAAAAAAACTTACTCTTGCCAACCACCACTATAGGAGGGCTTCTACTGTTTATGTACGTCTGTATGCCACTGTGTGTGTGTGTGTGTGTGTGTGTGTCAACGATCTTTTTTGACAAAGACGAGACGTTCACGAGCTAAAAATAGATAGTTCATAATAAAAACTCTGACGACACGTTTGTTTGTTTTTTGCTAACAAGACAAGACTAAAATGTTAGTGGTTAGCTGTCGGACATTCACAATCCTGATTGAATTGGTTGATGGGCAGATCCCCCTGAATCCGACCCAGACCTACAGGTGATGATGTCCCAAAGCGGCAACAATGCACGCAAAACGAACAGGTATCATGAAGGTGGTTATAAACTTTCTCTGTTAACTCAGGCTTTAAGCTTCAGGCTCTGTGCACGCTCACAGAAAAAGTGGCCGATGGCATGCCGCGTGCCTAACCTTGTTAGCTGAGATAAGCTTTGCTACGAGCTCACTGGTTACATCGCCAAGGACATGGCTATGAAATTACTTTTCTGTCATTATGGAGGATCAACCATACTTTCAATACACATGAAAGACGGACGAGAGAAACGTATACAATCCTTTATTTACATGTTGCACTTGAGCTGTCAATCAAGAAAAAAATGTATATATTTTCGACAGTAAATGTCGTAAAGAGCATCGTACATTTTCATATGCACTTCCACTTGCCTTTGGAAGACAAGTGGCATATTACAGAGGGGATCGGCATGCCAGTCTAACAATTGGCACATGCCGCTGGCCCCATAGTGGCATGCCATCGGCAACGGCACATGCCGCTAAACTACCGGCACACACAGTGGCACATGCCGTGGCATGCCATCGGCCACTTTTTGATCTCAGCACTGCTGGAAAAAGGGCCGCAGTCACGCGTCACTTGACGCTTCTTCTGCACAAAAAGGAGCGACCATCGGCTGCCTGCTTCAGTCAGACTGTTTAAATGAGAAGCAATATAACATTTATTAATGTCAGAAAGTCGGAAGGTGTCAGACGAAGTGGGGGGGTAGGTGTCAGACGAAGCGATTAACTGCACGCTGCCTTTGTTTACATTTTCCAGGGCAAAGATTTCGTACAATAACAAGAGTAAATATATATTCTACTCATGTATATTTGAATTTGGTTTGTTACAGTAAAAGCCCTCAAGTTCTTATCTCTATATTTATACAGCACCAAGCACTGAGAGCCCGTGTATCTATCCAAAAGCAGCATAGCCTCCACATCTGTTGTTTTAACAACAGGAAAAGTTTGATGTTTTATTTGCATTTATTCAGCCTCAAAATATACTCAACAGGTGATGAATGGAGAAGTGTTCCAGATAAAACTGTGCAGTGGTGTAAACAGCCAATCACACTTGTTTACCACCAGCACTGTGTGTCCTCTCTTCCCCAACGTACCGGACCATACTTGTCCGATACTCTTTATTTTGTCAGTTGGGAGAAGAAGCTTTGTTGTTGCCATGGCTGAGTAAATAAGACATGACTATTTGGCACTTTAACCCCAACAGGCCATAAATCAAGCCTGATTTTTAAGAGCAGACTGTGTCCGTGCTGGTTTCAGATTTCAGATACAAATGATGGTTTAATGTGTTCTCTCCCAGTCTAAGAGGACAATCACTCTTTACAGACTTTTGTGTTTGTTTTTTTATCCACTACCTCGCTTAAATTTGGACCTCATTTAAGTATTTAATAATGTGTTGACAAAAAGATGCTCTATCACCGTACGTGCTCGTCTGTTAAGCTGAGTAGTGTAACTGGGAACAGGCAAAGGATCCGACATTAACTTTAGTTCGATTAACAGAAAGAGAATACGATCAGGACTGTTTATTCCATGGATTAGTCGTTCATCGCAGAGAGGTGTTACACTCACCGACATCCATCCCCTGGTCACAGCTGTACTCCACAGAGTTGAGCTCAGAAGGAGGAGAGCACGATCCCTGGAGCCTGGAGCACATGGTGAACTCTGCAGTCCATTTACCGTCTTTGGTGCAGCGTATTTCACTCTGAAAAACAAACACAGATACTTACATTTATTTATTGTGGCCATCATTAAACTATGTATGTTTAACAAATTTACCAAATCTCAAATGAAACCGAAACCTATTTGCTCAGTTTAGTTCCAACCATAATTTATGAGTCTATTATTGTCGTACATTGTTGAGCAGTTACACGGATAACCTGAGGCTCCCTACAAACAAATCACCTAGTAACTTTGTATCATTTAACTTGACCATGCTGCTGTCCACATATGGGAAACTTGGTGAAAGTGTACATTTGAATTTTGCATATTAGTTGTTTCCTTTGCACCTCACGACTAGTGCTGAATTATTCCAAAAGTGATTCCTCTTTAAGTCTGAAGCAAAAGAAAAAAAAAAGTGAAACCACAGCTACTGTGAACACAGCTTTTGTGGTGTCTGTTTGAGACATTACCAAGAAAAAGATGACGCACTTTTCTCACCCCGTCTAACTTTTCAATTGCCTTAAAGTGGTAATCTTGAAGATCTCATTTTGGTTCTCTTTGGCGGCACCTACGGCGATAAACGGTAATTGCAGGAGCACACTTCCCAGATATCCAGACAGTGTTGCATGTGTGACGTCCACGGTCGGCTCCGATTGTAACTCTTGATTTTCCTGGATGACGGTCGCTTTCCTTTTCAGACTGTTTGCTTCATCTGAGCGTCAAATTTGTCTCTTTTTCTTTGGATTTTCACTTATTTTTGAACTTGTATCTGTAGTCATCCATCTTTTCTTTGTTTGTTCAGCTAAAGTAGGTTACTGTTGACTGGCAACACTTGCAGAGAGCGGAAAAGCAGCCGCTTAGCTCCGCCTACCCTCTCTGGCAGACCAACCACTGCTGGGTGATGGAAAACGCGTCACTAACTGGGTGCCGCTTAAGACATTATCACGCTCATGGTCACACTGTTGATAATGATGGGATCAAAAATACTTTAAACTAAGCTGAGGAATTAATGGTCAGTTGTTGAAACCTTACAGTATCTGTCGTATCCGGGCACTGCAGGGTGCAGATGGTGTCATAGTACAGGCCATTGGTGCAGTTATACATGCCCTGGAACACATCGGGTAGGGCTGGGCAGGATATCGGCTCACAGTTGGTCACCTCCCATTGGCCATTCTCCTGGCAGTCCAACTTGAAGTACTTCCTAGAGACGGCAGCAAATGAATACATCTCTTCATTCCAGACAATACAAGGTTCTTCAGAGTTTCATTTTCAATTGAGTAGTCCAAAAAAGTTTGAATGATTAGCACAATAGGAAAAATCTGGTGTTACGTGGCCAGTTTATAGCCAGTACTCTGACACTGTTTTCCTCTCTTTAGGTGCCAGTTGGATCATGATTAGTGTTTGGTTGTCTTTTATTCAATAATACAGCGTTTCATAAAGAGGGTGTTTCACAGACAGGTGGTCTGAATCACTATTGTGTTGAATCTTTAGTATTACACAGAACGAAAATTGACTTTTATTTATTTACAAAACATTAAATATATTGAGGTTCACATGCACTCTATAGCCTTTCTCACCTTCTCTATTGTCCCATTTAACTTTTACTATTTCACTAACAAAAAAGCCCACTGAGCACGGAGGACGGCCCACTCTACAGTAAAACGGGCCTCCGATGTGGTGCATGTAGTGTGTAAACGCAACAGTATGTGTTACCATATAAATGTATGTGGGTACATGTGTCAAAGGTAAGAGTAAAGAGCCTGTTTAAAGCTCTTTAATAGCTTCTGCTGTTCACTTTCACATGTTGGACTAATAAAGCATCGGGGGTTATAAAAATGTTTACCCAAAAGTTTGAGAAAGCGTAGCTCATAAAGATACCCAGCTGCAAATGGATCTTTGCATAAAAGAGTTTTCACCGTATCGGATGGAAAATTAATGTAAAACAGAGTTATAATGTGTATTTTTACTGGCTTTGTATGATGATAAAAGTCAGCTTGTTAGATATTTCATACACTGCAATTTAGTAACAATACCAGACAATACAAGAAGGAAAATGTAGCATTACCATTACACACATTCACATACTGCATACATTTATACTCTGCATATGTTGGGAAATATGGTGCATAAACTCAACAGCTATACAGACTGAAACATGTGAGGAGAGATGGCCAACTCCATGTAAAGCTGAATATAAACTTACATTAGACGCTGTGTCTCCTGTTACAAAGCCCTCATCTCAATGTGAACTGTGTTCAGTAATGAGCACTTACCAAATAAATGCAACTGGCAATGTAACAACAGGCTCAGCAAGCAGCAGCACACATTTTATTGGACCCTAATGTGAGCTTGTTACCAAACAAGAGTTCTGTTTTAGAGATGAAAAAGTCTCCTTTAACCGTACCCATTGATTCTTAAAAGTGTGCCCTTGAGATTTGGGTGTTCATGGGATGCTTTGTTAAACTGTTGCATAAATTATTGAAATGAAAAATCGTTATTTCCTTCAGCAGTGGGTAATCTCTATTTGTAGGCAGGGCATGGATTTTTAGTACGGCAAGTGTTCTGGTTTCCGTATGTACTAAGCTTGTAGTACGAGTAATATTGACCAGCAGGCTGCAGCGTATGCAGGAAAAACAGTCCGTGTGGAGAGCAAAAGCAGGCGGAACGTAATCCGCGTAATGACATCCCAGCTCCCATCAGTGTCATCTGACAACTTCTTAATTATCTTTATAAACAGACATCTGCAGCGAGTTCAGCTTACAAGCTGTTCGAGATCAAAAATTTAACTTCAAATTCCCTTCACGCAATGAGCAAAAGCCGTTCGGCAATTAGATTTCCCCAACTCTGTGTAACTTAGTATTTACAGAGGATTTAATGAACCAAGAAATGATCCTGTTTATTTTGCTGACATATCTGGAGGGGCGAAATTTGCTTCACTTTTGATCTGAACACACGGTTGCTTCACAAGTTGCAAACTGGACTGTAAACAATGCAGCACACGGAAAAGGAAGTCTTGGCTGGAAGTCCTTATCGCTAAAGCTGACAAAGCAAACATGTTCACTGTTGTCCCCAGAGGATATATCGTCTCAGACGATAACTGATGGGTTCCGAGATTGAGCTGTGGGTAATGGGAATCTTGTAAACTAAAGGCAAATAAGGAAGTCCCTTGTCCTTTTTTTGAAGTAGACAGCAGACCAAACTGACAATATATTATTTAATGCAATTGTTCTTGCAATTCTTTATGTCCTTGTATGAAAACAAGTAAATACTATGCCTGAAATCATTCATGTGATTGATGATTTAAGGTGTCGGTCAGAACCAATGACTGTATATATAGATGGACGACGCGTCTCCATCTGCTCCCTTTGTAAGAAATTGATGCCACAATAGCCCCCGTGATAAGCGCTGCCATCTTGCGATGATGATGTCATTTGAAGCCAGAGTCTGCGCAGTAGAGATCGGCAGGTGGCGCCGCCGTAGCCACTTCCCTAACCAAAACGCACACTTAAGTTACTGAAAAAACAGTAAGGATCTCGCTCGCCGGTGTGTTTAACAGCAGAACAGCTTCTTGTGTTGGTCTGAGGTTAACGTTCACAGATATGTAAACCTCAATGACTGTAGTGATTGTTTTTGTTACGTTTCCTCTCACCGTTCGTCCTCCACTCTGCTCACCCGGAACTGATTAGCTGAAGGAGCCGTATTTGTCAACAGAGCTGTCAATCATTATTTTGACAGCATCAAATAACGAATTAAAAAAACTTGTCAGAAAAATGAACCCTTGGATGAACATCAGCATGATAATAACTAACTATAATGACAGAAACCATGTTTGAGAAAAATGTATTTGGTGTGTTTTTTGATTTGATAGTTTGACTCATGTCCCATCTGTTAACATGGAGGACGCAGGCTTTATGAGATATACTGCAGCCAGTCAGCAGGGGGCGCTCTAAATGTTTTGGCTACACTTTTAAGGAGCTGTTATGTCGTCCATCTATATATAAAGTCTTTGGTCAGAACACAGATTCCAGGAGGGGATTATGCATTATTTGCCAGATGTTGCATGGTGCCATTTACTGCAAGTAATACATAGATTTTTCAGTCTACAGAGCTACCAACTGGCTGGAAACACTCACCTCAGTGTCTTCTTTTTAAGGCTCCCTGTCACATAGAAGCCTGGGTTGCATTTGTAACGGCAGACAGAGCCCACATCGTGCCCTGAAGCCAGACAGTCTGCTGATAGCAGCTTGGCATGGGGTACGGTTGGAGCCTCTGGACACTCTATCTTGCAGTAGGCCTCTGGGAAAGACCACAGACCGTCCTCCAAACACACCAACCGGTCGCTGTCACCTGAGGAGGGGAGACAGAGGGAAGAGGGGTTTTTTTTATATCAACAGTAGAGCTGAGAAGGGACAATGTGCCTGACATGACTTTGAAAAGCAGAAAAATATACACAAGAAATGTGTCATTCTTCTATTACTATCTCTGTTGGTACTTAGCAATTTTATGTTATGTGCAAAGGTTTAGCCTGTTGATGAAGCCATTGTTTTTCACCAACGGCTGACGGTCGTCATCCACTGAGCCCTCAACCATTGTGGTATTTGCCCCTATCCACTTCCTTAGTTTTCAGTTGTGTGGTTATTTTGGACTTGGTTTGCATAGTTTCCAGCGTTTCATGTTGCTCCTGCTGCTCGGTGTACAACGGCAAAGCCGAAAAGAAAACAAAAGCGGCCACATCCTCATACAAACAACGATGTCATCCATTACGATGACATCGCCCATCCTGGTTATCTATGCTCAATTGATTGGTATGCATGCATAACGTCCATACTCTGCCTCTCACCTGAGTTGAAAGATGAGGTCATTATTAGGTTGAGTTTTCACTTCTGGACATACTTCCACCTTTACAGGGCCTCAAAGAAGCTGCAGATTGTATTGGACCCTTCTTCTCTCTTCTTTTTCTTACATGTGGTAATTACAAGTTAATGTCAAATTGAGTTACTGTTTACCAACTGAGATCAAGTGGCAATGGGACTACAAGCACAAAACAACAAATATTTTCTTTACGTGTGTTTAAGTAACAATCTCAAACTTTTTCATTTAAATCACTATTTATCGCCGAATGAGGTAACACAATGGTGATTGAGCCTATGGCCCACTGATGAAAGCCTTTGCATTTGCAGTCTATCGTATTTCTATGGACTGGGTGTCTGTGGCGACATTCGCGGAGAAAATCAGATATTGGCCATTTTCCATCACCCAGCAGTGGTTGGTCTGTCAGAGAGGGTAGGCGGAGCTAAGCGGTTGCCTTTCCGGTCTCTGCAAGTGTTGCGAGTAAACAGTAATCTACTATGGCTGAACAAACAGGGAAAAGATCGATGACTACAAATACAACTTCAGAAATAAGTGAAAATCCAAAGAAAAAGAAACAAATTGGACGCTCAGATGAAGGCAAACAGTCTAAAAAGAAAAGCGAAAGAAAAGGTGTCGCCAAAGAGAACAACACTGAGATCTTCGAGACTACCACTTTTACTTCCTATTTTTCTTTAAATAGCAACAGAAATGTTTTTTTGCAAACATTGGCCACTAAAAAATTGTTCATATCAGACCAAGTGATGTTGAAGCAGCAGAGTATTTTGAGTTGAGCAAGGGTTTATTTAATTACTGAAAAATTCAAACTTTTAATTTAAAACATCAATATTGTGTGATTTCTTCTTTCTTAGAGTTATATAGACTTGCTTTAAAAAATACATTTACCGAGTTACGTTCAGCTCTACATACACAGTATGTTCTGCACTAGAAGCTCAAGTAGGTCAACATCATGGATTCATTTCTGTCCCTGCAAACATTCTGGTTTCGTTTCATGGCTCTTTCTTGTACAGTTATGAGGGGAAGGAGACTATGGCTTCATGTTGCCCAAAGCTAATATTTGCTATGCCTGTATGCCCCCACATGAAGCGTGAGTTGGAATGTGTGGAGAATCATAACACCCTAAAACTTTCACAAGTTTTATTTGGTCTATAAAATGTAATGAATCTTTAACATGGCATCACGTTTTTTATAAGCTATTTAAACATTGTGCCGGTTTTCTGATTCTTAAAATCCATCACAGCTGTACTGTTGAACTGCACACAGGGCTTTACTGCTGGGTGATGATGCATGCTGGCCTCTAAACATGTTTCACTAAACCAAAAGCCACAAATAGAATTACTTGTGCACAATCTGTATTTAGATCAACAATACATGGATCTTACTGCTGACTATACTACGACATTTGATTCACTGTGGCTTTCCAACCACAAACACAAAGTGTGTTGACATCACCCTTGTTCAGTCTAATCACTTCAAGACACTTCAACACTGTGTGACTTGCGGGGCAAAAGATGGGTAAAGCTTTTTGAAGTGTGAATTTGTAATTCTCTATTCTTTAATATAGGTGCCATGATTTGCTGTGGCTGGTGAAAGTGGTGATTTTAAATACATCTGATGGGACGGAAATTGTGATTTTGCAAATGGCCTTTGCAGTAATTTTTATTGCAATAATTTGATTAATCTCTCTAAACTGGTTGCAAACTGAATTTCTTTAAATGAAGACAATAACTTTAATAAGGTCCACCCTCCAAAAAGGCCTCCAGACCTTCTGTTATCCATGACAAATGAAAGATTAATGTCCATTAATGTCCATTTTATGGACTGTAGCTAATGGAAGCATCTGTCTGTCTGTTCACTGGACACTTTGATCCAGAAGCGTTTACATCACAGCTCTCCTCGGGCAAGCATACAGTAAATATCAGCTCACACACAGTACTGAGAGCACCAATGGCAGCTCAACCATCTCTGAGTTAAAACCATATACATGTGTGGAGGGAAGCGCAACTAGCAGCAGCACAGACGCCATACACCTGGTTGAATAGGCTTGCAGATTCTCAGTGAGCAGCATATTTTATAGTTTCTAGGTGAGTTATAGTTTCCCAAATCAAGTGTGACTTTGCTGGTATGTCCGAGCGTCCACCTGTGAGAAGGCGCCCAAGACACATGCTTTTATAAAAGCAGGATAAAACCTCCCATTCATTGTTTCGAACAACACTGTGTCTTGTTTAGTTCTCACCAACATTGCACAGCTCGCAGGATCCAGAGTCTGCAGCAATGCTTTTGCCTGCTTAAGTCCCAAAAAGATGATGATGAGGGGATGGGGGTCCCTCCCTGAAATGCTGCTTGGAAATGGCAGAACTTGATCTTTGTAACTTTGCAACCAGCAGTGTTCCCCTTAGAGGGGTTGCTGTAGCTAGCTAAAAAGCATGACGGCCAGCAGGGGTAACAGACACATGCCTCACCCTGCTAGCTTCTTCTGTAAAGCAGTTAGGAACAGTTGATAATCCAAAAAAATGCAGCAACACCCAACTGAACCGACAGTAAAAAAAACCAAGCAAAAAAACAATGAAAGGAAATACAAAGTCTGACACGAATAACCAAACAAGGCTAGACAAGCACTTACAGACAGAATAGAACAGAAAAGATAGATCAATGACTTACCCTGTAGTATAGCTGGCGATCCACAGGTGAAGGAGCACTGTTTGCCAAAGGTGGTTCCCCAGGGGCAGCTGAAAATGGCGTGGTAAACATGAGACTGATCGGGCAGGCCGCAGTCTACAGGCTGACAGCTAACCACACGATCCCATGAACCATGGAAGCACTCCAGGCGTGCTTCTCTCTTAAAGGAGAAAGAGAGTAAGAGTGAGAAAGGAAGAAGAAAGGAATTCACCAACAATCTACAAAAGCATCATATTATAACAAATCCTGTGCCAATAGACTGTATATAATACCCCTTTCCCACCAAAATTAGCGCTAATAAATGCTGATTGTCTCTTTTCCCATTGCCAGTGGAGTATACACCTGTCGTTCTCTTTTCTGCTGCGTCACCGACTGACGTCACAAACGCGCTGACAACAGGATTAGTAAACAATAGTACACACAAAGTACTTACAGTGGTTAGGTCTTTATTGTATCTATTACTCATTCAGTGTATCAAACTCGACGGCAACAAATTTGGAACGATGTTCAAGCGCTGCTTGGATAGAGACGGGTGGAATTTGTAGCTGTGTGCGTCATAGCATCGCGCCGGAAAGGGAGCGGAGATTAGCGTGTCGACCTGGGTTTTGTGTTCCCATCAATGCCGATCGGAGCCGAGGCGATAATTAATTACCCGGGTCTACTGCAGAGCCATTTGACCCAGGTCTGAATGCCGATTGTAACCTTTCCCACTAAGCAGGGAAAAAGGCTTGAGATAGTGACATAGCATCTTAGAATAGAAGTGCTTTAAATGTGCGTGCATTCTAATGGCCACTAGGGGGCGAGTCCAATAATTGCAAAAAAAAGTGAGATTGTGTGAAAGCAAATAGGAAAAAATGACCCTACATTCAAGCTGATTTATTACTATTATTATGTGTTTTTGAATCATGTTGGTAGTGTTCGTTTCATTTTAAAAATTGTTTAAATATTTGAATGTATTTTTTTTTAGGAGCCTCTCCTTCCTCCTGAAATGAACAAGCCATTCAAACGTTTTGCCATTCAAAGGTTAGACCTTAGCGACGATTGGCTGAGTATTCAAAGTGACCGTGTAGCCCCTCCCCCATGTGTGTGATCCTCCGTGGGGGAGCGGCCGCACTGCACTGTCACTCCAAAGTTGTAGAAAACATGGCTGCTCTAGGATCGGTTATTAGGCCTTATACGTACAAGCCAGAATCGCCAGGAGGCATCGGAATTGACGACTTGATTACAAGCTAGAGCAAGAAGGCAGCCTGAGGTGAATGACGGTGAATGACGATTGGTCGAGTTCAGCCATAGCAAGGTTCTACTTAGAAACTTGCAGCTGTTCTGAACGGCCCATTTCAGAGGCGACCTTTTTAAAAAATGTCCTTCTGGAAAAACATGGAATTATGCAGTTTTCAGTTTTTCACTGTGAACAATAAACACTCAAAAATGTGAAACCCATGAAAATATGAGAATATCCATTTAAAAGATATGGCCCCCTTTAATGAGTTAATGTTCACAATCACTACTTTCAAGTCTTCTGAAATACAGCAGCATGTTCATTTTGTAAACAATGGTCCCATTTAGAATAAAAAGCAGGGTATGCTAGGAGACTTTCCTACTTATGATTGACAGTACTCGACCATGGCAGCTTGATAACCAGGATAGAGACATCACAATGCAAATCCACCCTGTCATCCAAATACGTTCACTTCTCGCTCCAAAAGAAAGACAGTGAAAAGGCCAGAATGCAGAACTTGGCGTAGTTTGACACAGTACGTCTCAATAATGTGAACAGTTTCTATTACTTCTCCTTTGACACAATGTCATCTGTGAAACTAAACACATTGGACATTAAATCTGTTTTGTTCCCTCATCATTCATGGCAGATGTAATTGAGTTACACCAGTTTTTAGTGGGAATGCAGGATGCAACCACAAATGCTCAGCGAGTAAAAGGAAACCAAATATTACAAATGGTGGAACAAATGACTGGAGCAAGACTGGATCTCTTACATCTTAGTGCAATCTCAACGCCCATCCAATAAATATAGAATGTCTCAGATTGTATCTGAATGATACATCAATGGATAACTGGAGAAAAGGGAAACATTGACAGGACGACACATAAACATTATTTAGTACCTGGTGTGGTGGGGTCGCCCTGCCGTTGAGGACAGTGATACTGAAACCACGGTGACACTGAACGGAGCACTCAGAGGCCTCCCCTCCTCCTGTACACCTACAGAGACACACTGATATATAGATAGTGCTTTGGTTTGTTGTTTCAGCTCTGTGGTTGGTCAGTATTTCATTCCAAAGGGCCTACCTGACGGAGGCGTGGTCTAACTGGGGATTGTTGCAGCTGTCCATCTGACACGGCTGCCGCAAACAGCTATTGCAGGGATGGAGAAAGGAAAGGAGAGGGAGAAAAAGAGGGATGAGAGGCAGGGAGACAAAGACAACACAGCTAGGAGGCTTAGACTGGTGGATATTTCTGGGTTAGAAAATTAAGTCCGACTAAAGGAATACTACGAGGTTTTGGTAGGCTGTTAGAACTACATTTAAAGAGACTGCAAAATTTCCTTTTCCAATCGAGATTATGCTTCTCTCCTTCTGAAGTGTTGACTATGTTAAATGGGAAAACAAAACTCTTTTGTGGCTTAAGATAGGGTGGCGAACAGTCTTAATGGTCTATAGGGGACTTAATACCAGAGAACGCCTCTCTCTCTCTACAACAGTTCATGTGATTTTTAGTACAGAGGGTTCTTGCAACATGAGGGCAAAACGCAGTTAGGGGTGAAGCAAGAGGAGATTTTGTTCACCCAAACAGATGAAATAAAAATAATAAATCAGATCTACTAGAATTTATTCCAAGATGTCACCTTAATGAGAAATGGGACAGATGTGAGGTCACAGTGACCTTGACCTTTGACCCTTAATTGTTATGCCAGTTTTGTAGATATTACCTCCAGGCATTCCTGAGGTATCACGTTCAGAAGAATGGGATGGGAATAATGGTCAAAAAAGCGTTTTTCCAGGACATTATGATGTTACGGTAAAGTTGACCTTTGACCTTTTGGTTACAAAATTGCAAAAACTTGAACATTTTATCCTATAGCTGGTGCTGAGGCATGAAAAATGCATGGAATTAAGGAAGAAATGCTTCTGATGTATCAATTTTGACCATTTTATGAACTCTCCATTGTGGGCCGAAATAATGGAGAGAAAATTTGAGTAATTTTAAAAGTTTTTTTTATGATGTTCTGAAATCAATATTCTTAAAAACACAGGAGCAATTCTGTTTTTATGTTTTCAAACCAGTGTGTTTAAAACTCCCAAACATTTGTAATATTCCCAATTCTTTATGTAATAAAAAATGTTTTCTATGCTTAAATGACTTCAGTCAATGTCTGTATTCAGTATGATCAGATGTGAACATATAACCTCTTTTTGATAGTATGAAACAGTTACTGACATGTTGTTTGACAGTGTGTGTGCAGGGTTTTTCCTGGCTCAGAATGGGCCTTCGGTGGGTTGCGACACACGACAGCATAATCGATCCCTGTGCATTGTTCTGTTATTTCTGATCATTTGGTTAAAATATCTATTACGCTTGAGTAACTGAAAACCCAATTTAAAAAACTGATTTTTTTTTAAAATTAATTACTTTATTTTTTATGTAATTAATTTATTAAAAATTAAAAACATATAACATTTGAAGAGGGGGAGGAAAGTGAGTTAAAGGGAGAGGGGTGTGGAGGTTGGAGAAAGGAGGCATTCAGTGGTGGAAAACTATATTAACTTAAGCATTATACATTTTATCTAACTTCCTGCTTCTACTCATTTCAGAAGGAAATATATCACTTTTTACTGCATTGGGAAAATTAGACATTTATTAAGATTTTTACATAGAAAGTGAAGCTGAAACAACTAGTCAAGTGATTGGCAGAAAATGTATTAACAACTATATTGATATTTAGCTTTCAGATATGCGCTGATGCTGTTGCTTACGTTTCATGCGGCAGCAGTTTGAGTGGTGACCTGTTGTCAAAATATTATTGTCAAAGAAAGAAACTAATCAAAAAGAAAAATGCGGGGGTGAAGCGCTCCTCAGCGACCTGTCGCAGGTTTTCTGCCGGAGAAAAACCTCACAGTTGATCTGGCTATCTTCCAAAAAGCTTACAATGTCCTGAGAATCAGGTCAGGACAATTTCCGGAGTTGCCCTTTCACAATTATAGCACACAGGTTCAGTGAAAACAATGCAGCGTCAGCCGCCTGTGTAAAATATAGCGGCTGTGGATGAGCCACACAGTTGTTTGATAAATTGCAGAAACGTACGCAGAGACGCCTTTTCTCATTTTCTTTCGCCATTTCATTCTCAATTCTTAGGATTTTGGTGCTGGTGATCTTCCTTTGGCGCTGGCTTACACTTCTTTGGGAGGTGCCAAAAATTCCTCAATGCAGGAAAAACCCTGTGTGTATGTGTGTAAAAGCATGTGTGTGTGTGTGTGTTAAGTAGGTAGTTGTGGGAGAGCCCACCCTCTGATGCGCACCCGGTCAGGGCGAAGGTGCTGAAGTGGCAGGAGGTCCTGAGGGCCACGCCTCCCACTGCCACAGAGGGGGAGGAGAAGAGAAGGACAACAGAGGCCGTGACGTAGAAGGGTTTAGAGAGGTCATGTGTCACGTTCACCACCAATGGGTTCCGAATGCATGAGACGTCATGTGTGCCTGGGTCGACGAAAGGATTGTGAAGTAGTACTTTAGATTTGTTGTGCATATTTTTGTCTTTATAATGTAGCATTTTATTACTGTGATTTTAAAACAATCAAATCCATACAAGTACCTAGTGAGTGGTTCTTGCCAGTTGTATCACACAGGAAGATGGTGGCTGTCCTCCGACACTGCTCCCCAGACCACGACCCGTCTGAAGCCAGATACACGATCACAGAGGCTGCCACTCCAGGATGGACAAATCCCACCTGGATCAGTTATAAAGTGACAATTATTTCAATGAAGGAATGAAACAAAGGAACACAGATCTTAAAAATAGACATTTTGAGTTGGCAAGAGAAGTACTGAAGTAGTACGATTTTTGTCCTGTGTTGTGCTTTCCAATGAACCATATGGTTATCCATTTAGAAGCCAACAAAGAGATCTTGTTGCTCGTCCAGGAGCTGATATCGATAGCAAGAGTCAGTCTGATGTGTACAACAGAGCATAGCAGGAATTAGGAAAAGAGAGCTTTCCACACTAATTTTGAAAGAACAAACAAGCCAGATGTAGGTCTGTCAGGCTGTCCAGGGTGGTTGGCTCATACTATAGAACAAGCTATAACAGGTGCATGCTGTAACATATTCCCAGTTGACCCTGGCCTCAGTTCAACGTGACGCAATTTCAACTTTTCACATCCGCCTGACACGCCTGCAGACCATGAATGTTTCAAATTAAAAGCACAAGTTTTAAAAGGAAATTTTAAAGGCCTTCAGGAAAATGAAAGACGTCCTTCTCATTTAACAGTTCTTCATTTGGAGGCACTCGCTCAGAGAGCTGGCAGAGATGGATATCACAGGATGGCTGAGGAACGCTTTTCAGAGCAAGAGGAGATATTTAAGGTGAGGGAGGCCTTTCAGAGACAGAAAGCACACTTCAAGGTAAAAGACTGGTTTCAGGGAGAGCTGGCAGATATGGGTGTTATCATGAAGGCTTGTCAGGCGGTGAAATAGTCTTCAAGGAAACAGGCGCCATCCAGGGAGGTTGCAGTGATAAAGAGGGCATGCATAAAGGAAGCAGGGGATGGAAGATGAGTCATTCAACAAAGAAGTGGAAATGATGAGAGAGAAAAACTGAATGAGTGTGTGCAGGAAGGAAAGAGGCAGACTTGTGACTGCAAAGGACTTCATAATTCAGTGCATGACAAGGTTGTTCAGGTATCAGGGCATCAGTGAAATACGGCATCAGCTAGCTTGTGCTTAGCGTGGACCTGCAAATGTTGATTGTGGGAACTGTGGCTGTGGAAAGAGTAAACTAGAAGAAGTAGACACAGGTCTGTAATGGTAAGCAGGTTCCAAATAGATGCGTCCGCTAAACCTGTGCAAATGACACAAAAGGCCTCATCCTCCAAGCACATGCAGAGGGTTGAATGCACCTCAAAGTGCACTGCAGAGCAAACGGCGTCTCTGTGCTCCGGTGCTGTTTGTGCATATTTAAATGAGTCATTATGCAAACATTCGGCGCAAATTTGGCCCCTTTCTATGCAAATGAGCCTCGTGGGAAAAAGGACCTAATTCACAAACAGCAGCACTCACAGCACCAGCAGTTGGTGGGAGCTGCATTGCAGTATTATAAGGGCTGTCAGGCTCCGGTGATCATGATGACAATTTCACCTTTTGTGTGATCAAAAAATGTATTTGTCTGTAAATACAGGCAAATAATATTCGTCATTATTATTATAATTGGGAAACCAATCAGTCCGGGGCTGTGCGGGGCTCAATCCCCAAATGTGTGGAGACGGTCTGGAGCTGTTATTATTATTATAAGGACGAGCTGCTGTCATGCGCTCGTTTAAAAATGAAGCTGTGTTACAGTCTGGACTTTACCGTAAACTGTTTAAAGAGCTGCCCCCTTCCTCTCCCTGCTCATCATCGATCTTTGCATGGAGTTGAGATCCATCAGTGTGCGCTCAACTGATGCCTGAGAGCGCAGCACCGCGCAGCAGAGAGTGGAGGTGCAGACAGCTTCTCTCCACAATCAGACACAAAACAAGAGCAAACTGCACGGATCTGCGAAACGTTATGGGCGTGTTTGCGCTTCAAAATCAGTGCAATTTGCTTTGTGAACTGGACCTTCAGACGGCGCACATAGCGGGTGCAAATGATGCGCAATTTATGGCGCTATCAGCGGCCGCAATTCATTCTTAGTGAATTCCCCCCTCAGTGTAGTGCACAAACAAGGACATCTATGTGAAGCTCTGTTGGCTGGAGATTATTGGAGCTGCAAAGATAAGCCAGCAAATTAGCCATTAGGGCTATTTTAACAACAGCAGCTGTCAGCGCTGACAACAAATACACGTCCTCCATCCAAACGTTATTTTTAAACACAGAAACTATTAGTTTATTGGATGTCTGAGAATTGTTTTAATAATTAATTATTAAGAATGTGGTAGGTAATTACATGTAGTGATAATTAATGTTTTCATGATGACTAAGAGATCTATTTATGATTACAAAATTATTATTCCTTCAGATGCCAGTATTTTAATAACTTATGAACTTTAAAGTCTTTAAGTATGAATGATGAGTCAATTATATAACACTTGATCTGTGTCTATTAATAAACTGCTAATAGCCATTGAATGATTTTAAAGTGTTTATTACCCACTGGGTATAAATAACCCAAGAGGTAAATAACGGATAAGTAGACAGTTAGTCATAATTTGGTAATCAACTACAGATCATTAGGAGCTATAATTCACTTGACCCAGAAAATTAGTAATTATGGTAACCAGTGCATTGTTTGAAAGTTGGGAATGTGTGTGTGTTTGAGCCAACAGTCTGTGTGAGAAGCCCTGAAACTCCATTTTCAAATTATTGGAAAGTACTGGAAGTTGTTGAAGCCAGAGGAGCCACCCACAGTCAATCAGGGGAGGGGGAAGCAAATACAGAAAAGTAAGCACACACACACACACACACACACACATACACACGCACACACACGCACCTTTAGCCAGATTGAATGTTCCAAGTTATTGCTTGTGTCCGACTGGGCTGTGCAGGGGAACCAGGCGTCGTTGGGCTTCTTGTCGCTCACGTCAAGGTGCTGATACCTGCAGAGCTTCACACAGAATGAGGGAAAACACACAATGCTTTGAGACAAAAAGTAATTATAAGTATTCTTGTTTTTGATATGTGTTTAAAGACCCCCCTCCAGTGAAAGTCAAGTGTTTAACCTTGTAAACATCTCCATGTGGTGTTTTTCAAGACATATCAGGGACAACATAAGCAGTCATCTCCATGGCTGGGCCTGTCTGCTTTTAAACTGCAGTGCACCAAGGACAGGCTGAACAACACGTTTTCAGATTGGCAGGTTTGAGACATCACAAACCTAAGGAGCCAATCCCGTTAATGGACGGGGTGATGCTCTGCATATCATTTTGTGTAACCTATGGCAACCACTTCGGCGATGCGCGAGCCAGCTGTAACCATCATCGTAATTTTTGCAAACTCACGACTGACTACTATCATTAACATTACTACTTCTAATTACTACATTAAACGATGGCAGGGACGTGTTTTCTTTGGCGGTTTGCATAGTGGGCGGGGCCTATGCAGATTCTGGATTCTTGCAGAAGAAACATATCAGACAATCTATTATTTCAAGCAGAGCATTTTATATGTCTTAAAACATGACTGGAGCTGCTCTTTAATAATCCAAAAGGAATCTAGACCCTAACTGACCTTGTATTGTATCCAATACCTATTTCTCCCACTGGATTTATTGGCATATCTAATTTGTGGCGTTGTCACATTTTCCACTTGATGGAAAAAAAGAAAGGTCCGTTTAATCTGAATTTTGTACAAATTTCATAATTTCTATTGTGCTCTTGAGAAGAGTCCGGATTGTCTGGCACTGAAGTCGTTGAAAGGCCGTGGTGACGTTATTCATGACACTTTGATTTCTGTTATTTATTGCACCTTCCCTCGTACAGACGCTGCAGCGTGAAGAATCCCAGGAGGTTTGCCACTTCTATGATACTGAAATGAGCGTTTCTGACACCAGCAATCCTTGCACAATAAAAGTGGCTAAGATCATGTTGTGTGAAATCTTCTTTTTTTTTTGCTTATGCTTCATGCTGATGTCAGCACATTTCTAAAATTGTGACATAATTTACAAGCAATATTGGACCTGAGAGACCTCGTGTAAAGGCTGACATTTTATGGGAGATGTCAGAGCTTAAAGAGGAATGATGTACGACTTAAGTTGTAAAAGAAAGATGTCATATAGAAAGTCCTGCCAAGATATCTCCAAAGTCATGTGCAAAGCCCTTTTTCTCCAGGCTTGACCTTACCAGTTAGTGTTCGTCTGTGTTACTTTGAGAGTGTTGTTACCTCTTTTTAACCCCCTTTGACATGTTTTGGACTCCCAAATACTCTGATCCATATTTCTGAATGTTAAATAAAGTGGCCAGTTAGCACAAGATAGCAAAGCGTGGTGAGAGGGAAGGAGAACTGTCCTGAGTACTGACTGTGAACCGGGGAATAATGCTTGTTTATTCTTTGGGGAATGCTGCTTAAGTGGAACCATGGGGTCTTATGTGAACCTGTTGTTTGTGTAACCACGGGCTGAGAGAAATATTCATTTAAATGACTGTTGTAACATAGCTTCCAGTCACCAGTGTTAGCCCTGGAAAGAAATGCGGTTAAACTCAGGAGTGAGGAAGAAATTATGCTCCATGTTGAATTTTGTAACTTGAATAGAAGTTGTGTTCTTACCAAATACACACTTTCTGCATGCTCATGAAGTGATGCTGGATTAATTATTTTGGTTCTTAAAGTAACAAAAAGATTTTCATTAAATAAATGTCTGTTAAGTCACTATCTATTGCTGAATAAGGTATTGAACACAATGGTGATTGAGCCTATGGCCCACTGATGAAAGCCTTTGCATTTGCAGTATTACAGACTGGGTGTCTTTGGCGACTTCAGCAGAAAAAAAAACAAGAGGAGCCCAGTTAGTGACGCATTTTCCATCAGCCAGCAGTGGTTGGTCTGCCAGAGAGGGTAGGCGGAGCTAAGCGGCTGCTTTTCCGCTCTCTGCAAGTGTTGCGAGTAAACAGTAATCTACTATGGCTGAACAAACAAAGAAAAGATGGATGACTACAGATACAACGCTCAGATGGAGGCAAACAGTCTAAAAAGGAAAGCGACCGTTAGCGAGGAAAATCAAGAGTTACAACCGGAGCCAACCGTGGACGTCACACATGTGACACTGTCTGGATATCTGGGAAGTGTGCTATCACAATTACCGTTTATCTTCAAGATTACAACTTTAATAAAATATATTTATATGTCCAGGCCTTTTACGTGACGTAAAGTTCCAGATATTGAAAGTGGGTGACACTGCAGCAGAAGGCTCTGTCATCCATCGATGCATGTGGGGGGAATTGAGGATGGGTAAGCTAGAAGAGACGAGTGGACAGGAGAACGAGGTTGCAGAGATCAATGTGCCACATCATGAACAGCTTTGCAGTCTAACGTGAGGGTTTCATACAGGAGGCCAGTTTAAGTGAAGTTACACTAGAATTACAATGTGTGTTTATGTGGGAATAAGAGCAGCACATTTGAACATATTCAAGTGTACTAGATTCATATTAAATACCTTGGTGAGTGATGGCTCCCCGGTGGCAGCCTGGGCGGGACAGCGGTTGGGGTCCTGGTGAGAAGCAGTGGCAGTGGAAGCCCACTGGTCTGTGTAGCCCAGAGGTGTGAAGTAACCGCAGTCCTGCACACTGGAGCTCCGCTCAAACTCCTCACACACACCGTCGCCGTCAAACACATAACACTGACTGGGTTCACCTTGGGGGATGGAGAGGAGAGTGAAAGAACAGAATTTATGAAAGAATATTAAACCTGGATTCTTATTCTGGCAGCACATACACTCATCCCCCACTGTTAGACCCCCATCCAAATGTATTTGTCAGTGAACCAAATCTGAGCAAATGTATTTTTTTATTTTCTTTGGCCACTTTTAATGTGAGTCACGTCAAATACAACCTTATCTTACTCTCTGTGCTGTCAGCAGGCTGTAAATTATGGCATGAAATGAACTTTGACTTCAATTAATTATTGTAGATCATAATAATTCTACGATGCTAATAGGCAGTAAGAGAGCATAATATGTAACTTGGACAGTTAGTTTATTCCCCAAAAATCCATCAATGGGCCCCAGGTATCTATAAGTCACCATGTGACAACAGCAGCGTTATGTGTTACAAGGAAGTAGGGCTGCATGATATATCGTTTAACGATCGCAATTGTGATGTGCGCATGTGCAATAGTCTCCTCGCAGGACATGTGATAGTGAAGCATATTAAGTGAAACACGTCAAGCTGCTACTTTATTGCTGCTCGTTCCAAAAGAAAACTCGCCAGTTTCAGGTTTTCCATGACTAATCTACAGGAAAACTCTGATATCACATTAGTGCAGCTCTTCACCAGAGCACACAGAGAACTGACCACTGTGCTGCAAAGTCTTTAGCCTTTTTTACACTGCGGTTCCGCCTCAGTGCCGTAACGAAGCTCCGTCCTCCTGCCAGCTTAATCATTTTACCAAGCAACGCCAGCGTAAAGCCGCCCCAGTATGTGTTTTTAAATAACGTTCTGGTGTAGCAGAAGCAAAATGTTCGCGAGGTGTAAACACACATACGGTGCTGTTCCGCCCTGCCGGCTCTGCCGTTTACACCAACGCCGTTTCGCCTCTGTTACTACCTCCGATGCCGGCTCAGAGGCGGAACAACTTCGCCCCACCGTTCCGCCTCTGTGCGTTCTACATAGAAGAAGAAACGTAACAGAGGCGTAATAATCCTGCCTTGAACTGGCAGTGTAAAAAAAAAAAGTGTCACCTGCCTAAAAACTGTAAACAAGCACGAACGCTGCTGTCATCACAGATCATGTCGTTAATGCTGTGGCTACGTTAATGGATCGTTCACAGAGCGGACGTGCCGCAGAGTGTTCACTTTGAGCGGCTACACCTGCAGCGCACACACGGCGTGAGGTTGTGTTTGCAGACAGGAAGTGGGAGACGCTGAGCTTTTGTTTCCTGTCACTGAGGCATGAAAACAAACTGCATTTATCTGGTATAATTTCCTGTATTTTTCAAAAATCGCAATAAATCTCGCAGAACAAAAAGTTATTGCAAAGTCAGTTTTCTTCAATATCTTGCAGCCCTACAAAGAACTGTCAAAAGTCATTCCAAGGCCACTTGAAAGCATAACAACACAGTAGTGAATGTTGAATGAGTTTTCATAGACTCATTTGGATTGATTAGTCATTTAGTGTACGTTTTCTGGCAGCAAGCTTCTGAGTCTGACTCTTTTCCAAAGTGCCTTTTAAAACAAAAGCTCAAATGATTACGGTAAAATCTGATCAAGGTTAATGGAATGTGCACCTTGGCTAATAGGTGCTGCAGTATGACTGAGCCAAAATGTAATTTTTTGACTGAACTAAGGATGTAATTAATGTTATTTGAGTCTTTGACTTCCCGTAACACAGTTACCTCTGAGCTACGAGAAATGAATGTAGACATCATGTGCTACAGCAGAAGAAGAGTGGGAAGTATCAGCGGAACAACAGCCTGTAATGCGGCAGCTATTCATAAAAAAAGGCGGCAAACATCAGGCACTTCAGAAGTTTGGCTTCATTAACATGTGGACAGCTGCAGAAGGCAGACAGACAGAGCCGTGTCAGAGAGTCAGCGCTGCACAATTGGCTTCAATTAGTCGACGGAAACATGTTTCTGATAAAAGGCAAATTAGTCAGAGACAATTCAACAGCATCTTGTCATCCCGAGTTCATTTGGCAGCACTACAGTGAGTGAACTCACCAAACACCCCGCTCTTTATTTGACAACACCTGTGAAAATGATCAAGTCTTTTCAAATCCAAGCTTGTGTATTTATCAAACCTCACAAAGGAGAACTACTTGACAATCCTTGACTTAACTATTAAGACCATCTGTTCCTTATTTACAGTCTGCATGCTGTAATCATATTGTGCAATTTAACCTTTATTTAATCAGGCAGTTCAAAAATTAAATTAAAAATCGGAGGAATCTATAAAAACAAAGCAGCACTTCTTTAACAGATGCAGCTTGACCGTGCCGTGTCTGCGATGTGATGACTATAAAAGCACTACGTGTGGTCACTGCAGAACTATGGCTAACAGTGAAAAGAACAGAGCAGGAGCAAGACAATTCAGCATAGTCGGAGTTAAATGGGTCAAGCAACTGTGGCAAGAAAACCAAAACAAATATTCTGTCTATGACTAAGAAGTAAAACTGAATAATTGGTTTTAAGTGTTGCAATTTGTAGAAACCTGTTTTTGCCAAATTGTTTTCCTTCCTAGTCATGATGTCTTTTATTGTAAAATAAGAGATGTAATAGCTTCAGTCACGGCATGGCGAGTGCTGGTGGTGGTGGTGGGGGTTAGTCTCTGCTGGTTTCCCCCTGACAGATAAATTCACTGGAAGATGGAGTTGTATCCCAACAAACCTTAACACCACACATGACTAACTACCACCCAGCTGCTCGTGGAAACAATGCATGGCCTAAAAAGGAAACATCGAACATACTGTCTCGTCTCTACTGACCTCTTGTTGGCAAATTAGTAGAATATTTGTGAAATAAATAAGCCGTACTTATTCAACTTAGCCGGTGTTGATTGCAAAATAGATGCTGCCGTGACGCTTATGTGTCGCACACGTTCGTCTGACGCTACGGTGTCGTTGTAGATTAGCATTAGGCTTGTGTTCTCAGTGCGCTCATATTTTGAATGTGTTTGCCTAATATCAAGCAGAGAAAACACATGTTATTCAGCCTTCTGCTTTCAATGGAGTGTTTTGGGTAAACCCCTCTCCATGTTGTGTTTTCGTGCTTCTGTTGTGGCCTGTCTGCATGCTTCAGACAGGGCGAGGGTGCAGACACAAAGTATTGTCGTCCTGTGGTGGAATCACAAACCGTGAGGCCGCTCTCTGTGGCTTCTTTGTTTGTCTTTTGCCCTGTTATGCTGCATGTTTTTGGTACTTTTTGCTGCTTATTTAACCACCTGACCCAGGGTTAACGGAGAAACATTCGCCCTGGTCTCACGGGTAAACACTGCAGGGGATGCTATTCAAAAGGATTCCAATACTTTTTATATATTCGGTTATTTAGCATTAATATCACTGCAAATGGCACTGTATGTTCATTTGGACATAGGTTGGATTAAAACATCCATCCATCCATTATCTCTACCGCTTATCCTGTTCAGGGTTGCGGGGGCTGGAGCCTAATCCAGCTGTCGTTGTGCGAGGGCTGAGGTACGCCCTGGATTGGTCACTAGTCAATCATAGTGCTGACACATAAAGACATACAGATCTTTTACGCTCACACTCACACCTACGGGCAATTTAGAGTCACCAGTGAACCTAACGAGCATGTCTTTGGACTGTGGGAGGAAGTACCCGGAGAGAGACTCCACACAGAAAGGCCCACTTCGTCCGAACCAGGAACCTTCTAGCTGTGAGGAAACAGCGCTAACCACTGCACCAACAAGCAGCCCCGAATAAAAACATAAACAAGGATAAAATACAAACTGGGGTCAAACTGGGCTTAAAATTTCTAAATTCAAAACAGGTGAATTTCTTTTCGGTGACTAAATCTTGAAAGTCCCACCAAGATGTTTTCTGGCAGCCACATGAGTCACTGAGCCACACAAATGTTTCTTAATGTTTCTCATCTTACCATAAATCTTTGCTTGTTGATTCTAAGAGCAAATTCTGCATTTTTGCCAAAACCTCACCAAATGTTAACCTGGCCAAAACCCTAACCACAGCTGATCTTTTATTATTCTAAGCTTCTTATTGGGTAAAAAAGAAACAAAGTTGCCAAGAAATGACAAGATTTGATTGTGGCATTTAGAGCTACAAGGTGGCCCGCAGTCACATTGCTGAGCCATTGGGTCATTGTACAACAGCTGTCAGAAGCAAAGGCTTTCATAGCTGGTTATCATCTCTCTCACTGAGGAGCGCTGGCTGACTCTCATAGATGCTGTTTGATGATAAATAAAATCAAAAATGGCAGAAACATCTAAAACACAACTGTTAGTGTGAGCTGATTATTGTGAGTCTGATCCAAAACCACAACATGATCTTTGATTAAAATCAAGAAACTTCATTTATTCTAAAGCCCAGGCCTGCATCGATCAAATCAAACACATGCCTGACATATTCCTAAGACTGAACAGTGGACTTGAAGTGTTCCTAATGTCAAGAGGCTTTAGATATCCAAACAGGATTTTGGACTAAGTAAACCAAGGACTTAAGTTTGCCCGTCAGGTCATCTGTTTCCTCTTATGTTGCGGTGATGCTACAGTAATGGTTTGTGGAATCTGTTCAAGCCAGAAGCTTTTATGTCTTGTAAATTAAACTTGATTGACTTGATGTTTTTTTCTTCACACTGCTGCGTGCACAAATGAGAGAGATCAGGCTATTAAGTGACTGCTCTAACACACTAAAACTTTATATGGTGTTGCCATTGTTTTGAAAGAAACCCCACTGCTCAACATCCTGTCAGCTTAATACTGTGTGTGTGTGTGTGTGTGTGTGTGTTTGGACCAATGACTGTATATATAGATGGACGACGCGTCTCCATCTGCTCCCATTGTACGAAAGTGATGCCAAAATAGCCCCTGTGATAGGCGCTGCCATCTTGCAATGGTGACGTCATTTGGAGCCAGAGTCTGTGCAGTAGAGATCGGCGAGTGGCGCTGCCATAGCCACTTCTGCTAACCAAAACACACACTTAACTTACCGATAAAGCAGCAAGGATCTTGCTCACCGGCGTGTTTAACAGCAGAACAGCTTCTTTGTGTCCGTCTGAGGTTAACGTTCACAGGTATGAAAACTTCAATGACTGTAGTGATTGTTTTTGTTTCGTTTCCTCTCGCCGTTCGTCCTCCGCTCTGCTAATCAGGAACTGAACGGCTGCAGGAGCCGTATTTGTCAACTGAGCTGTCAATCATCATTTTTACAGCATCAAATAACTAATTTAAAATAAACTTGTCCGAAAAATTAACACTTGGACGTAAGTCAGCATGATAAGAACTAACTATAATGACAGAAACCATGTTTGAGAAAAATGTATTTGACGTGTATTTTGATTTTATAGTTTGACTCATGTCCCATCAGTTAACATGGAGGAGGCAGGCTTTATGACCTATACTGCAGCCAGTCAGCAGGGGGCAATAGAGAGGGTTTGGCTTCACTTTTAGGGAGCTGTCATGTCGTCCATCTTTTTATACAGTCTATGGTTTGGGCACAATATAAACTAGAGACATTTCTTTCTGAACTGGAGTGAATGAGACTCACCAATACAGTTGAAACCCGTCTCCTTGATGCATTTCTTAGAGCAGCCGTCACCATCCAACAGATTTCTGTCGTCACACTCCTCTAACCTACAGAAAACCAATCATCATCATCATCACCCACATTAAAATATTAATGATCAACGTGTTACCATCAGGCATGACACAAACCCCTGTATGAGGCCGTCTCCACAGTAGGGCTGCCCATGTGTGTAGACCAGAGGTGGGGAGGGATCACTGAGGAGACCGTCTGCCTCCACCTGGATCATGTACTGGTACTTGACTCCCTTCTTTACCGAGCTGGAGAGGAGAGGAGGAGATCAGAGGGAAAATGGTTTCATGATTGCTTAAAACTGTATTTTGTTGGCAAAATAAAATGGTTTAATAAAAGTCCACAGTTTGTCATGTTCTTCCAAGTAGCAGTAAACAAGGTTTTACTGCTCTGTGGTTCGAACTGACCTTCGCAGGCTTGTTGATCGGTACAAATGATGACTCATTCAAAACAAAATAAGGACAAACTATTGTGGTTATTGGTGCCAGCGTAGTGCAATTTCCTTCAAATACCATTCTTTACTTTGTGCTATGAAGAGAGGAAGTACTGTATTTGCAGTATGTCCCCCAGCAAATCAATTCAGCATGAACCTGATGGATTCTTCCAACGATGGGTAATGAGACTGCAGCAATAAAGTGGAAGTTGCAATTGCGGTGGCTTCTATCTTATAACCTTGCAGTATCCAGTGACCTTTAAGCCCCACAGCAGGAAGTGGTGTAAAGATACCTTGGCTCCAGTGTCGGAACTATTGATCTGTTTTGGTGGGCTCTGTCTATAAAAAGAGCCCCCTCCCTGTTTGCCCAGCACAGACCTACTGCTTCTGTATGCAGCAGCACAAGCACAAATCACTCAGGTCTGTCAGGTTTCTCCAGACTGTACACATTTCCTTTATTAATTATGGATCAGAGGAGGAAATGAAGAATTGAAAAACTCCACCCTCGCCTATTCATCTGTACTGTATCTATATCTGGACGAATCCTCCGAGCTTCTGTCACAGCTCTCTTCCCCTCTGCTCTCAGAGCTTTCTCATTACCTCATGATAATTATGGTGAGGTTTAGGTCATCTTCTTTCCATTTGCAGTGCTCCACTCCCTACCTGAGGAGCTTCTAGCTGGTTATGAAACAGACTGAAATTACTGATGATTCTATGTGACCTACAGAAGAAAACAAGACCATCAGTGACCAGATTTCTACATTTTTAATGGCTGTTACCTTTGCTAGTTGGGTCTGAGTCAGACCAGGCGCTTAACAGCACGCAAACAGGAGACGTCTTTATTTACATTTTCCAGAAAAAGGATTCAGTGTGAGTGATAGGTTTGACTGTCTACAGAGTGCAGGGGGAGTTATGTATGGGACAAGATAAGCAAAGAGATAAGAGGTGCCATTTTGTCCACAGGGGTCGCCAAGATCGACACTAAACAAAAGTTCCTCACAGAAGCTTTAAACAACAAACAATAACAAAAATCATTAAGCAATGTTTGTTTTTTGAAGTTATAATGTTGAACTTTCGTTCTCTTTGGCGGCACCTATGGTGATAAACGGTAATTGCGGGAGCACACTTCCCAGAAATCCAGACAGTGTTGCATGTGTGACGTCCACGGTTGGCTCCGGTTGTAACTCTTGATTTTCCTCGCTGACGGTCATCGATCTTTACTTTGTTTGTTCAGCTATAGTAGATTACTGTTTACTCGCAACACTTGCAGAGAGCGGAAAAGCAGCCGCTTAGCTCCGCCTACCCTCTCTGGCAGACCAACCACTGCTGGCTGATGGAAAACGCGTCAGTTACTGGGCGCCGCTTGTGAATTTTTCTGCTAAAGTCGCCACAGACACCCAGTCTGTAATACTGCAAATGCAAAGGCTTTCATCAGCGGGCCATAGGCTCAGTCACGATTGTGTTACCTCATTCGGCGATAGATAGTGACTTAACAGACATTTATTTAAATGAAAATCTTCAAGATTATTACTTTAAGGATGAGCTGACTGCATACTTACATGGTAGAAAATTCCCTTTAAATCTACCAGAAATGTGACTACAGATTAGACTCATTGCCAGGAGGGTAACAAATGTTGATATTTAACAGTTAAGAAAGAAAATAAAAATGGAAATGTAATCCAAACAAAACAGGATGCTTATGCAACAAGGCAACACAAAAATATTTAAATGCTTGGATATTCTTGAAAAGAGTTTTATGCAACCATGTCTGAGGACAAATGTGTTTTTTTTCAATCTTTCCAAACAGTCTCCGAAGGTTAATCTGCAGTCAAAGAGTCAGTTGGGAATAAATCTACAAAATGGAAATAATGGCACAAACTTTGGGAAAGTCTTTCTTCAACAGCATCTATGGTGTCATAGACAAAAAAGTGAACTAGTTGTTAAAGAATATAAAAAAAGAGCAACTGAGAAGCTCAAATACTGCAGGCGTATACTCCTCCTCTCACCTTGTTTATGCAGCATGAGGTTTGCATGATGGTTTCCAAAAGTCATAAAAATTGTCAGACCCAGACCACCCTTCCATGTGGGGCGAGGGGGTTCAAGATGCTGTTTAACCATTTGTCAAGTACTTGGATGGTTACGTCGGTCAATCAATAGCTTTCAAAACGCCCTGCCAGCTCACCTTTCCAAGGAGGCCGCGTCCGACCGTTTATGTAACTTTTTGAAAGCAACAATCTGACATTCTCACCCACTTCACACAGCGATTGGCCGGCTGTGAGGCAGTGAGAAAAGAGCCAAGGTTTAAGCTTTTGTTTCAATCTTTCCTTCTTCATTTGTTACACAACCGTTTGAGGCGTGATGAACTACTGAGTGCAACACTGTGTCTGCCTTCCAGGAGGATGTCTGGAAAGGTGAGCCATTATACACATATTTAAACAATATTGCTTCCCCCTCTTCTCTGTGATGGCTGGTGTTGTGTTAAAGTCTGTTTCCCCATCAGATGGTGTTTCCCTCCTGTAATAATGTTATTTCCCTTACTGCAGTACTAAACACTGGGGTTAGGGCTTAGGTTGAGATCAGGTTAAGCATGCAAAAGATGACCGGTTTGGGTTGGGTTCAAGTTAAAGCCTCTGGATGTGTGGCTATAAATAGTAAATATGCTTAAATGATATCAAATGTCTTATTAAGCAGCCAATGAGATCTGAGTGAAAATAAACCTTTATAACTATCAGAAAATCAATCAAAAAACTGCCAGCAGACACCAACACTCTGAGTTTTCCATAAGAACCCGGCAACTACCTTCTCATTTTTTTTTAAGTTAAAGTTGTAATCTCAAATATCTCATTTTCGTTCTCTTTGACGGCACCTGTGGTGATAAACGGTAATTGTTGGAGCACACTTCCCAGATATCCAGACAGTGTTGCATGTGTGACGTCCACGGTTGGCTCCGGTTGTAACTCTTGATTTTCCTGGCTGACGGTCGCTTTTCATTTTAGACTGTTTGCTTCATCTGAGCGTCGAGTTTGTTTCTTTTTCTTTGGATTTTCAGTTATTTTTCAAGTTGTATCTGTAGTCATCCATCTTTTCTTTGTTTGTTCAGCCATAGTAGATTACTGTTTACTCCGGAAAAGCAGCCGCTTAGCTCCGGCTACCCTCTCTGGCAGACAAACCACCGCTGGCTGATGGAAAACGCGTCACTAACTGGGCGCCGCTTGTGATTTTTTCCGTGAAAGTCTCGCCAGACACCCAGTCTGTGATACTGCAAAGGCTTTCATCAGTGGGCCATAGGCTCAATTACCATTGTGTTACCTCATTCGGCGATAGATAGTGACTAAACAGACATTTATTTACATGAAAATCTTCGAGATTATTACTTTAACCCTGTCATTGTCGAATATATACCATTTAACTGAATGAAGGAATTTTGTCGGCTAGTGAGCTTTAGTAAACTGCAGCTTGGCTCGAGGCCACAAAGCCCAGCAGAGGATCGTCAAAGAGACACTGATTTTAACGTGAAACTTTTGTAGTCAGTGTTTTATTTAGTTTTGTTTTATGCAAACAGATGTAAAAAACTTGTGAACACAACACTTAAGGAAACCTAAACAAAAAGAGCACCCACAAATAGGCTAGCAGCAGCTCAGCACTCTCCCAATCCTGACGTCCTGTGTCGGCCAAAGACGAGCGTCGAAGAGACAAAGGTCATTAATGTGAAACTGCTTTATGTAGCGTTTTTCCAGGTTTTGTGTAACAGGTCTGTTTGTTTTGAACAGGGTAAGACCTCTTCCAGTGTTTGGCTCTCGGTTAAAACCTTGTGAACGAGGAACACAGAAGGGTCATTTAAAAAAAACTTGGTTTGGAAAGTAAACAGACGACTGCTCAACTGAAGGTACAAGTTGTGGACTTTAAGGGGGCAGCTTTAGTTCACTCACTGGTCTGAAAATGATTTCCTTCAATGTACAACCACAGAATACCTTGTTAATAAAGATGTCTGAAGCACTTTTTTCCCCACAAATTGTAATCTCATTGAACAGTAACATTTCAATGTGAAGGGTTCTGATTAACAAAGCAGTCTCTCTGGTCCCCTTCACTCATGCCTCCCTCTCTGTGTTCCTCTCGGTGCTAACTGTGGTGCAAATTCAGCAGGAGGAAACGGCTGAGGACCAGATCCAAGCAGTCACTGGTGTTTATGGCCTCTGCTGCTCACATTTGGTTCATATTCAAAAAATGAAAAAAAAAAAGTGCCTCTGCTTTCTTTGCTTACCTCTGCAGAGCTGTTGTCTCCCTCTGTCCTCTCAGCCTTCCTCGTCCCTTTCCTCGCCCTCAGTATCTTCTGCTAACTTTCATTTCTTCTTCCTCCCTCTTCTCTCTTTAGGTTTATCTTCATCTTTTCCAATTCTCTTTGTCTCCTTGCTCCCTCCTCTTCTCATCCTTCTCTCTTCTTTTCCAAACTCATTGCTCTCAAACACCGTTTTCCCCTCGCATCAACCCCTCTCTGCCCTCCTCAGTCCCACATAGCTCAATTCCCACTGGTTCTTACATCTTTTTGCACTTAGACACAGCTTGTGTAACATAGTAGACGTGTTCCCTGAAAAATAAACTGTTTTTGAAGCGGTGTCCACCTTACATCTGCCCTGTTCTGTACAACAGCAACAACTCCTAAGATATTCAAAGTGCCAGAGCTTTAAAATCAGCCCCAAGTGCATGACAACTGTCAAATCCTGGCAGGTACTTATCGGCTTTTTGTGCAAGAGTTGGTCAACAAATCATGAGAGCGAGGAGATTTAGGGTTTGTGGCTTTACATTTGGATTCCAGTGATTATTTGGACGGGCCGCAATACAAGACAGGACACTGTACAACCGATTCAACTTAGCTCTGAAAACTTGAGCATGCTTTTGATTGAATATACGCTTGTTGAAAGAGATTTGGATCAGTAGCCGCAGCGTAGCATCGCCATGTTGGAAGCATTTGTGTTTTGTGCTGTTCAAACAGAAACAGACCCAAACACTTTGGAGAGAGACAGATAACTGTGGATTAGCAGATCTGAAGACGCACACATAGACATGGAGGTATGCTGGGGAACTTGTACTTAGTGTTGACCCTAAATAACCTTATTTTTCATCCTCGGTCTTATTTTCCTCTGAGCTGCTGATGTCTGGCATGGCAGTGTGTGTATATGTGTGTGTGTGTACCCAGCATGAGTAGTTGGCCCAGCCTTAATGTTATAAATATTCATCTACACCTGAGAGAAAGCCAGACTGGCCTCAGATGGAGTCCTGGGTATTTTACGGTGGTTTGGACAGAAAAACAACACACCTGTCAGTTCCCATTACGCCCTGTGTTTACCTCCTGCACAGCGTGGTTTATGAAACAGAATGCCTCTATAAACACATTCTGGGTAACTCTAATGCCACTTGCAAAATAGTTGTCCGTTGACCATAGCCTGTATAAAAGAAGTGGATGTAGCTGCTGTGATGTCACCTATTTGTTTTGTGGACCAGCATTTGAAGCCTGGAGTTTGGCACAGCCTGAAGAAGGCTGTTCTTGCCGCTATGCGTGGGTTTTATGCTTGTTTATATTTTAATTATTGTCCATGATTTTAAACTTTTGCACTACGAAAAAGGCAACTCAACAGAGGCTTTTACTTTTTCCAGAAGTGTCATGTTAGTTTTCACTTTTTCAATTTCTGACTTCCCACAAAATAGCAACTTTATCACACTTTTGTTTGAACTTCTGCTCATTCAAGGCCCTTTTTTTCTAGAGTTTGGCATTTTGTCTGTGGCTTTTGGAGCCAGAAGTAACCAGCAACTTGTCAATCACTAAGGCTGCATTCATACTGAAGCTGAAAGTGTCCAAATTCAGATTTTTTCCCCCTGTGTGACTCAGATCAGATTATTTCAAATCAGTGTGAACAGCAAAAAGTTGCATGATGTTGCAGTTTTTAAATTTGGAACTTGGCTACTTGAATATGTGGTACTAAATCAGAATCCAAAACGTGTGACCCGCATGCAACACGCAAATTGGAATTGGTCTACGTTGCCTTGGAAATATGCACATTTCCAGGAGTGATTCTAAAGAAGAACAACAAGAAGAAGAAGACTGCTGTTTGGGGAGATGACGCTATCCAATCAAAACTAGAAGGCCGAAGTGTGTTAGAAAATCGAATCCTCTTGTCTGTTTTGCCATCTCTGATGGAGATGTCGCTTACTTGCACAAAAGTTTGTGCACATCCAAAGTCCCAATGCCAGAGAGACATCCATGTTATAGGGAAAACGAATGTCAGTGGATGTGACGTCTTTTGTTATTGTTGTTTGCGCACTTGTGTCTTTTTTTAACTCATTTTCTGTTCACATTTATATCTTACCTTATTCTAAAATAGATATGAACAGTGACCCCACAAAACTGATATGAGCCCAAAGTCAGAATTGAGCATGCATACCTGCAGAATGAATGCAGCCTATATGGCCACACCCTAAATCATATCCTGCCTTATTGTTGCTTTACCTTGAAACTTGAACGTGATTGACAAAATGAAAATCATTCTGTATTGAGGCTTTCTTTGAATTAGCAATTTGAAGCATGAATTCATTAGCAAGATGTTTACTGAGGTAGTAAATCAGGTGAGAAGTTGGGCCATTTTCTTGTAAATTTGAGACCTTAAGACCACTCAAAATGTTCCTTATAGTTGTAATCTTGAAGATCTGAGTTTCATTCTCTTAGGCGGCACCTATGGTGATAAAAAGGAATTGCGGGAGCGGCGCTTGTGATTTTTTCAGCGAAAGTCGCCAGACACCCAGTCTGTAATACTGCAAATGCAAAGGCTTTCATCAGTGGGCCATAGTTTCAATCACCATTGTGTTACCTCATTCGGCGAAAGATAGAGACTTAACAGACAAATCTTCATTTTTTTCCAGAGCTGTATAATCAGACTTCTTTTTGCCCCCTGATGGCCATTAGAATTAAAGCAGGTTTTATGAACTTTCATATTGGCCTCACTTTTAAAACCAAAGAGTCTGCGTCCTCTTCTTTTATACAGTCTATGCTGTTGACCCATTTCATATGTCTATTCACAAACTGGAGTCACTATTATAATGTATAGGATAACCTTACAGGACTAATTGATTAAAAATGCTTTGATTGCAAAAAACACACATTAACAAACACCTGAAAACATTCATCATCTACCTGTCGGTGAATGTCTGCAGGGTCTGAGCTGTCGTGGCTTTGCTGGCGAAGGGTGGCAGCCGTTGAATCCTGTAAAGCAGAGGTTTGCAGCTGGAGCACAGCGGGCTGCCGGGTCCTGAGGACAACATGGCAGCATCGATCTCCATCTTCTCATCAAAAGTGCAGAGCTTTATCGCGGCGATGGCAGCGGTGTGAGTGTCGAGGCGCAGTGTGAGGGGCATGTCACAGAAGACATGCTGGGGTCCCAGGTTAATGCTTTTCCCTGTGTCTGTTATCAGCTCTATGTTGGCTATAGCTGGGTTTTCTGTCAGAGGGAAAAACAAAGAGCTGTTATTTATTTTTTTAACTTCAATGTCCAACCGTGTTTTTTACGTTTAACATAGTAGCAAGGGTAAGCGGCAACCTGCAGTTCCTTTCTCCTCCGTTTTGTTATTAGAAGCTAATTTACTGTTCAAGATAACTGTACGGGGGGTGATTTTTTTTTTTATAACACACCTGTTTTAATTATATTAAGCCTTAAATCATAGGGGCCGGATCACTTGATCGACAGGTGGATCCTGCTGGCTGTCTGCTAGACGTCAACACAGACACACAGACACTGAGCTTAACTTCACCTGTTTGTGTTGTTGGAGACTTTTGGGGATTTTTTCATTCAAAGTTTGGACACATAATCTCTCTCTGTGGGATTTATGGAACGTGCCGTGCAAGAAGTCTGAGCTCCAGCTTTTCGCTGAGTTAAATTATAGTGTCATTGTACTGATATATTTTTGGCATTAAGTAGCAGGTATACTGTGCTCGCTATATCTCGCTTGTTAGCTTGTTCAGTGTTTATCAAACATTTATTTAATCGTAGGCCAGTAAATAGGAGTCAGAAGTTGTTGGCTTTTCCCCGGAGAGTTTACGGTGGACCGTAGTGATGAGAAAATCGGTACTTGTCGTTCACTCGCCTCTATCTCACCGGGCGAGCGAGCGGAGAGTCCGCTACTTCTTTAGTCTGATAAAATAAACACCTGCAGTCAGTCACTGTCACAAACAGAATCTCCTCTGTGGGAAACACGAAGTTAAACTAGCTCATTCACGAGTTAAAGGATCAACCACAGACACAGACTGTTTAGCTCTGATACTGTAACCAGTCTTTTCTGCAGCACCACCCTCTCATCCAAATTTGGTCACTTCAGGCTCCAGTAGACCAACATGGCAGCGGCCATTTTTCGGCTTCATTTACGCAGTCGAGGACCCATTGGGTGACGTCACGGTGGCTACGTCCATTATTCATACAGTCTATGAGCAAGGGTTATGTCTGGTGGTCATTCATGTATTTATAGACAAAGGTATGTGTTGACTGGTTTGACCGAGCATTCTCCTTGTGTTTGAATATCCGTACAATGAGCTATTTCTTCCAAGTCATTGTGGTTAGCTGTAAAAAGGTCAATTTGCTGAATAAAGTTGTAATCTACTAATTTTTGCAAGCTCATGTTTTGAGGCTATGGCTGCACAAGCGAATCCCAAACCAACTGACGCCTATTAAGTTCGGTCTACCACTGAAAGTTTTTAAATTTCAGGACTTTGGGGCATCGGTTACATCAAATTCTGCAAGTATTTTCAACGAAAGCGAAGCTTGAGGATACAGGGAATTTTCATCATTTGCTGTCTATGCTTTGCTAAGTAACCCTAACTGCACAAGCATTCTAACATATGACCCATGTTGGAACATATTCTATTCTTTTCTAACATGCAAACAACTGTATCACTTCTACTTCAGTGAATATAAAAATTAGTACCACATTTTTTAATCAGACATTTATTTTATGCACACAGAATTGCAACTGGCCACACACTTGTGAAGTGAAGTGAGCTTAGTCGAACCCATAGCGGACTGATGTTTCTGCTCAGATTCTCTCTAGTGGTTGCTCCATCTTTTCAGATATGTTTCCTGCCAGCTCTGCGTATAACTCTGCTACTCTTTCTAGAACCGACAGTATTTCCAGTTGTACTTTCTAATCAGCTTTCGTCTATATCCGACAAACCAAACTGATGCAATAAAGCTGCTGTGCAGTGAAACCTACTCGAAGAGATGTACGTGACCCAGAGGGTGAGCGTGTGTGGTACAATCGGGTGGAGGAACCTCAGTGTGAGGGTGCAGCCCTCCGTGTCGGGACATGGTGACGTCACATTGGTGTCATAAAGGCTGAGCTCGGGACTCCAGGCCTGCAGGCTGGGTTCACAGGGCTGCTCCACGTCAGGCGGACCTGGGGTTCAATCACATCACACAGACACACTCGCTTATATTCACGTAGGCTCAAAGCAAACTGTTCCTACAATACAGCTTAAAGTCTATGTTGGTGTTGTCCTACCTTTTCCTCAACGTCTTTGCCCACTTCACTTTAGAAGTGACGGATTTAACAAATTTCCCAGTATTACTTTTAACAACTTCCAGCAAACACTCTTATTATTAACAACAGAGAGCAGCATTTTCCAGTAGAGGAAGTTACGAGTCATCCCCTCCTTACATAAAACATGGCCCACATTCAAAAACACAGTAGTAACTCCATTACACCAGACAAAATGAGTTGTTAATTGTTACAGTGTAAGTGATTAGCACAATGGAATACCATTACGGTAGTGTTATTATCAGCTGTGTCCCAGGTAAAAGTAGGAAAAATCAGGATGTTAATGAGGTGTTACATATTTCACACCCGCTAGGATGACGTCCAGATCGGCCTAAGTGGGCAAATAAATGAAGCAGAACTGTGAACTGTGATTTCCGAAGGCTGTTTCTATTTCTTAGCTTCCTCATTTTAACGACTACTGAAGCACCAGACGTATGAATACAGATCTCAGATCTTGGTCTCAATGTTTTTAAACTTCACTTATAACGAGCTGGAGGAATATCAAATATGAAGTACGTCTGATGCTGACTTCCTTTGTGGAGCAGGTGGGAGGTATTTGGGAGATGCTTATAGAAGCAGCTTATGGGACATACGGTAAGATCAGAGGCAGGATGTGGCACCACAAAACACAAGCAGTAAAGGAAACAAAGGATAAAGGATTTAGAAACGTCACTTTGTTGGGGCAGTTAAAACAAATGTCCATGAAAAACACACATTCAGGTAAATTCACCCGATTCTGCAGCTCAGTGCAGCTCCACAGACGGCCTTAGACTGTTTTAGTTTTTCCTGCCCACAACTCACATGTGTCAGGTCACACATTGCAACATGATACAGTGATAATATGTTAATATTAAAATTTTAGTTCCAGTACCTCTAAGTGGGAAAAAGAGGGATTAGTGCAGCCAAAGGGTAAAGTCAAACGTGTTATTGCAGGGATGTGACCAGGGGATTTTTGTATCTTGGCAGATGTGAAATCAGTTTGCTGGTTTGAAGTCCATTAGTCTCCGTTCACACTGCAAGCCTTAGTGCTCAGATCCTCAGATTTTTTTTCCTTCGGCTGTTAAAATGTGTCCAGTGGTCACTGTCCTGAACTGACCTGCATGCACAACAGATCGCTACGCGCAGCACGCTGTCGTATGTACTAAACATGGGTGCCGTGGAAGTCAGCGTTTATGGTTTTATGTATAAACTGATGTGCCGTCACCACAAAAAAAAACTGATTTTGGCCACATTTGCCCGCTGTCTGAACGTAGCCTTAGCAGCTCAAGCTCAAAAAGTTATTTGCAACTGAATGAGGCTGAGACTGCAAGTGACAATGTTTGCCACCAGGAGCAGATATTGTATTTGCTTGTTTGCACAGTATTAATATGAACAGAAGGCAAATATTTATCAATTTAAATCAACACTTGTGTAAACATGTTAAGCTTTTCAATTGGTACAATATATGAATCATTGTTTTGCCAGAGTTTTGATACTTTAAGATGAGCTGCATTTCAATACTTTCATGCCACACAAGAGAATAATCCTAAAGATGTATCTAACCACTGTGTTACCAGCATGACGCTGTTTATATCAACTGTGCTAGACATCTTTTTACATTATTGTACATCTTATCTACAAAAATATGTGGAGAAGCAAATTTCTCAATATAGAAATAAGTTAAAACTTCTGTTAACAATTTTTTTTAGGGAAACAATAATGAACAAACAGCATACACAAACATCTTGTGTAGCTACGTGTAGACGTAAAGCAAATATGAACTTCTGCATTGTCATTAGTGTTGTGAAGTCTACAAACGATCCGATTCTTTTGAACGGCTCTTTGGTGCCAACGACAGGAACCGAGCCGTAGGTGACAACCGTCCAAATTTCGCTGCCTGCCCTCGATCCACTCCCCTTTATGCCAAATTACCACAGGCAGCTTTTTTCAACTGCAACTCCGCTATACGAGGTCACGTGCAGCGGAATCATGTCACCACAACGTAGTGCCGACGGTGAACAACATTATAACTGTCCGCCACGTTTGTTGTTTTTTTGTTGGCATCTCTGTGGTCATGTTTCATAAATTATTGGCATAAATTGACAAAAAAAAAAAGAAGAACAATGAGACGGCTCTCGGGAAGAAACCTAGCCATAAGATCCGGCTCCCATCAAAGAGCTGTAAGTCCCAACACTTGTTATATAAGTTTTATGTCATTATGTCCGGATGTTTTCTCAGTCAGTGTGTTTTCATGCTCCTACAAATATCTGTTTATCTCATATCTTTACATATTTGAAGTTAAGTTTAAACGTCGGTTTTCTGCAAACTAACTTCTTTCCATTCTCATTTTTAGCTTTTATGTTTGACATGTTTGATGGTTTTGCTTCCTCTTTACTACCAGTCCCTCATTTTGAATTACAAACCACCTGATGCTTCATGCAGCACCGAACTCAACAGGAGCGCAGGATCCTGCTTTCTCTACTCAAGCTCAATCCAGTCAGGTCTGTGGCACGGGGCAACATTTAGGGGAAATGTAAAATGTAAAAGACAGTTTTGCAAACCACTCCGGCCAAGTGTGTTGTGCCGTTAAACTCTTGTTTTGTGTTGTCAGGCATGACATCCGCATTGAATTTGTCCAATTTCCCCTCTTCCTTTCCCCCCGCTGAAGGCGATATTGCCCATCTCCGCTGGCTGACAAAGCGCCCCCTCGCATCATCGTCTTTAGAAGTGGGAACGAGTGAAAAGGGAGCCAGGGGAGCCAGCAGACTGGCTGTCTCCTAAGCTGTATGCATACCACTGTTTAGAGTAAGACTGTAATTGACTCTTTATCATCATAATGATCCCGCAGCGAAAGAGAGGGAGCTGTAATCCCCCCTGTTCCTCCTCGCCGCTTGTTTTCGAAGCATAAATTCCAGCAGAGGATTTCCACATATTTGGGTAGAGTTTCCACGGAAGAGAAGGAAAGTGTTACTGTGTTCCTTTGGTGTTGGGTTCACAGTGTCTCTTTATCTTTTTCTGACTATAATTCTTCCGTCTTTCTTTCTCTTAGCTTTAATGTTTGCTTCCTTGAGTTGCTTTTTTCTTTCTTGTTTGTTTCCCCAGACATGTCAGAGGAAACCGGGCTTCTCCAGAAATTATGATTGGAATAACAAGGTCCATGTGCTTACATGAAGTGTAATGTTTCAAAGAACAGTTCTACAGGATTACAAGATACAATTCTTTTGGCTGTTTTGTTTATGACGGAGTTTCAATGTTTGAACAGCACCCAAACATTACCCAGAGCAGACGTTTTGCCTAATAATCCTACCTCTCGCTTTGGCTACACCGAGACAGAGAGTGGTCTGTAGCTGAAGGCAATTATCATTTAATGATTTTCTACTTTTTCCTCTTCCAGGAGCCATTAGCCTTGCACGCACCTGAAATTTACAGGGAAGAGACGAGTGTGTGTGTGTGTGTGTGTGTGTGTGTGTGTGTTTGGTGGGAAGGAGGGTGATTTTCTCTGTGGTAACAGGAGACAGAAGTAGAACTCAAGGACACAAACTAAAAACCTGGAAACGGCAACATTCCCCACTGTCAGTAATTAGTGTATCAGGAGAAAAATAAATCATAATGACAATATTAAAAAAAACACCTATTTAAATCAGTAAAAACTGTAATGCTGAAAATCAAACTCAAATTTAGTTGCAGCCTTACATGCAGTAGGTAAAAGGCTATACTAAACATTCATCTATTTTCTGTTGACTGACCGACTGCCTCCTCAGGTGTCCAGTAGCCTGACGTGTCACAGATGCGCGGTGAGGTGGCCTCATGGGCGTACTGGTGGAAAACACCGTCTTTCTCACAGTCTCCACAGTCGATACCAGATACATGGACGGAGGAGCTGGGACTGAAAAAGGAAAGGGAAGAGCTGATCATGAAACATCACCTCTCTCTTTAAAGACCAGATCAACAGTAATAATGACAATAATAACTTGCTTTGTTTTTTACTTTACATGGACAAAGCGAGAAGCTATGGTGAACAAGAACAGCGCAGAAAGAGGATGTGGAGGTAAAAAAAAATGTTTTGGATAAATCTGTGTAGGATTATTGTTCAGGTCATTTTCTCTTAGTGAGGAGATATGACGTGACCACATTATTTATTGAAAAAAGTTTGTGACATTGGTCATCATGCACAAGACGTTAACAACACCGATGGAAAGGTTACTGGAGGATAGAACCAGGCTTTCACTCTGTTGATGGTTCATGTTAGCAGCCTGATTATATGTTCAGTAACCAGACATTACATTATTGTCTATCGTGGTTTTTTTAATGCATCACGATTCATATAGCAAAGTTCTTTAATAAGAAAAATGTATTAACAAAACAGGGGACAGCTCTCTGTTAAGAAATCTCAAACTTTTCAGATCAACGAGGAGCCACTGAACGCACCATTGGCTCATCAGGCTAGGGCCAATCCTGGCTTGTGTCATTGAGAAAATCAGTACATACGTTGGGACTTGGACTTTCACTATACTGAAGAGGCAATACATGCAACATGTTGCTGGCACTGTTGTCACTCACAGCAAGTGCAATTGTGTGCTCATCATGCAGTGCATGAGTTTAAAACAAATCCCCCATCTCGCTCATCAGAAAAAAAGTCCCTCTTTCACTGAAGCAATCATAGGACTTAGTGAACATAACACTAGTATACATTTTCAGTCCATAGTTGGGGGCAACAACACACAACACTAAATTTGGTGTATTCCTTGAAGAGGTAATAAATAAATTAGAGTATGATCCAATGCGATCGTACCTCTGATGAAGTGGTCCCCGTATAGGTGGCAGCCAATAGACAGAGACAGAATCTGGACTCTGGTCTGTGACTATGGGGGCCAGAGGGATGGGGGCAGGTCTCTGGTCCATCAGCCACTTCTGGTAGACCAAGTCAAGATAACAGTGCATCCGGGCCACTTGGTTGGGAGTGAAATGGTTGGTACAGTTGTCGTCTGATGTAGTGCAATAGAAAGGAAAAGCATTAATCAGATTCAAACAATTTAAGAAGTAATAATAAAGGCAACAGATGAGAGGAGGTGAGAAAACACCCTGTGAATGTAACAGCAATATCCTTGAGGAACCTTTCAGATTGTGTGGAACCTTATCTGAATATACCAGGCAACAATCAGCTATAATAGTTTCAGAGATATTTTACACACGACTTAAACAAACGTATCATTCTGCTCTAACGATATAGTGACGCATGAAAAGGATTAAAGTGCTGGGTGCAAAAACTATCATATGTGTAAATAGGGTTTAAATAATCATCTTAACCTAGTTTGACAATCAGTATTTTTTTTATATCCTCATACATACTTATAGACTATAATTGGGATTATGTCATTACTATATTTTGTTCATGGGATGCACACAGCAACAAAAAGCTGAAATTAACAAATTAAGGGGGGAATTCACCAAGAATGAATTGTGGCCGCTTATAGCACCTGTTATCTGCCACGTCTCAAGGTCTGATTCACAAAGCAAATTGCACTGATGATTTTCAAGTGCAAACACGCCCAGAAAGTTTCGCAGATCCGTGCAGTTTGCTCTTGTTTTGCGTCTGATTGTGGAGAGAAGCTGTCTGCACCTCCACTCTCTGCTGCGCGGTGCTGCGCTCTCAGGCATCAGTTGAGCTCCACACTGATGGATCTCAACTCCATGCACAGATCGATGATGAGCAGGGAGAGGAGGGGGCGGCTCTTTAACGGTCCAGACTCGACAGACTAGACTGTAAGGCAGCTTCACTTTTGTTAGCGAGCGCACAACAGCAGTTACCACCAGCGCTCTGCAGACGGTAATATTTTCACTCTAACTGCGCAGTGCTGTTAGCGCTGGTGCTTGTGAATTAGGTCCTTTTTGCCTCCAGGCTCATTTGCATAGACAGGGGCCATATTTTCCCCGAATGTTTGCATAATGACTCAAACTCATAAACGGCACCGGAGCACGGAGACGCTGTTTGCTCTGCAGCGCACTTTGAGGTGCATTCAACCCTCTGCGTGTGCTTGGAGAATGAGGCGGAGTCTTTTTGTGTCAGTTGCACAGGTTTAGTGGACGCAAAAGCCGCACAATCCTTTAGTGAATTCCCCCTTAAGTAAGTAATGTAAGCTATTTGTATAAATTATATGAATGAAATGTTGTGTTTCCAAGTATTACAAATGACAGGAAAAAGCCTCACATCTGTCCCTTTTTAGAATGAACAAATGATGTGGATTAAAGACTAATAACAGGCTGTAACCAAGAGGCATGTGCTTGTATTCCCACTCCATTGTGTCTTAACTGAAACAGGCCTGTGTCTAATAAAGTGGTAGGATGTTACAGGGTCCTCTACCATCACTATGCTAATTTCGTACACCACAATGCCATGAAATTAACTTCTGTTCTGTGTGCCATTAGTTCTTTTCAGGATCCTGTTTACTACAAGCCAGGAAAGTAAAGAAGGTGTGCTCCTGTACCTGTGTAACTCATGTAATTGCTGTAAGGTGTGTCCTGGTACGTTATGACTCCACAGGTATCGTTGACGGCCCCGGGGTCGTGGCAGGCTTTGGATTTGGGTGTGGGTGCAGTGTCGGCACACAGATCTCCTGTCTCCATAGATGGGGTGGTCTCCTGCAAGAGCACGTGACAGAAATTCTAAGAAATTATCACAGAGGAGTGAAAAACTCAAAGCAGGTAGGCAGTTCCACATTTTATAGATAGCAGAGGAAGAAGTACAAAGACAGCACCTTTAATTTTTTTGCCATTTTTTGTACATACATTATTCCAAGTTTCCAAAATATGCAAGCCCTGATATAATGACTGACACTTCATTTCATAAAGTTATCTTTTGGTTAAGGTGCTATTTATGTTACAGAACAAAAAAACATTCAGAAGAGTGAATACAGAACAGTCTTCCAACCTTGTGGAACAAAAATCACGTTAAGTCCTACCTGACATGGATCATCACAGGAGTCCCGCTCGCTCACCCCCTTGAACACATGGTACAGTCCCAAGATGTGGCCCATCTCATGGATCATGGTGTTGTGGTGACCCATGGTCCCGAAATAGGACGGGTTCAGCACCATCCCACCTGAAGACAAAACATCAAGTTCACATTGTAAATTTATTTAAAATTAGAAAAAAAAGGTTTGGGAGTAAAATAAAAGGCAGTGACGCCAAAAAGTGTGCAGTCTGCCGGAAACAGTAGAAGAAGAAAACTTTGCGACTAACTTGTAGACTTATTTCTTAATTGTACATAAATTCTGAATTTATGTAGGATGTACAGGTCAAATGAGAATGAATTAATAGGGTTGGTATACCAAGGAATTGTACATATTCATTGCTCTTTCAAAGTAATCTTGCCTGCTCATCTAGCCGATCAATAACTTCAATAGGGAACTGAAATCGAAGCCAAAACGCTGAGATCACATCGTTTAACATGGATTCCTTGGTTGTGAGCATGTATTTACATAGCAGTTAAAGGCTTTCTTCTCTTCACTGACCCGCAGCAGCGGGGAAAAATAGACTTGATGCTTAAAAAACGAACGGAGCAGCAGAAAATGACTTGCCAATTACGCCCGCCTCCCGCGCAGCACACACGGCTGGTGGAGATTGCAGCATTGAATAACATTGCAGCGGTTCTGTCCCTGCATGTCAAAATTACACTTCAAATACACTGTGTAGATTCCCCTTAAGGCTGGACGAAGGAGGAAAGATAACCCAATACATACTGTAGATCTTTATTTAACATGACTGAGAGAAAACACAACATGAAGAAAAAACAGCTAAAGCAAACAGGGTGGAAGCAAGTGGAGAGAGGAAGGTTAACTGATTGCCACCAGCTTATATGGCCAGCAGCAAGACCCGACTCAACGCACCAGGCTCCTGGATGGGGAGGCCTGCTCCCAGAGGGTCATCTCAATAACCCATGTAAGATTTTTATAACCAAAAACGGATCAAAAAACTGTGGTACCACTGTAAACGTCCAGATTCTAAACTACATGCTTTGTATCTTCAGCTGCAGTTTCAGCCTCCACCACAGCAAGCTGGCTTTTTGCAAAAGAGAAACAGACCACTGCAGTAAAACAACAAGGAAATGTGACATTAAAACCAATTAGGAATGAAGTAAAACTTAAGTACTTGAAACCAAACACAGAAAAAGGATACGGTGATGTGGCTTCGGGTGGATTTGGGCCAATTTTGCCTCCTTTGAATATAAAAGAATGCTCAGCAGAAACCCTGTGTTTTTCCTCATGTCCCGAACAATTTACACCACTGCTGTTGTGGTGGAAGAAGAAGTAGTTTCAAGGCCTCGTAGGGCAATCATGTCACTGAAAACGCCCTAAAAGAAACGCAATCCTAATAGATAACTACAATACTGTCTAATGTGTTAAGGTCAGAGGTCATTCATTCATAAAAAGCCTCGTCATGACTTTGTGGTGGTGATAACGTCCTTGCTGTGAGGACCATGTTTAATCACATGCCTAAGGCCCAATCCCAATCTCCACACTCACAGACTCACGGACTTTGAGTCGCGTTCCCGGTAAGTGCATGAGTGCCTAGTGCTGTCCCACTGTCAGATCACAGAGTGTGTGAGGGCTCTGATGCGGACTTTTCAACGCCAAATTACAGACTGTGGGATTTACCCAGTTCACCCGGTTCATAGCAAACTTGGTGACGTATACAAACGTGATTGTCCAGCCCCCCACTAAATGTAAACAAATGTATATATATTGAAGTAGTTCAATAAAGTTTGACCAAAAAATAATAATAAATGTAAATAATTCCAGCATGGACAGTGACAGGAACCGCAAATACCGCAAATACGTTTATCTGTAAGTGACAACAATTAAATATTCGCAAATGATTAACATCGATGCCTTTCTGACTTTTGATAGTTTGTTAAATAAAGCTTAGCTGATCTTAAAATAAACACTGTAAGACACAAATACATGCTGCAGGTCTGCTTTTTTACTTATTAAATTTAATGGCCCATCTGGTTTCGAGGCAACGTGTGATGCCATGATAGTGCGTCCCATTCGTCATTTTTATGCAGTTCTCAGACCCTCACAGACTCACGCACTGGACGCCTGACGCCATTAAAGTCTGTGAGTGTTCAGTGCTTAGGCTTTCGGGTGGAGATTGGGATTGGGCCAAAGTCTGCCCCGCGCTGACGAGGTTACAGGTTGTTTTGTTCCTTTTAGCTCTGTTGTAAATTAATAAGCAGGATTTCCCAACAGATCTTAATGAAATTTGGTAGAAAGTTAGTACATGCACCGTGAACATCGAGGGACTTGTTTTTTGGCGTGGATCTGAACACAGTGTTCCATTTTAATTATTTCTTAATAAGGAAAGATGAGGCTTTTTTGTACATCTTTGCTGATGTACTTACTTCAGTCAAAGAAGAATGCTGTTAGTATTTCAATGCAGATTCAGATGTTGATTAAAAAGTACTAGATTTGTTGTACTATGAAAAAAATAAAATAAAATTACTAATCTTTAACAAAGTATTCCAAAAATTGTGATTTTTTTTCTCTCCAAGTAGCCTTGAGTAGAGATGCATGTCTTCTGCAGCATGCTTATAGTCAAAGAATCAGTAACAGACATGATAGTTATTGGTTTTCTAATTAGAAACAGAGTGTTTAGTGGTGAAGACACTGAACAATGAAGACATTAAATACAAACACACTAAACAACAAGGCCTCCGGAGACGACTTGTCATCCACTAACTTGTTTTTAAATGGACGCAGATGCTGAGCAACTGAAACAAATGTCACGAGGGAGACATTCAGTGGAGAACTAAAGTCAACACTGTAATTTACAAACATATCATCTACTCAGACGATATAACTGGTAGCATCAAAGTTCAGTTCCCCGTTTGGGTAAGTAAATAGCTATCTAAAGCTCGTAAAACAAAACGATAATATATTATATCATATAGTTATCACTTATTTTTGTCACTGAAGAATCAACCAGCAGAGATGTTATGACTTAAAGCTGGAGTACATCCCTCTGCTGGGCAAAATACAAAACGTGGAAATAGTGAAAAGGGGAAGTCTGACTTCAACATCTGACACAGGGAGCTGTTGGGTTTGCACAGCCCTCACTCCTCCTCTGGTGGTCATCATCTTTAGCTCAGGAGCTCAGGAGCTCAGGAACCGGCTCAGGAACCAGAGGATGGATGGCTCTAGTCCCAGTACTGACCAACCATGGAATTGGGGCTGGTAGCTGGAGAGGTGCCAGCTCCTTTCCTGTGCACTGTCGAGGTGTGTGTTAAAAGTAGGGAAAGTTGGAAGATATAACATTAAGATGCATCTTAGCATCAATTTGTCAAGCCGCTGACTTATTTGTATTCATCTGCTAAATGCTCTTGCAAACATCCATCCATCTATTCTCTCCATTTATCCAGGGCCGGGTCACAGTGTTTTCAACGTTTTCCAGCTCCTCCTGAGGGATTCTGAAGCGTTCCCCGGCCAGACGAGACGTATAATCTTCCAGCGAGCTCTGAGTCTTCCCCAGAGTCTCCTTCAAGTTGGACATGCCCGGAAAACTTCCAAAGAGAGTCACCTGGGAGGCATCCTGAACCACCTCAACTGGCTCGATGCGAAGGAGTAGCGGCTCTACTCCGAGCTCCCTCCGGATGTCCAAGCTCCTTACCCTATCTCTAAGGCTGGCACCCTTCAGAGGAAACTCACATCGGCCACTGCAATGTCATTCTTTCGGTCAGTACCCAAAGCTCATGGACATAGGTGAGGGTTGGAACGTAGATCTACTGGTAAATCAAAGGTCTTGCAAACATTAACTTTCTTTGCTCTGTTTATGCTGTGGGAGAATTTCAGCACGTTTCCATGTTAATATTTTGAACATAAAGTCTTTGGGAGCGAGTCGAGAAACTGTGCCTGTGTTTTACCTGTAAGGATACAGCTAACAATGAATTTAAATTGCTCAAATATGAATTTATTATGTTAGACTTAAAAAATACCAGGCAGAAGTTACCAGAGCTCCAAAGCTTGAGTAACCAGCAGTATACTGTAGTATTATTACTCATATATTACAAATTTAATACTACTTTTTTAGTATTGACTTCATAATTAAATGAATTAAATAGAGCAGAAATGGAAAAATGACTTACTTTATAAATAATATAATCATTAGTTTGAATTATTAGGAAAACAAAACAAGAAAAAAAAACATTCATTATTTATTGACCTTTTCTTCAACTTCAGCATGATCACAGAAGTAGGTTTGAATAAAAACCTTTATGCCACTGAAAAAACTGACTTTAGATCCAAGGTGCTGGGGATGTTATTAGTTTTTTTTTTAATTAGAGTTATGTAATAATGTTTTTTATATCAACAAATGGTTGTAGGACAGATCACAGAAGTAGCACCATTTCATTGAAAACATCTTGCTCTGATTAACGGCAGTTTGTGACTTCCCATCATCACATTGTGCAACAGAAAACGAGATTATTGAAACCAATAAACAGTTTTGCTCTCCTCAGTTTGAGTAATAACATGCCCCTATCCCTGTCTGCTTGTACCTCACTTAGAAGAGCAGAATCAAGCATGTAGAGAGCTATACCATGTTAACATCAGTGTGAGGAGTTAAACAGCCAAATACTTTTTTTACTTTTTTTACTTTCTACTTCAATAAGAGGAGATATTCAGATCCAGTAGCTTTTCTTCTTCCAGTGATCAACCCACCGGTCTTGTACGGCACTATGCACTTGTTTGCTTCTGCTGTATGTGCATTAATATGTGATCTTCCTATTTGCTAGAAGCTCAAGTCATTAAAAGAAATAAACAATCATTGTAACACTCATTGAGTGTTTTAAGCTATTATACAGTAACTGGCCGTATAGTGATGCACACTTTCAGTGCCCTTGGCAGAGAAAAAGAGACGTACTTCTCACCCACACTTAATAAGGATGTCCCACTAACTCCAGCTGACCTCAATGGAAATGCAAAAAAAGAAAGTGTCCAAGAAGTAGCCGCATTTCACACATTTTGAGGAAAATGAGAATTCTTCCAGTAAGAAGTTTAAAAGGTAAATGCTTCCACAGGAGCTGTTACCAGCTGGTAATAGGGCAAGAGTTGCAACAATGGTCCAGAGCCCACACTCAGGTTTGTTTGTTTGGTTGTTGTTGGGTTGATTAGCCTTAGTCCTTTCCAGTGGAAAGGGCACTAATTATTAGAAGAGGAAAGAGGCAATGTGCCGGGAAAATCTCTAGCAGCTCCAAATGCTCTCCATCTCTTTTTGGATACAGCCAAAAAAAGAGGGCAAGGGAAGAGATGAAGGTGCAAACAGATTACATATAGAGTAGATTGATGTAATGTAACCTACCTTGGTGGGTAAGAGCCTCCTTTGCCCATGGCCACGTTGCAGCTCCTGCCAGCTCTTCACGCACTGAGTTGCTGGCAAAGAAAACATTGAGTGTGTCGGTGCCACTCAGCTGTAGCTCCTCCTTTAGCTCTTTCACACTCATGTAGGCTCTAAAGAACGGAGAGAGAAAAAACATGAACATATAGAACAAAAATATTGGCCTAGAAGGCTTTACAGATAATACTGAATAGGATGGTAATATGCAAAACGTATGCCATCAGCATTTATATAGAATTAAAATGTATTTGTGTCCTAGGTAAATCTGTAGTTAAACCTTGTAGCAGGTCTTAACTTTGAGTAAAATCCCCATGTACTTAACCTTCTCTTTTGTTCTAAACAGGACTTTATGCCTAGAAAACTAAAGAATTAAACATAAGCTAATGTAATGCTAACAAGTTTTATTGTCTAAATTCGAAACAGCTAAACAACTGACAATTTTCATTAAATCAATTTAGCCTAGCTTTGCACTGGTAGCAAAGCAAACTGCCAGCATAATTTTCTTCTCCAAAAGTTGATGGAGATGAAGAAAAATACACTTTTTAACAACTAAAAAACATTTTTAAGACACGTCTTGCTAACTAGCAAGCTAATCACAACTCAGGAAACATGAGGTGCTGCGTGCAGGTGCTACCTCTCCAGTCTTTGAAGGTAATTTACCCTAAAACAACCATATTTTTATATACCATATTTCACAAGAGTAACAGCCCTACACAGCCATGGTCCTCATCACAGGTGTTTTCACTTATGTTGCCTGATTAGACCTCTGCTAAGGACGCTGTAGTTGTGTTCGGCTTTAATTGATTGACATCTTCTACTCCTTTTTAAACCTTAGATGGTTTAATGTATACAATGTTTAATGTAAACCACTCATTTAATTCACCATGAGTTTAAGGTAAATAACCTAAAGGTCAATGGACAACGGTGAACATGCCGGGCGTGTAGCCAGCGGTTAGCGATAAACGACTTCCAGTCAGGACTTTCTTTTCCGCGTGCTGCATTGTTTCTTATGATTTACTTTAATTAACGGGTCTCACCTTTGCCGAAATTTCAACATCATGATGCAGATTAGTACAAAGTCAAAATGAAGTTTTGTCAGGTCTGTGCTCAAGAGGAGAAGAAAACTACTTTAAAAATGCTCGTTTGTTGAAAGGAGGTCAGATGATCATTTCTGATGCATTCGAGGGAGTCGGGAAATTTGAACGCTGAACAGCTTTCGTGACACTGTCAAGGGAATGTCTCTCAAGTTGAATTTTAGATCTAGAGCGGATTGTTAGCTGAACTTGCTGCAGATGTCTGTTTATAGAGATTAATCAGAAGCTAAGTCATCTTCAGATGAACGCTGATGGGAGCCGTCAGTATGGCACATTACATTCCGCCTGATTTTGATCTCCACACGGACTGTTTTTCCTGCATACACCGCAGCCTGCTGATAGTTGATTGGTCAATATTACTCGGACTACAAGCGCAGAACAAATGGAAACCAGAACACTTGCCATCCCTAAAATTCACGTCCCTGCCTACAGATTCGACATTTATATGCAGAATCTGTAAATAGAGATTACCTAAAGGTAAACTTAGATCACAGGTTTAAACCACCCTTACTATAGTATAAAGGCTGAAATGTGTCTGACTAACTAGCAGGGGAAAACATGCTTTTAGCTGTACTAGTACGATAAGCTAAAAACGTCTTGACCCTTTCTACACAATATGCAGAGATTAAATCGTCTCATTTACCCCTCATAATGAAGACAAACAAGTGAAATCCTTTAAGCATGGAGACCAGTGACATAATTTCTGCTCAAGGTGATGCAACTTGGTTACGTGAGAATTAATTTAGGAACTTGCAATCTTGGTGCAGGATATTAGGAGACCGGTTGCTTCAGTCCATCAACATCTGTCTCTGCCTGTATGTAGTTTCCAAATCCTAATTGTTTGAATTGGTCAGGGTGCTTAAACCACTGTCCCCCGCACGCCACCACCCACACCTTTCTCTCCCACTGTGATTAATTACCCAGGAGGCACTTTGATGTGTGGAGCCGACTTTGTTTTTCCTTGCAGTGATGTCACATGTCATTTTTCTGCTTTGCTTTCTTAGCTGGAAAGCAGTTGCACCTATTACGGTAAGGCCTTGCTGGGAAGAAGAGACTTGAAGTGGGGTCTCACTGACTGTGGAAATAGCTTGAAGGCTTTTAGCTGCACCTCCTGTGTTCCGGGAGAATTACAAATGCTTGGTGGAAAAAAAAGAAACCTGTCTGTCAGTGTATGGGACTATATGTGTGTGTGAGTGTGTGGCGCATGCACTTCTTTGCATCTGCTTTATGTGCAGGATAATATCGAGTCTGTTTCCACTGGTGCATACATGGTTGGGTCAAATCAGGAAATGTAAAATGTATGAATCAGAGTTTCTTCCAGTTATGTTTCTTCATCTTATTGACGTAAAGCTTTGGATTTAAGTGAGCTTAATGTTTATAATGTAATGTATTATTGCTTCATGTTGTATATCTTAAGCAGGGAGTTTAAGTTTTATGTTGCTGATCAAGTTCAGCTGCTGGCTAACTGCACTAAAATTCCAAAGCCATGCTATAACCTTTACCTCAGTTGCCTGAAGTTACTCCAAGTATTTGGATGATTTTTTTTTTTGATTAGTCTCATCTGTATGACTACATTTATTATTACTTCATACATATATTAATCCTAAAATATATAAAAATGATCTAATAATATAAACATAAGTTATACATTTGTTCATTAAAACTACTTTTCAGCTCTGGCTCAGTGCTTTCTTTTTGTTCCAACAGCCTGAAGGATACACAGGTGAGCTTACGGCCAGCTTTCATCTGGGAAAAATTTAGATGGATGAAATATGCAACCTCTAATCCCCATCCTCCCATACACTGCTGTCAATGCACCATTAAGGGAGGCATTCAGCTCTAAATTGGTCCAAAGGTGTTACTCAGCAGCCAAGAGCCCTGCATGTGTATAATCCTCCCTCCCTGAGCGCATGTGTTGTACTGTAAATAAGAATGTGTTTTCTCAGGCACTTTGCCGGGCTAAATGAGGTTTAAGATTTAAGATGCTTCAGGGAAACCCTGCACTCCCTACATTACTGACGCTGAGTTCAGCTGAGGCTGCATGCAGTATCCATCACCGCGGGCTGTGCAATTACAAGTGACAGAAAGTTGACCACTAAAGAGTTGACTCTTCAACTTCTTAGACTCAGAGGATGCCTCAATGGAAGTCAATGGCCAAGCTGGCGAAAAATAAACGGTTCTACATGATTGAAGTGAAAACTCTGGTTATGATTTAACAAAATAGCCATTTGCGGGCAAATCGAATACTGTGTGAATCAACAGCAGTGTCAGCACTAGCACTGTCATCGTGTAAAACTGTTGATGTGTGTCCATTTCAAATATTATTGTTGACAAGGATGTTACTTTAAATCCTCAAGAATCAGACAGACTCAAAATTTCACACCAGCAGCAGTCACACATTTAAACATGTTTTGGACTTAACTGCACTTTCTTTGTATGTGACATGCTGAAATCCAAGGACCTGCTCCTAGTGCTGAAGAAGACACCAAAAAGTCACCTTTATTGCATTGGTGCAGAGTATTTTGGTGCAGCAGCAAACTAGCAAATACCTGGTAATCAAAATAGACCTCTAGTAGATATTTTATATGCAGCAACTTTTCAGTCATAAAGGCATCTGAGACAGGTCGCAGCTAGTTTCAGGCCAAACTCCTCCTTTGAGAAGCCATTGTCTAAAGTTGGCTTAGCACTAACTCGGCCCGACAAGCCGGACAAGCTTTGGATGTAAATTGTTTGGAGATGGTCATTCATTTCAGCTTTTCCAAAACCACAAATGCAGAGCAAAAATGTAAGGAATGGTGTTTGTCTGCTATAACATGATAAGCTATTATTAGCCTATCCAGCTAACAATAACCCTAACATACTTTTGTTTCCAAACCCAAGCATACAAAGCTCGTATTAAATTTCTTTGTGGAGTTATGGATAATCTCTTGAAAAAGCCTTGTTCATAAAAGCTCGCACATTGCAATATTTCCTACTATGAGGAAGCCGGTCCAGGATGCTATCAGAAATAAGGCTAACGTTAGCAGCTCTGTACTGCTCTTTATTAGATTTCCTACTATTGCGGAAGTTTACACCTTATCAAATTATGTATAAAGCCATCAAACAAATATTTACAACCCTGTAATAGGCTTGCCGCGGTATTCGGTGTTACACTGTGGTCAGGCGCTCACCGATTGCATAACTCCCTCACCGCCCACACCGTCGTTTTGCCTTTTTTGGGTGTATAGAAATAAAACCCATAGATTGAGAATCGGTGTTCTTTTTAAATGAGGCAGCTGGAAACATTAAAAAGTCAGCTTAAGAGGGTATTCTTACGTTAGCTTAGTCAGTTAGCCTGCTAAATTGGAAAAAATATGCTGGTGTCATTGTCATTCTAAAAAGGAAAATCACTGGAATTGAGAAGCTGCTTTGGTCTCTTTTTTTTAAAATCAGAACCCATCTTTTAAACAATCATTTTGTTTTTTATGGTATACGTCTATGAACCAATATTATCCGTGTAAACGTACCAACAAAAAATGCTAGCAGATCCCGTATCTCTGCATTAATAGACACGATGTCCCCATCATTCCCTCTCCACCTGTCTTTCCCCTTCACGCTCGCCTTTCTTTATTGTAAAGCCAGAATCTGCAGTGTACCTGGCCATCGCTTTAGAACTGGCTCTCGACAACAAATTTGTGTCATGACAGCGGCTGGCTTAAAAAAAAAACCTCTGGCCCCGCACTGGACAGCAGCAGCTGCACACATATAGCGTCTCACAGTCTTTATAGCTGGCCAAGCGCTCAGAGAGAAGCGTGAGGGGGAGATATCAAAAACCCAGATCCCAAACATAAAAATGGTTCAGTGCTCCACAAATGCCAGAGAAATGTCATCCTCACATTAATTCTCTTTCTGCCTGAGAAAGTTGCAAGTTGGGACACACACACGCACACATGCATGCCGAAGCACTCACACACATACGCATTTTCAACAAGCTGGGGTCAGGACCTTTCCAGAAGACCTACACTACTGTGAGCCCGCTGGCCCAGTTTTTACGACACCCTGGTCTCCTGTGTATTGGCTGTTCATGTTGTTTTTATCTGAAGGTCAGACGCGTATAGACAGGACTTCTGGCAAGATTCACCACAGGAATTACCTCACAGTCTAGAAGAACACACATACTGTGACTTTGAGTTTTCAAAATCTGAACAGCAGAAGTCTTATTTATGTCTCTCATGCAAAACAAAAAATAGCACAAAACCAGATCCCATCCAGAGCAATGATTTATAAAAGCATGCTCTGGTCAGCTTCAACATTAATCTCACCAATACCATGTCGTACATCAAACTAGAACAGATTATAATTTTTACTGAAAGGTAAGAGGAGCGGATCTGTTTTCATTTGTTCTTTCGAATGCTCTAAGCAATAACCATGAAATTAAATCAAGATTGAATCACCCAGCACTGTAGGTAATTGACGCTGAAGGACCAGAGCCCTGTTAGTGCAAAACAGCCGAGCAGAGTGCTGTCTGCTGTCCAACTTTTTCCATTAGTGTCCATCTCCTCTCTGCAGGGTAGCGAGCTCAGGCTGAGAAGTGGGAACATCTGACCATAACTACTACCAAACTATTTTTTTCCCTGTCTGTCTCACAGTGTCACGACAGGACAACATAAATTTATATTTATTTATGACACACTTGAAAAACTGCAGATTGCCAGGAAATGAGACTGCACACAAACCAGCCAACTCTTCTTTTTTTAACTTGTTCCTACCTTTGACTTGTCCCCCAACGAGAGTATTACCACCATGTTGTTTTTTGCAGGAACAGCCTGTTTCACATTCGCACACCTGGGAGGTGTACACAGTACACACACTCCTGTTGTTTCCCACTGACTCAGTTGGAGGTTAAGTGCCTTGCTCAAGGGCACCTCTTGTTTAGGGAGAGGGAAGTGAAGAAGCAATAAACTGGTAGTTACTTCTTTGTTTTCTATACCAAGGTTTGGCAGCCAGTTTAAGTATTTAAGCTGTTGATCATCTGGTGAAAACAGGCTTTGCTAACCTTGTAGCTACTGCTACTAATACCCCTTTCCAGTCTAAAATAACCGTGTTGACGAGGGTTTTTTAGACCTGGGAAGACCTGTTAATAGATGCCGATTGTCTCTGTTCCCATCGCCAGTGGAGTATACTCCTTTCGGTCTCTTTTCTGCTGCATCACCGACTGGCGTCACAAACGCGCCCGAAACAGCGTTAGTAAACAGTGAAGATGTTACGGTGGTTAGGTCTCTACTGTATCTATTACTCATTCAGTTTGTTTATCAAACTCGGCGCTGACAAATTTGGAAAGATGTTTGAGCACTGCTTGGACGGAGACGGAGGGAATTTGTAGCCGAGATGACAAGGAGTCGCAGAAGTTACTGATGGAGCATAGCATCACACCGGAAAGGGAGCGGAGATTAGCATGTCAACACAGGTTTTGTGTTCCCGTCAATGCCAATCGGAGAAGAGGCGATAATTAGCCGGGTCTACTCCAGAGTCATTTGACCCGGTCTGAATGCCGATCGTAACTTTTCCCATTCAGCAAAAAAGCTGGGTGTTAGCCGGTTTTTGGACCAGTGGGAAAGCGGCTTAACTCAGCAAAGAGATTAAAAAGTTGAGGTTAACCTTTGATTAAAGTGCTGGCCTTTTCTCTTATAACCCACAGAATGTAGCATTTAGTTGGGCAACCAAAGTACCACGCAACACCGTTAAGTTATTATCTCAAAGATTTTCATTTAAATAAATGTCTGTTAAGTCTCTATCTATCGCCGAATGAGGTAACACAATGGTCCACTGATGAAAGCCTGTGCATTTGCAGTAAATACTTACAGACTGGGTGCGACTTTCAGCGCCCAGTTAGTGACGCGTTTTCCATCACCCAGCAGTGGTTGGTCTGCCAGAGAGGGTAGGCGGAGCTAAGCTGCTGCTTTTCTGCTCTCTGCAAGTGTTGCGAGTAAACAGTAATCTACTATGGCTGAACAAACAAAGAAAAGATCGATGACTACAGATACAACTTCAAAAATAAGTGAAAATCCAAAGAAAAAGAAACAAACTCGACGCTCAGATGAAGGCAAACAGTCAAAAAATCAAGAATTACAACCGGAGCCAACCGTGGACGTCACACATGCAACACTGTCTGGATATCTGGGAAGTGTGCGCCTGCAATTACCGTTTATCGACATAGATGCCACCAAAAAGAACGAGATCTTCGAGATAACCACTCTAACTACGTGGTCTACCTGTGGCTGCATTACTCAGCAACCAAGATATAAAGATTTTGATTCAGGACTTTAACAAAGGGATGGGTAAGAAGAGCAAGTCTTTAATTGGTACCAGTTTCTGATTGGTCAGAACAAAAAGATAAAGCTTCTCTTTATATTTGATTAAATATTCATTTAACAGTAAGCATGTTCCTCCTTTTTTCTGTTCTTTATTCATTGTACAGCAAGTATAAGCCATCGTGATGAGTCATTAAAAAATAATATGATTGTGTGAACAAGACTTTAACAGGGCAGTTTGTCCAGTCTGTCGCTTGTACTTTATTTTGTTGGCTAATAATCATCATCATTTGAAACTAATTGAATCAGGAGTTTTACATTAAATGCCAAAACTTTAATTTGTGAATTTTTTTTTCTATTATTATTATTTTGGCCTTTATTGATGGAGAGAAGATGGTGGATAGTGTTGGAAGCAGGGAAAGAGTGGGGATCACACGCAGCAAGGGGCCGACGGTGGGAGTCGAACCCGGGGCCGCTGCGTCAAGGACTGTAGCCTCTTTATAAGGGACGTGTGATGTAAGCGCTGAGCTAAACCAGCGTCCCAAATTGTGATTTTTAATCAAACATTGTTTTTGAGACTTAAACTGTGAATAACAGGATCTAATTACAAGGTTTGGATTTGGATGATGACACAGGGAATTGTAACAACAAAACCTGACAATTGCTGAAGAGATCCATTTGATCAAAGCATGAACAGAAATAATGTATTCTCCTGGTTTAAAAACTTTATTACATCCTTGTGTTGAGCCGTCACACTCTGTCAACACCAGACATCAAGCACTAAACCTCTCGTTCTGAAAAATAGCTCCAGTTCCCCTGTTCAGTTTTGCTGTGTCCCTGTGTAAAGCTTGTGGTCACAATTTGGATAAAGGACTGGGCCTTTCAGAACATGGGCCGACGACTTCATGGCGAGACTTCATGCGAGCTATTTGGAACTCTGCATGAGCCTGTCTGTCAGACCAAATGGAAGGCAGCGGGCTACCGCTCGACTTGTTTAGTAAAAATAAGTGTGTACTTTGGCCTCTTAACCCACCATCCATGCTTCACAGAGCTCCCTGTAAAACCACTGGGGGAAAGTGAGAGTACTAGTTTGAACATGTGCATGTTCAGCAGGTCATTGCACATCCCTGCTGAAGCACTGCAGCGTTGATGGGCCGATACTCAGCTCATGGGGAGAATCAGTCTTATTAGTGGTCACTTTCGCCCAGAGAGTTCATGCCTCTGAAGAACATGTTGTCCTCTCTAGCTGAAGTATATATTTAACCTTCTCGACTGTGTGTCTGCAACTATATAGCCTTCTTCTCCTGATATATTAAGGGACTATAAATCAATTCAATAAAATGGCTAACAACAACCTTTGCCTAATACATATTAAATGCTCTACATAGAAATGTAGAATCTGTAGGCAGGGACGTGGATTTCCGGGACGGCAAGTGTTCTAGTTTCTGTTTGTAATATGCTTGTAGTCCAAGTAATATTGACCAATCACCTATCAGCAGGCTGTGGCGTATACAGGAAAAACAGTCCATGTGGAGAGTAAAAGCAGGCGTAAAGTAATGCGCCGTAATGACATCCCAGCTCCCATCAGCAGCTCACTGACGATGATTTAGCTAGATCTAAAATTCAACTTGAGATACATTCCCTTGACGCTGTGTCACGAAAGCTGTTCAGCGTTCAGATTTCCTGACTCCCTCGAATGCATCAGAAACCGTTCAACAAACTAGCATTTTAAAAGTAGTTTTCTTCTCCTCTTGATGACAGACCTGACAAAGCTTCATTTTGACTTTTTACTAATCTGCATCATGATGTTGAAATTTCGGCAAAGGTGAGACCTGTTAATTAAAGTAAATCAATGTAAAAGTAAATCTTTTTATGTACACAATGCAGCACGCGGAAAAGAAGTCTACGGCTACACACCCGGCATGTTCACTGGTGTTTCCAGAGGCTATATCATCGTCAGACTATAGCTGATGGGTCCGAGATTGGGTCTTTGCCAGCCATAATCTTTTTTTCTTCCTGAGCCATCATCGTGCTAGCTAACCTTAATTGACACCAATTAATGTAAGGGTAGTTCACAGCCAGCTGTGGCTTCATGTGGTTGATAACTATTGTTAGCCCTTGTATCCAGGGCCCCATATGATTTTGGTCTGAGAACCTTCACAGACACCTTTGATACTTCTTCTCAGAATAATAACTATTTGATAATCAGGAATTCTCCGGCCCTTTGCTTAATGCAAACATAACTTTTAGTACCTGTTTTGCTTCTTTGGGGATCTCAGTTAAGCAACAGTACTGTTACTAAAACTCAACACTCACACATGTGAAAAATCTCCAGGAAGTGTAAAGTCCATTCACAGTGGCTTAACCATATTCCTTAAAAAACTACACTTAAGGAAATGATTGGAAATTATTACTGACTTGAAGCAGTGTTTTTGTGAAAAATGAGTCACTGTAAAGTGGTGAGCCTCACCTGTCAGGGGACTCAGGATCAAAGCAGGTCTTGTGGACGTCGGTGACCTCGGAGTCGCAGCAGTCTCCATCATCATAGTCGTAGTGTATACTGTTGCACTCCATGTTACAAACTCCATCCTGTCTCTTCCAGTTGTAGCAGGGCCCCAGTCTGAGACAGTCCCCTCCATCATGCCCCGTCCTTGGGTGGTCGCACTCAGGGTCACATTGGCGGTTCCCAATTTTTCCAATCCGACAGTTGCTGAGGATGAACCGCTGTCGGAGGCTGGAGTTCTTCACGGTGTGGATGCTCAGATCCAGGGTGATGTTGTAAGGGTGAAAGGCCTCAGTTAGAGCCCGGTGCTGGAGCTGGATCTGGGCTGGCGACACTGTGGGGCTTCCACCATCGTCATTGGAAAGGTTGACGATCCGGTAGCGAAGCCGCTTGGGTGCTCGGAGCTGCCAGTTGTTGTTGTAGCCGTAGATTATGTCGGTGTTGTCGCAGGGTGTCAGGCCGCAGGGTGGTGGCAGGAACGGGGAGACAACTTCTGATTCAGGGACAGGAGTGGTGATGATGGCTGGGTGGAGGCCAACTTTGTATGGAGTCCAGAGTTCTTCCACCTCAAAGGTAGAAAAATAATTTTCATTTCACTTGGGACTATTTCCAATCCAAATTAAATATGAAATGATTAAACAAGCAACTGCTAAACAATAAATTCTGCAAAGACTGAACAATGAAAGAAATTAAACATGGTTAGTTACGTTAGTGAAGTCAGCCCACGTCGCCAGGAGCGGCTGGCTTTTGTCAGTTTGAAGTGGCCGCTTGAGCAGCTCCTCATGAGAGCGGGCATAGCCCCACAAGACCACACCTCCTATGTGGCCCCTGAAGCTTTGACCTTGATCTGACTGGTTACTGCCGAGGAAGAGCGTTCTGCACGTCTTCATGAAGGGACTGTAGAGATTCCCCGACTGGAGAATGCTCTCTCCTACCTGGGAGGTAAAGCAAGGGGAGGAACAACAAATAAGAGGAAAAACTAATGTCTCCATTTAAAACAATTGATGGTATAATCTAATGACAGTTTCATATTAGGTCATCAAGTCACCCATGTTTTACAGCGGCCACCGTTGTTGCAATGCTACTTTCAAAGCTTTACATCTTGTTGTTAAAACATACAGGCTTTTACTCTTTTTCTCTAAATGCCCTAATTGGCTGACACTCCAATACCCTTCACGTTAATCAGGCGTCCTGTCTTCTGACAAAGTAATCCATCTGGTTGCATATCAAAATCATAGACTGGATAAAAACATTGACAACATGACAGCTCCTTAAAAGGGAAGCCAAAACATTTCGAGCGCCCCCTGCTGACTGGCTGCAGTATAGGTCATAAAGCCCGCCTCCTCCATGTTAACAGATGGGACATGAGTCGAACTATAAAATCAAAATACACGCCAAATAAATTTTTCTCAAACATGGTTTCTGTCATTATAGTTAGTTATTATCATGCTGATTTATGTCCAAGTGTTTATTTTTCTGACAAGTTTATTTTTAATTAGTTATTTGATGCTGTCAAAAAGATGATTGACAGCTCTGTTGACAAATACTGCAGCCGATGTGTTCCCGATTAGCAGAGTGAAGGAGGATCCATGAGAGGAAACATAACTGAAACAATCTTTACAGTCATTGAAGTTTAAATATCTGTGAACGTTAACCTCAGACCAACACAAAGGAGCTGTTCTGCTGTTAAACACGCCGACGTGCGGGATACTTGCTGTTTTTTCGGTAAGTTAAGTGTGTGTTTTGGTTAGCGGAAGTGGCTACGGTTGCTCCACCCGCCAATCTCTACTGCGCAACTCTGGCTCCAAATGATGTCACCATCGCAAGATGGCAGCGCCTATCATGGGGGCTGTTTTGGCATCACTTTGAGAGTAGAAGGAGACGCGTCGTCCATCTACATATACAATCGTTGGTCAAACTTATGAATAATTGGTGGTGGATTGTTCATGAGTGCTTAAATGTAAACACCAGATCTTTCAACCAAAAACTAAACTATTAATTGTCCAAGGATGGACCAATAAGGGACCGGTTTAGCCTCTCACTTTGCCCTACAACTTTGCCAGAAACTGGCAGCAATAAAAAGAGATCATAAAGAAGATGTTGGCATAAAGGTCATTTTTGACCTTGGCAAAACAATCCCAACCCAAGGTCCTCTCATCAGTTTTTCATAAGCTTTAAGCCACATCACACAGTCGTCATCAGATGGACTTTGCCCAGTTGTGATGTCAATGGCTCTAATGACAGGTGAGCTCAGTAGCTGTCAACTAAAAGGCTAAGCATTTAACACTATTGTTGACCTTGGAAAGAGTGGAAGATCTGGCTAAAAGAGTGCGGAAAACGGTGTAGACCTTAGGTTGGGATTGCTTTGTCAAAGTACTTTTGATTGTAGTTCAGCGATGAAGACGTTATTGAAAGTGGAGAGGCAAATGATCAAACTCAACCAAATTGTGATCTGAAGCTCAACCCTGCAGCAAAACCACACACCTTAGCTCCATCAACATACAGGGTCATGCTGCGGCCGCTGTATGTGGCCATCAGGTGAGTCCAGGCGTTGGCTCGGTACCTCTGGTGGCTGTAGACTGTGGTGGATTTTGTGGCTCGGTCCGTGCGAAGTGTGAAGTAGAACCGTGCGTCTTTGGCGCCGGCAGGTTCCACAGTGCGGATGCCTACCGACCAGCCCTTCTCACTCAATGAATGGGAACAGTTGTCAAATACACCTACGGCAAAGAGGAAAAGTTAAATATGTTATGTTGAAAGAATACTGGTGGAAAAACAAGCTAATATCCTTTTGCAGAGTCAAGGGACAGACGTTTCACAAAAGGCCATTGGAAAATATGTAAATAAACACACAAACAAATGATTGCATTCTCACAGACAAAGGAAAACTAAGGGGGAAAGATGCACAGATGCACAGCTAGAGCCAGTAAGACACAGGCAGAGAGAATAGACAGAGCCAGAGACAGCAGAAGAGAGCAGAGAGGCGAAGGAGGACGGAGGTATTTCACTCAGCCAAGGCAAGGCCCTGATGTTTCCATCTGCTTTTGCAACAGACACACACAGATCCACATCTGCTCCCCAGATGTCTAACACTGGGACATCGCAGGGTCAGGGAACCCCTTCACCCTCCTCAGTGCTATATCTGTGTGTGCATGTGCATATACTTACATGCATATGTGTGCGCAAGTGTGTAAAGTGGCCAATTGTAGCAAAAATATCCCCAAGGAGCTGAGCCAGTTTCATGGTTTAGCATTTAATTCAGTTAAAGAAAGCAGCCGTTACGACGCTGTAGCTCTGCCAAGAGAGCATTTTGATTACACTCTGTCGCCTTCTGCAAGACCAAACAGAATCATGTAAACATAATCATGCATATACATAAGTGTCAAACTATGCATGCGTACAGAAACACTTGAAGTTACTAAATACTGCTGAGAATCACGCAAACGCATGCATTTAGAGAAGAAAATGCCGCCTTTACATTCTGTACAAATCTTTATCACAAGGTCACTTCCTGCTAAATCTGCAGAACTGCTTACCCGTGCACAGTCTCCTGTAGGTACGTTATTTAATGGCACAGGACAGGTGGAGGGCGTTTTTTGAATCAAACTTGAATGGAGCTAAAGTTTCCAGTGTTTCGTGCAATAGCAGATGGTCGTGATGAAAAATAACTGCCAAAAAAGTGACAACATTTAGTCTGCAACAGGAAACAGGAAGGTTTATGGGAAATATGGACTTTATATTGTGAAACATTCTCACTACCACACACAGTGGTCTGACCTGTTATATCAAATTCTATAAGATCCTGATGTTTTAAAGCTTTATTTTTTGGGCCCAGACAAGCTATCCAAAAACACATAGCCTTCTGAAGTTATTATAGTATACATTTAAGAGGTGACAGGAAGAAACAATCGCAGTTACTTGGCATTATGTTTCTAGCCGTGTACGTCCAATTTTCACTCTCCTTTTAACTCTGTTTTGGTCTCTTCCAAGGTAAAGATATCTAACTACTTAATGCTTTGTGCTCATAGAGCTGCTATGTTCACTAGCACTAGCTAGTCTTTGTCTACTGTTTCATGCAAGGCAGGTAGCGTTCAGTTTCAGAGCTCCTTTTCTGAAAAGTATCACTACTGTGGCCAGAAAAGAGGTTTATGAGAGCCATGAGAGTGAAGCAAAATAGTTGTAGGCCAGAAAACTGAAACGTGAGCTGAAAGATGCTGAAATACTCTTTAGACCTGAGGGGGAACTGAAGCTTTAAAGTGTTACGTTTAGATAAGGCTATTTAATCTCTATTTACAGATTCTACATAGAAATGTAGAATCTGTAGTCAGTGACGTTGATTTTAGGGAGTGTTTGTCATGAGTTTCTAGTTTAGTTCCGGTTTTCTTGTATTTTGGTGTTCAGTTATTATTTCTTGTTTTACCATGTCACTTTGTCTCCCTGTCATGAGTTCTCATTGTTTAATATTGTATTTAATATATTGTGTTCTTGTCTTGATTTAGTCTTGTTTAGTTATGTAATTCATTTGTGTTTCATTGTCTAGAGATTTTCTGCTTGAGTTCTGCTATCACAGTCCTGAGTTTGGTTTTTAGTGTTTCCTGTTTTATTTTGTAATTCTTGCCCTATGTATGTTTTGTCTTGTTTTACTTCCTGCCTTTGTGTGTTTTCCCGCCTGTTTGATTATGTGCCCTGCCCTGATTGTTTTCACCTGCCCCTTGATTGTCTCACCTGTGTCTGATTAGCCTCTCCTCCTAAGTTTATTTAGTCTTTGTGCTCTCCTGTCTCGTTGCTAGTTCGTTGTCATCCTTACTCTGGAGTTTTGTCGTCTGTCCATGTCCATACATCCTTATATTCTCTGTGATCTCAGTGTTCCTTGGATTTTTCACCTTCTGTTTTATTTGGATTACTTCTGTTGGACCTTTTACCATTGGATTTTGTTTGCCTGCCCCCCCTTGGATTCCTCATATGAGTAAGCCTTTTGTTTTGCCTTCTGTCTTTTTTTTGTTTAAATAAATAAGTATCTAAGTCTGCATCTGGGTCCTCACCAACCGAAACTTTGACAGTGTTCTAGTTTCTGTTTGTAGTACACTTGTAGTCTGAGTAATATTGACCAATCAGCAGGCTGTGGCATATGCAGTAAAAACAGTCTGTGAGGAGAGCAAAAGCAGGCGGAATGTAATGTGCCATACTGACATCCCGGCTCCCATCAGCGGCTGTCTGGCGCCTATTTAGCCTCTTATTCATCTCTATAAACAGATATCTGCAACAACTTCAGCTAACAATCTGTTCTAGATCTAAAATACAACCTGAGACAATTTCCCTTAACCCTGTTATACGAAAGCTATTCAGTTTTCAGATTTCCCAACTCCCTTGAATTACTTCAGAAATGATCGATCCAACCTCGGATCAGCAAACAAGCATTTTAAAAGTAGTTAATTTGTCAAACTTAAGACCCGTTAATTAAAGTAAATCACAAGAAAAAAAGTTTATTTTTCTGTAAACAATGCAGCATGTGGAAGTCTGGAAGTCGTTTATCGCTAACCACCGGCTACACGCCCGACATGTACACTGTTGTGCCCAGAGGCTATATCATTGTCAGACTATAGCCGATGGGATCTAAGATTCAAAGGTGGTCTTCCGCTAAAAAGGATACCAAACTTTTCAAATATCAACGCCTAAAAAATTGTCGCCATATTAACTCTGTAGAGTATTGCAAGCTTGTTATATTTTCTAAAAAACATACCTATATATTGGCCAGAGTTGGTCGTTGTTATCAGCCAATATCAGTCAAGTATTGCCAATTGTAAAGGGTCAAAATGCAGATAAATAACAACAATACATAATGAATCCCATATTAATGCAGCAACTGCATCTTTACCTTGTTTACAATCAGCAGACTCATACACAGCAAACATAACAATAAAGGATGAATTGTGAAAAACAGATTTATACAATCATTTGTGACCATTAGAAGTCAAACCGAGGTCAGTGTCATGTCTAGCAGAAACAATAGGAGTTTGTTTTTCCCTGTTTTTGTAAGATTCCTTCAGGACACTACAAAGAGAAGGGCCCATGCCACAAAATGCCGCCTTCACATAAGGAAGCAATGAGGGGAAAAAAAAGTTGAGTAATGGAGTCGGATCTTTGATCAGAGTAAATGTGAGTGGACGTAACAGTTTGTGGTCTCCCTCACTATCTGGACAGCTGTGGTGCTGCACCATAGCGCTTTTATCCTCTTCAATTTGTTTGATGTACGTGTTGTTCTGTCAAATGTGCAGTGTTTCAAATGTAACATTCTTGGTGCTGCCGTGCTGGAAAAACAGCAATGTTAATTTTTTATATGAACAGCCTGGTTAAATGAAGGGTTCATTACATCAATGTGTCTGCAGTCACTGCTCAGAATCAATGGAAACAGTATGAGGAGAGAGACTCAATGAAATGTTATATCACCTATGGAGCCTGTGTCGAGAATTAATTCTTGGTGTAGTGGTCATTTAATGCACTTTACAATAAGGCACTGGGTGTGTTTTGTATGCGATGAAATAAAGTGCAGGTGTCATCAATAATAGTGCAATAATATTCATAAGACTGTCTTCATCATAATCATATAGTAAATATTATTGTGATTTACTATCATCTCGACCAGGCCTCAGTATGTTCACCCTTATCATTATAGGCCTTATCAGCACATTGTGCTCATCAGTAACATCATACCATCACACTGGCAGTGTTTTAGGCTGCTGGGGTCGTGCAAGAGCTTCATGGTGTTATTGGGTCTTATCATTGTTCTGTATTATATGGAACATGTGGAATAGAAGTAATGTGCAATATATGTCATTTGTGGTTGTCAGTGGTATGTGTGTACTGTTTTTTTATTCATTAATACTACTCTGGAGGCATGTACCGTAAAAAGTGGGCTGCGTTCTATATACCAGTGCGACCAATATACCAGTATAAAATGCAGAGAGAGGTAGGCCTATGTTATTTTGTTACGGTATTTTACCCAGACGATGGCGCTATCCGGTTGTCACATCTTTGCATTAGACTGTCTCCTATTTACAATATGCTGCAGTGCTGTTTTGTGTTTTCCTGTATCGTATTATATCGTATTGCATCGTATCGTATCATATCGTATTGCATGGTATTGTATTGTATTGTATTGTATTGTATCGTATTGTATCGTATTGTATCGTATTTCATCATATCGTATTGCATCGTATTTCATTATATCGTATTGCATCGTATCGTATTGTAAGGTATTATATCGTATTGCATCGTATTGTATCGTATTGCATTGTATCATATTGCATCGTATCGTATTGTATCGTATCATATCCTATTGTATCGTATTTTATTGCATTGTATTGTATTGTATCGTATTGTATCGTATTTTATTGCATTGTATTGTATTGTATCGTATTGTATCATATTGCATCGTATCGTATCGCATCGTATCGTATCGTATCGCATTGAATTGCATCGTATTGTATTGTATCGCATCGTATCGTATAGTATCGTATGGTATCGTATCGCATTGAATTGCATCGTATTGTATTGTATCGCATCGTATCGTATCGCATCGCATTGAATTGCATCGTATTGTATTGTATCGCATCGTATCGTATAGTATCGTATGGTATCGTATCGCATGGTATCTTATTGTATTGTATCGCATCATATCGTATCGCATTGTATCGTATCGCATCGTATAGTATCGCATGGTATCGTATTGCATCGTGTCATATCGCATGGTATCGTATCGCATGGTATTGCATCATATCGTATCGCATCATATCGTATTGCATCGTATCTTATTGCATCATATCGTATTGTATCGTAACCATATTTTATCGTATTGCATTGTATCGTATTGTATACACAAATTATAATTTCATCATTATTGTCAAAATGATTGTTCCTTCATGTCATCATAATTATTAGTGCTGTCAGCAGGGGTGTAACCACCATAGTCAAGAGGTTAAACTGGGATACGATGTGAGGTATGGTGATGGGGGGGTTCAAGCCAGGACAATGAGGACATGCCGTTTTTGTTGTGTCTGTTATTATGTTACTGTCTTTAAATCTGTCATTTGATTGCACATGTATCAATCAATCAATCATTATTTGTATAGCACCAAATCCTAACCAAAGTTATCTCAAGACACTTGACTAAACAGCAGGTCTAGACCATACTCTTTTTTTTTTTTTTAACATGCATGTGTATGTAAATAACAAAAATATCATTAGGCTTAAATTTGAGAATAACATTACCAGCAATCACTGCCGTTAACGAATGGTAATTGGAATTGTGTAAGTACAAATTATACCACCAGGACTTCTGACCTGGGAAACAAATACACACAAAAATCTTAATTCTGAATCCTCTTGTACTATTTTAAGTTGACTTATATCAGCAATCAAATTTAAGTTACATTTCTCTCCAGTGGACAACCTCTGTCAAGGCAATGCTCTGTCTAAGTCACCTCAACCTATGTTGGCATTTCTGTAATACAATATTTTATTGCTTATCGGCAAAAACATGAATCAAAATTAGAGTTAATATTGTTTGATATATCGGCCTGGCTATAGCTCTACTCTGAAGCAAATCTGTCTTGCATTTGATAAACCAACATGACCTCTATGTACTCAAAGGCAGCTGATGATTGTCTTATTATAAATTGTTTAAGTTACGACACCTTCAGAGTATATGTCCATTACAATTTCCCACAACATGACACATCTTCATATTTCCTGTTTTGTCCACCATGTGGTCCAAAACCCAAACAACATGTACAGCCTTATAAATCATATAAAAGTGAACAAATTCTTACAGGTGAGAATGTTATTAAAGTTTATTTGATGAATTGCTTAGATTAATCATTTTTAACAATGTAACAATACCTGACCACTGTCTTTTTGTCACCACTATCTCTGTATCTGCAGCAGACCCCAAACTGACTGAACCTGATGAACTCTGTTTGACCTCTGTCATGACACCAGCCTCCTGCGACTTGAAAACCATTTAATGAGACAATTTCACACATCACAAGATCCAGATGCTGTTATAGTTACTACATATAGTAAAGCTGTCACAAACTATTTGCAGCAACATACTGCACCATAAACACTGCAGACTAAACAGAGTGGGAGAGAATAAGCAACAGCAGGAAGCAGAGTGAGCGAGACAGCAAAGCGGTCTGAGACTGACGGACCAGTCTCATCATTATGATCAGTTTTCACCCACCTGCTATGACCGCAGGGTTGCTCTGCCCTCCTTCAGGCTTCACCCACAGCTCCAGACTGAACTTGGCCCGCGGCAGCTCAACCCCTGCAGCCGGCTTCACCTTCAGCTGCTCCCGACGCCCGCTGAAGTACAGGGCGGTCATCCAAGAAGGGGGCACATGGGGCACGGGGCTTCCCCACGGAGAGGAGCTGCCGACGGGCAGGCTCGCGGGCGGATATGCCTCCTCCACCTCCCCGGAGTAGTCCTCGGTGCTGTCCACCGGGCTCCCAGTCGAGGACTGTGGGTCTCCATCTTCCTGCTGCAGCTTGAAGAGGACCTGAAGCCCCCTGGAATCTGTTGAGCTGTCCGGGAAAACTTTCTTCCAGCTGGAGTTCCCCTCTTCCTCGTAAGGAAACGTCGAGTCGACGCTGCGGGTTAACCTGGAGCCGGAACCGCGCGAGGGCGGCGCGTGACCCGAGGAGGAGACGGTCTGTCCGGCGTCTTTACGCGCAAACACCCCGGGCTGTTGTGTGACAAAATCTGGGTCTCTCTTATCATTTGTGGATCCTTTTTCATAAACCTGTCCGTGCGCCGTATCGTATCCGTTTCCCGCCCCCGCCGCAACATCCTCAGTGTCTCCCCAGCCTCCCTTATCCTGCCTCGGCGGAGCGACCCGGTGCACCCCGGTGTCAAACCTGCACCCTCCTTCACAAACCGCAGGCGCGCTCTTTACAGTGAGCTCTCTCCGGGTCGTGTGCGTCCTCGGACGAGCCGCTGGAGGGCGGTGTTGTGACGGGGAGAGGGAGCGGGGTCGCCGCCGGGACCTCCAGACTCCGGAGACGGTGCAGGGTTCACCTGTTAGCCTGGAGAGCTCCCGGTCTGCCCGCCGGGCCATGGCGCGTTTGTACCGGCTGAGTGCATCGGAGCGAACCGGGCTGAGCAGCCAGGTGTTAGTGATGAGGACGAGGAAGATAGCCAGTAGTCTGATCAACAACATTTTCTCAGGTTAAGGAAGATATTTGGCAATGTTTTTGTAGATAAGTGGGGGAAATATTTTAGAGCTTTACAAATCTGGATTCCAGGTGTACAGCAAGAAGTTTACACGACAGTATTACATTTATTTGCGCACAATTAACCTAGCAATAAAAACGGCTGTTAAGCTTGCCTGATTTGGGATTTCAAACTCAGTTTTTTGGTAAACAGATTATTCAAATAATCTAAAAACTATCAGTGCATCCGAAGTGAATCAAGCTAATAAAGAGGATCACATTCAATGTTTCTTACTTGAGGTTCTTGGTATATATTTGGTAGTGATTTATTATAAAATAGACGTTTAACACTCCTGAAGAATTATGTCTTCAGCTAAAATATTCAGATCCAAACTCCAGCTCTTTGCGCGGACCTTTAGAGGCGACGCTTTGCCTCCTTCCCTTTCATGCAGCCTGCGTTGTATTCAAAAATATCTGCAGCCTCTGTCACTAAGTTTACAGGTAAATAAAACCTCCAACTCTGCCTGTCTACGTTACAGTAAGCCAATGAAGTAAAGAAAAATATTTTAAACGTAACCGGGCTGATGACGAATTTGAAATAACCAGAAACAGATTTTATAACTGAGAAAAATGTGGATTCAGTTTTACTTTGTTTTTGGAAAAAATGTCAGATTTTATTTGCATTCGTAAATCAGGTGAGATCCGATTATTTCACTCCATACTGACTTTGCACAAAGCCTCTACTTTCCTTTTACCTGACCATTGTGGCATCATTTAGTGCGTCCTGTTGCAAAAAAATATGGCTGCAAGGTGAATCAGAGTAATAAAAGAAAAAGTCACTCCAGAGGCAGTGCAAAGTACAAATATCTATCCTACTTGTTGAGCAGAAGCTTTCCTATAAATTCAAAGAGTGGACAAAAACAGGAGGCTAGTCCGTCTGCGCGTCAGCTCCTCTTGCTTTTTGTTGTGCGTCTGTGTGCGCTTCAGAGAGTGACTTGCTGCTCCTCTGCACCGGTCCATGCAGTAGTAGTAATATCCTCCTCCATTCACTCCTCCATCTCTCTCTCTCTCCCTACCTCTCTCTCCCTCTCTCATTCTCTGGAGTCCAAAGGTTTTCTTTCTTTCTTTTTTTTTTTTTTATCAGGGAGCCCCTGCCCGCCCTGACATCACCGGTAGGGGAAGTGTGGTGGTGGAGGTGGTGGTGGGAGGAGGGAGGGCGTCCTTTCCTTTCCTCACACTTGTGTTTTACAAGGGAAATCCTCTTCTCTCCTCATTCCCCTGCGCAGTGCTGCGCTGTGCATCTCTCTGATGCAGAGGGAGGCCAGGAGAGGGGCTGCAAAGTTTATTTATGTTTTAATAATTCCATCTCCAGTGGTGGAAGAATCATTCAGACTCTTTACTTAAGGAAAAGTTGCAATGCAAGGGTGCAAAACATTGTGTTTCAATTATCAGTCCTGCATGAAAAATGCTTGTTTCTGCATTTATTCTAACATTTGTTCATTTACACATTTAGTATTTGATGCCCTTACTTGAGTTTTTCCATTCAGTTTTACTTTTAGAGGTAAATATGGAACTTTTTACTCCTTGAACAGCTTTGGGTGCTTTGTATATTAAGAGTGTGCATGCAAAACATGTTGCAACTTATACAATATAGCCTAGATTTAACCCAGGAGACAGACTTTATGCACATTTGTTAAAATGACCTTCACCATGCACTGGCAAATGTTTCTTTCACTTTTAATACTTTAAGCACATTTTCAGTTCGATCATACTTTTACTGACATTTTCAGTACAGGACTTTTAACTGTAATGGAGTACCTTTTTACTGCATCCACCCCCGGCAAGAAAGTTGTCATACATGCACATATGAATTGTACATAGAGAGGTGCCGTAGGAGGAGGGCGACTTGCAAGGAGCTCAGCTTGTTAGGGTTAGTTTAAGTTATTTTTGGTTAGTTTTAGGCTGTTAAGATTTTATGTTATCAAAAGGCTTAGTGTAAAGCGACGTTAGATAAACGTTTTTTTGTTTTGTTGCGAGTGGTAAGCTTAATGCAACAATGATATTTAGCAAAATGTACATATTTCTCCTGATTACTGTATATCCTTAAATATCCAGATTTTTGTGTAAATATTGCATGCTTTTTTTGTTCATATATTTTATTTTATTATATTTTATATGTCCCTTATATCTAATATTAACCCTTTTATTTGGAGCCTCCCAGCAACTTCAGTTGTACTTGTAAAGCTGGACAATAAACGTCTTGAATCTATTATAAGCTATGCAAGTGTTACAATTAAAAGGGCTTTCTCTAAATGTCCCCTTAAATGATCTTATAATTCATGGATGATGTAATCATGTGTAAGCTACATGTTACTGTTGCAGCTGGTCAGATTGGAGCTGATTTGCTGCACTTTACAAACTCTTTTGTACTTGAAGAACACATCATGGTTATCATTGGTTTTCTGTGTTAACTCTGTATGTGCACAGAATCATGCTGTGACACAAATATGGTGGAGTAAAAATACAACATTGGCCTCAAACATGTCGTAAAGTGAAATGGAAATAAGCAAAAAGTGGAGGAAATAAAGAAACTTCCCACCGCTGTCCCTGTCTTCTTATTACGAGGCTCTTCTGTCGACCTGGTGGTGGATGAATGACGGTGGAGGTGGCTGCTCGGGGGTGGAGGGCTGCTCGCTCCTGCCACAGTTACAGAAGTGTGTTTGATCTCTCCCTTGCTGCCCCTCTCTCTCTCTCTTTCTTCCTCTCTCTCACACACACTCTTTAAAGTGAAGGAGGTGAGGTTTCAGTAACCCTCCTTCCCTCTCTCCTCTTCCACCTCTGTTTCTCTTTTTCTCTTCCTCCCTCCCTCCCCCTTCTCTTGATCTTACCTATCTCCCTCACTCATGCTCTGGCTCTCCTCAGTGGTACAACACGGACAGGCACAACATCTGTCTCGCACATGAAAGGGGGGGGTTGGGAGCTTTTTTATCATCCAAATATGCTACCTGCTTTGTGCCGAACTGTTGGACCGAGCCAGGGCTGAGAAAAAAGGAGGGAGAGGAAACATTAGGTGAGAGGGGGGAGGAATAACAGCAGATGTGAGCTGTAGGGAGAAACATATAGAGGGAAATTATGCAATAACATAAAACTGAAAATACTATAAATTAGATATTTAATCATAATGTTTTATTGATTTAGCTGCATAAACAAACACACAAAAAAGGCAGATTTAAAACCCAATAATGTCTGTGCGGCTGTATGCATCCAAAAAAAATCAGGGCCCTCTTGCTGTCTCTGGAACTTTCTGGTTAAAGCTCCCACGAAAGCAGATAAGTGGACCTTGAGGTACGTTTTTCCTGTCAAACTAACTTTTCCATCATCTGAATATTATCCTGTTTTATTTTTTCTATTAATCTCACAATCACTAACAGTTTTTATGGTCACCTGCGGCCACATATAACAGTTTTTATTGAACAGGGGAGAAATAAAATAGATTTTTTCCTTTCATTCCTGCTTAGCCAGCAGATGAGGGGACTCCACAGAGCGCAATGTAAGTGAATCTACCTTCAGCGATACCTCACACTGAGCTTTTGCACAATTTCCAGTATCATCCTTTGGTTAAAAAACATGTATCTTAAGTGCTGCAGAACCCTTTTTTTATGCACGATCAACAGTGTGTTATAGCAGATATTTGAGTAAACATTTTCACTCATCACAAATAGCTTGCAAATGAAAAAAAAGAAGCTTTTGGCTTCTTGTTAAGGCCGTCCTAACTCAAAAGACAGGTGTGCTTCTGGAGATGTTTCCAGACACCGCAAACAAAATCTATATTGAAAATGAAAATGCCATCAAAACCTTCAGGATTCTAAAGCCACCATGCTTTTGCAGCATTATATTTATGCTTATGACATGCAAAGAAGTGCGTTCATTTATTACGATGCAGTCTCTCATTATACTCTAAGTGATTATTTAAAATTGTGTCCATAAAGGCAGCTGTCGCTGTTCCACACCTTCAGAAATGTTGCCCCTTTCTTCTCCCCAGACCCCGCTATTTTTTGTCATACTCAATTTGCAAAGAGGGCCCTGGCTGGAGGCTGGAGATGGAGATGGAGGAGGAGGCCGCTGGCAGTTATGGCAGGGGCCCCCGAAGGGGCAAAAACGGTTCCTAAAGAGTGGGAGGCAGGAATTCCACAATCCCAGCCTGCCTGACTGAGGGATCTGCCTGCTAAACATTCAGCTTTTTCTGCTGGCCAAGTGCCCTTTGAAATCCAGCTGCAACTGTGTTAAAGAAAAAAAGAAACAAGAGAAAAGGGAGGGGTGGGTTTTAGAGAAAGCAACTAAAAAAGGGAGGGAAAAGGAGGATGAAGGAGAGGAGACAGAAGAGAGAAAGAGGAAGAGAGCGGCAGAGGGGTGTGTGGTAGAGTGTGTGTGTGTGTGTGTGTGTAAGAGAGAGAGAGAGATTCTGAATGGGCGTGCTCCACCGGGGCCTCACCCCCCGCTGTAAGGGACCTCCACAGATTATCCTTCATCTGAGCTTGTCGGTCTTGACCCCAACGACCCCGAGGCCCGCTCTCTGCCTTCCTCTCTCTCTCTTTTACACACACACACTTTTTCTCACTCACTCATTTCTCCACACACCCTCATTATTTTCTCCGCGTAACTCACTCTTTGTCTCTTACCTCTCTGTCGCTGACTAACCTCACACTGCACCACCGCTGCTGACCCTACAGCACCACACACATTCCCCAAACACACACACACACACACACACACACACAGAACCTAGTTCCTCATGCAAAAGAGGGGGGACCCAATAGGAGAAAATCCAGGCTGATGTGCAGGACAAATGAGGAGGGGAAGAAAGAAGAAAGGGGAGAAAGAAAGAAGGCGATCTTTTCACCACCACTGGTATAAAATAGAAAGGGGGGAGGGTGCGGGGTTGACGGGGACAAATGCAACACGGTGTATATACAGTACTGGAGGTGTTTGGCTCAAAGGAACTTACTCAGAGTCAGTTGTTGAATGTGCAAATATTTAAGGAGTTCAAATTATGAGCTGAAAGTAATATTTGTCTGAAGTTGCACACGTTTCATTATCTTTCTTTTATTTCCTGATTATGTTAGACCAATCAGACAACTTGCATGTAACAAATTCTGATACTGACTTTCTACACCGTCTTTTGAGTCATTTATTATATTAAAACATGCTTATCTGACCTATATGCAGCGTACATGTACACGGTGGTCCTTTTAAGAAAAATTAGATGTATCCAGTAATTTTCCTCTTACTGAAAACCTTATTAAACATCCTAACTGAGCTCCATAATGATACATATAAACTTCTTCCGCAAACAAAAACATGGGAAAATCCATGTAGTGCGTGCCTCCACGGAGGACCCCTTATTTGCCCTCGTGGAGGTAAAAATGGAAAAGCCAGTAGCTGGCTGGATAAACTGTGAGCGTGAATACGTTAGTGCGCCTCAGGTTTTATTTGCAGAGCTGCAGGTGGATGCTTGAATGACACGACGCTGTTTGTCTTGGCTCGGCCCCTGGCGGCACTTTGTGGATGTGACCTACCTGCTTGTTTTTGATGTAATAGCAATGTGATGTGGAAGTAATAACAAACATGAGGAGACACTGTGTTTGTCCGGTGGACTGAAACCATTATAAGAACACAGCGAAAGTAATCTGTGTGTCTGCTGTGCTTATATGCACTCAGAATATTTTATATTAATGTATAATTATACATGTATCATTTAGAAAGAGACTTATAGATCATCTAGTACTGAGCACATTGTGGCATTTTTAAATGACCCTTCTAAAGGAAGGTATTACATTAATAACATATTGTAATGGAGCTGTGGATGTTGCTCTCAGTCCAACAATTTGTAGTTTTATTGATTTTTTATTTATTTATTGGTGAATTAGCGTGACAAACAAGATAAGTGACAAAAAATAAAAAACATTAGGATAGAAAGGTTACGACAGTGCTAATATCAAAACAGTACAGGAGTAGAAATAAGGTTGGCTCAGGTATGGTGTGAGGTGTGCATGTGTGTGTGTGTGTGTGTGTGTGTGTGTGTGTGTGTGTGTGAGTTCATGTTGAGGATCCTGGACAGGTGGGGGTGTGGCATGTGTGGCAGAAAAATCACTCAATAAATTAATTAATTAAATAAAATAACTAGGTATAATGTTACTGAATCAATAGAATAGTATAATAATTGTCATTAACATTATAATATAATGACATAGTATAACATAATAACATATAAGCAACAAAATTATAATATAACATAATATAGAACAATATAATGTAATATGATAATATGAAAACAATAAAATATCATATATTATGATAATTAATAATTTTATATAGCAGTGAGGGGTAGTTTTATTGATTTTGATTGATTTTTTTATTATTGTTTAAAAGCGCTTTCATAGTCTTTGCGACCACTCAAAGCTGCTTTTACACTACATATCACACCCACCCATTCACCCACACATTCATACACTGATGGCAGGGCTACGTAAAGTGCTCCATCGGTCATCACATTCATACCCATTGGGTAAGCAGTGTCTTGCCCAAGGACACTTCAACATGTAGCTGGGGATCGACCGACTCTACCACTGAGCCACAGCCGCCCTATGACACATGACATCGATTACAACATACGTAATAAGAATTCATTAACTGGCTTTCACTTAAGGTGAAAATGTGTTATTTTTGTTGTTTGCTATCCAGAGCTTACTCTGACGTGTTGTATGTTGTGTCATTATTTTGTGTGTCTCTGCCTATATATATGGTGTTTGCAGACTTCCCTATTTTAGTCCATTACAGTTAATGTTAGAGGCGACTCTAATAGATAGTACAATATGACAGCTATGCAGCTTGAATCCCTCTTCGGGAGTACTAACTTTTCTTGTTTTTGTGTGGGTACACATGACATGCACATGTCTTTTTGTGGGGTTGCATGGTATGTGTACAAACAGAACTACAATTAGATCGTCATGTAAATAGTAATAAATAGTCTTATCATGAGGATGTCTGTATGTATTTAAGATGGCGACTCACAAATGCCTTGATAAGTCTGAGGAAGAGCATGTCGGCTCGAAACGTCACTTTGTGCTGAGTAAAACCCTCTACGAGAGCTTCCTGGTGTGTGGATCTTTTTTTGCTTTCCAGAGCTTGACATTTCAGTGTGATGAGAGGAATTATTTAGCATACACATGGCCAAAGAAAAAGAAACCTAATATATATACAGTATATATGATTTTGCTTGAAATTATAATAGGCTACTTGTCACTTGTACACTGAGTGACCCAAAAATACAATCCACAAACTGTTTTTTACTTGAAATTATTTAGACATTTTTAAATGTTTGCTGTTTGTGACCAATGCACAAACAGGAACCAGTGGACATGCATTAATGGAGGGACGTCAGAGTCAGGGGGCTGCACATGGACATGCACCCCGAGTAGTTGGGGATTCGATGCCTTCCTCAACGAGGAACTGGCACCTCTCCAGCTACCAACCCAACTCCATGCTTGATCCGTAGCGGGACATGAACCAGCCACCCTCCGACTTCCCAGCCAAGTCCCTACAAACTGAGCTACCATCTATCCCATTTATTTATCTGTGGAAAAATAATCTTATTAGGAGGGCAATTTATTTGCTTCTCTGAGCAGTTAAGTCAGATGCAGATGAAAGCTAAGAAAAAAGCTTGTGGGTGGGTGTCTGAGCCGAGATAATTTTGTCACACATTCTGTTTCAAAGGTCAAGAATGACCTTTCCTGCTCACAATGTAATCATCTAGTGCAGTCTCATAAATGGAGAAGAAACAAACCTAGACTGAAAAAAAACAAAAACAACCAGTATGAATATAATGAATCCTACACAAGAGCACAAGAAGTTACAGCCTTCATAATTACTATAGTGAGTTTAAAACTCACTGTAAATACAAAGTTAGAATATATTAAAATGCAATAATAATGTTATTAATAATAAATATATACACTATGTACACCTTTCACTTACTGTGGATGGTTAAGTTTTTGTACAAAAAAATTGCACCAAGTCAACAACACACAGTGTGTATCATCATCAACTGTGCAAAGTAGCTGCCATGTAGTGACTGGTGGATGAATGACCAGCGGAAGCGCTCCTTCTTGCAAGATGGGTGTCTCAGTCTGCTGCTAAAGGAGCTGCTTAAAGCCTCCACAGTTTCATACAGGGGGTGAAAGGGGTTGTCCATGATAGATGTAAGCTTGGCTAACATCCTCCTCTCACCCACCTCCTCTATGAAGTCCAGAGGACAATCCAGGACAGAACCGGCCCTCCTGACCCGTTTGTTCAGTCTCTTCCTGTCCCTCTCTGTGCTCCCTCCTCCTCAGCGGACCACTGCATAGAAGACTGCAGACGCCACCACAGTGCCGTATCATGTCCGTAACAGAGTCCTGCACACTCCAGAGGACTTCAGTCTCCTCAGCAGGTGCAGACGACTTTGGCCCTTCTTGTACAGAATGCAGCAGCGTGGCTTCTTACTGGTGGTAACAGACAACATCGCATCACTTCAGTCTTGAACCAAGTCAAGGCTTAAAACTAAAGGAAATCATGCTTTTGCTATCAGGGCCCCTCGACTATGGAAAGACTTGCCTGAGGAGATAAGGCTTGCAGAATCAGTGATGTCTTTTAAATCACTTCTTAATACTCACTTTTATAGACTTGCTTTAATGTGATGTCATGTATGATGTGATGTTTATGAGTTTGTTTGGTTTTCATTTATTTTCTTTTACTGATTTTAATTCCTTTTACCCTTTATGCTCTGTTTCCTCTCTGCCGTGTTTTTATGTTTACATCTTTCGTCCTTTTGCTTTACCTTCAGATGGACTAACTTTGTATTGTCTTGCTGTATCAGCCATGTGTTATTTTGTTACCCACTGTGTTCATGATTGGGTTGTGTGCAAGTCATTACAAAACAGTGAATTTCCCGAAAAACAATGCAATATAGTCAAAGATTCACAGTATTCAAGAGTATTTCCATCAGCGCAGTTAAACTCCTACTCACTAGGGGGCGGTGCTTGAAAACCGGAAGCACACTGGGTACCTGGGTAATCGAGGAAACTCAAGAGATTCCTCTCCGTAGTAGCTAACAGTAGCTAGCCGGCTAATCTCCTGGACAACGCAGTTGTGGTTGTTTTAGTTTCCGTTTCAATGTCCATGTCTGTGTGTCGTTTGTATTAAAGTGAGTTCCTCATACGCCGTCAGTGACACAAGTGAGTCAGACACCAACGGACAAGTTTAAACACGCTGGATGTTTCACCACTGCTGCTTTCTCCCGGGATGCTAGCACATAAGCAACCAGCTAGCTAGCTAACCTGCTCAAGTAGCCGAATAGCAGCACTGTCCGGATGCTTTGAACAACAACGCAGCGGATTTTGTGGAGTTTCTAGTCGGCCTTGCAACATGTCAAGCAGCCGGCCGCAGCAGAACGCCGGCGGGGCGAGTTCAGTGCCCGGCACGAGCAGCAGCACGGGAGGCACCGGGAGCTCAAACGGTGGCGGTGGGAGCAACGCCGTCCCGAGTAGTGGTAACAATGCTGGAAATGTTGTGCCCTCAAGGACCCTGGCAGCAGCCGGAGAGGGCAGCTTGTCGGTGCCAACTTTGGCCGCCGTACCGTCGTCCCGGGGCGGTTTTGCCTCCCTGAGCAGACCCTCTTCGTCCTCAGGCAGCAGAAAGAAATCCCTCCATCAAGCACCACTTTACAACGGCCTCCTGAACTCATACGAAGATAAGAGCAACGACTTTGTCTGGTTGGTTTTCTCTGCATAACATTTAAAGCTTACAGCCAGTGTTTCAAAGTTTTACACTAAAATGTTGACATGCATGTAACACCAGTCTCTGTCTACTTTTCAGTCCCATTTGCTTTGAAATGATAGAGGAGGCACACATGACAAAGTGTGGGCACAGTTTTTGGTAAGTTGCAGCTGATGCACTGGAAAGTGAAGTAAAGTTTGTTTTACAACGACAGATGCCGAGAAGATGTTGTATCACCCATCAAATGAAGTGGGCTTTAATATATGAAATGTCAGAAATAGCCATTTGTGGTGATTGTCAAAAGTTCTGTACACAAAATTAACTGCAAATGTTTTGTATTAATGATTATTACAGGTCTTCTCCTCCACCTGTCCAAAAGTTTACCCAACTCATGCACTAGTTATGAAAAGTGAACATTTTAGCTTATAATTTCCCTCTGAAACAACCAAAACCAGACCTTGCATTATTAATTAAAGACACAGTTTTATTCTACATAGTAGGGATGCACGATATTATTGGCAGTCACTGTTACTGCAGATTATTGCTTGAAAATGACATATCGGCATCGACAGATGTCATGTTTCTGCCGATATTTTCAGCTGATAAAACAATGCTTTACTTTTGCCTAAATGCTCAAGAATTCCCTAAAAAAGCTTGACGTAATGCTGCAACATTAACTCAGCGCCAGTGTGCGCCCAGCACCACGCCTCTTCCGTCAAACGTGAAGAAGGGTGCAAGATGTTCGCGGTATTGCAGTTTTTCCAAAGTGTCCGAAACGGACAGCAAGGTTGCTATTTGCAATGGTTGCTCAGCATCGTCAAGGATGGGCCAAATCTCATCATCCAAGCCTGTCTAAGTTGTATGAATATTACAGTTTGATTCCAAAGAAAATGTTACATACAAATAAATATGACATTTTGTACATAACATAAGTTTAAGTAGTTTTCTTATGCTGCCCAGTGAATGTGTACATTTTAAAAAGCACCGTATTATATTATTTCTGCATCTGCCAGGGCCAGTACAATAAGAGTAGGCATGATATCAATTCCACTACAGTGGATACTTGATGTTCTCTGCAATTAGGTGGGGAAAAAAATTTCCCTAGTATATCGGTATAGAAATCAGCATATCTGATATCGGCCTAAAAACCCAATATCGTGCATCCCTCCTACATAGTATGTGTTAGATATTGTGACTGGAAATTGTGCCTGAATGATCAGAATGTGTAACAGCAAAGTTTATTTCACACCTCCAAAAATAATTAAAACAAAAGAACAAAAGATAGAAAACTTAAGAAAATGACCAAAAGCTTCAGGCCTCTTTTGCTTGTTTATCCCTCCTGCAGTTTCAAGTGTATCCGACAAAGTCTGGAGGACAGCAACAGATGTCCCAAGTGCAACTATATTGTCGATAATGTGGATCAGCTTTACCCAAACTTTCTTGGTAGGTGTTCTGAGTCAGGAGGTTGAGGTTTGCTGATGTCTAATGTGTTACTTTGTATTAGTTATAGCATGTACTGATTGTCACACGGAAAGTGTTTGCTGTGAACTTAGTGCACATATTTGCGTATCAGAATATAGCTACCTCATACTTACTGTACTGTATAACAATGATGTGAGAACTTAATCATACTATTTATAACTTTTGACATTTATAAAAATACTTTAAAAGGAAAACATGTGCATGTTAGTATCATAATTTCTTTACGGTTTAAGTTGTTCTCTGGTTTGTTTCTGTCTTATACTAATGTTGAATTTTCCATCTTTCTCAATCACCCCTCCCCCACCCCCCATGTTCCAGTAAACGAGCTGATCCTTAAACAGAAGCAAAGGTCAGAGGAGAAGAGACTAAAATTGGATCATCCCGTAAGTATAAGACAAACATATTCATATGAATCTCGTTAAAAATCAGTCTCACGCTCACAAAAAAAAAGTTTTTTGTGACTGATCAGTATGTTTAACCTGCAGAATGGGTCTCGGTGGCAGGTGTTCCAGGACGTGTTGAGTCCTGACCAGGAGAACTTGGACCTGGCAAATGTCAACCTGATGCTGGAGCTCCTGGTCCAGAAGAAGAAGCAACTGGAGGCGGTGAGTGAGGATCTAAGGGGGATCAGACATGAGCTTCTTTTTCTTTTCCAACCAATTTTCATAGCTTTTTTTGTATCTGCATTTCGACTACTCTGCTTCACATAGTGCTAGACGAGTATTTCCTGGTAAAAGGTATAATGATGATTCACTTGAGCCACAGATGACTCATAACCTGTTTTTCATTTTTAAAAGAGGAAGGAACGCAGTTGGTTACAAAATGCAATCTTTACACGAAATGATGGGGTTACGGTGCATTGGAGTGTAGTGTGACCACAAACACTACTTGATAAAGAGACATCCTGATTGTGACAGATTAATGCTGTTAGTGTTTACAGAAAATGGGCGACACAGTAAATTCAGGGCTTTTAAAGGTCCTAAAAGGCTAAAATCTTAAAGCAATGAGCCAGTTCTCTCGCATAAGAAGGTTTTCAAAGTCCTCAGTTTTGTTTGTCACAGATCAGTATATTGCATGCATGCAGTTAGTACTTGGGCACTGTTTGTGCTTCAGGAGGCTGTTCAATCTCTCTTTTTTGCACAGTCTCAGTCAGTGTCATAACTGAAGCAAAAACTGTTGAAAATCATACAAAGTATTTTGTATTTGTTTGGTTTATCCATCAAACAATCAAACTAGGAAGTACGGACAAATGTGATATAAAAGTCAATATTTTGATGTGTCAGCTTTTGTGAGCCCCATTTGTCATTCTTCTGTGGTTTGGCAGTGAAAACGGTCAGAATGCATGTTATCTGGTATTGAGTCTTAAAGACCCCCTCCAGTGAAATCACGTGTTTTAAAGCAGGTGTGTGCTGCGAACATAGGTGAGGACAGCAGACGAGCAGCCTTGCCTACTCCCCGAACAAGAGAGAGAGAGTTGCGTCAGTGGAGGTCCAATATGCCCCATGATCTGCCATTGCGATGTCGCAACTCTCTCTCTCTCTATGGCTCTGAAAGTACACTCACTCACTCACTCAGTCAGTTACTCACTTGCTCAGTCAGTCAGTCACATACAGACCCGTGTGCAGGGCTAAACAGACTTAAAATGTGTGATGGGAAATAAATTATTGCTGACAGTTTGCTGTTCTTTGTGGTTGAAAAACTGTAGGTGTTAAACCGCAGTATGTATACTTGCTATGTGGGCTGCTGTTTTGGAGAAGAAGTCTATTATTATAGGGCCTAACAAATTATGGCATTGGATTAGTGCATTGACTGGCGTACCTGCCGTTACACAATGCCGCATTTTAGACGGTATCAGGGGCATTTCTGATACTGGTATTGGTATCTGAAAATCTGCACATCAATCATCCCCTCTGTTCCTTCTGTTGATCTGTTGAATTCAGAGAGCACGTCAATTCGAGCAGTGACCTGCACCCATGCACCTGTAAAGTGCTAACATGAACATTAGCCACCTGTGATCTGAACCTGCACTGATGTGCGCTTCCATTAAACAAAAGAATATATTTGGCAGCTGCCGGTATACTGGCTGCATCGTCAGCTATGATATTGTGTGTAGAAACAAAAAAAGGATTTGATTAGGTATCAAACTTCTTCAGCTTTGTCTTTGGAGACCACACAGGCTTGAAACAGGATTAATAGATGTACTCTACAGTATGCAAATGACTTAAACGGTCTTATTCTCAGCCTCTGTGGTGCTGTCCCCGTCAGCTCCACTTCCCCAGCAGCTTATTAGAGCATGTTGTTGGAATAGGGACTCAGAAAATAACTGATTTTGAATGAGAATGCAAGGCTGTGTGAAAAATATACCAGTAATAGTCCTCATGGAAACATGTTTAGCTACTGCAATATGCCACTGTGTATGTGTAGGCTTTCAATGATAGTTGGCTACCACAGTTAGACCCTGGCTGTCAAGCTCTGTGACCTTTTAAGAGCAGTAAAAACCAAACCACTTCCACATCCATTCATAGATTTTAGTACCAGGTGTGCTGTAGTAACAATCCTAGCCGAAAATGTCACCAGATTTGTCAAGAAGCGACAGGGAAGCTTCATGCTAATGCTGGTGAGATTGTCTGTGTTAGTGTCCCATGGATGTTGTCCCTCTGTGTGAGGTTTTGCCTCTCTTGCCTGTTAAGTGAAACAGTCAGGAGATCATTTAACTAATAAAAATGTTGAAGCTTCTGACAAGGCGTTGGTTTGTTTTTCACATTTTGTGGTGGCTTCATCTGCTTAAATAACTCGCCTATAACAGGAGGACACTCCTGAGTCAAATATCAGATACAATTTCACATAACAGACTCACAGGAAGGCTCGAACATTAATGTTATCTTTAAAGCATCACAAAAACTTCTACGTGTATTTATATTTCAATCAGCACAATCTCATGGCCAGATGTTTAACTCTGACATCCGAGCTCACCTGAGAGTCCGTCTGTGTGTCTCTGTGTCGGTCAGGTTTCTGCTTACAGGATTTATCTGACAAAATGATGCATGCGTTCACTAACAGATCAATCATTTGGACACACTGTGGTTAATTCATTTCGTCAATAGTGTCCGTGTTATAATCCATTTAATAAAAACTTGTGAAAAAGAAGTGTTGAGGTCGTTCACTTAATCCTCCTCGTGGAGTTCTTCATCGAGCCAGTTGGCTTCGGTGTCTGCTTTTATTTCAATCACGGGACATATTCGTGATACATTTCTGTTTGTGTGTCTTCTCATTTGAGCCAAATTATTTGCCTCTGGGCAAGTTTTATCTGATTGGACTTGTATTTCGTGAACATTTGTTTAACTTAATCAATTGTGAATCAGAAATTTTAGATCTCCACGTAGAGATCGCTTTGGTGGTGGTATAAACATCACAATATCTGAGGGAATGTAGGTGTGTTTCCAGATGTGTTTTGACCGTAAATTGCATGTGTAGTGTAGACCTGTGGTTCCCATCCTTTTTTTGGCAGACATACCCCCACAGTCCTGCTGGATGAACTCAAGTAACCCTTTATTGAGCCTGCATGTCATGCTCAAAATGTTTTATTTGAATGCAACTGGACTATAAAATGTTTACGTCAGTTTGGTTACCTTTGCATTAGCACTATTACCAGGACATTACATTTTAGCCATTATTCCAGTACTGCTTACTATTGCTACAAGTTGTTTAGCTAACTTTGAAATCCATAAAGCTAACTATTTTGTTTATCCATTACTTTTAACTATAGCTAACTATTGAACATGTTAACGTTCATTTGAGCTTTTTACTTAAATTGTTTATCGATTATTTGATGTTGTTTGAATCTTTTATCAATGACCTTTAGCTAACTATTTCAACAATGTATTTTTTACTTGTTGCTAACTTTTGCTACCGTTTATCTTTTATTTTGACCAACTGTTAATCTATTACTTTCAGCTACATGTTTCAATGTTTTAGCCATGACTTTTAACTGGCAGTTTTTTTAAAAACCTTTTATTAATACAAAAAGGACAAATACATATAATCAATCACAGGCACAATAGATCAATAAATATCAATTAAAACAGTTACAATTTGACACACTTGCTGGAAATCAAAGTCCTAAAACCTTTAATCTTTAGAGTGTGTGTGCTTTCCATGAGCTTGGGGCATCAACGGAAAATGGAGATTTGCCAAGTTCAGTGTGAGCTCGAGGGACTTTAGGAACTAGCCAATCAGTAGTCATGTAGGTTCCCAACCCAGGAGTCCAAGGGCTCTCTATAATCCATAACTGAAAGGAACACTGCTTCAACAACTCTCATTAATTAATTTTAGCATCCATTACATGAATCTAACTATTACCAAAGGAATCTGTTAGCTTGCTAATTATTTTCATATCGTCCTCATACACCTTAATCGCATCATAATCCACGTGTTAAAGACTCAATAGTTAGATATTTCTTTTAAAATCAAACTTTGTTACGTCAAATCTGTTGCTTCTTACAACAATCTTTCAACTTACCACCTGGTAACTGCAGAAGTGCCCCCTTGCGTTGTTCCCCTGGTCAGGAATCAGTTTTGCAAATAATCTAAAACATGGGCCTTTTGACAAACGGTTATTGTCCTGTGTTTGGACGTTTTTGGGAGGCCGTTTGAGGGATTTTGCCATTAAACAAACCTTGATGGAAACGTCTGCAGTGGATGCTTACCTTCTCTGTTGTGTTTTTTTCTTAGTCTAGGCCACACAAAGAAATTACCAAATAAGAGCATCGGTCCAAAATATCACTGGACTTCCTGCTCTGGGTTCCTTCTGTTATGCCAGACATTCAAAGTATGAGAGGCCTCTAGCCACAGTTGTCAGAAATCATCTTCTAACACCCATAAACCCGTGGGTTTGGGATTATTTCCTGTTGTTGAATTGAATAACATACTTGCCTTTAAAAAATGTTGAATCAGAGATGGTTAGAGGACTACAATACTTCATTCCATTGAAAGTACTGTAACTACTTACTAACTAATTACTTAATGTTTTGTACTTGAATTGGTCAGTTAAATCTACTCTGAGTAAACACATTTTTAGCACTACAAACATGGTGGGATTAAATACCCTGCCACTTAAACAGCAGAAAAAGACCAATACAGCTACAATATAGTTCTAAATCACAACAACAAAACTCTGATCTTATTATCCTATCAAGATAAGCAAAGACATTCTGCAGCTTCACTTACAGCTGTGTGAGATAATGTGATTTCTGTCTCTGCTCCAGGAATCCCAAGCAGCTCAGAGACAAATCCTCATGGAGTTCCTTAAAGAAGCCAGAAGAAACAAGAGAGAGGTACTGTTGTTTTTCATACACAATACTATTGTAATAGTACTGCTGGACAATGGCTTGTATCTTCAGAAAACATTGTAGTTTCTCAGGATAAGTGATGAGTTTGAATAATGAAACTTTTGCATATAGAAAACAAATCATAAAAACATCCACATTTATGTATCATTCTGGTTTATCAACAGCAACTGGAGCAACTACAGAAAGAGCTCAACTTTCTTGAAGATGACATAAAGCGTGTTGAGGTAAAAGGCCATCTGTTATGTGTTAGCAAACCCTCATTCACAGTTTGTCTAAATGGAATGATGGAGGTGCAGTGAAAATGATTCTGAAAACATATTATACTGGGAAACTGTGAAAACTAGGGCCTCTCATCATCACTGCTGGAGATAAACAAACATGTTGTTTTTGTGTGATTTTCCAGGAAATGAGTGGGATGTACTCTCCGATGATGGAGGCCGAGTGTACGGTGCCTAATGTCGAGGCTCCCTCACCAGCACCCAGGTACTGCTCAAGCAAATGAGCCCATCCGAGCAAAGACACTCTTTCCTAATGTTTTGTTTTTTGACTTTATGAAGGAGCTACTTAGCAACATTTTATGGCCTGCTGTATAACTATATAGTTTGCCTTAAACAGGGCTCGATACAAGTACTGGCTCGGTGGCCGGACGGTATGTTTGTAACCCTCCGGGCCAGTAGATCAAGCATTTAACTGGCCTCGTGTGCCAGTAAGATCCATAAGCCCACAATGTACACAATATAGTAGCCCTCCTGAGATTGACAGTCCCGATGGACAGGACTGATTACTTTCTACGCAGAATCCCGCAGTAATCTTCATCCGATGTCAGCATCACTGCAGGCACTTTACACGCTACTTGCTGCACTCGCGACTGTCATTCTAGAACACGTTAATTGACGTTAGCAAGCTACCGCGCACTAGTGAAATGTTTTTAAAAACCCCTACTCCTTTTTACTGTCACATGACAGGAAAAAGGGCAACAGTTGGAAAAAAAGCAGAGTGCACTGAACTATGAAAAAAAAAGGAAAAGATAGGGGTGGGTGGTATACGGGTTTCAATAATGTCACCGGTGTCACGTTCTGCCACAACATGATATGCAATACAGTCATTACCGGGATAAACACAAAGTTTTATGCACACGCAGGAGATTTACTTCCCCCAACACTGATGACCCACGTAACACCCATAGCAGTATTTCCCACACATAGAAAAACAGGAATAGTCGTCTGATATCATCAAGTGCAGCTTTTTGTGAGACCACAGAGTGAACTGACCGCTGTGCATGCTGAGTCTGTGTGTCACCTGCCTGTGAGCTGTGAACATGCGCACGGCACTGCTGCCGTCACAGATGTGCCTGCGGGATGATCGAGGCAGACGCGCAGTTACACGAGGTGGCTATAAGTGTGTGTATTCCCGTTATCAGCGGCACCTCGTCCCGGTGCACGTTAATGTTGTGGCTACATAAACGGACGGTTCACGGAGCGGACGTGCCGCGGACTGTTTACTTTAGCGGCTACACCTGCAGCGCACACACAGTGTGAGGTTGATTGTGTGCGGACAGGAAGTAGAAAACCATAAGCTTTCTTAAAAAAATTACTGCTATTAATAAACCTCTTCATTTATACCCATATGATTATTTTGGTCTATTTATGAGTTTATGATAGTTCCACAATTGAACACATATTCAGTAATAAGAACCCTTACATAAGGAGAAACAAAAATTGACGTTAAAATAATACAGAAACGACAAATTATTTCAGTGCCAGTGGTTTTATTGGCCAGTGAATTTGGATAGTTACTGGCCCAGAGTGGCAGTGGAAAATTGTGCTCATTGTCACCCTCTGCCTGAAATTAAGCAACATGAATATTCCAACGTAAAAAAAACGTCCACCTCTCTGTATCACTCCGCTACACCAAACATGCATGTGCATTTTGCAGCTGGTGTGTGCCATGCAGCCATTGTGCGGTGCGTCTCTCTGCAGCACCGAGGACAGAGAGAGAGAGTAGAGATGCTGTGTGTTCCAAAAAGCACACCTTATTGCTGGCAAAATGTTCAAATACTAGTAAAGTTATTACAGTTATGAGTCTTGGTGTGCACCACCTTTTTACCTCGAGGTGTTGGAGCTTAGTGCTACCGTTAGCTGTTACAGAAAGAGCTACCGTTACCTGTCAAGAAGGGACAGAGCAACCTCTGCATCGCTTCGCTCTTCAGCCCCTTACACTCCTCTGATGCCTCTTTTTATTTCGGGCTCTCTTTGTAGCTTTTGTCTCCTCCAAGCTCTTCCTTCTTTCTGCTTCTTTAGCAGTATATGCCGTTGTCGGCAAAGGAGGTACAGGAAAATTTACCGCAATTTGCCATAGCTCCTGACTGACGCAAGCTCTACGTGCGTGCTGCTGACATTAGTTACGTGAAAGCCGGGTGACACTAGTTTGTACAGAGTTACTGTGATTGGCTAGTTATGTGGAAAGCTAACCCTGATTGTTTAAAAATGTGTCCAGTCTGAATCAAACAACCAAACTATATACAAAGGGGCGTGCGCTTACGGTCACAGATCAGCAGTCAACATCACTTAATTTAATGTTGATAGGGAAATGCAATGATCAAAATGTGTTTAACCAAATCCTTATGAAATAATGTTGCCTACTGTTGCTTTAAGTTTTTATTGTTTTTTTTGTGCAGCTGCAGCAGTATTATTGAGCCACCTGATTACAGCCAGCCTCCAGGGTTTGGTGGAACAACCCAGGTAAGTCAGAGAAACACACATGCCGATGCTTTGAAACAGTTTCTAACCGCTTTAAAGGTAACATCTGTTAATGTCATCATCTTGTTGGATTTTACTGGGCTTGTAATCTGTTAAACTATTTATTCAATATCTTTTTAAAAGTTTTATAATATGTATGGGACTCATTGGTTTTGCCTTCTAAGGAATATAAGAGAAAGTTCCCTGAATGTTTCAAAAAAACATCTTTGAACAGGGGTCACCACAAGTATTTGACAGATATTGCGGTACTCGCAGAGGCTGTTTAACCAAGGGCCTGTCAAGAATACGCATATTTTATATTTGCATGTTAACAACAAAAACACACACATTCTTAGTAAATCTTTAAAAGAGCTGTTACAGAATAAATGTCAGTTTGAATCAAGCACTGTCATGACTGTACTTTTAAACACTTGGAATTGTTTTTCCAGGGCAAAAGACAGACCTGGTACAACAGCACGCTGGCGTCCAGGAGGAAGAGGCTGACGGCTCATTTTGAAGATCTGGAGCAGTGCTACTTCTCCAACAAAATGTCACGCATCACAGGTACTAACCCTGCTGCCTCACCATAGCTGAGGACAGCAACATCAACAATAGTATTGTTGTGATTCTGCAGAGCAACAAAGAAATTGGAGCGCGATTGCATGTAAGAAGGAGATGAGGCATCAGTTCTTGGAACACTTCAGGCCGATTGCTCTGCCTACTCGGTGTTATTGCTAAAGTTGTTTTTTCTTAACATAAAGACCACACTTACCACAAACTCTGCTTGCTGTCACGGAGTGGCTGTTTCTGATGAAGCCTCGGCTTAACATTGAAAGAATGTCACCAGTTTTCTGGGGTTTTTTTGCTGCAAGGCTTCAAGAGTAACCCAACATGTTGGGATTCAGTAAAAGAAGTTCTTTGCTTACAAATATTAAACTAATGTTATAAGAATTAAGGCGCTTTCACACCTGAAGTCCGTTTGTTTGATCCGAATCAAAGACCACATTGTTACAATGTTTCATTTTGCCTCGAGTTTGGTTTGTATTCACACTTTTACCAGCGGACCAAAAGTTTCTGATGTGTGAGAAAACTGCTCTCTGATTGGTCAGAATTTCCACGTGATAAAGTCCCTAAAGTAAACAAAGAGGGAGAGCGCACTCCTCAATCACTCTGAACACGATTGCAGACTTTAATGTTTTGTTGTCGGAGTCTTTTTACTTTTAACCGACTTTGTTCCACAGTTCGATCAGTTCCACTCTCCTTTAGTTTTTCACTGAACAGTTTGAATACCGTTTGGTCAGCCCATATTTCTATTTCCTCGTCGCTCCCCCATGTCTGTCCTCTACTCACCTTGCTGCCTGGCTGCGTGTCTGTCTCTGCAAGTGTCAACATCCGTTAACAACCCCCAATGCACAGTGTTTTGGTTTGCTTCCTGTATTGGGTTCTACTTTAAGTCCGTTTATGTTCTCACCTGAATAGAAACCATGGTCTGATAGTTCGGTCCGTACCAAAGTTCGAATGCGTGTTCTCACCTGTCCAAACGAACCAGACTTTCCGAGTGAAGTACGAAACTCCGGACTCAAAGCACCCTTAATTGCTGTTAAATGTGACAAGAAGCTTCTTCTGCATTTAGTATAATAACATTTTTTGCTCTTTTTCCCCTAACACACAGTGAACAGTGTATTTCCTCACTGCATCTTATGAACAGTATTTTAATAGTGTGTCTGTTGTGTTCAGATGAAGGCAGGAACCTGAACCAGCTGGATGATTTTATGGAGTGTCTGTCGAAGTTTACTCGCTACAACTCTGTGCGGCCGCTTGCCACCCTCTCCTACGCCAGTGACCTGTACAACGGCTCCAGTATTGTTTCCAGGTACACAGAGAAAACATTAAACTTGTAAATTACTGTTACACAATTTTATGTGTTGATCTTTGAATGCCAAGTGTGTCATTAAGAAGGTTTTGTACAGAGTTGGCTGGCTTTATGATGATTTTTGCGCGTTGATACGAAACATTTCTCACCTTTTGTTTCAGTATTGAGTTTGACCGTGACTGTGACTACTTTGCCATCGCTGGTGTGACCAAGAAGATCAAAGTGTTTGAGTATGGCACAGTTATCCAGGATGCAGTGGACATCCACTACCCCCTTATTGAGATGACCTGCAATTCCAAAATCAGGTGAGCTAAATATTTTCTTCTCGGAGGGGCAGTTGATGTGCTGACGGTTCTCATATGCTACAGAAAACACCTGCAACATAGATGAGTCTGCTGGCCTCTGCTCCACGGGTTTCATCCTTTACAAAGATTTACTTTATTGGTACATAGTGTGACAGAAATCATCAGACATGACACTATTTTATGGCTAATAATGGCAGGAAAAACATTATACCCATATTTTTGTTTTACCTAGACATGAGCTGGGTTTCGGAAAATGCTCTTTCAGTGGGCATACATTTGTACAATTATACTTAATAAACTGAATTCCAAAAAACAAGGACTGAGGCAAAAGAAATGGCGAATGAAGTACTAAGCGATCCCAAATAGCTCTGCCCCTAACTTAAGATTTTCCTAGTCGACTAGTAGTTGTTAGTTTAAACCTAAATGTTTTATATAATATGTAAATGTTACAAATTTTGCACACATGAAGCAAGCGGCTTGTTAATAACAACAAGGCTATCAGCAAAAATGGTAACGATTCTGAATGTGTTCAGCAAAACTGAACATTAAGTAATTTATTCCAACACAGTATAGCATCCTCATACCCCTGTCTCTGTCAACTTAACCCTGGATGATACCTCAGATAGGCTAGCATGATAAATGACACCTTCACTGATACTTGGCCGAGACTAGATACTGTTACCTTTCAAGCTTTGTTCCTCAGAACTGTAGTTGACGATTCGCTGGTTTATTTAGGCCATTAGAAAAGGTCTCTGCCGGTCCACGTGTCCTGGAAGCTTTCAGTGTTCCGGACAAATGGGTGAAATTAGGGTCAAATATTATTTGCATTTATTTAGCTAAAAAACTATTGATAGGCAGGCTATATCAAGCGCGTAGAATTGGGTAGTGAAATTACTGAATTGTCCCCACTAATAATTTTGTCCAAAAAATGTATATATGATACGCGTAATGTTGCACTTTCAACCTGCAGAAGAGTCGTGCATATGAGACCATAACTCTGTCACTGTAAACAAGGACTCCCGTCTACAGTTCAGTTCATACACTTCACTAAACTTACATTTATACAGCGGAACATGTCTCATGCTCAAATGACGACTTTCTGCACCGCGTCCGTGCTGTCCATATGCATGGACATGCAGGGGCTTGTGCTGCTGACTCGTCCTTGCCGGTAATTCTTGCCAAATATGACCAATAATGGTTCGGATGGCTGGTTTAGCTCCTGAAGCGCTGAAGGGCCACCATCATTGAAAAGGGAAAGGTTTACCAGTAACACTATGGACAGGTCCAACAGACAACCAGTTTGGTTTTTTTGTTCTCTGCAGATAACCTACCTATGAAAACTTTGTTAAAGCCGACTCTTCTTATCCAACAGTTTGGTCTACAGTTTGGAGGCAGCACTAATCTGAACCTTGTTTGTTGCAGCTGTATCAGCTGGAGCAGCTATCACAAGAACCTCCTGGCCAGCAGTGACTACGAGGGTACTGTCATCCTGTGGGACGGATTCACAGGCCAGAGGTCCAAAGTCTACCAGGTAGGAAACTCGGTCTTAGATTGGAACTATCAATATGATGAATTCCACATTTGACGTTTTGGTTTCTTTTCAGGAACATGAAAAAAGATGTTGGAGTGTCGACTTCAATCTGATGGACCCCAAGCTGTTAGCCTCCGGTTCTGATGATGCTAAAGGTAACTGATTTATGATCATCTTCTACCTCTCGAGCTTCTTTTACAACTTGCTTCTACTCGCAGTGAATTTTTCTTGTGTCTGTTTTTGTCTTTCAGTGAAGTTATGGTCAACCAATCTTGACAACTCAGTGGCCAGCATCGAGGCCAAGGCCAACGTCTGCTGTGTTAAATTCAGTCCGACCTCCAGGTATCATCTGGCGTTTGGCTGTGCAGGTAAGATCAGGAGAGTTATAGCTCGTCTTTGTCCTCTAAAATCACTGATGGTAAAGGACAAAATTAATGATGCAACATGTTATTATTTTATGAACTTCCAGTTGTTAAAGCTGGTTTACAGGTAACCGGGACTGGGAGAAAATGTTTTTTCTCTCACTGTGAAATATTATAACACAGGTTGCACACACCTCACACCACTGCAGTTATTCCTGGTATATTGTATTTCCTTTGTGGTCACACAGACTCTGGTGGTCCAGACAAGCTTCTGAAAACTTCATTTATTACTCTCTCAGAGGAGAAGTAACTTAACTGAGAACTATTCTCTTGTACACAGAAACAATCCTTCAAGGAACCAACAGAGCAGCACAGAAACTCTTTGTTATCCCGCAGGGAATTGCTCTGGCTTATTTACCCCATTCCCTGAGTCTCCAAGGTCCAAGTCCACTAAGCCTGGAAAAAGAAACCCTCCTTGACCTTGGAGTTGTTGGTTTAAAGTGGAGCTAGGACATCGGAGTACAGGCCAGCAGGCATAGCGTACTAAACATTCAGACAGAAGTGATGGAGAACACATAGCTTTTAAGAAACACACATTTTATAAAATGTCAACAAAGCTCTTGCACCATCTTTCACCGTGGCTGCGTGCCTCGCTGGTTACTGACACTGAGACAACAGCCCCTCCCCCCTGTTCTTCAGCTCCCATCTGAATCCATAACAAGTTTTCTGTTGTTTGTTTTTGCTCGCAGACCACTGTGTCCACTACTACGATCTACGCAACACTAAGCAGCCAATCATGGTGTTTAAAGGCCACAGGAAGGCAGTGTCCTACGCCAAGTTTGTCAACGGAGAGGAAATAGTTTCTGCGTAAGTCACATTTTTTTTATCCATAATATACTGGAATAACATGTTTGTGTGTGCAAAACAGTTCTTCTAACAGTGTCATGAATAACAGCTCTTTATTTCCGAAGTATAATCCTTCAGCATAGAGATTTTTATAGCATTTATTATAGACTGTATGCTTGCAATATCAACCCCGTACCAACTGCTTTGTATTACGTGTTCATGAAAATGAATATCTTGACACATTTGTGGCTCATTCGTTGTTTTCTTCTTCTCTACTGATTTCATACAACAAACTCTCACCAAACCCCCTACCGTTTTTTTTTTTCATTCTCTGTGTTGTACCCACCTGTCATTCGCAGTTCAACAGACAGTCAGCTGAAGCTGTGGAACGTCAACAAGCCTCACTGCCTGCGCTCCTTCAAGGGTCACATCAATGAGAAGAACTTTGTGGGCCTGGCTTCCAACGGGGACTATGTTGCCTGTGGTAAGCATTGATTTTAAACAATTCGTCTATACTGACCATGTTGCAAATGAAACTGTAGCTGCAGCTTTTTCTAGAATTTGCAAGAAAATCCCACCACAAAATCAGTCTATGGGTGCTTTCACACCTGAGCTGTTTGGTCCTAGAAACCAAAACCTGGTGCGTTTAGCCGGATAGTCCGGTCGGTTCAGGGTGGTGTGAAATTAATATCAAACTTTGGTGCGGACCAAACAAATGAACTCTGGTCCGCCTGAGAACGGGGGTCTTGGTTCCCTTCCAAGTGGTACAGCAATACAATCCAAATATAGGAAGTGAGCCAAAAAACTGCATTGTGGGTTGTTAACGGGTGCTGACACTTGCAGAGACAAATGAGTAGAGGACAGACGTGGGGGAGCGGCAAGGAAATAGATATATGGGCTGACCAAACAGTTTTACAAATGCTTGGAAATGCACAAGAACACGGAGGTATTCAAACTGTTCAGTGAAAAACTAAAGGAGAGTGGAACTGATCGAACGTCGGTTAAAAGTAAACAACAAAAACAGTAAAACATTAAAGTCTGTGATCGTGTTGAGTGTGATTGAGGAGTGTGCTCTCTTTGTTTACTTCAGAGAGTTTTCCCTCATAGAAATTCTGACCAATCAAAACGCATCAAAACTTTTGGTCAGCTGGTAAAAGCTGCCGTGTGAACACAAACCAAACTCGAGGCAAAATGCAACTTTGTAACAATTTGGTCTTTGACTCGGATCAAACAAACAGACTTAAGGTGTGAAATCACCTTATCTTACATCCTCATTGTTAGTAATGAAAGCACAAAGCTCCCAGCAACTAATTAAATCCCACTAAAAATAATATCATTTTAATGAATCCTCACCTTTTGTGTTTGTGTGTTTAACAGGCAGTGAAAACAACTCCCTGTACCTGTACTACAAAGGACTTTCCAAGACACTGTTAACGTTCAAGTTCGACACAGTGAAGAGCGTCCTGGACAAGGACAAGAAGGAAGACGACACCAATGAGTTTGTCAGTGCGGTCTGTTGGAGAGCCATGCCGGACGGAGTGAGTAAACCTTGTTATCAATATGCTGCACTACAAGGAAGTTTAGTCCAACTGACGCTCCATTATAAACTTGTCAATATGTTGACCGTCAAATTCACCTGTCTGTATTCCACAAAGGGACCTATATCTGTGTCTATATGTACATTTCTTGATTCAAAAGACAGTCAGCAACTTGCACTACGTTGTGTTTTATTCATGATGTTTTGTTTTTCAGGAGTCAAATGTACTGATCGCTGCAAACAGTCAAGGAACAATCAAGGTTTGTGTTCTAAAATTTAAACATAAAACATGATAATAACCCCTAATATAAGCTAGACTAATTGTCAAAGCATCAAGCACCTAGAAAACTAGCAACGACTCTAATGTGAGAATGTTCAATATGTTAGCTTGAAACACGACTGCAATAACTTTTGATAGCTTCCAATTTATTTTTCTGCCAAGAGTTTTATTTTCAGGTCTAATTCAGAAGCAGGTTTTCGCAGGGTAACTCCTACCATGTTTTAAATGCACACCTGTAATTCATATGACTTTGGATATTTGTCAGTGGTTCAAGAAAGTATAGATAAATGAACAATGTCAGCGGAAGTTTCAGTGGCATTTCAGGAACATACACCACTTCATTGAATCCAAATTACTTGCTTGGTTGGATATCACGAAATCATTGGGAAAGAAAATACTTTTTAATCAGAGTAAACCTTCTCAATTTTTTTGGGGGGAATTATCTTTATTATCAAGTAAGGCAAAATTTTCGATCCTTTCAACCACGTGTTTAAAATTTTGTTTTTTTATGTTCGATAGTTCCGAAAGTTACCGAAGCTTTGAAGAAAACAAAAAACAATCAATCAATCTGAAGTCCTTTTGGTGTGTCATAAAGATGCACAAGTTACACTAGTGTCTGTTACAGACCAATCTCGGATCCCATTGTTTATAGTCTGACGACAATATAGCCTCTGGGGACACCTGTGAACATGCCGGGGCATGTAGCCAGCTGTTAGCCATGAAACACTTCCTTTTCCGCGTGCTGCATTGTTTACAGAAAAAGTGATGTACTTTAATTAGTGGGTCTTACCTTTGCTGAAATTTCAACATCATGATGCAGATTAGTAAAAAGTCAAAATGAAACTTTGTCAGGTCTGTCATCAAGAGGAGAAGAAAACTACTTTTAAAATGCTCGTTTGTTAAACGGAGGTTGGATCGATCATTTCTGATGCATTCAAGGAAGTCGGGAAAACTGAATGCTGAACGGCTCTCGTGACACTGCGTCAGGGAATTTATCTCAAGTTAAATTTTAGATCTAAAACGGAGTGTTAGCTGTTAGCATGCTGATGTCTGTTTATAGAGATTAATAAGAAGCTAAATCATCATCAGATAACGCTGATGGGAGATGGGATGTCATTACTGCACATTCGTTCCACGTGCTTTTGCTCTCCACACGGACTGTTTTTCCTGCATACGCGCAGCCTGCTGATCCGTGATTGGTCAATATTACTTGGACTACAAGTGTAGTACAAATGGAAACCAGAACACTTGCCAAACCAAAAATCCACGTCCCTAAATAGAGGGAATATAATTAGTTACAGACAGACCTGATCTGCGGCCTGTTCGGCCTGTGAGCTGAGCACCACTGCGCAAAGATTGACACCCAGAAATATACCAAACACAGCAGAATTAGAAGAAAATGAGAAAATACAGAGACATACCTCTGCAGATACAGAGACAACTATCTATTTGTTCTGTTTATGATTGATAATTGAGAGAATTATATGGGTCTAAACAATATCAAATAATAAAAAATTATCATCATTATTGTAAGAAGTCCGTCAAATAAGTTGGTTTTGTATTTTGTAACTTTTTCTGTACCAGCCCTGTGTGCAGGAAAAAAATTAAAACAAGAAGTTTACCTAATTTCTAGGACTTGTATTTTTTGTTGCCGTGGTATTGAAACAGGTATCGAGTGTAATTTTTTTCACTAGTATCGTATCGAAGTTTAAAATTCTGGTATTGTGAAAACCCTATTATCTAACTATATGTATAATACAGTAACTTATCTTATCAGCAAGGTTCAGGTAACATAACCTGCTTTTTCTCTCCCCACAGGTGCTTGAACTCGTCTGACGGCCCACTATATCTTCGGCGTGTGACAGAAGCACCATCACCTTCTCTGTTTGGTAGAGGATCAGTGTGAATCAGGGAGAGCCCAGGCTGCCTGCTTAACTGTGATACCTGACAACAAGGGGAGAGCTGAATGAAACCGAACTCGACTTATTTTAATGAGCTACATTTCTTTTGGAAGCTGTACAGACTTTGGAGCAGCACATCTTTATAGGAGGAGAAGCTGTGCTGTCATTTTACAGCTAAATACCTGAGGACTGAGCTTGGGCACAAATGGAACAAGAGACTTTTCAGGAAGCTTTTTGTTTCTTTTCAGTAAAGTTATATCGGCTTCAATAGAACACCTCTTTATGATTTTAGGTCAAATCAAAACGTGTACCTTTTTAATCTAAGCTTACGAGGGTACATCCAGCCAAACGCTACTAGTGTGATGCATTTTCCCTTTTAAAGGCCAAAGCACAAAACAGAATGACATTCAAAACGGATGTCACTTTAAGCTTTTAACCCCCCTCATTGTTCGTCAGCCATCTGTTTTTTCCCCTTTATGTGTAGTTTTTGTGTTTTCCATGTTGGGAAAAACCAGTTTAATAAATATAACTTGAATTTCATTCTTATCGTCAGTTCATTTTCTGGTGAAAGAGCGTAGATGTGACCTAGTGTGTGGGATTCAAGGAAGACCAATAGGTTCTGGAAACTCCTGATATTTCTGTTACTGTCTGAACAAAATGAGATCTGACATGTTTATCTGTGATCACAGCCATTCTCGCGTAATTTAAGGCATTGATCTGCAATGCTGTATCAAACTGGATTATTTTTCCACGTATGTGAGCCATTTGTTGCTTGTTGAAAAATGAGAACCTCAATGAATCTGATTTATTTCTTCTTAAGTAGCAATTACTTTTCACATACTGTAGGTTAAAACATCTGATCTGAGCTGAGCTGCATTGTAACTTCCGGTAAACTGCTGTCAGTTTCTGTGGAGTAGTGATTCATGTTGACATCGACATCCAGAGGACTTGGTAAACACCGCCAAGACAAACCTATTTTATGATAACTGAGTGAGAGAGAGGTGTTTTGTATTTGTATAACTCAATAAATTATTTCGAAACAACTTTGCTGTGTTGGGTCGTCTCTTTTAGAATTTTTTGGCCTTTTAAGCATATTTTTTAAATGAATTTGAACGACTTAGTTGTGTGTTAACTGTTACGGTAACTAGGGATACACGATATTATCGGCACGTTATCGGTATCGGCAGATTATGGCTTGAAAATGACATATCAGCATTGGCAGATATGTCATTTTTCTGTCGATAAAACAACGTTTTAATTATGCCTAAATGCTCGATGATTCCCTAAAAAAGCTTGACGTAATGCTACGACATTAACTCAGCGCGAGTGTGCGTGCGCCTCTTCCGTCAGGTGTGAAGAAGGGTGCAAGATGTCTGCGGTACGGCAGTTTTTCCAAAGTTTCCGAAACGGACAGCAAGGTTGATTTCCTTATATGTATTCGTTCTGTGCAATAGGAAAAATTTGACCTAGTTGTGGCTATTGTAAGGATAGTCTCAGGAAGAGCATTATCCAAGCCTGTCTAAGCTGTATGAATATTACAGTTTTATTTGAAAGAAAATGTTACATACAAATAAATATGGCATTTTGTGTACATTTTAAAAAGCACTTAATTTTTATTTCTGCATCTGCCAGTGGGCCACTACAATAAGAGTAGGCATGATATCAACTACAGGGGAGACTTGATGTTCTCTGCAATTAGGTGGAAAAAAACGTGCCTAATATCGGTGTCGAAATCGGCAAAAAAATCCAATATTGTGCATCCCTTACGGTAACGGTTCACTTTTGTGTCTTTTAGCCGTAATTTGTAATCTGTTAAATCTTCTGACTCCCTAAACACGTCTTGATAAGCTTTATAAAATCTGAAACTGAAAACTTTACTGCAAGACACTTTTATTTTGGCTCTGTTGCTGAGGGAATTCACACATTGTTCTGTAATTTCATGATAATGCATACAAATGGATTAATGGTCTAAAAAGAATGACAGGGGACCTTAATTTTATTAACATGAACAGAAATTGCTAATGAAGTTAATTTCATTAAAGTTAATGAAATTATTTTTTCACTGCTAGTTTTAGTTTTAGTCCTAGTTTTCGATAATAAGGCCATTTATGATGGCTACCATTACCTTTATGGTGCACATCACAATAAAAACTATTATTAAGGAAATACTTCGGATGTTAATTTTTTACTTGTTAATTCAAATTAATATTACATAAATTAAGTGAAGTTTAGTGTCCCGTGATTTTCTAGCTCAAAAGTTAATACTTGGTTTTGTATTTATATTTTCACCCTCCCTTTTTATTTTCTGGAGGGAATGGGTTTCCATAGAGACCACTGAAGGGAAGGGGAAGAGAAAAATGGAACGATTGTTTTTTCGAATAGCGGCGGAGTGTTTTACCAGACGGACAACGGACAACTAGCTTGTTGGCGGCCGTTGGAAACAAAACCGGGGCTCAAGTTCTGATGACCTAGTCGTAGTTACCCACATAGCTAAACATCTCCCTTTAGTGTGACTGTTGACTAATTTGATCTAGAGGTTAAGACTTTCGCGGTGAAGATGGGAGTACCGAAATTTTACCGATGGATTTCAGAGCGTTACCCTTGTCTCAGCGAAGTTGTCAAGGAGCACCAGGTAGGAAACCGGTGAAGAGTGTCGTTAGCTTCCCAATCTACAGATAGCGTTAGCTTAGCTTGTTGTTGGCTATCAGCTAGCTAAGTAAAGCGGACCGTGGAACTTTTATTCCACGTAGTTAACCAATGTTTTACCCGGGGACTGGACAGCTCTCTTGTTAGCAAACACGTATGACTCAATTATGTAATAAATCACAACAGAAACACGACGTTATTATAGTCTTTATTTTGGTCTTGTATGTTAGCATATTCTAACGGTAAACAGATCAAAGTTAACTTGGTAAACAGGTTAGAGCCGGGCAGTTTAGGTCTTTGTTAGTGAAGAACATTCTGAACAACAATAAACCCTCACAGGCAGATAGATAACTTAACATTAACAAGAGATACAGGCTGCAGCTAGTTATTGTTGCCAGCTAGCTTACAGCCACAGAGCCTAACAATGTTTGTGAAGTTGTTTAAAATGCAATCATTTTCTAAACAGCAAGTAGTTGATTCTAAGAAGAACATTTTTGTTATTCTAGTTTCATTACTTTGGGCTTCTTCAGTGGGACTGGGGCGGACTTCAGTGACCTAGTTCAATGTGTAGTGTCAAGATAGTATTTCACTGCTTGAGCAGCAGTTTCATCAGCTGGATGTTGGTCAGTGTCACTCTCATTGCATAAGACAGCTCTGATATGTGTGTTTCAAAAAATCCATTGCAATACAATGTAAGCAGCTTTATATTTGACAACAATTGATATGGAAAATAAGAGCCTTTCCTTTTTGGATTCTTAAATTCAGTTCACATATAGTAAAGTTTATTTATAGTAAGTAGGTCTGGGCGATAAGGCCAAAATTCCTATATCACAATATAGGATTTTTCACATCTCGATAACGATATATATCACGATATATCATGTTTTCTGGTAATTTAACAAAAAATCAGTCCATATGAAATAACCATGTGGTAAAGCCTATTTTTAGATAATCCTATGTGAATTAAATAGCCTACTTGACAAATAAAAAAGTACTGAGTTTCTGTTTTCGCTTGGGCTGAGCCTGATTCCTTTTCTGCACGTTGTGTGTCCGCCCTCTCCATGTTAATAAACAGCGCCGTTCCCTATGGTTTGCTCCAGGTTCACTCCCACGTGCAAGGATTAGAGTGTAAAGTGTTGTCAAAATGATGTTAAAATTGCTTTGACGCAGTTCAGCCGCTGGTTTTGTGACATCACGATAGAGATGATATAGAAAAACGCATACAATAAATTTTCATATTGTCTTGATTCTTAAATGCCAGCCACATTTACATTTTGTCGTAATATTTTTGGTACTAAACATAAATGTCAACCTAGATGTTCATATTATGGGAGAGAGTTTGGAGGGTCTTTGTTTGTTTAAGGCTTGAAGAGCCCTCTAGAATGCTCTTTATGGCTGACAAAGATGAGTTGGCCCTTTCACATGTGACTCCCAAAATGTGTTCTGTAAAGGATACACCTATATATGTTAAACACATCAAAACATTGGTCTTCAAAGACTTATATCAAACAGTCAAGAAATAACAGATTTTACAGATGGGACACTTTACAGCAATATTGCAGAATATATTTATTAAACATAGTCATTGAATTTGTCATTGCGTTTTTCTTTTTTTCTTTAGATTCCAGAATTTGACAATCTATACCTGGACATGAATGGGATCATCCATCAGTGTTCCCACCCAAACGACGAGGATGTCCACTTCCGCATTTCAGAGGAAAAGATTTTTGCTGACATCTTCCATTACCTGGAGGTGCTCTTCAGGATCATCAAGCCTCGCAAGGTCTTCTTCATGGCGGTGGATGGCGTGGCACCGAGGGCTAAGATGAACCAGCAGAGAGGACGGAGATTCAGGTAGAGCTCAGTACAGGATGAAAGAAAAATGAGGAAATGATGTAGTCTGTTTGTTTAAAGGCCATCATAATATGACCTGGCTCAATAACCTTGTTTCAGACCTGAATTTAAAGGTGGCGTGTCTTTCTTAGTTAATAAAGGGTGAACACCAGTTCCTGTTATTACTGTAGGATTAGCAAAAGTTATTCTTATTAGCTCTCTCACTAATAAATGTTTCCTTCTGCAACCTCATACACTGAACATAAATGTTAAATTTAGGTTGTTGCAGTAGCTTTTCTTGAAGTGACCAAATAAAGAAATGTATTTTTTCTGAGCATACCTTCACCATGATGCTGAATCTCAAGTGTAAATAATGACTCATTTGCTTTTAGTTATCTGACTGAGATGACAACTCTGTTCTCAAATATATTAATTCAATGTCTGGTGTAATTCTGTGGCTCAGCAGTGACGTCTGTGGTGCCACATTCATAAACCCGGGCCCTGCATAAACTGCCTAATAAGGCAGAATGGGCCCCAAACAGACTATAACTAAAATGCAATATTTGCTTTGGTAAGACTGAAGAAACCAGACTTCAGGCAGGATAACAGCCTGAGACTGTAAGTCTGACCTTCTTTTTTTATGGCTGCCTTTGTGTGTGTATGTCTTTGTGTCTAGGTCCGCCAAGGAAGCAGAGGACAAGATAAAAAAAGCTTTGGATAAAGGAGAGGTGCTTCCCACTGAGGCTCGCTTCGACTCCAACTGTATCACTCCTGGTAGGAAAGCTCGAAAGCTTTGCATAGAACGAATGTCATGACTCATTAATATATATAAAAAAAGATTACGGTGAAACATGAAAACCACCGGTTCTTTTAGGATAAAAAAAAATCAGCTTTCTTCTAGCTTTCTTTCTTTAAATACATTAATGAAAACCTTCCTCAATCTAGAAAAGGGATCACTTTACATTTCTAAACAAATGTGGAATCACTTATATTTGAGAATTTAAAAATGTGTCTACCTCACCTTGGTAATGATTTGCAAGCCATTAGCAGGTTGCCTTAAACAAGTTAACTTGCTGGTTGCAGTTTCTATCAGATTTCTAAGATCAGTACTTTTTTTTTTCATTAACCTGTGATAATGCACATTTTGCAACTATCATAAGCGTAAAAATGGCAGTCGGTAAATCAGGCCTCTACAACCAAACATCTGATAAAACAAGTTTAGTTGCTTCAAGCCAGTTGATAGAAACATACCTAATTTGCATTTCTATTTTGCAACATGTCAAAAGTTCACTAAAACAGTTTAAACAGTGCACCAGCTGGGCGTAAAAAAAACAGGTCTTTTCTCTTGTGCTTGACTTAGCTACCAACAACTTCTTAAATTCGATATACACCAGGTGTTTCAAGCCTAACTGACACTGGTCATAGCTGCACCTGGTCCTATGATGGGCGTCCACGTGAAAACTCGCAAAGCGGTGACTGTTGCCAAGAATCACGTCTCCACTCTCTAACTTCTCCTATCAAATTCTCTTCAGATGTGGACAAAAAAAAAACAAAAGAAAAAATGTGTAATAGATTTACTTGGTTGCTTTTATAATTTGTTTAACGTGGATTTAAGTCTGACTTTGTAAACTTAATCCTGCTCCGTCCTAGGCGTAAAAGATACTCCTGGGTGCAACACAAACAGGGCTGAAGTCTAAAGTTTGTCTTAACTCTCTGCTCTAGTTGGACGTAACGTTACACCCAGGCGTACGCCCAGCTGGTGCACTCGTCTCCTGAGTTTGAGCCTAAATTAAAAACTGTTTAGGTGTGAGAGCAGTCTAACACTATGTTAATTTCATAGACATAACAGCTTTTTTTTACTGACTCTGCTGTTGCAATGTCAGGAGTGACAGGAACTTCACATTACTGTGTTCCTCTATTTGGACACAGATTGTACATTCGTGACATTTAGGGAAGTTTGGGTCAAGCCTATTTGATTAAACTTTTTTTTACTGCAAACTTTATTGTCTCTTAAAATTATTCATTTTTGCAGAGATGTATTTCATACCAATGCCAACATATCAGATATAAAAGTGTCTGTTTTTAGAAACTCTTTTAATCACACGTCCTTCCTTCAGGAACCGACTTCATGGTGAGACTCCAGGAGCAGCTCAAGTATTTTGTCCACAACAAGCTCTCCACAGACAAGCTATGGCAGAATGTCAACGTCTACCTGTCAGGTCACGAGGTAGGTAGACTGTTTTAAAGAAAAAGACCTCTGCATTTTCAGTGGCTGCATGTTGGCACTTGTATTCTGTGACAGTTTGAGTCATTATTCTTGTCCTGAGTGAGTGTTTCTTTTCCTTACAGACACCGGGAGAGGGAGAACATAAGATCATGGAGTTTATTCGCTCTGAGAATACTAAGCCAGGTCACAACCCCAACACCCGACACTGCCTGTACGGCCTGGACGCTGACCTGGTAAGGTTTCTGTCCCGTGGATTTAGACAGGGATGTACATTATAGCTCAAACCCTCTTTTATGCTCACCTCGTTTTGCCCTCTGTGTTGTAGATAATGTTGGGTTTAACCAGCCATGAGCCAAACTTCTCCCTGCTCAGAGAGGAGGTCCGTTTCGGGGGAAAGAAATCCCAAAAAAGGTTCTTTTCCATTAGACTTTTTTGAACAGTTGCCTTCATTTATTTTTGCCTTCTGTTATTTATATGACTGTTTGGTCGTTTTCTTTCTCTGTAGTGAACTCTGCTCTTTTCTTTCCTTCCAGGATAACAGCTCCAGAGGAGACAACCTTCCACCTGCTCCACTTGTCTCTGATGAGGGAGTACATTGACTATGAGTTCTCTGAGCTCAGGGTGAGACAAACACGGCAACAAAATAGGAAATGAACAGCACCATTAGTACAAACTTGTAACCACATGAAAACTAAAAACAATCCCAATGGCATCGAAAGTTTTGGTTAAAGTTTTATGCATTTTACTGTAATAAGCAACACTTAATCTGACTATTTTTATGGGTTTTTCTCAGAATCAGATCGGCAGTGATTATGACCTGGAGCGAATAATAGACGACTGGATTCTAATGGGCTTCCTAGTGGGAAATGACTTCATCCCTCACCTCCCTCATCTTCACATCAGTCATGATGCTTTGCCGCTGCTGTACAAGACCTACATCAGTGTGCTGCCCAGCGTGGGGGGTGAGATACACATGACAACAAGCACACTCTATAACATCATACTTATAATAATGAAATGTTGCATCAGAATATGAAGCATTTCCAGGATGCTGAGTTTCCCATGTTTTTATACCACCTTTCAAAGCAAGTTGTAAAGTTTAAAGGAGCAATTCTCCCCTGGAAAAAGCCACTGTCAGTCAAAGCTGGTGTTCTCTGTAATCGAAACAAGCAATAATATTTGAAATTGGCGCCATAGCTGTGGAGAAAGTTGTACACACAGCTCGTGGTTTCACCCATTCTACATTCCTACAACACCCAGCGTGCATTGCGCCCCTCCCTCTGGAAAGAAGTGAAATACTACCGTTTCGCTGCAGGCGATGGCTCAGAACAGAATCCGAAATACGACGAGAATATACCGGTGGACCGTATAAAAAATCTTCAGGTCTGCGGTCTACATTTTAAACCTGACGATTTTGAATGAGACATGACATCGGAAGCGGGCGTCCTAGATTGAGGAAGTGTAGTTTAGCAAGCTCCCTGGCCTACACCAGATGACGCATTGTCCTGTCTTCCAAAGGCACAGAGCGAAATTGCATTATTTCCCACCATAATGGCGTTAGCTCCCCATAATAGCATGAAAGGAATGAGGTTGAACATCGGCGAACTGGCCCTTTAAGTATTGTTTGTTTTGGTCCAGCTGGTCATATTATTTATACATGCCATAATATACAAATATGACCTGCTTCTTTAATATTTTACACATAACTAAAACTTGTCTGACTCCTGTTGTCTGACTCAGGTTATCTGAATGAGAACGGACATCTAAACCTCAGAAACTTTGAGAAGTACCTGGAGAAGCTTGCTGAGGTAAGACAGCATCCTGCATGTTATCAGTGATGTTTAATGGTAAAAATGTAAATCTGTTGACATAAGTCTTTTAAAATAAGGGCATGTGTATCTAACATTTTAAGAAATTGTTTGTTTGATTAGTTTAGTCTTCAAATAAGTTTGCCACAGAAGAAAGACTATTGTGAACTTTATTGAGATAAAGTGCTTCTCAATTTGTATCACACTTTGGCACTTAGTCGAGAAAACACTGTACAAAGTGGTTTAACCTTTGAAACGGTTCCTTCTTTCCTGCAGTTCGACCGGGAACATTTCAGTGAAGTGTTTGTGGACCTGAAGTGGTTTGAGAGTAAAGTTGGTAACAAGTATCTGAACGAGGCGGCTGGGTTAGCCGCGGAACAGGAAGCTGCCAGCAGAGACTCCAACAAGAATGAGGTCTGTTGTTATGTCAAAATATTTACATACATACACAAATAAAATAGATACTGCTTCAGTCACGTGTCCCAAAAATATCTCCTGTATTTGACATGTGTTTGTGTGTGTGTGTGTATAGGATTCAGACCATTGTCTGGCAGCTCTAACCCCATCAGAAAGAGTGACAGCAGAAGGAAAAGGATCAGCAGGAGACGATGAGGAAGAGGAGGACGATATGTTTGAGACTGAGTTCAGACAGTACAAGCGCACCTACTATATGACCAAGATCGGTGTGGACGTGGTGTCTGAGTGAGTGAATAGATACAGCCGCTTAGCTCCGCCTACCCTCTCTGGCAGACCAACTACTGCTGGCTGATGGAAAGCGTGTCACTAACTGGGCGCCGCTTGGGATTTTTTTTCTGCGAAAGTCACACAAGACACCCAATCTGTAATACTGCAAATGCAAAGGCTTTCATCAGTGGGCCATAGGGTCAATCACCATTGTGTTACCTCACCCGGCGTTAGAGACTTAACAGACATTTATTGAAATGAAAATCTTTGAGATTATTTCTTTAACTACGTTTTAAAAGTTTTTTTAAATGACTTAAAATTGGATGCAATGGTTCCTACTGTTGACTTATTTAAAAAAAAAAAAAAAAAAATCATTTGCAATTGTTAGCATGACACACACATTTATATATATATATATATATATATATATATAACATATGTATACATAACATTTTTGTCCTTGACAGGTAGGTTTTAATTTACTCTCCCTCAAAGGGTCAGAAAATGAGTTAATGTGCATAAAATGGACATGTGAAGTCAAACATGTATGTGAATATTCTTTGTAAACATTATGTAGTGCTTAACACTAATTCATGTAATTTGCAAGTGGCCCTGATGGATGTTTTTGTTTTCCCGATTGCAGCGATTTTCTAGCCATGCAGGCCAAGTGCTACGTTGAAGGTATCCAGTGGATCCTCCACTACTATTACCACGGGGTTCAGTCCTGGAGCTGGTATGAACTTCTGTTTCATATATCACATTGTTCCCTGATTTTTGTTTCTATTCATTTCAATGTCCTCGGAAAGGAGCTTAAATTTTATGAGCTTCAGTTTGACTGATAACAATAATAAGGAAACTGTTTTCTCTTTTCTGGTTTTCTTTGCTTATTGTGTGTATATTTCTCCAGGTACTACCCCTACCACTACGCTCCCTTCCTGTCAGACATCAGGAATATAGCAGGGTTGAGGTTGACCTTTGACCTCGGGAAACCCTTCATGCCCTTCCAGCAGTTGCTGGCTGTCCTGCCTGCTGCCAGCATGGAGCTGCTGCCTCAGTCTTACAGGGTAACACACTCATATCTATACATTATATTCAGATAATCATATGTGTGTGCACATACTTCACTAGGCACAATTGTCTTGTGATTCTATGTTTCTACGTATGAAAACTATTTAAAAATTTTAAAAAATTGCATATATGAGGTGTTGCACGATCCGAACATTAGTTAATAAAGATACTAACATAATGTGTTTCATGTTTCAGCCTCTGATGACGAGTGAAAGTTCTTCCATTATTGAGTACTACCCTGTTGACTTCAAAACAGACCTCAATGGCAAGCAGCAGGAATGGGAGGCTGTGGTTCTCATTCCCTTCATAGATGAGGTACAAACACACTTAACTCTGACATAATGCCACAACTTTCTTAAAGATGCATACTCACTAACAGTTTTTGTGTCTGTGTGTGTACTGAACAGCGGTGCTTACTAGCAGCCATGGACCCCTGTAATGAGAGGCTGACCAAAGAGGAGAAGGCCAGGAACCGTCACACAGAGTGTGCAGTCTACTCACATGATCCAGAGTTAGACTTCATGTACAACTCGACCCTGCCGCAGCTGTTCCCTGACATCGTCCACTGCCATGCCAGGTACATACACATACACACACACACACACACACACACACACACACACACACACACACACTCCACACAAATGCAGCCCTGATACTAATACAACTGAATGGCTACATGGACATGTTTTCAACCTCTCCTGAAATGATGATGCATTTTGTAAGTAGTATTTCTTCTTTCCAAATTAGCTGTATTTTACATAAAAATCCCAGCTGACAATGAAAAGGGTGAAAGCTTTGGGGGGAATAGTTTTGGCTTTTTGCTGCTTTTAATCAGTCATGGCTGTTCTCTCCCCTTTCAGAGTTGGGAAAAAATTTTATGTGTTAATACTCTAACACACAAAAACATCCAAAAGAAGCCAATTGCTGCTTTGTCTACGTAGTTCCCATGCAGCCTGATGTTCACTGCAGGATAATCGTATTACTTGTGTCTGTTACAGGAAAGCAAACATCCCTTTGGATGCCTGGCATGTACCGTTGGACCACCGCAGCAGACCTGTCGACCGCTCGGCTCTGTACTTCTGTGGTTTCCCAACTCTCCAGCACATCAGACACAAGGTGTGTGTGTCTTTGATTATAAACATGTAAAGTACACTGGTATTAACTTAAAAGGATATAAATCCCACAGCATCTGATGCATGCTGCTTAAACTATTTCATACTGAAGCCTCACCAGAAAGACTGCAAACACAACATTTTTTCCCAAATCTTTGGGAATGCTTTAAATTTGGAATTGTTCAAAAACAATAACACGTACAGAAGCTTGAATAAAGGTTGCAGTTTTTTATAATGGTCTAACTCTCTTCCGTTTCTCTCACAACTATGTCTTTGTCGGCCCTTCTCTCTTTTGTCCATGGGCTCACTCACTTATAGTTTTATAAGAAGAAGACTGGGGTGGTCGTGTTCCAGCAGAGCAGCAGAGGGGAGAACATGATGCTGGAGATCCTCCGCAACAAGGACGAAGTAGATGTGGTGAGCTTCTTTCAGCTTCACTTATATTAAAAGTAGAAAGTAAATATATCTCGAGCAAAATTAATACAAAACAAGCTTTTATTATTGGTTATTAAAACAGTTATGTAATTATGTAAGAAGTGGTCGTAGCCTCTTGGTTTCAAAAGGGAAGTCAATGCACAAGTTCCCTTAACCTGCATTATTTCTATTGACTGGCAGCGGGCAACACTGGTTTTAAAAGAAAATGACTCGGTTAACATTTTCCTAAAAGTTTATGGTATCATGTTGTACTTTAAAGTCTACTTTAATACAACATGAAGTTCATTTTGTAAATGATGGTCCCATTTTGAGTAAAATACTCTTTATCTTGTGATCCCTGTCTCCCTCTCTGCCTCTGCAGGTATGTGATGATGTTTCTGCACAAGTCCTGGGGAAGTCTGTGTTCGTCAACTGGCCGCATCTAGAGGAAGCGCGAATCATTGCAGTGTCGGACGGAGACGTCAAGTAAGACTTGATGCCTAAAAAGATGCGTTTATTTCTGCCACTAGGTGGCGCCAAATTCTACACTTAGTCGCTTTTAATTATCAGATGCTAAAATCTTACTCGCAGACATGTTTTTTTTTTATTTTGGCTACCACAGAGTTGGTGTAGAGCATTAGTCAGCTGTTACAGGTGAAATCTTTCTCCCTGTTTGGCAGGTTTTCTCTTGAGGAGCCGCCGGGTGTCCAACAAATATATGACAGACCCTCCACTCCTCCTCCCACCAAAGTCATCTGCCTGTCCGACAAGGAGCAGAAGGACTGGGTGAAGGACGTACAGGGAATCAGTGAACAGTAAGACATTTATGTTTTATGAATCAATAGATAATTACAACTCAAACATATTTTCATAGTTCTATTGTTTAGAAATAATATTGGTGCTGTTCTCATGTCTTATTTGAAAAGAGCTCTTGAAGTAATATTAACATTGCACACTAATAAGATCTTAATTTTCCAAAGAGCATCACAGTTTTCTTTTGTTGTTTTAAAAATGATCAGATCTGTTCTTTCCTAAAAATATAATGAAGATAATAATTACTGCTCATGTTTCTCACTTGCAGTTTCTTGAGGAGGAAAGGCATCACAGTGAACGAGACAGTGGTGGTTTTGTACGGCCAGCTGCTGACCGGAAGGAAATACGTCCCCAAAGCCAACGGGGTGGTGGAGCTAGAGAAACAGTGGTCCAAGCAGGTCCTTCCTTTCGCCTTCCAGACTGTGGTTAAGGTACACACTCACACAACAAAGGAATACACAGATAGAGGGCACAAACTTGAGCAGTTAGGCTCCATGAATGCCTCATGTTTGAAACAAAAACACATTAGTTACAGTTGAGGAAAACCCTACAGTTACTGTTAGACTTAGACTTTATTGTCCCCAGTGGGGAAATTCTTTTTCACAGCCAAAACTCTTAGACAAACGCCAACATGTGACATCATCAGCATCAGACAGCAACATCAAAAGTAGCACATACAACCTAACATCACACAAGTGTTGTATACAGTACCCAACAAACAGTGCCAGCTCAGTGGAGCCTCCTATTATTAAGGGCAGCTGTGGCTGCAGGTATCAGGCTTTTCCCAAAGCAGGCTCTTTTCCATCCCAAAGTCCTGTCAATCCATCAATCCATCAATCAAATTTCATTTGTATAGCGCCAAATCATAACCAAAGTTATCTCAAGACACTTTACAAAAAGAGCAGGTCTAGACCGTACTCTTTGTTATGTTATTTAGAGCGACCCAACATGAATCCACCATGAGTAGCACTTACCAACATTCAGCACAGTGGCAGAAAAACTTCCTTTTAACAGGCAGAAACCTCGAGCAGCGCTGTCACCTGGTCACTAAGTTTTCATTTAATCCCGACCCGCAGAACACCTCTGCACATTTTAAGCATTGAAATCCTGCTCATTAAGACTTTAATACTGTAAACATTATGCCAAATGAGCTGGTATCTGTTCAGTGACTATTTCTCTACCAGCACTGTGTGCAGGAAAAAATTAAAAACAAGAAGATTACTGAATTTTTGGTTCCTAAGAGTTCTTTTATTGTTGCTGTGGTGTTGAAACAGGTATCGCGTAATGTTTTTTAGTCTCGTATCGAAGTATCGTATCGAAGTTTGAAATAAACAGATTACATAAACACATTAATTCTTCTAGATCTGATCTTCACAGAATCTTCTCTCATCACCTTTTCGACTCACTCATTCAGCTGTATCCCACGTTTCTCTTTTTCCTTCTCAGGACATCAAGGCCTTTTACTCGTCTCTGACCTGCTTTAAGAGCTTAGACGAGCTCTTTCCTCCTGCGACTGCTGTCTTCATGGTGGGGAACCCGTACTACGGAGCCATGGGGGAGGTATGTCATCCCTATCCTGCTTCAGTCAGAGGATTGCAACAGCAGCTCTGGAGTTTTTAAATGTTTTATATCTCAAATAAATCTGGAATAAAATGAATAATAGTAATAATAGTTTGTAATTGTTTCCACATGTGCTGTAAAAGGCATTTATGTTGATGAAATTTCCCCTCCTGAACGACCACTTGTTTTATTACTCGCTCAACAGGTGCAAGATTCTAGTGATGTCATTAAAGACGGTCGGGTACGAGTGGTCTTTAATGTGCCACATGAACCACAGCTGGAGCCCTTAATCCAGAACCAGCATGTAAGACACACACACTCACACACACACACACACACACACACACACACACACACACACACGTACGTACGAACGTTTGTAAAGGCTTCCACTGAGGAATTTAATTTCACTCTAAGAGTTCTCTCTATGCTAACTCGTTTGTGCCTCACTTGTGTACTATGTGCCGTTGTTTGTGTTTTGTAGAAGTACTGTGTGAAGTACAGCCCCGGATATGTTCTGGCGTCTCGTCTGGGCATCACCAGCTACCTCGTCTCCCGCTTCTCAGGAAGCATCTTCATCGGCCGAGGATCTAAGAAGAAGTAAGTCTGACATCAACATGTACCGTAAAATTCGGTGTACAACATGCACTTTTAATACATTTAGTTTCATCTAAAAAGTGGGCTGTGTCCTCTATATCGATGCAACCAATATAACAGTATAAAATGCAAAGAGAGCTTTATTATTGTGTTACAGTATTTTACTCTGATGATGGCGCAATCTGGTTGTTTAGTGGTGACATCACATCTTTGCATTAAACTGTTTCCGGGTCCAAGCTGCTACAACGTCTCCTATTTACAATATGCTGCATGGCTGTTTTAAGCGAAGAAAACTTACTTGATTGTTGCTAACGCTTCGTCACGGACATGCACCGCCATGATCGCCATTGCAGCCGCCACCCTCACAACAATCAACGTTACCGTAGGCTGCCAGTTACAGCTAGCGACAGCACCAGTAGCTAGCCGGATTGCAAACTCGACATGGCTGTAATTTGTGTGTGTTTTTTAATGTGTTTTAAGTGAAACTGAATTGAAATAGTGTTGAAATTTCCAAGTTTTTATTAATAAATATCTATACAAAACCTTTTTCCCTCTGGGATACCCTCCAAAACAGACTGCGTCTTATATTCCGGTGTGACTTATATTCTTGATTTTACGGTTCCTCTTTAAATATAATGTCTGCAGGTTGATAGTAGGAGTTATATGTGATTATACGGCATTAAAATAACTTTCCTTCTCTCACTGTCTGCAGTCCCTGTGGGGAGCAGAAAGCTAACGTCGGCCTGAACCTGAAGTTCAACAAGAAGAACGAGGAAGTTCCCGGATACACCAAGAGAACTGAGAAGGAGTGGGTCTACTCTGCTGCTGTGGAGGAGCTGCTGGCGGAATACCTGGACAGGTGTGGGAGAACAAAAGCCCTGCATTCTTTCTCTTCATCCTCCATCTGATTTTTTTAATGCTAATCTTTAATTATTTAATGCTTTTTTTTTTCAGATTTTCCGAGGTTTTCAACCTCGTGTCCAGAAACAGTCATGATGATGTGTTCTATGAAGACGACATCTGGCCTGAAGTGGAGCAGAATGGGTAATTAACTTAATACTTAAGAGTTTGAAGGACATCTTTAGTCTGAATTCATTGTGTTGATGGTGTGTTTACTAATAATCCCTGATATTGATGGACTCACCACAGGGCGGAGAAAGTCGCTGAAATCATCGCATGGTTGAAAAGTCACCCTGTGAGCTCCGTCAGCAGGGCGTCATGTGACCTACAGGTGCTGGACTCTGCTATCGTGGAGAGGATCGAGGAGGCAGTGGAGAAAACTAAGGTGACACTGACACAAAGCACCTCACTTCAGGATACTTAATCCAGTTTAGCAACATCAGAACTTCTCCTATCTGTATGTATACTTACACACATCTCACTTTATCCTCTCCATGTCTGCCTCACTCTCACCACCCGTTTCTCAGGTGAAGAAGAGCACCAAGAAAGTGCGTGTGACAGTCAAGCCTCATCTCCTCTTCAGGGTGAGAACATTTTGTGTGTGTGTGTCATTACTTTAGGGTTCAGACTTATCTGTGTTGTGTTAATTTTTTTGTGGCGGACTGTGAGAATGACCATTAAGTTTCTTCATTTTGCTGACATCTTGATCACTCATATTCGTGACAATTAAACCAGATTGTGTTCACGTTGTTTTCAGTTCTTTAAACCAAGCGTCTTACAAATTTCTTGGGAAATGTAAAAAAATAAGTGAAGAAAGAATTTGGTCTTTTTAAAATTTGAAAAGTGGACAATTTGTTCTGAAAAATCCAACATATACAGTCATGCACGTCATACTTAAATCTCCTGTCATATTTCAATTTATTTTCATTCAAAACACACAAATTACAGCCTACCATCTGTTTTCACCATGTCGAGTTTGCAATCCTGCTAGCTACCGGTGCTGTAGCTAGCAATAGCTGTAGATGTGACATCACCACTTAAGAACCGGATAGCGCCATCGTCTGGGTAAAGTTACTTAACACAATAACATACCTCTCTGCCTTTCTGGTATATTGGTTGCGTCTTATACACCGAATTTTAAGGTATATAGAAATAATAAATCTTGTCGCTGATGGTCTGGTTTGCTTTTGTAGGTCATATGGAGTAATCAGAATTAATTGTCTGTTTCAGAACCAGCAAAAACTCCTCACAGGAGCTTTAAGAACAAATACCATGACAGTGTAGCGGAAAAATAATCATGTTGCTAATTACATTTGAGATCGCTTTGCTTTTTAAATTAATGTGGACACATTCATTTACTGAAAAATATTATTGTTATTCAGAAATCACATTAAAATGACACAAACATTCTCCGTTCACAGCTTTTCTTTGAGCGTTTGCCTCCACTTTTGTTGTACGTGTTTGTAAATGGACTATATTGGGAAGTACTGAACATGTATGTATACATTTTTGCGTGTAGCCCTTAGAGCAGCAGCAGGGGGTGGTTCCAGACCCGGATGCAGAGTATCGCCTGTTCGACAGAGTCGTCAACACCAGGGAGAGCTTCACCGTCCCACTGGGCCTCAGAGGAACAATCATTGGCATTAAAGGAGGTCAGGACACAATGATTTATTTCTTACTAAAGTGATTTGTTTTTACAGCCTGAGCACTTTGAAAGACCTATGTGCATGTACATGATGAAAGGAAAGAATTTGCATATAACTTAAATTTATTTGCATGAAATTTTTAGTTTATATTCTGTCTGTCTTTGTGTTTTCAGCGGACCGTGAGGCAGAAGTTCTCTACGAAGTGCTTTTCGATGAAGAATTTGCTGGAGGTCTAAACATCAGGTAATCACACAAAGTCAATCTGCAGTGGGAGTGTTGCTGCTTCAGATACTCTTGTTGACTGTAGGTGCAAAAAAAATGCTAGTAACATGTTAACAAGATAAACAGCAGCTCATTATTAAACATTTCACAGTTGAGTAAAATGCTCCCACTCCACCCCAGAGCGATTCTGACCACTCATGTTTTACTCGCCTGTGTCCTCAGGTGTACGTCACCTCGCGGTTACCGCCTCCCTCCCTGCGCTCTCATCAATTTTTCCCACGGAGCCCGAGTGGATCACACCTCCCACAAACTCACTGCCATTGTCAAACCTCAGCCTGCTGCGGCCGCAAACTTCAACTCACAGCGCCAGCTGGGCGGCTTGAACCACTCTCCACGGTCACCCTTTATTCCTACACAGGTAAGAGGGGAGACACACTGTGCTTTTTTTCTTAATCAGAAATGTTATTGTTTAGACTTGCCACACTATCAGTTCACACAAACCTCTTTCTCTGTTTCTTCCTCTTTGCTCCATATCTGTAGCATAATGTGGTGAAGGCTTCCTCCCAGGGCAACAGGAACTCTCCCTCTAAGGGTCTCATCCAGAAACAGCAGGGCAAAGTAAGTGCAGGATCACCTGTGTTTCAACACTTCAACATCTATTTGTTCTTTAGGATCTTACAATTAAACATGAAACCTTCTCTCTCTGTCTCTCTTGTTTTTCATCCAGAGTAAAGAGGAGTACAGTAATGTGTGGCAGTCTCTGCAGAGCTCTGGCCCTCCTCAAAAACCTCCAGCACACTGGCATAATAATGTAAGTGTGTGTGTGTGTGTGTGTGTGTGTGTGTGTGTGTGTGTGTGTGCGTGTGTGTGTTAATTTTGACACATTATCTTGAGCCTTACTATTTGTAAACTATAAATCACCTGAGGATGCAGACCAGATGCAATTCTAACAAGACCAGCCAGTTTTACCAATAATCCTGACACATGAGCGTACAGTAGTGAAATACTTGGTGATGACAAAACTGAACAGGGATGACTTGAAGTTATAATCTCGAAGATCTCAGTTTCGTTCTCTTTGGCGGCACCTATGGCAATAAACGGTAATTGCGGGAGCACACTTCCCAGATATCCAGACAGTGTCGCATGTGTGACGTCCACGGTTGGCTCTGGTTGTTACTCTTGATTTTCCTCGTTGACGGTCGCTTTCCTTTTCAGACTGTTTGCCTTCAGTTGAGCGTCGAGTTTGTTTCTTTTTCTTTGGATTTTCACTTATTGTTGAAGTTGTATCTGTAGTCATCGATCTTTTCTTTGTTTGTTCATCCGTAGTAGTTTACTGTTTACTCGCAACACTTGCAGAGAGCGGAAAAGCAGCCGCTTAGCTCCGCCTACCCTCTCTGGCAGACCAACCACTGCTGGCTGATGGAAAACGTGTCACTAACTGGGCACCGCTTGTGATTTCTTCCGCGAAAGTCGCCACAGACACCCAGTCTGTAATACTGCAAATGCAAAGGCTTTCATCAGTGGGCCATAGGCTCAATCAACATTGTGTTACCTCATTCGGCGTTGGATAGAGACTTAACAGACATTTATTTAGAAAATCTTCAAGATTATCCCTTTAACATCAACGGAGGAGGCTTATACTGTTTGAACATGTGTAACTGCTAGTCAGGTCAAATTATTCGGCTGTGATCAAAATACAACCGTGTTGGTTTACGTCTATACAAATCATAAAATGTGTCTGTTATGATTTCAGAATGTATGAAATCCACACAACAAAACTTTGATGCCCTCGCCGCAGTTAGAAAATACCTTGTGGCTTTGACTTTAGACAGAACAAAGTTAGCTTGAGTTAGCATGAAATTGACAGCGAGATGTTACTGTATGTTAAAGCAAAAAAAGTAAAAGAAAAAACTTTTGTTTCCAACTCCAGGAAGGACACTCCCAACAGGAAAATAATCAGCAGCCAAACAAAGCTGTAAGTACTCACACACACACACACACACACACACACACACACACACACACACCTGTATAATCTCCCAGCATTCGTCAGCTGGAGAGCAGGATGAGGTTTCACATGTCTCCAACTTTAACTTTAATTTAACTGCTTATTGGGAAGAATATACAATGTATGTGTGTACATGCTCTACAGCAACATAAAGAACACCTGTGAGCTCCAGGTTAGCATTTCATGTCATGATGTGTGCGAATGTGTGACTGTAATAATGTTGGTCTGTTTGTGTCCAGGCCCCAGTCGGTGGCATCAGACTGTTGAAGAAAAATGAAGACCTCAACGCTCTTTTCCCCTCACAGAACACAGACACTAAGGTAAACACACACACACACTCTCCTGCTTTTCCTCTGCGCTCTGAATCTTTTTTTCGACAGCTTTTGGTTGTATTGTTTGTCTGAACTAATGTCTTCCTTTTTCCCTCTGTCTCTTCTCGTTCTTCTCTCACTTAGACTTCAACGGAGTTTGAGGACCTGATAGCCAGCCTAAAGATCTCTGCTGGTAGCCAGCAGACTCCACCCCCTCCTGCTCCTCCACAAGCACCCACCAGCCAATCAGATGGCCCGTTGTCCCCGCAGTCCTTTGCCATGGTGAGTATGAGAGTCAAACATGGCTTCCTCTTGTAATTTATCGGTTGGGTACATTAAGAGTTAAAAGCTGTATGTGTTTGTTGTCTTTTGTTGTAGAAGGGAACCCTGATGCTGAAGGAGATGCTAAAGATCGACGGCACCGGAACAGGAAGTGCCCAGGAGACATCTAACACATCCGGTGGCCATCAACAGAACAGAAGACGATCATCAAAGAAACTTGGTACGTAACTGATCACTACACCACAAACCAAGGAGGAGGATAGCCTCTCGATGCAACTTCGTCCATGTTTTACTCCAATCCATCTTATTTTCTCTCCCTCCAGCAGCGAATATGAACAACCCCCATGGTGATGGACCTGTGTTAGCTCCCCCACCTGCTGCCAACCTCTCCAACACTGTGCTGACCAGTAAGGTGTCAGAGCTGGCGTGTGTCTGTGTGGGCTTAGGAATGGCACCGCCCGATTTCAGCTTCATAAGCAACAGACAGGTAACACAGCGGATCTATTCTTGAATGTTTCCTCACCGGTGTAACACACAAAGGGTTTGCTTACCTTGTCCTCTGTCTCCACAGGGTCTGGTCGTGTGTCAGGTGAAGCTCTCCAATGGGCTGATGGTTCACGGTCCACAGTGCCAATCAGAAAATGATGCCAAGGAGAAAGCTGCCTTCTTTGCCCTCCAAAGACTGGTACAACATTTGGATAATTTTCGCATTTGTTCACCAATTGTATTTATTGTTTGTTTTTTTGTCTTTGATATGAGATATGATATGATTTGATAAAATATGAGTTGTCAAGATTTCAACTTACCATTCTGATAGCTCCTGGTGATTCTGGCTCGTACATATAAGCCGAATAACCGATCCTAGAGCAGCCGTGTTTTCTATGACTTTGGACTGACTGAGTTTTGGACTGAGTGCAGTGCGGCTGCTCCCCCAGGTGGGATCGCACACGTGGGGGAGGGGCTATACAATCACTCCAAATACTGTCAGCCTATCGTGGCTAAGGTCTGACCTTTTGAATGGCAAAACGGTTGTTCGTTTCAGGAGGAAGGACAGGCTCCGAAAAATATAATATACAATTTTTAAAACGAAAGAAACTTTACCAACGTGATTCAAAAACACATTAGAATAATAGAACATTGATTGCATAGCTGAAATACGTCCCCTTTAAGTCATAAATCACAGCATTCACTTAGGACAGCTTATATGTGCATGTTATAAATACAAATCACAAATTTTATACTTTGAGTCAATGCATCCTGTAATCCACTAAAGATAGTACTTATGCCTTTCCCTAATTTAGTGCCTCCCCTTAAAGTTGGGTATTTTTAAACCTGGGCCCTATTTTTACATAATCCCCTGGGGCAACTGCGCCCGATCAAAGTACGTCCACTAAAAGTGCTTGTTCTTCCACTGACAGGCTCAGATTGTTACTCCAGGTGTCCGACAACATTACGGAAATGATCCCTACATAGATCGTCCTTTTTTTAAAGAGTAAGATCCTTTTTGTGTAACCAGAAGCAGAAGTCTCACTCAAGGAGAAGTCTCGCTCTGAAATCTTGCGGGTGGTGAGATGTTACCTGAACAGGACGGTGGAAACGTGAGTTTTAGTTGGAGAGGATTTGTTACATATAGGACTGCCAGCAGGATGTGTTTCAAAAGCCTTGGCTGAATCTTTACCTAATCGACGAAGATGAGGCATTGCCCTTTTAAGGTAACATGTCACCACCCACAAGATTTCAGAGCAAGACTTCTCCTTGAGCAAGGATCTTACTCTTAAAGCAAAGGATGGTATTTGTAGGCTTTGTGGCGAAGCCCATCTACTGGACTGATTCCAAAAGTTTTTGTCATTTCGACACCCAAAAATAGGGCCCAGGTTTAAAAATACCGAACTTCTCCTTTTAATCAAAAGCAGTCCTTCGACAGGAGTTTTAAGAGTTTTATGATTAACTTTCAATAACATTTTATTAACTATATGCCCTTCAAAGTATAAAGACAAAAATGTATACACCGTAGATGTTCCAGATATAAATAAATATAAACAGTTTTGTGATCATTCTGGATAACATTTAGCTGTCCTCCCCCTGAAGCAGCTGGTAATCACATGACTTGACTCACTGAGTGTTGATGTTCATGAGGAGGCGAGTCTCATTCTGTCTGTGTTGTCTCTCTCACCTAGAACTCAGTGGGATCAGGATTCCCCCTCCCACCTCCTTTATTCCCAGGAGTGGGTCAGATTCGACCTCCACACATGGGAGGCATGACCCCTGTCTTCAACCAACAAGGTCAGTCCTCCTTCCTCACAGTTAGTTTCTGTTTACAAATATTTTAAAATGTGTTGTCTACAATTTGTCCCATTTGTCTTCCCTCTCCACTCAATAGTTGTGTCTTCTTTTACTTTATTTACTTACTTGATTTATCAACTTGTGAGTTAAGTATGTTGAAACTTTCAGGTGCTTTCATCTCACTAGTGTGCTCTCTTTCTCCAGGTGGCTTACTGTTGCCCCCTCAGGGCTTTGGCCCCGCCCCTATGTGGGGGATGCCGCTGCCTCCTCCCCATCACCAAAACCAGTCGTTCTACGGAGCAGCTGGAACCTTCCCTGGTGCCGCCCGACCCCAGCCTGCAACCACACTGCCCATCGGCTCCCACAACCAGTTTATTCCTCTACAGGTAGACTTACATACAGAGGCAGTAAGGACTGATATGTGTTAAAATATCTTCCAGTTTCTATTCTGTTGATGGTGGATATTAGGGGTGTCATGATTCTCCAAATCCTCGATTTGATTTTCAATTTTAAGGTCAAGATTCATTTCGATTTTCTCTGATGGCTATGCCATTTTTAGTCTAGTCTAGTCTGGGATACTTGGTTTTATGCTATAAGAACTCTTATTTCAAAAGTAATATAGCAATAACTTTTTTCATCAGTTCATTTGGAAACTGTAACTGTAAACAACAGAAGAGAAGCCATAGAGGTGCCATCTAGTGACTCTTTTGTAGCTGCAGTGTGCACTCTTCACAGCAGATGTCATTCAAGTTCACAACTAAATTAAAACAGCCATGTCCATAGTCATCATTGAACAATTAAGAGTCTTAACAAACTGTATCCTAACAGATACCACACATTTAACTTTTTTTTTTATCCCCTATAGCGCTGGTTATTGCTTTAGCGCAAGTTGAATTTTGTGGAAGTTAAGCCCAAAATGACAACGGAGGAGTTGCCTGTGTTAACAGTGTTGTGTTCATAGTCAAGTCTACGTCTTTATGATGCCTGTGGAGATAACTGACGGGGAACGCAAAAATATTTCCACACCGGTGATTTTGGAGAAGCAGGAGAGGGTTCGAGTGCTGTTGATGTGTCTCCTAAATCAGCTGTTGCCATGGTGACTTTTAATTATCTGCAGCTTCAGGTTAGAGGAGGTAACGCTAATTCGTGCTACAATGGCTACAACCACAACATGCCGTGTGTGTTTTTTTGCCCCTCTTGGCACGCCTGCAGGATGGTTTGATTCCAGCTTTGATTTCGGGAAGGTCGAGATCGTGACACCCCTAGTGGGATTTATATATTTTTTTGCTGATAAGAGTATGACACAGTCATAACCTAGTTCTCTGTTTCCCAACATTTGCAGGTAACTAAAAAGCGAGTCTCGGCCAACAAGAAGAACCAGGAAACTCGTGAGTTTTACAGCGCCGCCCACACTGTGGCAAGAAACCATTCACAGCGAGCCCAGTACCAGCCCTCCGGCCAATCACAGGCTCGGACTGATCCCCAGAGCGGTATATTCGACCAGCCACACCAACACACCATCAACACTGACCCCTCCTCGTCCAGTCCCGGTCTCGTAGACGTGTCCTCGACAAGGGCAGCAGCCCCACACACACCTCCTCGACAAAACCCGCCAGCAACAGGCCACACCCCCGGCTCCGCCTCCAAGAGGAAGCACAGAAAACTGGCTGTGAACTTCGAGGCAACTAAAGTGTCTGAGTGAAGTGCTCCTGTGTGTTTGTGTGTGTGTGTGTGGGGAGAGAGAGAGGTGTTTTTTTTAGCTGCTAAAGCCTGACTCAACATCTGTGATCAAAACCTGGCCAACGTTTCTTTTCACTCGATATTAAAATGTAGAAAGCAGCCCCCTTCTCCAAACACATTCTGCCTCAAAAAGCAACCCATTAAAATATCAAGCATAAGGCTGAATGCCGTCATCCCTTCAGTGTTCTTGGTGTAACTTGTTCATTGTAGTTATAGTACGTTGCCCCTGAGATGTTGCTTCTTCAGCTGATGTGTAGCCGGTGTGAGTCGACAGGTTGCTGCACAGTTTGCTTACTTGTCAAGACAGGAGTCCAGTGTAGTGATGTGAGGGTAGAGTGCAGTAGAGTACATAATGGTGTGCAGCCTTCTCTCTCCATGTTCCCCCCTAATAGAAGTCAATATTGTGGATCTATTCCTCCTCCAGTCGAATCTAAGTCTTGTTACTTTAAAACAGAATATTAGTGCTCTGCTCGGCATACGTAAGAACAGATTTTTTTGTTTACTGTTTTTGTATTATGATGCTGCTCATAGCAGATATATTGGTGAGGTTTTTTCCTTTAGCTACATGAGCTAAGTACATTAGTTCCCCCAGAGGATTATATTAACAAATTATCCTTACTAAAACATAATGACACCCTGTCTTGGTCTGCTGTGTAGTGGAGAAGATCTATTGAAGTGAAACACTTAAAAGTGCATTGTTTTCATTAAAGATAAATTTAAGAAAATGTGAAGCTCCTTTGAGGAGTTGTAAGCTTGTTCTGGGTCAGAAGGAAATGAATGCTAATGCCTTTATTTGACCTACAAAAGCAAACAAGAACCTCAGCAGGAAGACCAATTATTTCTATGTAGTTATTTTTCATGCCTGTGACCACTGGCACCGGGTCGGTGTCAGCAGAGGCGGATAACAGCAAGCAGATAGGAAGTGCCTTTGTTTACATTCAGAGTGAATATAAGGAAGCAGGATGAGACTTTTTGTTTAAAGAATACTACTGCAGCGTACCAGGACAGGAAGTGATGAGAGGTACCGCTCTGTCCACAGGGGTTGCCAAAGATACAAATAAGAAAGTTCCTCACAGAAGCTTAAAGTGAAAAAAGAATGTTGTCACCTAAAAATGAGGTCAGAGCAAAACAAATCCATTTTACAGGAACTAATTCATCATAAGGATTAATTCAGGCTGCAGAGGTAGAAATCCATCGGGTCAGTACGTCTGTCAGTGTCGTTGTTGCCCTAGCTTTGAAAGCTCACCAGGCTTTATGTCGGTGTAGACAGAGAGCACACGTTTATGGGCAGGTATGTTGACTTTGAACGCACCTGGTCGTACATCGCAGATAGGCATTTTGGAAAATCTTCATTTCAGTTCTCAGGGACGTGCAGCCGCGGTAGTCTCCCCTTTCATACTTTAGCCTCAGATTTGCACTGCAGTGGCAGCTACTTCCTGCTCTGAACAGCTCTAGAAGATGAGATGATGCTTTGTGGCCTTGTTTGGCTGGTTTTTTTTTCTCCAAGTGTAATAATTATGCATAGACTTTTTAATTCTGGCTTTTTATGTCAACATACGTCCGCTTTGTCAGGTTTTGATCAGCGATGTTGATCAGGCTGAACTTGATGATCTGTTTTAATGTCTCTTTGTTTTCTGATCTTTGTTTCCATCAAGTTTAACAGCCTTTTATTTCTTTCAGACTTTTAACGCCTTGCTGCATTTTTCTACTTTTTTATGGTTTCTTAACAACACAGCCAAAGTAAAAAGACACACAGCAGAGTTAGTTATGACATGAGAAGTGATTGGAATACTTTCACCCACAAATACACACACACACCACACATATTGCCACTGCAGAGCTGCTTTACACCAGCACGTAACGTAAAGGGTTTTTTTGTCAATTTTATTCTATAAACTGGACCATGTGAAGAAGTCCCTTTTTAAAACCGTATCGTTTCAGTCTGCACACTCGTCTGTCAGATGAATCGAGTTGTGTTGGACCTACAGGAGCCCTCACACTGCCAGGTTTCAAAGTCGACCTCTCTGTTTTTAAACTGGTCAGGAGCTTGTGGCTGATTTTACACAGGTGCAAAAAAAAGAACCTTTTTAATTTCTAGTTTCCACGAATGTTTCTTTTAATCTAATATTACACATTTTTCTGTGGTGATCATAGGAAGTCACAGTTTAAACTGTTATGTACTTTTGACATGACCTGATGTCACATACAGTGAAGTTTTCATTGAAATATGATTTGTTTATCGGTGCATCAATTCTCATTAAAATTAAGAGGAAATAAAAGAACAGATGACATATAGTCCCATAAAGGGGGAATCGTCTATTTTTGTATCTGTGTAAATGCAGCCAAAGATCATTGAAGGACTCTAAAATAATATGTATTGCTATATTTACAATACGTTCCCACTAAATTGATTGTATGGGAACGTTTCTCCAGGTCTTAATTGGAGGTTTTCTATCGCTGTTTGGCTGTTTTAAATTCTTGGCTTTATATTACACCTCTATACACATCAGCACTCATCTACACAAACACATATATAAAATCTTTACATTTTAAAGATGTTTTTTTGTTTTTGTTTTCAAGCGATTGATTTTACGTAAACCCTTTTTACAAACAGTCTTGGGGTCTTTTCTAAGCGATCGGAATAATTATTGTTTCAGTAATGTTTGTGGCGGAGCTACAGCGATGACGAAGCAGCCGAGGTGACTTCGTCCTTATTTTTAGGGACGCAGGCGTAAAGTGTGTTTGGTGTGTTTGGAAGTCAAGTCTTTGTGGCTCTGGTGCAATAAGGGAGGTTTTAAAACATTTTGGTTAATGAAGCACACCTGTAATGTAACTTCTTTTTTTTTTCTCTGTTGACATGTAACTACAAAGATAATTGTCATTATGAAGAGATTTTGACTTGCTGTTTTGATGCAGGATTGTGCTGTACATATCCATTTAATTAAAGTGAATCTTTTGTTACAATTAGCTTGCATCATTTTGCCTGTGTACATTTTATTTTTAATTATTTATGTATTAATGAAGAACTTTTGGGGGCACTTTTTTCTTACACGCTCTAGGTTGTAAAGTAACAATAGACCGATTACAGCAGGGCAAGCTGGGTACATATACTCTGGAGTCAAGAGGGGCCCTTGGATATTTGAAATGGGTGGAAATATGAGTAAAGGGCAAAAAGAATTCGGACAAACAAAAGCGTTTGGATGCACGTCTAACAGGACATCTTCAGTTTTTAAAGAGTTTTCAATTGTTTTTTGAAGACATCTGGAAGATTTTAATTTAAATAAATGTCTCTTAAGTCACCATCGATCGCCGAATGATGTAACAGTGATGAGCCTAAGGCCCGCTGATGAAAGCCTTTGCATTTGCAGTATATAGTATTATTACGAACAGGGTGTCGGTGCGACTTTCATGGAAAAAATCACAAGCGGCGCCCAGTTAGTGATACGTGGTTGGTCTGCCAGAGAGGGTAGGCGGAGCTAAGCGGTTGCTTTTCCGGTCTCTGCAAGTGTTGCGTGTAAACAGTAATCTACTATGGCTGAACAAACAAAGAAATGATTGATAACTACAGGTACAACTTCAGAAATAAGTGAAAATCCAAAGAAAAAGAAACAAATTTGACGCTCAGATGAAGGCAAACAGTCTGAAAAGGAAAGCGACCGTCAGCGAGAGTTACAAAAAAAAGTTTGGGAGTAACATTGGATAAAACTGAAGGAGTCACCACCACTTAAAAAAAACACAAAATAAGACATTTATTCAGTGAGCACCAGTCAGTCAGTACAACGTTCTTTTTCCTCAGAAGCTCAAGTTTTGTTTGAACAGAAACATCAAAATCAAACACAGGAAATCTTACGTTTTAAATCGAAACATTTCAAACATGTTGCGCCTTTCAGTCAGGCCTACATCTTCTTTACAGGTAGAACTACATCTCAATCAAAGCGGTGTGAGAAGAGAGACTCAGTCATTTAGTGTGTGACGTACAAAATCTACCTCTACGGAGTAAAAAAAACAACATTTAGACAACAACACACATATATATATATTTATATACATGTTACAACATCAAAGTCTGAAAGTGAACTTACTAAGTATTCTCACTATGTCCTTATAAATTAATGATAATTACACGTTGATTTCAAAGCTAATGCTAAAGCACTGATGTTAATGTGTGGACTGGTTCTGTGAGCAGCAGGACTGAACACAACATCACTATATTATCCTTGAATTTGAAAGAAAATCAATCTATATAACTGGATTATGGGATGCCACTTAATAGTAATGTTTTCATAAGTCTTCATAATTATCTATAAGCCTCCTGTTAACATGCCTGGGTTCATATGTGTTTGATGATTGATTAAGCTCATGAATATTTCTTTGATATCTCTGGATTAAGAAATCAGAATTAGGTCTTGGGTTTAAAATGTTTTTTGGTAAAATCCTGACAGGTTTTTTTTTTTGGCTTTTCAGTGGCCTGAAAAAAAGGGGAACTTATGTGATGATGTGATTGGCTGACTCTTTCACAAACAGTGTTTTTACATCTGAAATATTAGAAATGGAGCACAATGTCTGACATTAGGGTAACAGTCTTTACATGTGAACAGTGCGTCATATTTTCCACATTGTGCTCATGGGGCTCCTTTCTTTTCAAAGACCAAAACCAACACTGAAGCATCCTACTAACTACTCCTGTGTGTACATCAAAGTCTGATATGTGTTCTTCCTCTCTGCCGTAGAGCTCCACTGTTTTCAAAATCAAATTCAATTTAAGGAGCCACTAAGCAACACCGACACGTGTTCCTTCATTACGTGTGAACACACACTGTAGTTTAGACTTAATCACACATACATTGTCCTTCTGCTGTAGAGACTCACAAGAACACTACATATGTGTCCATCCACCGCTCAAAGTAGTCCCTGCAAAAGCACTTTTCCCTCCTACTTCTATTTAATAGAAAACTGAAATATAGTATATACTAAAAGGAAAGCTGGACATAATTAAGAAGTAAAGAAACACAGTGTTGGTTTTTATCTTTTCACGGGGTTTGTTCACAATGGAGGAAGTATACGTAGAAAGCTGCTGAAGATGACGTTCTAAATTTATTTCCGAAAAAAACCTGAAGACAGTTTTTCAGGCTGTGTTTTTTTCTGCAGTAACACTAAACGACAACACTGCCGTGTTTAGCAAATCAGGCCTACATTTATAAATGGACCCTATTTATCCTTAAAACAAAATTCAAAACTCACAAGAATCCATATTTATATTGAAAGACACATTATGTTGTTTGCCTTCAAAGGAAATTTAAAACAGATTTATCCAAATGGTTTTGAGTCCATCAACTACGAATCATACTCGACATCAATGCAAACCATTTTGCACTCCATACTGTAACTATTGAAAATTAAATGTAACTTTAAACAGCCGAGAGTTCTTCCCTTTCTGATTTGAGGTGTTTAATCCATTACAGGGAACTCTAATGCTCTCACATTTTGTCATTTGTTTTACTCCTGATATAATGCAAGGCACAGGTAACTGCATCACCGTGCAATATTAACATAACACTAAACAAAGGAGGGAAACCAATGGCTGCATGGAATTAAAGGAATGATACACCTAAAACTTTACATTTAAAAAGATCTGCAAAAAGATAAAGGCTTTACAGTTAGCGACATCAATTCTGGCATCGCCTGTGGAGTTATCTTGAATAAAATACTGAGACATATTTCACTTCAACAACACTCTGTGCTGTAACCTGCTCATAGTGAAAATAAATAACTTTAATCTACACTGGGACGGACGGAAACACTGTGAGGTGATGGAGACAAATAGGTGCGAAAGAGGAAACTAAACTAAATGAAATGTGTGCACGGTGCATGTGTGTTCACTTTTCTGTGCTGCAGTGTATGATAACGTGTGTCATTTTTGCATGTTTGAACACAAGTGCCTTTTGTTTGTGTACTTAAACGTAACGTCTTTGCAGTGTTGTAATATGTGTATGTGCCTGCTTGTGTCTCCCAATCATTTTAAATGTGCACTGTGTCACAATTTAGCATGTGTGTTTATGTGTGTGTGTGTTTCCTCCTCCTCCTCCTCAGGTCCTCTTTTGATGTGTGTTGCCCACGTATGTGTTCTCTATACACAGCACTATGTAGTGGTTGGAGCAGGAGCGGGTGTGTTGTCCCAGCAGCCGTCCTGTCTGCAGCAGAGCAGCCTGCCCCGTCACCGCCATGTCGCCCGTCCTCCACGCCTCGCAGTAGTTAGTGGTCAGACGGATCCCCACTGCGCTGGAGCCGTGCCAGACCAGCTTCTCTGGCCTGGGGGGGGGGAGAGGGGGAGACACTAGGTGAGTCCAAAGACATGTAGGAGAGGTAACTGGAAACTCTGCTACCCTGAAGCCTGCCCTAACTGGTACTACCACATTTGAGTTCAAAACCAAAGACCGATATGTGCTTGTAAAACTTTTAGCAGCCCTTCATGACAAGGGACGAAGAACCCTGTCACCTCGCTGACATTTATAGTTTTAGTCTCATATGTGAGAAGCTTTTGTGTTAATATTTAATTTCTATACCTTTGTGTATGAATGTTAAAAGGGAATATAATACAGGGGAAAAAAATGCTTTGCCCAAAAAGCCTAAATATGAAATACTGATAAAATGTAGGTCACCTTGTTTGGTGTGGCCATGGTTGATATTTATTTGACATCATTTAGGCGCAGTGTGGTGTTATTAGAGACTGACTTTCCTTAAATTAACCGATTTCTTTATTCAAATATTGCCTGGCATTAGACTTCAATGTACTCACACTTTCCAAAGTAAGTCGCCATACTTCTCAGTTATTTTTGCACTAAAACTTTCTAAACTACTAGGTTTGTGTTTGTGTAAAATGAACTTTTGTTTTATTGCAAACAAAGTTTCTCATTACTTCCAAACTAAATATTCTCATTTAGGTCTTTTATTTGTAAACCATAGACTGTATAAAAAGATGGACGACATGACAGCTCCCTAAAAGTGAAGCCAAAACACTTCGAGCGCCCCCTGCTGACTGGCTGCAGTATAGGTCATAAAGCCCGCCTCCTCCATGTTAACAGATGGGACATGAGTCAAACTATAAAATCAAAATACATGTCAAATAAATTTTTCTCAAACATGGTTTCTGTCATTATAGTTAGTTCTTATCATGCTGATTTACGTCCAAGTGTTCATTTTTCTGACAAGTTTATTTTTAATAAGTTATTTAATGCTGTAAAAAGGATGATTGACAGCTCTGTTGACAAATACGGCTCCTGCAGCTGATAAGAGTAGAGGAGGAACGGCAAGAGGAGACATAACTTAAACAATCACTATAGTCATTTAAGTTTCCATATCTGTGAGTGTTAACCTCAGACTAACACAGAGAAGCTGTTCTGCTGTTAAACACGCCAGCATGCGGGATCTTTTCTGTTTTGTTCGGTATGTTAAGTGTGTGTTTTGGTTAGCGGAAGTGGCTACAACGGCTCCACCCGCCGATCTCTACCGCACAGACTCTGGCTCCATATGTCATCACCATCGCAAGATGGCATCAATTTGGTAAAATGAGAGCAGATGGAGACGCTTCATCCATTTTTATATTCTCCACCAGTCTGCCACAGCGCTGTTGGGTGACGTTAGGCTGCTCTTTGTTCGATGCCTTGTGACCATCCATCTTCCTCTTGATCACATTCAGGAGGTTTTCAACGGGGTTCAAATCTGGATTGGTCTGGCTATGACATGTAGAGAGCAATGCTGATTTAAGGAACATTTGGAGGGGTCTCTTAATTGTTTCGAGAGCTGTATATATTTCTTTTCATGTAACCCATTATTAGCCTGTTAGCTTGTCAGGCTAATGCAACACATTGGCTTCATTATGTCTCTTTCCTTCTTCTCGTCATTTTGGCATTATGAACCAATTTGCAACACGTTAGACACATGGAGGCAGATGACTGGTACAGTCAGACTAAATGGACCAAATTTGGATGTTGCTTTCATACAGTTGCTTTCACGTTTTTGCTGATACACGCACAAACAGTCACTCACCACGCTGAGTCAGTCATGATGTCGCGTCCGTCGAAGGAGTAGATGGGTGTGGACGGATTAAATGTGCCTCCATTCCCAGAGAAGATGGACATCCAGCTACTGAACAACACTTCACCCTGAGGAGAGAAGAGGACGGATCGTGTAATAACAGTGAAACACATCCTTACCAGCTGTTATAAAGATGAATCTGTATTATCTTAAAGTTAAATCTCCTCACCCTGAGATTAACCACGGGCATGTCAGTGCGGTCGGCCTTCCTCACGATGGTTGCCAGGTCCTGGAGGTGTGAGGACAGGAAGGCCCTGTATGTGGCTGTTAGACCCATGGAGCGAGCCTGCTGGTAGCACTGGAAGTCTGCCCCCCGGATGCCACGCATGTCCCCTTTCAGCGGGGCGTTCAGGGCCACCAGATGAAGCTGGGAAAAAGTCAAACAGAGAGATTTTAAATCACATTATTCATCACAGATCTGGCATCAGTCGTTACAAATGGTGTGGAGTTTGTCAGGAAAATGTTGTTGTTACACTCACCCCTGGTACAGCGTTGAAGGTCTGTGGTAGCACATTGTAGCTGGGCTGATATCCTCGAGTGCCGTCTTGAAGCTCCTAATCAACACAGACATGAGTCAGCATGTTTTTAAAAGTTTGTTTCAAGTTTCTGTATTTTTTTTCCAAGAGTTTTTCATGTAACAATATGTTAACAAGTCTTAGTTTTTAGTTTGCAGTAGATCTGATCTTATCGTTTGTTATGGCAGTTTCCATGTGGGTCTTTTGTCGTGTGTGTGTGTGTGTGTGTTTGTGTACCGCACCTGGCTGTGAGCCCTGTGTGGTCTGGTCCAATCTCCAGGCCGGCTGAGGGCCTGAGAGACTGCTGAGGTCTGAGGACCAGAATGGATCAACTCTCCCAGCTGAAACAGGAAATCAAATAATGAATGTGTTTAAAGCTTTAATCCCATGTTGGCTTCTCCGGTCAGATCTGCTTATAGCAGCTATAAAGACATTTAAACCAAACACAAAAACAGAACAATAGCGGTTCATTCAGAGCAAAGACATTGATATTAAATGTTTGTGCACTGTGATTAAATACATTGAAGAGAAGCATGCACATGTCCGCACACACACATTACACACCTGGATCTTTCGCCAGCCGTTGCGTGCTCTGATATAAAGCTCTCCTCCCCTCTCAGACACGAAGGCCAGCGTTCCCTCTGCAGCCCGGTGAGTCTCTCTGCTCAGAGCGTGCATCGTCTTGTAGGTGGTCACCTGAGTGTATGACAGGACAGCATCAGTGTGGTGCCTTCAGGACACGTTGAAATGATCAATATCACAGCAAATTTACGGACTGAGATTGACACTGAGAAATATTAGAATATGGTTTATATTTCTAGTCAAGTGAAAATACAGTAAGTGGCAGGTGTCTTACCGGGTTGGCATATCCTGGAGATCCTTGCGGGCCGGGAGGACCAGGAGGGCCGGGGATGCTGACAGCTGAGAAGACACATCAGAAATACATTATCCATATGCACAAGTAGCTCTAACTTTTGTTCTTTAAGTTTTATGGTCTCCCCATCTCTCTCATGTTCACACACACACATACCTGATCCATATGGAGGCACAGTTCCTGGGGGGCCAGCAGGGCCAGGGGGCCCTCTGGGACCAGGCCGTCCAACCCCAGGGGCTCCAGGCTGGCCTGGAGAACCAGCAGGTCCTGGAGGACCCGCGATGGACTCGCCCTTTGGACCCTGCGGGAACATTGAAACAGACTCCGTTATAGTGATGTGTCATTCCAGCTAAATACTTTCCGATGGGATCAACAGCCTTCATTTCAAGGAATCGTTTCAAAACCTGAATAATCACTTGGTATCCAAATGATATTTTTAGTTTACTCACCACAAGTCCTGACCTCCCGGGCAGTCCTGGAGGACCAGGCAGACTGCCGTCACCCTTTTCTCCTTTTTGACCTTTGTATCCCTGATCACCTCTCGCACCCTGAGACGTCCACAAAACCAGTCAGACTCACAGAAGGTCACGCAAACATTTAAAGATACATTCATGAGGATCATGAGGCTGAAGTCATCGTCAATATTAAGTCCTTTCTTGGAGATGAGAAAATGCTGAGATCACAACTTAACCCATGCCAGTAAGAGTAAAAGATATTCAATCAAGTGACGCAGGTGTTTCTTAACGAGAGCTCTCAGTCTCAGTCAGAGATCAGGAGAACCCCTCACCGCTTAAAAAAGGTCTTCAGGTGTTGCTGAGTGAGTCAGAGAGAAACGGGACTTTTAGCGTGTGATTAGTACTCACCACAACTCCATCGGGAAACCCAGATTCTGTGAAGAAAAAGTGAAACAACATGAATGATGAAAAATCTGTCAGCAAATCAGTTTAATTGAACCTCTGCTGTAAAATCTTACCAGTTGCTCCAGGCTCTCCAGGTATTCCCTCATCCCCTTTGTCTCCTTTAGCTCCGACTGAATCCCCCCTTGTCGCTGTTTCCTACACACACACACACACACACACACACGCACACCCATTAACATCACATGCATACCTAAATGTTTGAAACAACAGACAAGGGGACAGCACAAATATACAGACTGATGAACACAGATTTTATTTTTTAACATCTGCAAAAGACGTGTTAAAAACAAGGTTATAATATAGAGACAGGTTTTCATTCAATTAAAACATTGCTGCAAAAACACCTGTTAATGCACGATAACATGCGTAACACAGCGGCGCATACAGCCCTGTGATGGTTAAAATACATCAGGTTAGGGAACAGTGTTAAAACAGGTTTCCTTTTACTTAATATTTACACTCTGATTCTCCCGCGTTCAAAAATATCCAGCAGGGTGGCCTCCGGATGGAAATAACACAACTGGTAGGCTGTCCCTCCAGTGGAGGAATGGTGACAATGTGATATAGGCTGCTCTGCATGCTAGAAAACCTTAGGGGGGGGGATTCACTAAAGGACTGTGTGGCTTTTGCGACCGCTAAGCCTGAGCAAATTCACACCAAAGCGCACTGCAGAGCAAACAGCGTCTCTGTGCTCCGGTCCTGTTTGCACATATTTAAATGAGTCATTATGCAGACATTTGGCCCCTTTCTAGGCAAATGAGCCTGCAGAGAGCTGGTGGTAACTGCAGCGCAGTATTATGAGGGCTGTCACGCTCTGAGTTTTCAGTGATCATGACGACAATTCCACCTTTTGTGTGATCAAAAAATGTATTTGTCTGTAAAAACAATCTGTTGATCTTATATTCTCATTATAATTATGATCGGTAGATTAATCAGTTCAGGGCTGTGGGCTCCACACAGGCACACTTTGTTCACACGTGTGGAGACGGTCTGGAGCTGTTTTTACGCAGGACGGGGGATTATTATATGGACAAGTTGCTGTTGTGCCCTCGTTTAAAAAATGAAGCTGTGTTGCAGAAAGTTAAACTAGTAAACGCCTGTCAAGTCTGGCCTTTACAATAAACTGTTAAAAGAGCTGCCCCCTCCTCTCCCTGCTCATCATCGATCTGTGCATGGAGTTGAGATCTGTCAGTGTGCGCTCAACTGATGCCTGAGAGCGCAGCCGCGCGCAGCAGAGAGTGGAGGTGCAGACAGCTTCTCTCCACAATCAGACACAAAACAAGAGCAAACTGAACGGATCTGCTAAACTTTATGGGTGTGTTTGTCATCAAGTTTGCAATAGCAGATAGGGAGTGCAAATCATGCGCAATTTATGGTGCCATCAGCGGCCGTGAATGCCCCCCCTTTTGTGCGCTGGTGCCCGACTGCATGCAGCTGGTGCCCCTTTATGTCGGCCTCAGTCTGCAAACATCTCTGTAGGCCAAACAGTACATACTTAATGCACTTTACCTACTGTACATGTGTCAGATAAAAGTTAAGATTAATTTACATGTTTATGAAAAAGCCCATCACCATACTTCACCCCTAAAAAGTGATATCTGAAGAAAAGGAGCCAAATTCCAATCAGAATTTTGTGGGTTGATTTTTAATCAAATCTGTTATTTATATTAAATTCCACATTTCTTCATGGATCTGTTCTTGGCACAATTTGACCTTTAAATTGACCTCTGAACAGCTGCCGCCATTCAGATGACAATTCCTGTAAAATCCCTTCACCAGTTTACTTGATTGGAATTCAGCCAAAAGCAGAAACTGAAGCATCACCACAAATTCCCCAAACCATTTCTATCTACCAAAGAAAGACGGGGCCAGAGCCGAGATGTTTGACGGTATTTGGAATCAACTCTTTTGACACTTGTTCCTGTCCCGCCTGTCAGAGAGTCACCCAGCTTTCTTTTCCCTGTGATGAGGACTGTGAGGAAAGAAGCAAAGCAGGATACAGACTCACACCCCGTAAACACCTGGCATTAACATTCATCTTGGTGATCAGGTCGAAAATCTTGTAAGTGAAACAATGATCGGACCAGCCACATCACGACACAAACGCCTTGAATAGATCCAACCATGGACATGTGTCTGGTGGTAAGATCATGACAACTTTTAACATGTATACAAGAGGAATATTAATGCCTGAATACATTAGACTGGACCAACAGACATGAAGCCCATTTAAGTATCATCAGAACAGGAGGACAGCTGGGAGGGAGATGGAGGGAGGTGAAAGATTAGACGGGGAAGAGGGGACTGTTTGTAGCCCAGACCAGAGAGCTGCCATGCTGCTGCACCCACACACCAACAGAACCACCTGATGGTCCGATTTCAGACTGAAACAGACCAATCAGATGGTCCGACTCAGACTTACTGGTCCCTTTTTGCAGTGCGGTCTGGGTCGCACCGGAAACACTGTCTTTGAAGTCAAAGAAGAGCAGCGTGATCAGACTGAATGATGACGGTGAATCAAGTAGTAAGCTTAAATGTCTACAGGTGGTTGTCAGTGATGTCTTTGGAAACAGGTTAAATAATATGGACTTTCATTAAAAATACATGTATTTATATGGTCTATGCACATCATTTGTCTTGGAAACAAGGCTTTAAAGTATTGCAAGTGTTATAAAGTGTTAAATATTTGTCATCATCAATATTATTACCAGCTGAAAATGGAAAAAAAACTTACTCCATTCAGCCCAATAACTCTCCCTGGAATTCCAGGTGGGCCTGGAGGACCTGGAGGCCCCTGATGGAGAGAGAGAGAGAGAAAAAGAGAGAGAATTTAAGTGACAATCTGTTATACTAATTTAAGGGAAAGGGTCATCCAGCCATCATCATTCAAAATGCATTTTCATCACATACACTGCTTGTACTTTTGACAACCATGTAAAGGACATGAGGAAGACGTCATCAAGAGTTTCCCCGTGCAAGAGACCGGACGCTCTACATGGACTCACAAGCCGCAGAGAGGATCGAGAATATTATAATTATAATAATATTATTATTATTACAGTAATGTTGTCCCTCTCTGAGTGACCTGTAGCCGGCATTTTGTTGTTCATCGTCCGGTGATTAATGAAATGAACGCATATATAACGTTCCTCAACTAGCTAGTTAGCATAATCAAGTAAGAGCTGCATGTAATCATTACAGAAGCCAACGAGTTAAACCTAAAGATTAATGGACAATGTTTTGAGCAGGCTCCAGAAGTAAAATATGAAAACGGGGAGCAGAATAGCAAAAGCAAACTTACACACAGACTGTCTACCATTCCATGCTCCATCGTTTTATGCACTCTATGATTTTTTTCACATTTAAAGTCGAGCTGAAGCGGCATTTCGAGAGTATCTAGCTTCCGTATCGTGACGTATTTCCGAGTGAAACAGGACGTGCAGGTGGGACATATCATTAGAGGGATTTGATTTGATCGTTGAGAAGTGGGCGTAGACAGACGTTCTCCACAGCGCAGTAGCTAGCTAACTGACCGAGCGTTCTTGGTGCTCTGTGGCTAAATGTTGCAGAGTAATTGGTTTAAATTGTTTGATGCCAACTTACGCAAGCACGCGTGAAATTTAGTTTTACCGGAAGAAAAAATGATCGGATTTTGATATAAGAATACGAAGAAATTGATTTTCTGTATTTTTTTTGGCCTATATTGTCAAATAGATGCACAATATTACCGGGGACGTTATCTAAAAGGATTAAAATGACATTTTTCATTTCACCTCGACTCATGGTCACAAGCAGCATCTTCAACAATCAAGCCTGTGATGATGATATATAATAAAGCCATAAAGATTTTAGACAGGAAGCCGATAAGATCACGTCACTGTGATGTTCTAAAAAATGTAATATGTTAAGTTTTGATCATTTTATTAAATTTGCTTGCATCATCAGGCTCCTCAGGTGCTCAGCGACCTCGTGGTTCCACTGAGAGTATCAGGCTCTATAACTCGTGGAGCATCTAACGGAGATTGTTAGGTGTCTTTTCGTAAATTATCACTTGGACGAAGCGTCTTTTCTGTTCAGGGGATCAATATGTGGAATGCCTTACCTGCAGAGCTCAAACTCAAGAGGGCTCAGTCTTGTAGTCATGTATGATTTTGTGCTTCCTGTTTTACAGTAGGTTTTACCATAGGATATTTTGTATCCTGTACTAACTGTTTTATGGTTGAGTCTGTTTTGTATTGTCTCTTGTGTACTTGTTGTTAATTTTATGTATTTTAAAGGTCCATCTAGGGACGGGCATTGCAAATTAGCCAAGGCTCTAAATGCTATAGTGTGTGGCATCGGTTTACTTGCTTCATTACTCGTCAATATACAAATAAACATTAAATAATACATAATAAATAAATAAACATTAGCAATAATTTATGTGCTGAATGAATAGATGTAAAAAACGTATTTGCCAATGTAACTAGTCTGTGAAGATCAAATGCAGCTGTTAATTGATCAAACTAACTAGCTGGTAGAATAACGTTATATTACTCAGCACTTCATCACAAATATGTGGCGGATAGTCAAGTTGTTTCTCTATCGCCTGATGACGCTACCTTCATCAGTAACTGGAGGCAGCTGTCTAACGTCTTTACCATCTATGCTGCTGTCACAGTCAGCAGGCAGCAAGTTGCCACTGCAGTAAGTGATCGCCGGATTAGTCTATATGTTAATGATATGGTATTGATAGTTATCTTAATGTAATATATATAAAATGGGTGAAAACATTATTAATTTACACCTTAACAGAATCACTGATCTTTTCCCTCTCTCCTTTCTCTTACCTGTTGGCCGATAGAGTCTCCTCTGTCCCCTTTCCTCCCAGGCATACCAGGTCGACCCTGCACAGAGAGAGAGAGCATCAAACAAATCAGTGTTTGTGAAAGACGACAAAGCTTTGTGCACATTGTGTAACTGCAAAGACATTTTCTTTAAGTAAAGACAGGATGTTTATGTTTATTTTTAACACAGAAATACTCACTGGACGACCGGGGAAGCCATACTCTCCTTTCTGTCCAGTCGGTCCTATTGGGCCCTGAAATACGCAGAAACAATTAGATTTGTGTTGAGTTCGTCCACATGAACCAAAGTGAGTTTATAGAAGTATTTGTAGATATTAATGCCTTATCTACTATAAACTCACCATGAGTCCAGCAGCTCCAGGATACCCACGGTCACCCTATGAAATGAAAGATAATAAACAAAGAGCTTATTTCTCTGGCTGTAAATGAGTTTTACTTCTTTATTTCTTCTTCTTTCTAGAATAATTGCCATTTTCCCAAAACCCCAGATTTAGTCTTCATTCAAGCCTTCAAAAAGATTAGCTCCATTTACCAGGTTTAGAGTGTAAACAGACACGGAGGAGGCAGGAGGAGAGGTTGTAACAATACTTTATCATACAACAATTTAGCTGAAAATTAAGGCACAATTACAACAAAAGTTAGATCATGACACCAGGGGCCGATCCAGACTTTTCTGACCGGGGTGGCCCAACTGGGGCACTGACTTATGCAGGGGTGGCATGAAATTAATAGCATTTATTTACCCTTTCTATCGCCGCTAATCATATCTACCTTGACTACATTAAAGTATTTAAAAGAAGTTATTCCTGTGTATATGTTTTGACTTTAAGTAACACAACAGAGCGGCAACATATACTTCTTCTAAGCTCTTTAAAGACTCAGAAAGATGTATGTCCAGAGTAACAATTTAAAGTACTAACAAAAGGAAATGTGCTACTTTAAAATGTAAAGAAAGCTACTAGCAGCCTGTTGCAACACAGCCAAAATTGTAACATAAGTCCCGCCTCTGACAAGACAAAGAGCCAATAATAGTTTAGATTTTAGGGTGGCACCTGGGGTGGTCAATCTGATTTCAAGGGGGGGCCCAGGCCTCCCCTAGCCATCCCTCTAGATCCGCCCCTGCATGACACCATAAAGAGTAAAGACTGTACTCTTTGTCATATAATTCAGAGAGACCCAGCTTCCTTTTAACACACAGGCCCCTTACTGTTCTGCAAATGCATCAACATGCTGCTATATAGGTAAGCCTTGTTATTGTCAAAGTAAGGTGCACAGCATGGCGAGGCCTGAGCTGTACAAATAACTAACTGAAGCCGTTAAGGTTTCAGGGGTTATATATTTAGACAAGTCATCAGTTACTGGGGCATTAAAGAGTCTGATAGGAGGCCACTTGTCTGGTACCTTGATGCCTTTGGACCCCTGGGGGCCTCTAGGTGCTGATAAAAGGGATCCGTCAGCGGCGATGGTCACCCCCGGCTCTCCCTTCTCTCCCTGTTAAGGAACAGAAGTCAAACACAGTTGGGCGACCTTGTCTCAACTGTTACATGTGAGAACATTTCTAACAATTACTTTCTTTATAATAGTGACAAGATGTTATATTTCACAGCATCATCACTCTGCAGTCTAGTCCTCACCTTGAGCCCTGATGGCCCCTGGATACCTTGAGGACCCACGTCTCCTTTTGGTCCCCTTGGGCCCTGTGGAAGGATGAAACAGGGGTGAGGCAAAGTTGCAAAGCTTAGCGTCAGCGTTAGCAATTTAAAGGAAGGCCATGCAGTTTGTAACATCTGGATTGTCATTAAGCTCTATTCTATTAAGCTCCCTTCATCTGCAATAACAATTACAGCACTGGGAGTACCTACCCTGTTCAGCCCAAAGTCAGCAAAAGCAAAATCAGAAACACAATTTTACATTTCTTTTAAATTATTGTTGCAGCTTTGTTCACAAACTGTATCATACTCATGCAAACACTTGTGTATTAAATGTCCCCTAAATAAAGCAGGTGTTACAAATGCACAGCTTTAGGTGGTGTTGCAAAATTCTCTTACAGGAAATCCAGCTCTGCCAGGCAAGCCTTCAGGGCCCTGTAACATGCGGACACAACACACACATAAACACACATACATTCATAAAAACACATGCGTGTGCAGACATAAACACAGATGCAAGAAAAAGCAGAGATGTCATGCTCACACAGCGTCATCAAACCTGACTGCAGCCAAAGCACTTCAAAAATGCACTGATGGTGCAGCAGGAAAAGTGCCTTTATCACCCTCCAGCTGTTATCAGCTGTTGTCTTTTTGCACTGAAGAATTTACAGAAAGAGGCAGGCAGCATCTTAAAACGTCTTGTTACGCACCATGGGCCCCGGTGGTCCTCTGATCTCTGTGAAGTTGAAGATACCTTCGGTAACATTGAGGAGGATCTGTTGAAAGAATAAGATTAAGTTTGGGCACTGACAGCATGTTGTCAAATATTTATGCACAATGCTGGGAGGAAAAACAGTTTTAGCCAAGTGGAATGCAGAGACAATTCATCTTTGAACACTGTGAGACATAATTCTAGTTCAGTCAGATAACTCACGTTGTTATAGTTTTAAATGTTTATCGCAGCAGCAGAAGATAGCTTGTGTTTGGCGTCTAGGCTCCGACCTCATCACTCCTCGCTGATTTATTTTACATGCAAAAAACTGAGGAGCAATGAGATAATATCTTAAACCCCCTATTCGGAGCCTGCAGGTGGATGCTGTGGGGGTGCTGAAAGTAACAGCGCAGTACTGGTGCAGGGCAGCGATGGCAATGACAGAGCAGAGGGAGAGACCGGAACTCTTGCAGCTTAAATAGACCGCTAACTGCACGGAAGTGTGGTCAGGTGAATGTGGAAGTGACGCATATCAGTTATTAACCAATGCAGCTCGAGTTGTCTGCCTGAACTAGCTCGACGCCACATTTGTTCAACGTAATTAAATCATGTTAAACCCTTCATATAATGTAAGTTGGTTTGTGTTTTAGTGTGTGTGTGTGTGTGTGTGTGTGTGTGTGTGTGTGTGTGTGTGCGCACGTACATCCTGCAGATTAATGACAGATCCAGGAGGTCCAGGAGGCCCAGGTGGTCCTGGGATATTGAGTCCATCAACGCCTCGATCACCCTTCAGGAGACAAAACAGAGAGTTATCAGTCATTGATTAAAATAAAAAAGATTGGTAGAGCAACAACAGGAATATGAACTGTTTGATAATACAATATATTTATTTGGCCAAAGTTGATATGGAGAACTTGAAACTCCTGACTTATCTTATCTTGTTATCATAAACTAGTTTATTTATACATCTATAAGAAATGGAGCACATCAATAATATTGGTTTGTGTACCGACTGCTTGAGGAACAGTTACTAGCTGTGTCTAGCTGTCTTTGATGCAGTGCAGGTATTCTACGATGGGTTTTAAGTGCTTACTCACTAAAAAAATGGTTCTTTTACACCTGACAGTGACACTATCAGAGTGGTAAGATCAAACCATATCAGTAAATCGCAGCCAGGCAGCTAAACAATCAGCTAAAACTCTCTGAGACAGTAGCGGCTAAACATCCAGGATCAGTTTTCATTCTAACAGTGCAGAGTGCATCAGATCAGATCAGGTGTTACATTATATCCACACATTATGTTTTGTTCTGCAGCCCCACCTTTGATCCTTGATTGCCCTTTTCTCCTTTGGCCCCCTGTTTGTGAGTAAAGAGAAATGAGGAGGGAATTAACGTGTTGCGTACCATTATATGGAAAGCATATTATATTTCAGATTTATCTAAAAACAGATATCAAACACTAAACAATTAAACACTCAAAAAGTTGGTGTTAGTATCTACAATATTCATAAACAAAAGGATGTTGGGATTTCACTGGAGATAAATGTAACTGTATCTGACAAAGAGTTTGAGTTACTAACTATGATACTACAACCAACTGATTAGCTACCAAACTAGCTAAACTATGTTGTGTAAACATTTGCTACTTACTCTAGCACCTGGTAGTCCAGCAGGACCCTGGAGACCGTCTGGTCCTGGGTCTCCTGGCTCACCCTGCAATCACACACAGCACTGACAAAGTTAGCAAGTGATGCCACTGATAAATGTCTAATTGAAGTTAAATACTTAATATGTAGTCCATTTCTTCGTAATGTTCAAGTCTAATTACGATCAAATGGCAAATCCTTGTGTCGGGTAAACCTCACTGTTTGTATCAGTAAACTCAAACTATAAAGAGATCTCTACATATAACTCTACTGACCACCGAAGAATAGAGAGGCAAGAAGATCATATACTTTATGACAATGAAAATTAAGGCGATGACATTTAGGAACCAGCGTACCTTGACAGAGAGCCCTGGAGCACCTGGGGCTCCATCCTCACCCTGCAGAAGACATGAGAGAGTATCTTTGACTACTGAGGTTGCTCTATTTATGTTTTTTAAAATACAATACAAGCTACCTTCTACAAGCTTAATGCACACATTTAATATATTCTCATAAATAGATTACCGTAGGTCCCTGTGGGCCAGGAAGGCCAGGGGGTCCCTGGAAAAAGCAAAACATAAACACTTACTTTACATGAAAAGATACATATAGTCTATATTAAAACACACACACTCTCGCACTGACCTGTTGACCTCTGGATCCAGCTCCAATGAGCATGTCACTCTTACCAGATCCCTCCATATCCTGACAACAAAAGCACAGTCTGATGTTCAACATTACACTCAAAATCTCAAAGGTGGGGAATTATGCTCATTTCAGGCTTCATATTTCACTCTGTTAGACCTGTGGAGTAGCTTAGCATCATTTACAGTTCTGTGCAGGCCCTCATACAGCCTCTGCCTGAAACGACTCAGTCAGCGCTGCCCCTTTAAGAAACCCTGCCCTTACAAGCCAGCTTTCTCCTGATTGGCCAGCACTCCTTTCTTTGTGATATCACAAAGTGCAGCATGTAGAAAAAAATGTGTGAAACCTGGCGTTCACAGCAGCCTGCAGACTGAGCTGAGAAGCCTGGGGATTACTCCAACATACTTTTACCTACAGATGTGAAACTTCACCCACGTTTAGTCTGGACATCAAACAAGCAGCATAATTCCCCCTCTTTAAAAACTCAGGTGGTGAGGATGATGTCATCATTTGGCTTTATATGGCTTTATATAATGTTATATTTGGGTTCTTCAAGAGCAGTGATACACGTGTTTAGTTCTTTGGTGTAAAATGGGCTCACCTCTACAAAGAATTTGGTTCCTGGAGGTCCTGGGGGGCCGGGGGGACCCGGGGGACCTGAAGGGCCTCTCTGTCCCTGTGGACCGCTTGGCCCCGGTGGCCCCACAGACCCTGCTGTACCCAGAGTCCCACATTCACCCTGCAGATATAAAGACAAAAGAGAAACATATATTAGCAAAAAGCTGCCTAGTTCACATTGACTTGTCCTTGTTGTGATGTGAAATATGAGGTGAAATATGATCTCACCTTTGGTCCAGGTGACCCAGGCAAACCTTGGTCACCCTGAGGATGTAAAGAAGGAAGAAATAATTATTAATTCTGGAGAGAGCAAGTTGTGACTTTACTTTAGCAGAAGTGGAAACCATTACCAATTTGCCTGCCTGCCTACCTTTAACCCACCCAATGCACAACAGATTTTACAGTCTGTCTGTGATTGTCTGTATTTGGGACCATCCCTCCGACCTAGACTCTCAGTCTTTTTCAAGAACTGTCCATCAAATTGGCCGGTCGGAATAGCTTTACTTATTTCCAGTGAATATTAGCAAACCCCCTCAGTGATGAACCTCAAGCACAATGGGAACTTTGACACTGCCCATTGAGCTTCCAGACAAGGACGTCTAATCCATCGTTATGATCATACCTTCTCTCCAACAGCTCCTGGCAGACCTGGACCCCCATTTTGTCCTGCAAGACCCTGAACAAACAAATAGAGACAGATACAAGTAGAGGCAGACAAATAAACAGTGTTTAGTCATAGCATGTATGCTAGTTAGCAAAGCAGAGCTGTATGATGCGTAGCTGTTTGCTGTAGCCGTTCAAACAGGGACCAACAATACAAAGGTGACAGCCCGTCCCTTTAAAGGAATACTCAAACATTTTGCAGGGAAACTGGGTCTTTACATCAGTTTCCTTAAGTGATTAGATCAGCCATCAGATCACCGCAAGATTGTTAACCCCAAAGCACCATGCTAACACTTTTAAGTTACAACCTTTATTGTTGTATTATGTAATATATAATTTTGCCACATGAGAGACACAAAACTGACAGAATTGGCTACAAATTAACTTTTCTCCAGTTCAGATCGTCGTGCTCGAGATGGAGATGGTGCTGACTGTCACTCTGCTTTAATGTAGCAAGAGGCAGTGGGGTCAGCAACGCTGGAGGCGAGGATGATAATGTCAGCTGTTTTCTCATCACTTAACAGGACAGCTGGAGTGTATTCCTTTAACATAGCAGCATCAGACCAAAGTACAGCCATGTTTGTTTTGTACAATCGGACAACATCGTGTACCAGAGGACAGAGTCTTTCAGTAACAGAGCAAAAAGTAAAAGGCACACTGAATTATCGACTTTTGACTGATGCCTCAATGTGCACTTAAAGTCTATATTTATACCTATCTACCAACAGGGCCTAAAACAGCACTCAGGCGAAAAGTGATTGCGTTTTTGGATCAAGGATTTCTGATTTAATCTCATGATTTATGGAGAATCTCAATGCTTATATGCTGTCATGACACAGTGTCATCTAGATATGTTATTTAGTAATATTGAGACAACACATAAGAAAATCTGGCATGAATATGCATCCATTCGCCTCATTGCATTGACTTTATATGTAATCCTGTCACGAGAAAAATTCACTTAGCTTCTTTTCTTAGCTCATTAAAAGGATAGTGATATCGGTTGTTCTGCCATTTGATCCTTTGTCCTCGTTACTGAAAAGCAGGATACCTTGAGAACTGTGAAGGGGATATTTTATTTCTTTGACCCCACTACCTCTGCTGAGGTGCCTTTGTTGGGTCAGATGAACAGTTTAGTTAAATGAGAGACTTTGTTAAAAGGCCAGTTCACTGATGTTCAACCTCACTCCTATCATGCTATTATGGGGAGCTTTCTGCCTTTGGAGGGCGCTATCCGATCTCATGTCTCATTCAAAATCATCAGGTTTGAAATGTAAACTGCAGACCTGAAGATTTTCTAGACGATCCACCGGTATATTCTCGTTGTGCTTCTGATTCTGTAGCGCTCTGAGCCATTGCCTGCAGCGAAACGGTAGTATTTCACTCCAGCGTCTCTCGCTGGGCCGTTTCTTTCAGAGGGAGGGGCGCAATGCATGCTGGGTGTTGTAGGAATGTAGAATGGGCGAAACCACGAGCTGTACAACTTTCTCCACAGCTATGGCGCCAATTTTAAATATTATTGCTTCTATCGATTACAGAGAACACCAGCTTTTTCCAGGGGAGAATTGCTCCTTAAACTGATATTGTTTTAGTACTTGCAAGGCTCATCCAAGCCTCTACGTACAGTGAGGCCGCCTGTACTCCAGTTATTATGTCATATAATATAAACAGGCTGTTGTAGGGTTATTTGGTAAAATGGGGCTAGGTATGAATGTTAAATAAAGTTTGAGTGTACATCAGCATGCCTTGGTACTTTGCATTGACTGAGAACAGGACATATACAGCAATATATAAAGAGAGAAATCACAGATCAGTTAAAAGGCAGATTTGTTTCTTTCCCATGTTGTATGTAAGAAGCAAAAAGGCGCTTAATCTTAGTCACACGGCAAGTTTGAGCTCAGTTCATTCACTTCAGCATGAAATGTGAAACGTAATGTGATGACGACAGAAAGTCAATAAACAAAAAGTATTGACAAAATAAGTTCAACAGTCAGTCAGCAGTAAAGATGGCTGCCAGAGGGATTATCAAAGAAGCAAAAAAAGCTGTGATACACACACACACACACACACACATACACACACGCAGAGCACAGCCAGCCAGGTTAAAACAGTTGAGCCAGCAATCGGGACAACATGGTTGGAGATAATATACAGTCATAAGCCTGAGGAATGGGACCATTAGTTTATCACAAGTAATTGTTTTAACAAGATAAAAGCACAACTGATATCTATTAAAATGTTATTAAATTAACATTTAATTTAGTGAATGCTTTGAGTGTTGTTTCCTCACTACTCAGGCTTTTTACTGTAAGTCTGCCTTTTACTGTTTGCTGGTTCACCAAGCAAACCAGGGTAATATACCTCGCCTGAACCCCAAGCAGACCCAAAGTCAAGCCCAGAACCAGACGCAAAACTGGGCTCAGGACTGAACCCAGAGCTGAAACCAGAGCCGAGGTCTGAGGACAACCCTGAGCTCACACCTGAACCATCAGGCCCAGAACCACTAAACCAATCGTCAAACATCTGAAACAGAGTGGAGAGGAGTGGAGCGGGAGGTGGTAAAAGAAGAATGAGGAGGGGGGCAGCACAAGGAGGTGAGGAGGAGGAATGGAATGAGGGTAAATAATGAAACAAAAAGGTAACAAATGGGAACAGAGGTAAAGAGGGGATAAAAGACAGACTGGTCATCGGACATGACACACACAAACACTGATCTCTACATATGATTAATAAAAACAGAAACACAAACTAAACGTGAAAAAACATCAAACTAAATCTGGAAAGAAACATAATTTTATAATAGACTAAAGGGTAGAAAAGACAACGATAACAAACAGACAAATACATAAACATACGTAAGTTAAAGGAAAAGGCAAAGTATTCATACGTAAAGAAAACGTGTGTCTTCGTGAGGTCGGTTCAGTATTTATGGCTATAAAATACTGAGTTATAAACTTTACAAGTGAAACTGTAGTAATTGTAACCTGTAGCCTCACTAGTAAAGCAACACGACACAAGAGGGAGAGCTGTTGTACTCAATATCAGTACGGCTGTGATTCAGTCAAACACAATCTCTGATCCCATCAGCTATAGTCTGAGGACGATGTAGCCTCTGGGGACGAAGGTGAACATTCCGAGTGTGTAACCAGCGGTTAGCGATAAACGACTTCCAGTCAAGACTTACTTTTCAGTGTGCTGCATTATTTACAGAAAAAAAAAAATGTTTTCTTGTGATTTACTTTAATTAACGGGTCTCACCTTTGCCAAAATTTCAACATCATGATGCAGATTTGTAAGAAGTAAAAATGAAGCTTTGTCAGGTCTGTCCTCAAGAGGAGAAGAAAACTACTTTTAAAATGCTCGTTTGTTTCTGATGCATTCCAGGAAGTCGTGAAATCTGAACGCTAAACGGCTTTCGTGAGACCGCATCAAGGGAATTTATCTCAAGTTAAATTTTTGATCTTGAACAGATCATGATGCTAAATCGTCAGGTGATGCTGATGGGAGCCCGGATGTCATTACAGCGCATTACGTTCTGCCTGCTTGCTCTCCACACGGACTGTTTTTCCTGCATACGCTGCAGCCTGCTGATACGTGATTGGTCAATATTACTTGGACTACAAGCATAGTTCAAATGCGAACCAGAACACTTGCCTTCCTGGAAATCCACGTCCAGGATGAAGTCAAACATAATCACATCCGTGCTGATATTCAGGACAACAGCACGACCTTGAGCGTGATATCAGGTATGAAAATCATATTTGCAAAAAACTATATCTGAAAGTTTAACTCTGTTTGTCTTTCATCAGAATAACTCACTGGTATTCCCGTTTTTCCTGGAAGCCCGTCTCTGCCGGGGGGACCGGGTGGTCCGGCATGTCCTGGAAAGATCCCGTCAGCTGTGCCAGAGGACGAGAGGTTGGGTCCAGGGGGACCAGGAGGTCCTGGAGGACCCGGTTGACCAGGAGGACCCTGGTGGAAACATTCTCTTTTTATTTTTCCTCTGCGTGAATAAATCTGTGAGACAATGCCATCCCTCTGTGCAGACTTCTCTTACCCTGATGAGTTCGGTGTCACTGTCCAGGTCTTCAAACCCAGAACCCAGGGCATCTGCTCCATACTGTAACACAGATTAACACAGTCCAACACAGACATGTCTGTAGCCCTTGTCCTTCCTGCACACTTTAAACTCCAGTTTCATTTACTTCATCATTAAAAAAACAAAACACCATAAGTGAAACTATAAGCTGTGACACTCACAGGAACACTGCGTGATCTGGGGGGCCCAGGGGGCCCAGGGAGGCCGGGAGGGCCTGGCATGCCAACTCCTGGGTCTCCCTGTTGACCAGAAAAACAAAAGGAGAGAGGTGACAGTCCATTCGGTGCCGTACGATAAAAGTGACGCGTTTTTAAAACAAATTGTCTTCTGCCGTACCTTCTCTCCTCTAGCTCCAGCTTCTCCATCCAGTCCTGGAAATCCCTGCGTGCCTCTCTGGCCCTGCTCACAAAAACACAGCGGACATGTGATTTAAAGCAGATTAAAGAAGACAGAGGATAAGTGGAGAGATAAATAACTTACTGGATCTCCTTTATCACCCTTGCTTCCCTGTGAAGTGAGACAGGTTTAGCATTAGTACTAAATCTTATGAACTCGGGTTTATAAAGTTTTGGCAACACACACGCTCCATGTCTCTTCGGCCCACACACACCTGCTGTCCATCTCTCCCTGGCTGTCCTGGGGATCCAGGGGTTCCAGGAGGTCCTTGGGTCCCTCTCGGACCAGGCTGAGCTTGTCCAGGTCGAGGGGTGGGGCCCGGGGGACCAGGTGGGCCTCTGGGTCCAGGATCTCCACGTGCTCCTTTCAACCCAAGCCTGGTGTGACCCTGGAAATTCAAATGTAACTCTCTCATCATTTGTGTGTTTGATAATAAGCTGCTGTTGTGCAGAATGTTTAGATATTTCATAAAAAGTGAAATAAAGTAAAGGAGAGAAGAACTTACATCTCCTGATCTCTCCCCTGGCTCCTCTGCCCGGTGTGGCCCTGTACACAGGATATGACATCATCAACAGGTTTAACATCAGATTTTAAGGCAAAACTCGATATACCGTTCCTTGTCTCCTTTCCCATACATTCATAATGATTCATGATCTTTAAATATCACTTAAGATATGAGCTGAGGGGCACCTCATCGTGCCATCTTGCCCAGATCAAACTGGTCACACGCCTGCCTCTCTAAGCCTAAGAGCCTCCATTGCCCCTCAAGAAATGGCAAATAAAGCATAAGATACAAATCTGTAGTAGGAATGATTTATATTTAACTTGAAGTAAAACAGCTTCTTCAAATATCAAATGGTGTAAGTTCAGTGCAGTGTTTTTTTTTACCAAGCAGTTAAAAAAACATGACCAGATTGATTAAAAAAAAAAGGTTCAAATGATCTGCTCAAAAAAGAAAGACAAACATGAATATTGTGCATTGGGATTCATTCTGACCACTTATCAGCATCCCGTCAGTGGCCTCTGTCGGTGTCTGGCGACCGGAGTACTCATCCAGCTCCACCTCCGGAGCCTCAGTGGGCGGAGCTCGGACTGGAACGCTGTCCGCATCCTCCTATAACATGTCAGGAAAGAGAGCAGGGCCTACAAATTAAGTTTATTTTCCCCCTGGGAGGCAGGTTTTACAGATCAAATATTATATTAGGGCTCATGAACACCTGTAAATTTCAGCCAGACATCTGAGCTGGATGACAAAACAAGAAGTATAAGCATCAAAATATTTGTAATAATCTGGACGACTTCCATATAAATAAATGTCTGTTAAGTCTCTATCCATTGCCGAATGAGGTAACACAATGGTGATTGAGCCTATGGCCCACTGATGAAAGCCTTTGCATTTGCAGTATTACAGACTGGGTGTCTGGTGCGATTATCGCAGAAAAAATCACAAGCGGCGCCAAGTTAGTGACGCGTTTTCCCTCAGCCAGCAGTGGTTGGTCTGCCAGAGAGGGTAGGCGGAGCTAAGCGGCTGCTTTTCCGCTGTCTGCAAGTGTTGCGAGTAAACAGTAATCTACTATGGCTGAACAAACAAAGAAAAGATGGATGACTACAGATACAACTTCAAAAATAAGTGAAAATCCAAAGAAAAAGAAACAAATTGGACGCTCAGATGAAGCAAACAGTCTGAAAAGGAAAGCGACCGTCAGCGAGGAAAATCAAGAGTTACAACCGGAGCCAACCGTGGACGTCACACATGCAACACTGTCTGGATATCTGGGAAGTGTGCTCACGAAATTACCGTTTATTGCCATAGGTGCCGCCAAAGAGAACGAAACTGAGATCTTCGAGATTACTACTTTAATTAAAAGTACTCATTATGTGTCATCCTAGCTTTAATGCTACAGCTGATAAATATGGGGCTATTTTTTATTTATTTTCATATATTTAATATATTATTTTACACACTGCAGGGCAGCTTGCTGTGAGCCTTATTGATGTAATAATATCATCATTAATTCATTGATATATTCTGTGTTCAAATATCAAATATGCAAAGTTACCAATACACAGAACCCGTCACATTAACGTAGTCATCTCATAAGCAAAGTAAGATGTTTGCTTATAAGAAGTAGTCGACTTATTTTCTTTCATCTAAGCCTCTATAGCAAGTGTAATGGAAACTTGTGTGAGCGGAAACTCTCTGAATAACACGTTGATATATCACACAGTTAAAGAGCACATGTTGTACAAGTGAAATTGAAAATGCTGAATCAATTCACTCAAGCAGGATTTGAGAGAAAATATGAATTAATTAGACTGTCAGAGAAATGTAGACACTGGTGCTGATGAGAGTCACCGGACCAAACAAGAAAGCAACCATCATGATTTTAACATCTGGCATCAGTTATTCAGCTTCAGAGGGACAGTTCACTTTGAAGTTCAAAGTAAATGCTGATTATGGGATGTTTGGGGTCAGACTGACTTCCTGGTTGAGGGAGAAAAAGAGATGGCACCGGAACAGAGAAAAATGTTCACAAGGAGTGATGTTTTAGGGTCTTGATGACTGGAAGGGGGGTGAGCATCATTTACAGCAGAAGACAAAACAAGCAGACGCACATTTTAGCGCACTCATTTACACCCACACATTTATAATCAGAATGGTTCTCTTGTTACCTTGTCACCTCTCAAACTCTTTTCTTGCAGTTGTTGTTCAAACTTTCAGCTCATTGTTTTACAATCAAGTGGAGATCCATAACTTTCCAAACATGTTGAATATTCCGTGCATCATTTCACAGAAATGAGGTATGTTTTATTTGATTAAATATTGCAGCTAAACATCCCGCCGACCTACCCGTGCTGTGCCGTGTTGTCTCTCCTTTGTGTTTTTCATCGTTTCCTCTTCTGACTCTCTGTCATCCAGAGCATCATCTCCACTGGTGTATCCAGAGGCCTTCATTAAACACACAGTATGTGTAGGTTTTAGTAAGGTGGTCAATGAAAGGTAGTGTCACACAGTTTTCAGGGTTAAAGATGAATTGCATAACTATATAACCAAAGCCATTGAATTAAAACATCTATTTCAAATGTCCTCTCCTGAAATCCAGTAGAAATAAGTAATCATATAATGTATAAAATACGTCGTATAACACTTACAGAGGACAGGACAAAGTTTTCACATTACTGCTTAACCAGTCAGGTAGGTAAAAGGCACCACAAAATAAAATCCTCTTGGTCCTGATGGTCAGTGAGTCAGTTTGACCACTAGAGGGCGTTGTTGATTCATATGTAAGTTCTTTGTACAGAAACTAATACTGGCAGAGCACAACAGTGTTCAGGAACAGGACCATGCCTCCCTCACTAACTCACATCACCTGTGTCTCATTAGTTCTCACACCCCTTCTCACCCCACCTTACCTCGACCCCTTCTCATCTCACCTCACCTCGACCACCTCTCTTCCCACCTTACCTCAACCCCCTCTCATCCCACCTTACTTCGAACCCCTCTCTTCCCACCTTACCTCGACTCCCTCTCTTCAAACCTTACCTCGACCCCCTCTCATCCCACCTTACTTCGACCCCCTCTCTTCCCACATTACCTCGACTCCCTCTCTTCAAACCTTACCTCGACCCCCTCTCATCCCACCTTACCTCGACCCCCTCTCATCCCACCTTACCTCGACCCCTTCTCTTCCCACCTTGCCTCGACCCCCTCTCTTCCCACCTTACCTCGAGCCCCTCTCTTCCCACCTTACCTCGACCCCTTCTCATCCCACCTTACCTTGACCCTTTAGCATACTCCATATAAACTAATTTTTAGACCGTACAATGAGCTGCTCTTGTTAGTGAAGTGTGTGTTTCTCACATATGGATCGTCGTCTTCACACTGCTCCTCAGCTGCTCTGGGATCGTCTATTATCACCAGCTGCTGGATGGATCCCTGCAGAGAGAGAGAGAGAGAGAGAGAGAGAGTGAGAGAGAGAGAGAGAGAGAGAGAGAGAGAGAGAGAGAGAGAGAATTAGGCGACACTCTTTTAAAACTCACACATCTTAATCTTGATATTCTTAATGAATGAAAAATGTGTTTATATATATGAACATAGTAAAGACAACCAGTGCGGGGTGTGATGACTGATGGAATCATGTTTTTCTTTGTACATTAATAAACTATTTACCATTGCTACTATACATTCACTCCGTTAGAAACCTTCCTAACCAAAAAGCACTATTGGACCGTGAATGGTTTGCAGTTTAAAGGACTCTCTAAATGTCTTGTCAGTTAAAGTTTTCATCTTGTTTATTGTTTTATTAGGAGTTTCCTTGCAAATTAAGTCTACTTTTTCTGGATAGTAGTGTTTAGCAATCGCTTCTGTAAAGTGTGGCTGATTGTGTATCCTCTCTCTCTCTGAACAGAGGGGCAACACACACACAATGAATGAATGCTTGCTGAGACCAGATTTCCAGAGAAGTTCACAAAACACTCAAACTATTGACATAATATGAATATGTAGATCTATTTTTTTTTAAAAGAGCAGAGATGTGAATTCCTTTGGTCAACTTTCACATCGTTTACAACATTCAAACCTATGCTGATTAAAAAGGGCCCCATGCCATGACTGCTCTCCTTTGAAGCCCGATACAACAAACCAAGGACACACATATACACGCATATACACACATATACACACACAAACAAAAACACACAGAGTGACCCAGATCTTTCTGCCCAGAGCCTGCTGCTGAGCATGCACATATTCGCTCGTCATGCTTCAGATAACCCGTTCACAAAGTCAGGCTACAGTGAACAAAGCAGAATGAAGAGGGAAGAGCTGCGTCCGCTCACCGCGGCAATAACAAATCCTCACTCACTTGTTCGACCTGATTACAGCAGCACACTCCAAGGCCCGACTGAAGCCCTCGATGTAACCACAACTAAGCCTTGTTGACATCCCTAACTTCCTCATCTGGCATCAACTTACTCCCTCATCTATCCCTCCCCTCCACGTCTCACCTCCCGTCTCTTCTTCCCTTTTAACCTCCTCTACTCTTCCCTCTCGTCCTCCTTCCTCTCCGTCTCTGATCTTCTTAGTTTCATACTGTACAGTCTATAACAGAGGCAGCTCAGGAAGAACTACAAGAGGTGGTCAGGACATGTTGACCTTGTGTTCTGATGCAGGCTGTGTTAGAGAGAGATAAGACATGTATAGCCAGCGATCAAACTTCACTTTCAGTAAGCATGTGCTTCAGTTAGAGAAAAGGAAAGAAGAAGAAAAAGAAGATGTCTTACTGTTCAGCAAAGCACTTGGGTTTTAACGGAATCAGTGCCACATCAAAGTATAACTGCTACAGTTGTTATTGTTTGTTTATTGAGATAAAAAAATGAATGTCAACAACTGTTTACAATGCTATACTTTTTGACATATCTATCAGAGTGCATTTACTCTCGTTGTAGCATTTCCATGCCTACAAGCCCAAAAATTCAATATGACTTTAGGGAAAAACATTTATATGCCACTTTTTTTAATGCAAAACTACGGAAGCCCTAAGTGGACCAGTGTTCATTTTGGCAGCTATTTTATTTTAGTCTTTAGACGAAACTTCTTATTAGTTTTAGTCACATTTAAGTCAATTTTACCCTTCATAGTTTTAGTCTAGTTTTAGTCGACAGAAACTCAAAACATTTTAGTCCTGTTTCAGTCACTTTTAGTGAGAAAATATGACCCCCCCCTCAGTTTGCTTCAGATAAAATTAAGACTTTAAATTTCAGCAGATCATCCATACAGTAAAAGAACGCTGAGGACACAGCATCTAAAGATCACTTCTCATTGAAACAGTCTGACTGAAGCAGACAGCCGATGATCGCTCCTTTGTGAGCGGAAGAAGCATCAAATGATATAAAACTCTGTTAGCGCACACAGAGCCTGAAGCAGAAAGCCTGAGTTAACCTGTTCTCTCTCGGGATACCCAGTTACAGGAATTAATTGCTTGTATATTGACAGACAGATTAGACACACAGTGGGGGAAAATATGCATCTTTAATGTCCGACAGCGCACCACTAACATTTTAGTCCCGTCCCGTCTCGTTAAAGCTCCTGTGAGGAACTTTTGATTTTGGCGCCCCCTGTCGACAAAGCCGTACCTCTTTGTCCTGTTCATGCTTAAGTGGTGGTCTTCAAAACAAAAAGTCTCATACTGCTTTCTTTAATAATCATATGTATCACTCACTTTAAATTTTTGCTCTGGAAAATGTAAACAAAGACAGCGTGCAGTTTATCGCTTCGTCTAACACCTACCCCCCGCCAGCGGTTTCAGGCATTAAAAATAACTATATAGAAATAATCAATCTTGACGCTGATGGTCTGGTTTGCTTTTGTAGAGTCATCAGGATTCATTTCAGTCTGTTTCATAACAAGCGAAAAACTCCTCACATGGAGCTTTAACGAAAACAAAACATACTGTACGCGTCATCAGAGTTTTTATGATCAAAGATCTATTTTTAGCTCGTAAACGTCTCGTCTTCATCATGAAAAAAAGATCACTGACAAACATTTTTCGTCATTATTTTTGTTAACGAAATTAACACTGAAGCAGACATGCATCCATTCATTTATTTACCTCGTTTTCCCGTGATAACAAGTAAATTGTTAGTTGTTTTCTCAAGATCTTGACATTCACATGCAGCCTGTTTTGGTAGCTTACATCATTTTCCTCCTTAAAGAGCCTGAATAGAACTTGCTTGGAAACATTGTCTACAGGGTTTTTTATTGTTCTCAGAGGAAATGGTGAGAATTTTGTGCTAGCTTATTGTCAAAACTTGAATTCTTTCAGTGCACTGAATGGTGGGAAGTTTCCAGAGGAGACAGACTGAGGGCAAACTTCATTTCAGCTCTTTTACATGCTAATCAGAGGCCAGCACACACAGCCATATACCTACGCACACACACAGAGACACACACGGACAAATGTCATACTGAGACCAACCGCTCAGACAAACTGCACACTGATATTGACACAGGCAGACAGCCTTGTACTTTTTGCTCTTTCCGATGAGAACAAACTCAGGGTCACATTTCCATTCAGGGGATTTGTTCACTTACCACAAACTTGTCCAGCCCCGTGCTTCCTGCGTTCGCTACGAAAACACCAGAATTGTGTGAGAAGGTGAGTCTGTCCGGCCTCCGATGGAAAGTAGTCCTCTCGGCCTCTCCGCAGTCCATGTAGAGACGCACCTCATCCTGCTCCACCACCACCTGACAGACAAATCAAAGGCACCAGTTTAATGCAGGTTTTATCATTGAATCTTTCACCAGTGTCAATATGTTAACTTATTCGATGAAATATTATAATATAATAAAGAAAATATTAATTTCTTATTACTGCAGTTTGGAAAATTGAAACCTGTTCAAACATTTTTTATTTAACAAAATATACTAAACGTCTCAAACTGTTGAATACAAATATGTTTCAATTGTAATAATCCATCCATCATCTATTCCGCTTATCCTGTTCAGGGTCGATGGGGGCTGGAGCCTATCCCAGCTGTCATTGGGTCAGAGGTTACACCCTGGACTGATCGCCAGTCAATCACAGGGCTCACACATAGAGACAGACAACCTCACATTCACTCCTAAAGGCAATTTTAGAGTCACCAATGAACCTTTCATGTCTTTCATGTTGGGTCTCAAAATAATACAAAAAAATAATAATACAAAAAAAGAGCGCGGTCTAGACCTGCTGTTTTTGTAAAGTGTGTTGAGATAACTTTGGTTGTGATTTGGCGCTACACAAATAAAATTTGATTGATTGACTGTGGGAGGAAGCCGGAGGAACCGGAGGGAGCTGGGGAGAATTGTGTGCACGAGGAGAACATGCAAACTACGTCTGAACTGAGATTCCAGTGATCAGCAAACTTCTAGCTGTAAGGCGACAGCGCTAACCACTGCACCACCGTGCAGCCCTATTCTAATAATGTCGTAACTGAAAAACGTTTACTGATTAAGATTGATTACAGTAAAATAAATCTGATGAGCTTTCATACTTTTGCACTTTCGGTGTCAATACAAATAATAAAATTAATGCAAAATAGAATTTTTGTAACTGAGGAGGAGCTTAAAAGATTCATAAAAAATCTGTTTCAGTGCTCCACATCTCTGTAATCCTATAATTTGACATATAATATCTACAGTTCAAATGCTCACCGTGAATCGTGTCCACGTGTTGGTCATATCTGGGACACTGAAGGCAGCAGCTTTGTGGCTGTGAGACGCTTCCTCTCTGTCAGTGTAGTACAGTAAGATGCTCTGGAGGCCCCCGCGCACTGGAGTCAGGGCCAAACCCAGCTCCACCACCTTCTGACGGGCATCTGTGATGGCAAAGAGCACGCCTCCTCTCTGGGTGTCCGGACGCATCTGGAGTGAGGATGAGGCAAAACACATCTCATTAAAGCTTCTTGCTTAGATTAGGACCACAAAGACTTGGTATATCATTAACGTGGTGGTGACATAAAGTAGCCTTAGCAGACCATCTCACAGTAAAACATAGTTAATGGTTATCGCTTATTGTTCCAGTTCGATAGTGTCTATTGACCACTGTATTTAAAACCCAAATGAGAAGCATGAAGACGTTATAAAAGGCTAAAGGATTTACCGTGACGATGATGGCAAAATCCCTGTAGAATGCACCCGGCACGAAGGTCTTGGTGAGCCGGCCGATGTTGGCTTCAGGCCCAAAGTTGTAGGCAGGAAACCCCTCATAGCCAGGAGAGAAGGAGACGGAGGGAGGGAGGGGGACGCCAATTAACTCGGTCAGGTCCAGATGACCTCCTGAGCCTCGTTCTGACAGAGACAGAGAGACAATTTAAAAATTAGTGCATGGAAACAGAGATGTGGAGACAGGTTGAAAATGTTGCCCCTTCCATTTCTTTATGACGTGATGTGTTAGGTCGATGATATAGACCTTATAAAAGAAGACAGCCACCATAAGATCACCCACAGGTTTGATGACCCCTTTTGAAACTTTGGCAATGTTGTTTTTCTGGAACCAGAAATGACCACATTTGGATGATAGGTTGGATACACGTTGTTACATCTCTATCCTGCCTTACAGGTTGAGTAGGTAGCAACTTGTTGCGGGTTGCAATGTCCTAAAGCACACCCTGCCTTCTGGTCAATGTTACTCTGAATTGGACTATAATTTACCAAATGAACATCATGATGTATCGAGGAAGGCTTGAAACTAGTGATTGAGACCGTAAAGTCATTTGGCAAATGTTTGCTGAGGAAATAAATCAACTGAGAGGAAGAAGACATTTTCCCATCTGGTTTCATACAGTCAGATGTCTGTTTGAAACCTGTGGAGTCTCCCCCTGTTGGCCATTAGAAAGAACGCAGGTTTATCACATGTTCACATTGGCTTCACTTTTAAAACAGGCTTCATTCACCTGTTATTTTCAGTTGTGGTTGAACCACATGTTTTAAGTTATAAAATTGCCCGAGGCTCCTCTGCTGTGTGGAGTTCCACAGGGTTCAGTCCTTGGACCTCCATTTAAATCCTGATAAAACTGAAATACTTTAAGTTGGACCTGATGACTTCATCACAGCAGTTGGACAGTTTACTGGCCCACTTCAATCGAATATCAAACCTACCGCTAAGAATCTCAGAATTTTTTCTTTTGACCATCAGGTCACTGAGCTCGTCCAGTCCTGTTTCCTGCAGCTAAGAAATATTACAAAAATCAGATCAATACTCTCTTCTTCTGATCGCGAGCGATTAATTCTCTCTTTTATTTTCTCCCACCTAGATTATTGTAATTCCCTTTACACGTGCCTCTGCCAAGCATCCCTCAATCGTTTACAGTTAGTTCAAAATGCAGCTGCCAGATTATTAACTAGAACCAGTCGTCCGTCCCATATCTCCCCTGTTCTTACATCCCTCCATTGGCTTCCTGTAAAATTCAGAATAAACTATATCCTGTTAATTACATACTGTATAAATCACTGCATGTCCTCGCCCCAAGTTACATTTCAGATCATCTAGGCTAACCTCGGCCTTCTATCAAAGGTGATCGCGCATTTGCTGTTTTAGCCCTGATACCTCTAGAGTCATCTTCCACAATCCATCAAATCTTCTGAATCTTTTTCAGAACAGTTTCAAGAACTTGCTTAAGACTCATTTGCATAGACAAGCCTTCTTGTTGCTCTCCATCTCTGTCTTGCTTTTAAGTTTGTTTTCGTTTGGCTTATTTCTTTTTTGCCTTGTTTGATTTTGTGATTTTTGCCTTTTGTGTTTTTTTGTTTGTTATTTTTATTCCTGTGTTTGTGAAGCACTTTGTAACCTGGTGTTTTAAAAAGTGCTCTATAAATAAGAGCTATACTTACAGGAGAGGCACAGTTGATGTTTAAAAGAAAAAGACATGTAGCATACAACATGTTTTTGGAATATTTATAAGCCTAGCATCTCTCTGGGTAACCGACTGGTGTCCGTTTCATTGACCTAAAGTTCAACTCACAGAAAACACAAATTTTTCTCATTGCTTGTTATGCAATGAAACTTATCACTGATACTGCAAACTTTTTTAACTTGAGGTAACTTCACTGGTACATAAACTTGTAAATAAACCTTACTTCTGCACAGAAGCTGTTCCTGCAGATGTCTGAGGATGTGTGCTGCTGGTTCAAAGAACACATTAGAGAGAGGAAGAGATGTACCAGAATCATACTGACATGGCTTTAATTTGACCTGATGAGATCCACGCTTGGCTGCTCTGCCTCGCATGGACATAATCCTCCGAAACAGAAATGCACACACAATGGCTGATAATTAGAGTATTTAGTGTGTACGTGAAGGGATTGGCTTCACATTCCCGTGACTCGCCCAACTATGGAGCCGTCTCCCGTAGAGAAAAAGTCTCACCTCAGCATTCCTGCAGGGCTCAACCCTGCTACATATATATCTGTCATGCACATACACACATAACACAAAGATAAATATGCATTTGCATGCACTGCACACACACACACATTTCACCCGCGGGAACACACTTAAACCCAAGACCGGACCAGACAGTCCAACGTTTGGGGGTCTCTAATTCATCAGTCTGACCAACTGGAAGCCATCCTGATTAGAGGGTTTAAGTAGCACATGTGTGTGTGCGGGGCGTGCTCCTGTGCACCGCTTTACCCACCCATTTACACATTTATTGTAGCAAACACAGGTGGTGAGGTGGGCATTCAAGATGTGCAATAACCCATACAAACACAAACAAACACACCAAAGACCTCACACCTCCAGTCCAGATGTGAGGTCATTAGTGCTCTGTAATGACTGAACACAACACACAAACGCTGCTCTGAGAGAGATGATGCTACAACCAGTGGGCAGAAAACTTGACATTTCTCAACAGTTTTGGTGAGTCAGAAGAATACACACTGATGGAATTGATTCAGTTACAATCTTGTTTACATAATTATCAAATTAATTTTGAGGAGAAACAGCTCTAGCGTCATTTAGTGAAATGCCAAAAGTTAAGGCCTCTTTAGCTCTTTGTTTCTGGCAAACAACCCTGATCTCATCAAAGATGTTTTCACACTGCTAACTGCTAAAAGAGCAGTTACTGCAGAAAAGCTGAAATTGAGTAACGCTTTCATTTTATCATTTAGAGACACATAATTCTACAAAGACAAAGAGAAGACTCAGCCAAATATCTGCTGTTAGCTTACAATATAAATAATGAATATCATTTTTATGTTAGGCCAACTTAAAAGTAGTTAATCACACTCATATGTAATAAAAGTAATTTTTCAAAAATTGATATTAGAGGAATCAACTTATGGTAAAGCTGTGATAGACAATGTAGCTTTGTTAGCTTAATTGCTTAGTTAGCTGCGTCAATCCCACCTCAACAGCTAAACTAACTTTATCCGGATTTGTTGGTTAAACTGTGCAGGTTGACCGGTTTGGCTTTTAGCTGTGTTTAAATTAATTGTGTATTTAACTTGCTGTTTTGTCTCTTTTGTTAGCATACATACTGTAGTTTAAATGACTCGGAATCATGGAGATTGCTCACGTCCATATTTATTTATATCAGGACTTAACGAACAGGCTAACGCCAACAATGTCATAACGAGATCGCGTTAATTTACAAATCTCTCGAGACTCAGGCCAGTTACGGCAACACTGTAGGGTCAGAACAGTAAAACAGTGCAGCGGTCTACACAATTTGTCTACACATACTATGTTTTGAAATGTTAAAACAACACAAATGAAAAGCAGCGGCAGGAGTACAAAGGCTAATTCAACCATAAGATGAGTTTGCTAGAAAGCTAGCTAGCTTGTAAACATAGCAGAGAATTTTGGACCTCAAGAGTCACTTCAAGAGCAGACCAAAGCTTACAGGAGCGTGAACATTAGACTTACATTCATCAGGTGTCCAGAAACTCAACTCCAAGCTAATAGCCTACTACTTTTGCTCTGTGTACGATGGATGTGTCAAAAGGCTACTGCACAAGTTACCATATCAACTTTGAAAGGTGCTATTAAGTTTTGTGTTTAAAACGTATTTCTGCTGCCCCCTAGCGACAAAATAAATGTAAGAATTTTTAAAACATATTTGCCTTTGTTAGACTTTGTTAGAGTTTTTGCTTTGCTAAAAGTGGCTTAAAGGTGGTTCAGTAAACTTCATAGTGTCTTATTTTTATGTTTGTTAAATCTTATGTCTTTTTCTGAGATAGGCCTTAATGTAGTGGATTTAAACATAATATTTCCTCGTAAAATAAAGTGGACTTACACGTGTACACACATACGCACACACTTAGGACTGTACAAATAAGTATGCCAGGAAGGTCTATGGTTTAATCCCATTCTAATGACAACATGTGATACAGATTTAAGAGCAGATCTAAGACCTCATTTCATTGTAATCAAAGATGAGTTCACACAAATGTCTTATACAAACATCTTGATTAAATATTTCTGATGTTTCCATTATTTTAGAATTGATTCAAAACTCCTTCAGTCTGTAAATCCTTCATCTATCAACTTATTCTACAGACTATCAAGACAGGTTTCAAACCAGTCAGCCAATATAACAATATATCAGTCATTAAATAATTTGCTTTTGTGTCGTCAGTCAATCATTAAATCAAACAGTGTGCCATTCATTCATTCACTCAACCGTTTGCATGACATTTTTCCACCCTAGCTCCCTCCTCCTGAAGCTAATCCTCGTCATGTTGGCCACATGGATGCTTGATCAGCTTATAAAACCAAAATTAACAACCCCCTAAGCGTCGCCACGTATAAACTTTTAAACCTCGACCCTGCTCTGCCATACAAAAGCTTCCAGCTGCTTAGCTCGCTCTCTGTTGATTTCCACGGCTCGCAAAGATTTGAGGCCGAGCACATCAGGGTACGACTGTGTCACATACCAGCACGCTACAGACATAACAAGAGCTACTGTTCTGATTGTTGAGCTGCACTGGGACAGGATAACATTTGATACATCAGATGTGAATTAAAAGATAAGTTAGTGTAAGTAAGAAACTTAAAACCATGAACATTTATAAATATTTATTTTGTAACCTATTGAACCAATTGCAGGCAATCAGAAAGTAGTAGAGTTAAAGTTCTGCCTTCTCAGTTTCCCTGAAAAAACATGTTGAATTTTCCAATATATTCGATGATCCGCCATTGCGATGTTGCAACTCTCTCTCTCTACAGCTGTGAAAGTACCATCACTCGATCACTCAGTCAGTTACTCAGTCAGTTACTCAGTCACATACAGACTCATGTGTAGGCCTGACCCTGGCGGGCTGGGTGTCTTGTTTTAAAGTACACAAATCAATATCTTCATGTCAAAAAAGGTTGATTACTGTCACTGCGAAAAGAGTTGCTATGACAACACTGAGAACTACCTTCTGACTCTGCAACTCCACATTCTTTTACAGAGTATTTAGCATCTTTTAGCTCACTGGTTTTATGGCACACAACGTTATTGTTTTGGTTCACTCTCACTGCTGTTTTGAGTCTAGTTTTAGCGACAACATGCTGTATTTTTTTAAATAAAAAGCTCTCATAAACCCATCGTCAACAACCTGCCAAACACCAAACAGCAGATTCGTAAGCCGTGTGAAGGATGCGGTCTATGAAGGATAAGCCATTGGTAGCCTGCGTAGACGCTGAAGCTGAACTAAAATGAGATGGTCTCGTCTACTGAGAATTTCCTGTTTGTATCACCAGCTGTTCCTAACCTTACCCTTGCATCACCTAATGCCGCTCCTGTCGCCTAGCAACAGGTAGCTAGTGGGCTAACTAGCTATCATATCATACGTCACGTAACCCTCCTGTTGTATTTGGGTCAAATCTGACCGATTTACAACTTTCATCATAAATATTGTGTTTTACATTTGATTGCCTCAAGGCCTCCACACGAGGCAGTTGGGGATATAGAGTTCCTGATCTCCACCTTCATTGGATTTTGAGTGGTCTAGTCAACTTTGTAACACCTGTGGTGTTCCTGGTCAAAAATGATCGCCATAGGAAATTAATGGGTAACACTTGATTATGTTCATCCATCAGATGGAAAACATCCCCATACACATCCACACATCAGCGCACTCCCCCACGTGAACCACACGCTATTATTTTAAAGATAATTTGAAGTTTGAATTTGTATCACTAGCTATTCGAAGTGTGTTCCTCTGCCATTTAAGAGTCCGCCATCTTGTTTGAATTGGCCGCGCAATGAATCTCGAGATACGTAAGCCACGAAGGATGCACCCGATGGATCCTTCGTGGCCCGGGAAAAGGAGGACGCGTTTGTCTGCCGCATCTGGAGGAGCCTTCGATATGGGACAGCCTTCGATGCGCCGCTGTGGCACAATCAGCCTTCAAATACATCCAGCCCCTGAATGGGATGCAGCTAAAGTTAGCAGTTAGCATGTTAACATTACATTTATTTAATGTTAATAATGTAGCATAGTGAAGATAAAGAGCCACATATTTCCCTCAGAAGCTGGTGGAGGCCAAAAGTCTGAGAAAAAAAGTATGTTGGGATTACATTTGTCAAGTGGACACACACACAAGGCCAGATCACTGATAATGTTGTTATGTGTCTGGATGTATAAAGAGAACAATTTCGCTGTATTGACCTGATAATGGCGTTTCTACAACTTTGTTTCTGCGGCATACATACATTAATGCAAATTAACTTAATATTGGTATTGAACGGTCTTATCCAGTTGGCCATGTAGATTTTATTGTAAAACATTTAATTGTTTACATCAAAGTACTTAACTTTCTGGTTTAACTGTGACATTTTTTCACAAGCCAAAAGCTTCAGGTGTAATCGCTATGAAAATCTAATCTCTCTAATCGGTAATTCTTAATGTGAAGCAACTGCAACCCACTCTGAGCTGCAAATCTGCCCTAAAGAGAGCGTGGGAAAGAGATCTAAATATAAGTCATATTTAAAATGCCTCTTCTCTTCATCATCTCTGCAAAACTCACCATTCTTCCAGTGTTTAAGAGGTTTGTTTTGGGCCCTGGTTTTGGTGCCTCCACTGGCGTGCTCCTCTGGAGAAAACGTCCCAGGTTCTGCCGTGCTGTGGCCAAACACTAACACTGCCGGGTGGGCTGTCGGGGCCAGCAATGACCTCTCTGCCTGAGTGAAACCCTCCAGAGCTCCCTCTGTTACCCCGTCCTCATTTACCAACCACCCTGCCGTCCCTGGGGTGTCAGAAGGACCCGTTGAAGTGATGGGTGGAGAGGTGATGGATGGAGGGCTGGAGGTAGGAGAAGATCTGGAGCTAGTTTTAGGGTTGGCCCAGATGAAACTCCACCACTGGGCTCGTACGGAAGAGGAGAGGAGGAAGAGGAGAGCAAGAGAGAGGCGAAGGGCTCCCATCCTCTTACATGAATTATCTGCAGCTTTGCAATGCTACACACGTGCACACAGGCATAAAGGTAAGACACAGTGCTGAATCTCCAGCTAGGGAAGGGTGCACTCAGCACTACTTGCAGTGTGCAGAAGTAAAACTCCGTAATCCAGGAGATCCAGTGGCCCCAAAAATATTCAAGACGCGACCTTTCAACTCCTCCCTGTCCCTCTCCTTCCCTCTCGTTATCTCCTCCCTTTCTCGCTCCGTCTCTTGCTCTGTTTGTAACTCCCTGACATCTCTCTCTTTTTTCCCTTCTCCCTCCCCTCCTCTCTCCCTGTGTAATTACCGACTCCCCCTCCTCTGGCTCTCCACAACATAGCAGACTTGATTTTCTCTCCCTTTTCCTCTCAGACAGGCAGATTAGAGAGTTAGTTAGTTCACTACTCCTTCCTCCTCCTCCCTTCCTCCTCCTCCCATCTGTGTGTGTGTGTGTGTGTGTGTGCGCTCTCTGGATCATGCTTGTGGCCTCTCGGCCTACCCCTCACACCACATGTTAAAGTGTGTTAATATTACACACGCAAGATAAGGTGCATCATTCCCTCAATGCTGCAAGCGCAAAGCCCTTTTTCTCCTCGTTTTTTAAAGCATCACAACTTCTTCACAGGGACATGATTCCCTGATTCACGAGCCATGATTAATAAGCCAATATCTTTGCATTAAACCATTCATATATTACTCTTTGATGATGATAAGACTTGTAGAGAGATATCAATATAAAAGCCCAATAAATTTGTCCGGAAAACTTTGTGCAGGCATCAGCAGGGAGGTTTCTTTATAAGGACATGTACAAGGAGTGTAAAGCATTCCTCCCTTTACTCCTTTGGGATAACTTTTTTAGATGCATGAGTGTGCAAAAAAAGTAACATGACAGGAATAACCTGAACAGAGCACAAGGAGATTGTCACTGATTGTAAGTTTATCTGAACCAAAAGCTCTGTCGCCTCACAGCTAGAAGGTTCCTAGTCGAATCCCAGTCAGGGTGTACCCCGCCTCTCGCCCCATGACAGCAGGGATAGGCTCCATTATAGATAATGATGGATATTAATGGTAAGTTGGACTGCAAATATATATAGCACCATTCTAGTCTTGTACACACTCTATGCGCTTACACTATACATCAGCATTACGTCTTTCACACACGCTTCATACACTAATTAAAAGAGCAATTCTTTCCTCTTTCCTGTAGAGGTGCTTTATATCTAAAAGCCAATCTGTGCTCATTAAAATGGAAACAAATTTAACAATACTGGACTATATAAAAAAAACTACACTAAACTATACAAAGTTGAATGGAAGCATTTATTAAGTGTGAACGTTCTCTCTGCTGCAGCTCACTGATCAGGGAGAGAGAGAGAGAGAGAGAGAGAGAGGGAGAGAGGCCCCATGTTGTTGATGACAAAGAGATGCCTGTTCTGTTGTATGCTGCTTCTCTAAATGTTTGCTGAGGTCCAAGATGAGGGTGCTGCTGTCTGTCATTGGGTGGAGGTTTTAACAGAGTTTAACATGCAGGGGGGCGTGGCCAGACTATGCATGTTTTGATGTGTGCACCATCCTCTTAAAGCAGATCAAAATGCAACCTGAGCTAAACACAGCTAAATGACCCAACATCAATCAATCAATCAATCAAATTTTATTTGTATAGCGCCAAATCATAACCAGGGTTATCTCGAGACACTTTACAGAAAGAGCAGGTCTAGACCGACTCTTTGTTAAGTTATTTAAAGAGAGGCCCAACATCAATCCACCATGAGTAGCACTTAGCAATTCGGCACATTGGCAAGGAAAAACTTCCTTTTAACAGGCAGAAACCTCGAGCAGAACCAGACTCATGTTGAACAGCCATCTGCCTCGACTGGATGGGCCGAAAATGGGATAGAAGGAGATGCAGGATAGAGACAGGCAAAGAGAGCAACAACAACATATGTTCTTGTTACCACAACAACATATGTCCTTGTTACATGAACAACAACAGACACATACTTATGGTTACAATGCCAATAATAGTGGTAGACTAGGGTGAAGATTGGAGATTGAAGATTGCGCGAGTTTATGGTTGTGAGGATGCAAAGATTGTGACATCAGAACAACCCATCTCTATCGCCCCCTGCTGACTGCTGTATAGCTCATTAAGCCCACCTCCTCCATGTTATCAGATGGGACTCACTCAAACTATAATTCAGTGTCATCATTGCAAGATGGCCGCGCCTATCACAGGGGCTATTTTGACATCAATTTCATACAAAGAGAGCAGATGGAGACGAAACTGTAGCAGCTAAATGAAATTCAGCCATGATTCATTGTATCACTTACCCAAGTGCTTACTGTGACATGTCAAAATGTCTACTGTGACAGAGACACATGTGAAAGCTGATCAAGATGAACATAAAACATGTTTAAAAAGGGGAAAAAATTAGTTTCATTATGTGACATTTAGTACAGTGTCATGTTAAAGGGTTGCTCATAAAACTTAACTCACCCAGCACTTAAATTCAGATACTCAAAGTTTACAGTTTTATATACATTTATTTTGAAAACCTAAAGAAATGTAAATCAAAAATCTGAAGAGATATTGCATATCCATTTTCATGTTTCATGGTTAAAGGTCATCGTCAATTAAGGCTAAATCATGTCACCCATTAAAATGATACGTGACATCCAATCCCATGCAGCATCACAAGTTCTTGACTTGCTGTTTCGAATCCGTTGTAGCGAAACAAAACCACCACAGAGATTCAATCAGAGTATCACACACAATGAAGGTACGACACGCTATCCGCACTGCGATGGACGTGGTCACTGGGTTTGTACATTCTGAGCGTGGGCAGTGTGAGAGCAGGAAGAGCAGACATGGCCCACTTTTCAGCTGCACACACATTGCTTTGTTTGGTAGTTGCCCTATAAAGAATAATCAGGACCAAATCTAAGTCTATGATACTCAAGATAAAACAGCTAACTTCCTCTCCTGGGGCCTGCCCTGCTGGTCAGCAGTAACACAAACAGTTGTGGGAGAAAAGGGGCGGGGCGGTCTCTAATGGAGCAAATGATAGGTTTAAGATTTAAAGAGGGGAAGAGGGAGGGAACTCCCCACCCCCAGAGGCAGAAGCTTGATTAGTCATGGATTAGCCATGATGGGGGGGCTTGGAATGGGATGGGGTGAGGATGGGTCAGAGGGGGTCAAGAGGAGAAATCCTGCATGTCATACCAACACACACAAACACACAGCATCCTATGAACTGTACAATCACTGACCCTCCACTGGGCCCTCTTAAGCTGTTGTTATCTTTGGGGGGGGCTTTCGCTGTATAACGGTAAGCAATTATAGAGATTGTATCTTTGGATGAAATGTCTTTAAAGACTTATTCATGATTTTTTTTGACCACTTGGGGGCAGCAGAGCACGGTGTTAACATCACAGTAACATATTATCACCTTATAAAATAAGATAAAATAGAACTTCATTCCAGATTGAGTCAGATTGAGTTAAATAACAACTCAAATATAAGTGAAATATACAATATCAAGTGTACATGAGTTAAATGCAAAGAGACAGTGCAGGGGGCTGGAGCCTATCCCAGTTGTCATTGTCATTGCCGCCAGTCAATCACAGAGCTGACACATAGAAACCTTTCACACTCACATTCACACCTACAGACAATTTTTAGAGTCACCAATGAACCTAACGAGCGTCTTTGGACTGTGGGAGGAAGCCGGAGTACCCGGAGGGAACCCACGCATGCACGGGGAGAACATGCAAACTCCACACAGAAAGGCCCACTACGTCTGAACCAGGATTCAAACTAGTAACCTTTTTGCAATGAGACGACAGCGCTATAATATAATAACTGCACATGATATTGAAAAAAAAAATCAACTTGTAATCGCAAGTTTGTTGGCACACAGAGGTTTATACTGATCTTAAGCATCTTAGTGCTACACTATGTCGGCAACAAGCTAGTCACTAGTTTGTCTGTTTTTTCAACAGAATCATTAAAGCTTTGTTTTGATCAATGCAGCTTTGGCAAGAGCATTATCCCCGTTGGAACGAATCTATCAGAGTGTCTTGGATGTCAGGCTGCAGGGGAGGCAGAACGTCAGGGTCAGAAAAACAGACAGAGGTCACGATAATGTTACCTTCTAAAGTCAGATCACATTCGGCGGTATGAATAAACTGTAAGGACTTAAGGGATCATTAACATGGCCTCCATCAGGCAGCACGTTGTCAACAAATAACAAAAAGAAAATGGCCACTTCATGTGCAGCAGCTGTGGAAAAGCTGCCACATTCTTATGAGTATTTTCAGACCCTCTTTTTCTTATAAAGGGTGACCCCGTTTAGGGCCTCTGGATTCCAGGAAGAGTAACCCCTTCACCCCTCACCTCTCGCTCTCTTCCCGCTCTACCTAGCAACCGCCCAAACAATAAACTCTAATTGGTTTACTGTCACTGCCAATCGCACGGGCATCATGTGAATTTATTCGCAAAAATAACCTTTTTTTTAAGCGGCTCGAGGAGACAGAAAGGAAGTCACAGGACAGACGACATGTGACCATATGACATATATTCCTTTATACCTAATATTGGGACTATGTGAAACAGTTGCTTGATGTTTTAGACACTGTGACATCTGGCTTAATGGAAATAAAACGAATGTCATACTTGTGGAATAATGTCAGTATGGTATTCAGTAATATAATTTCATAGCAGCTTATCACCTTTTGTTTGTAACTTTAGAACAGGAACAACAGAGACACAAGTTAGGAGAGGACACAAATTCAGGGAGAAAAGGAGCTTTGTGCATACTGTCACTCTGGCACCACCTAGTGGTCATAAAGAATAGTTCAACCCAAACAGCCTGTGGTTTAACTTCAGTTCTTTCACATTACAGTGATAGTAACCAACAAATCAAAGTCAGTTATAAACACAGTAACAGTTTTAAGTTCCATGTAGGAAAAACATTCATTTTCCAGACTATTTGCTTTTAATTTTAATGACCCACTCCAGTGAAAATCAAGTGTTTAACTTTGTAAACATCTCCATGTGGTGTTCTTCATGTGCTACAAGACATATCAGGGACAACATCAGCAGTCATCTCCATGGCTGGGCCTGTCTGCTTTTAAACTGCAGTGTACCAAGGACAGGCTGAACAACACGTTTTCAGATTGGCAGGTTTGAGACGTCACAAACCTAAGGAGCCAATCCCGTCAATGGATGGGGTGACGCTATGCATATCATTATGTGTAACCTATGGCAACCACTTCGGCGATGTGTGACTGCTCATGTTGTCCCTGATATGTCTTGTAGCACACGAGAAACACCACATGGAGATGACACAGACACAGTTAACACAAGCAGTGCTGATAAAGAAGAACTCAGGCTCAAAATAGACAGATAATATTTCCGATACATTTTTTCTGTGCTAAATTAAAGGGAAAAATAAATATCGTACCAATACAAAAATACTTATGAGGGTCAAGGCCGTCACATGAGAGCGTGTTTATTGCTGTTTCCACGTGTTTATAGGTCCTACGTGTTAGTTTGAGTGTACACGTTGGTCCACTTTGCCAATTAGAGCGAAAGAGCATTTTGGCTCGCTGGCCAATGTTTTAGTGCCAGAAGCAACACAAGAACTAATTTATGAGGCAAATGTTTTTTAAAAGTGGAGCCCATGAGAGCGACTCATTTAATTTTTCCTTCATTTCGACGGGGCCTTTTGTGTTGTTTATCTTCTGTGTAACCTGACAGTATATTTTACTATTTCCGAGACTGTTTGATTGACACATGCTCTTAACCAACCCTAAAGCAGAAATCTGGGTGGGCGGGCAACAAAGGTCAACAGAGCGGACCTGTTCTCAGGTAATGGTATCCCACACAAGCACATTTTCAGACACTCACACTCACACTCACTGCAGCCACTAGGCAAGTAATCAATGAAGCCTGTGTTGCAAAGCTGTTTTTCTTATGCACCTCCCCCTCCCCCCCTCCTCCCTCCTCTTCCGCTCCTCCTACGACGTGTTTTCATTTCATATTTCTAGGCCATGTTCAGTCCGGAAAGGTTAGAGGACATTTATGAGCTCTTTTTGGAAAGAGCAGCCAAGAAAGGCTATGCAGCCATTAAAAACTAACATTATCAGCATGTGGAGCGGTGCGTCATTATCCGCGTTTAGTCTAACTCAATAAAGCCACTTATAGGCATGAATAACACGACTACAAAGGCCAGCACTCAGCCAAAAACAGAAAAACGTCACTGAGTCATTGAAGAGGCGGTGGCTTTTTTAACAGGATCTACAGGAAAAGTACTGCAAAAAACTCACTCTGATGTAATCTTTGACTGAACCAAACTTAATGTGTTTTTTATGCATTTTTTACACAGACAGAATCATTGTGAGGTAAATCAACAGTATCAAGTATCAATCAAGTATCTTTTATCACTTTTAAAGTGCTAATCTCAAAGATCTCACTTTCGTTCTCTTTGGCCTGCTACCCACGGCGATAAACAGTAATTGCGGCAGCACACTTCCCAGATATCCAGACAGTGTTGCATGTGTGACGCCCACGGTTGGCTCCGGTTGTAACTCTTGATTTTCCTCGCTGATGGTCGCTTTCCTTTTCAGACTGTTTGCTTCATCTGAGCGTCGAGTTTGTTTCTTTTTCTTTGGATTTTCGATTTTTTGAAGTTGTATCTGTAGTCATCCATCTTTTCTTTGTTTGTTCAGCCATAGTAGATTACTGTTTATTTGCAACACTTGCAGAGACCGGAAAAGCAGCCGCTTAGCTCCACCTACCCTCTCTGGCAGACCAACCACTGCTGGCTGAAGCAAAACGCGTCACTAACTGGGCGCCGCTTGAGATTTTTTCTGCGAAAGTCGCCACAGACAACCATTCTGTAATACTGCAAATGCAAAGGCTTTCATCAGTGGGCCATAGATGATCATTCAAGATTTTTACTTTAAAGAACAAAAGAAGAAAAGTGGAAGACTAAAAATATGAGCATCTGGTTTGTGGATCAAATCAAACTTAATCTGTTTTATATGCGTTTTCAAACAGACAGAAATCTTTCTGAGGTAAATCAATAAATCCTCGGAAAACCTATGTCCGTAGCAGGTATCTTATATTTTAATCTAATTCAGATTGTCCTAGATGACTACGACCTTCCTCCAGGACCAGGGTGCTGCATTAAAACACACAGAGCCACAGCAGACCGAGCAGACCCAGAGTAAGTCTAAAGACAAGACTACACAAGAATTCAAGGCAACAAGTACAATCATGAACAAAATTACTATAAAAAAGTTCAAAATTTGCAGTTGAGCAAGAAAATGGTTCAATATAATGTTCTTTTTTTTAAAGTGGAAAAAAACAATAAATGTTTAATAAAAATGCATCTGATGTTAGTTTGATCACATGGAGATCTTCTGTTTCCCCACTTGTAATTTACATCTACATCACTGAGGGGCAGCAGCACGTCCTCTCTGTCGCTCTGCTCCTCTCAGTTAACGTTCAGAGCTGATTGCATGAGAGGGACGGGACCTGTCTGTCTGATCCAATCCTCTTTGTGTCCAGGACGGCAGGTGGGAGACATAAAAATGCCTGGAATGTCAGGGATGAGGTTCGACGTGCACGTGCACAGACACAGTCACACTCAGACTCTCACACTCTTTGAACCTCCAGCTCAACCTCCAACCTTAGCGAGGACAAAGGAGCTACCTGCAGGGCAAAGAGGCGGTGCGACTGGTGGGCAAGAAAGAATCTATCAGACTCCATTAGTTGTCTTCTGAGTAACCTAAAACAACAGACTTGTAAGGCCAAAACACAACATCATCAGTGTCAGCGCGGTTGTTTTCAGTAGTAGCCCTGGTATAAAGTTTTAGGAATGCTAAATAAAATGTTTTGTGACAAACTAATTTTAAGCTTGGGAAAAGAGGGGGAGGACGGGCAGAGCACGGGAGGGACAGAAGAAGAAAAGAAGCAGATGCAGACTTCTTTTAGCACAGAGGAGAAGAAAAGCAAAGATAAAACAGGAGAAAATTGGGAGTCAGAGAGGTTATCAGAGGGAGAGTTTGACCCGAGGGCGGGATTAACCCAAACAACTGACCTTCCCACACACACCCAAACACACAGAGAGGAACCAAATATACCTAATCCTTCTGTAGACAAGACAAAAAGGACACATTTATTCATACATTTGATGCCACTTTGAGTCAAAACTCCTGTTAAGGCGCACAGAGCATGCTAAGCAGTGAGTTTAGATTGCATCGTGATGAATGACAAATCATGTTCAATGTGTGCTGGCTTGATCCTATCAAAAAACACAATGAAACCAGGTCTTGTTTTAAAACTACAGATGCCAGGTAATCAAACCTGCTTGTTGGTCATGTAATAAAGAAAGTGGAACATCAGTTTGAGCTGTCTGTGTCACCAAAAAGCATATCAGGGCAGTGGCACTAACAACTGTTTATCATAACTTAAAAATACATTTCACACCTGTGTTGTTGATTAAAGCTTGCATGACTATTAATGAATATGTTTGTTTAATGACTGGGGCAGCCATCCAGTCAATTACATACATAAGACATGAGGCCAACACAACGCAGCCTTAGATAGAGAAGTGAGGAATGTGCACCAGGGCTTCATTATCTTAACATTTGTTTAAAAATGTCCACCCTGCTAAAGTGATCGCAAGTGTTACCAAAAATCCCTAAAAGCGAATAGTTTGGTCCTTTATGTGACCTTTGACCTCCCTTTGGATGGTGGTTCTTCATGCTAATCGTCCTGCTAACCCTGTCTGGATTCCACTCTGCGATAAAAACGTGCTCATTGCTCACTTTTTATTGTCCTGCTTATTTCACAGCTACCTACTTACGAAATCAATAATTTGGAACAATATATTGATTTGGGAAATATTGTATTAAATTAAATATGATTATATTTCTGTTTACTGTGTTACACTCACAGAGCTGCATTCATAGCAACGGTTAACTCTAGCCTTCTTAAAACGAGCTAAGCTAGCTGTTTTTACTCACATTTACTCACAGACCTACGTCAAATTTACCAGACTCCTTTCGGCGGATTGATCCGGTTACAGTTAATCCTTCAGATTGTGGGATTAGAGCCGCATCCCTAGCAACGGTCTGTTCTTCATAGCAACTGTTATCAAGAAATAGCAGACCTCGGAATGCCGTAATTAACCAATCAGAATCAAGTATTTAACCGAGCCGTGTAATAAGCTTCTATAAGTGACACTGCAGTTCCCCTCAACTCTACAGAGCATTTTAGTGTCATTCAGCTCTGAGACTTAAACTTAAGCTGATAAAGGAACCAGTAACCAGCAAAAGAGCTCAGATGAACTCGCTGTGAGCCCCAAAAAGCAGAGTTAAGCACGGTCCCACCTCCCCCCGAGTGTCCCCGGCGCATTGGTGCGCGAAGGCCCCGCAATTTGTTGAACAGCTGAGTTTAGAACAAACTGAGACTGAGTGGTCACGTTGATTCTGGTGGAGTTGAAACTGCTATCCTAGTTTATTAAAAAGCCTTGGATTTAATAATACGGATAAATGGCAGGAATTACTGAACACAAATGCAATGTTTGGCACCTCACAGGTGATCACAACTGTTGCATGAAGCCAGACTTACTTGCTGGCCACACGTGAACAGTGAAGTCGGTCATTAAACCAGAACAATGAGCTAAAAGATGCTAAAACCTAAAGGTATGAAGAGAAATACAGTTTCAAGTGAGGTGATTTTAGTGGGTTTGTCACTAAAAGCAACAATTTTTATATTAAAGTAATTTTTAACCATTACTTAGATAATAATATAGATAAGTGCAACTTTAAGGTAAATTTAAATAGCAAGAAATAAACCACCAACTGTTATGCATTGGTTAGATGATGGTCCATGCAATAAACAGTCTTTACTTTAAGTTATAAAATTAAATAAATTAGCTGTATTCTAAGTCTGTAGCTGCAGCATGTGCTCTGCAACACGACAGCTGATTGATTTAATGGTTTACCAGACGCCTATCTGGTTAATAAGCTTGTTAACACGAAAAAAGTTGCACTCAACTAACACTGCAGATGAACTTGTGAACTTCCTCGAACACAGACATTACAAACACGCACACACACGCCTGTTCGCTCCGTGCCACACTGTAAGGCCTACAACATGTCTGAGATAAAAGAAAGCATTGTTTGGGGCTGTTAGGAGGTCAGAGGTGGACATCTGCAGAGAGACAGTTTCCATTACATCAAGCGTCCCTGCGATTCACCCCGTCCTGCCCCACAGAGACAGAAAGAAAGAGCTCGTCCAGTGTGCAGCTCAGTGTGCGAGAGGAGCTGGTGCATGCTGGGATAATTGTTGCAGCTGGACACAGAGGGACAGAGAAATTAAATAGACAGACAGGCAGGTAGACTGAACTTCCTCAGCAGTAAAATTTTACTTTGAAAGTTTTCCTTCTAATCCCACTTCCTCTTTGTAACTTTGTTCCTCAGTTGCCAAATCCCTGATCTTATTATCAAATGTCACTTTGCTCAAAACCAGTGAGAACAAGTTGCTTTGGTCGACACTTTATTTAATAAATTGATACATTCAATTTGAGTAATAGTAAAATCACCATAAACAAACTGAACACTATCAGGTTTCAACAGCATCTGGCCTCTATGTGATTATTGCAACATGACATTGCATTAAAACATTCCATTATTATGACAGTAATATTAGATTTAGACTAATGTAGTATTATATCACATTTTGCAGCATTGAGAGAAAGATTTAGTGTTTCAGATACTTTGAAGTTTTTTTATTATAATCAATAATAATATTAGTTATAATAAAAGTTCTTAGAATTTTTGATCCTTTTTAATGAATTAAGAAAAATCAAACAAATACTGCAAACTCCTTGAAATCCAATGTCTCGAACCAGATTTATTTTTTAATAGAGCAGTTCCCGTCATGTTTTAAGACATATAAAATACTCTGCTTGGAATAATAAATTGTGTCTGATTGCCTTGTAAAAATCCCCCCATTAAAAATTCCTGAATCTGGATAGTCTCCGCCCACTATCTGCTACATTTCTACACGTCTCTGCCGTCGTTTAGTGGCAACTTGTTGAAACTTAGCTAGTTTGAAATCTAGTAATTAGTAGTAGTAACGTTAACGTTAGTAGTCAGTAGTGAGTTTGCAAAAATTACGATGACGGTTACAGCTGGCTCACGTATCGCTAAAGTGGTTGCCATAGTTTGCACATAATGATATGCATAGCGTCGCCCCGTCCATTAACGGGATTGGCTCCTTAGGTTTGTGACGTCTCAAACCTGCCAATCTGAAAACGTGTTGTTCAGCCTGTCCTTGGTACACTGCAGTTTAAAAGCAGACAGGCCCAGCCATGGAGATGACTGCTGATGTTGTCCCTGATATGTCACATGTCACATGTTATGATATGTCACATGATATGTCACATGAAGAACACCACATGGAGATGTTTACAAGGTTAAACACTTGAGGGGGTCTTTAAATACATTTTACTTATATTATAAGAAAAAATCTTAGTATTTTCAGACATTTCCAATGCTGCCATGTTACAGTGGAGGCAGAGAGAGCATCTGAGGTAAACCAGGCCAGTCGTTAATCAACCTCTCCTAATATGTGGTATCATGGATACAAGTTGCTCAACTATTTACATCCGCCTATGTCCTGATTATGCATGGATAAGTCAAAGGGCATTGAATGTGTGATTCTCGCAGTGTGTGTGTGTGTGTGTCTGCGCGCAGGGTGTTGGCGGTGTTTGCTCAGCTGCGAGTGTTGTTTCCAGAGCAAACAACCTCTGAGAGCTTCTCACATCGGCTCGTCTCCTCCTCTAATACGAATGTTAATGAAGATCGAGGGAGGCACAGTAAAGGGGTAATCTGTCATGCATGCGACCCTGGAGAAAGTGTCTGTCGCTGTCATTGTGTAAAGGTGTGATTCCCGCAGGGCACCACTGACATGACAAACAGAAGCATTCATGGTACTGTAAGGAGTCTTGTGTCTGTAGGAAGAGTGAGATCAATGATGTCATTCCTGTTTGTATTTGGATCTTCATGACATTTGATGCCGACTGTGCAGAATGAAAGACAACCTTCAGAGAAATGTGACAGGAAAATATTATCTCATGTTCGCTCCACAGTCCCGCTGGCAGAGCACCATCAATTGACATCCGCCCACTGAAGCAGCACCACAAAATTCTCTATTGTTCAGAAGTGCAGAAGTCAAAGGCTGTGCATTGTTGCTGTTTATCTGTCTCTTTCAGGGCAGTGCAGATGGAGATTCATTTGAGGGCAGGTCTAACAAAATGTGAGTGTTTCTGTCAAAAGCAGGATCTGGTTAATCATGTGTTGTAGGTCGATTTCTACAAAAGCGTAGTTAAAAGTAGTACGTATTCAGATTGTCTCTTTAAACTCTAAAATTATTTGACTGGAGATGTCCTGAAACCTTTTTTTCCTCCCCATACAGATACTGATACCGAGACTTCCGATTCTCACTGATACCCCATACCTCATATTAGGCTTTATTACACAACTGTGTAAAATACTTAATTCTGATTGTTAATTTCTTGTTTCCTGTTGTTATTTCTCAATAACAGACAGCTGTTATGAAGAACAGACCGTTGTTAGGGATGTGGCTCTATTTGCACAATCAGAAGGACTAACTGTGATCATATCAATCCCCCGAAAGAAGTCTGGTAAATAAAATAAATAAATAAATAAATAAATAAATAAATAAATAAATAAATAATGAATGAATTAATCATTTTATGTGAGTAATAACATCTAGCTTAGATCATTTTAATGTGAGTAATGACGGCTAGCTTAGCTCATTTTAATGTGAGAGAAAACAGCTAGCTTAGCTCATTTTGAGAAGACTGCAGAGTTCTGTTGCCATGGACGCAGCTGTCATTGTGAGTGTAACAGACTATTTTTAAATTAATAAAATCATTTCCAAATCAATTATGTGTCCAATAATTGATTTCGTAAGTGAAAAAGCCGGGCAATAGCAGGATAATGTATAGTGAGCAGGTTGTTAACGCGGAGGAACCCCTTCAGGGTGAGCTGGACTCCTCTCTTCCAGAAGGGGTTATATAGGAGGCTGGTTTGGATATCCATACAGGAGGAAAGGGAATACTTTTATAATATAGCAAGTAATGCATTTCTTCAGAGGTGCAGATGTTAAAGGAGATTTTTTTTCTCACAGAAAACAGTGGTGCTGTTACTTTGAACATCTTTTGTACTGAATATTTCTCACAGCTGACTGCGGTTACATACTGTCAGGTCAGTCAATAGGACCACCAACGACCAAAACAGAGACAGAAGCTTCTTTCACACATGCAGGGCACTCCTGAGAATGTACCAACATTGTCCTGGGTTGCACGTGACTGCCATTTCTTATCCAAAGGTCAACGGGCAACAGTGGCACAGAGCTTCAAACCCGGATTCCAAAGAGGAGCTGATGGGTGGAGGGCTTCTGTCAAAATATATTTACTATCCAGACAGGCATTTCTTTTCATAATTGAGACAGATTTCAGCTTTGAATGCAAAATAAAAATGTAAAGACGAAACAAACGTTTTGGATTATGGTGAAAAGATGCCACAGTAAATAAATACATGATAAAGTATTTCCTGTTAGAATAACAAGCCTCTTGACAAGGTCAGGGTTCAGCCAATTTAAGGTTTACCTGGTTGGTTTTGGAGTAACATTACAGGAATTAAGAATATGTGTGGAGTGTTGGCTGACCTGGGGTACAGGTCAAAGGTCACAGCATATGTTATGAGACGATGTTAGTGATGAAGTGTTTATTACATAAAGATTTGTCCTTAAAGGGAGAGTGTGTGTGTGTTTGTCTAGTACTCTGCGTCTGCAAACAGCCACATGGCCATAATTTGAGCAGCCACAGACTCAGACCCAAACATTCAGAGCATACCTGAGCACAAACACTCACACAGAAGAACAGTGTGCTGTCAACCTTTCAATTCAAACTCAGGCTGTTACTGAAGGTTACCTCAATATGAAAATGTGAACATGGCATTGGACACATTGTACTGTATTTCAGAGCAGTTAGCACATAAAGCATAAAGACAGCAAATGAAGACTAAACCCCTAATACACTGCCCGTTCAAGGTGGGATTATTACATCTTCTATGTTAAACACACGGAGGTGGAATGGTGGGGCGAAGTCAGAGGTAGTAACAGAAGCGAAATGGCTTTAGTGTAAATGGTTGAGGCGACCGTGTGTGTATTGCCAGAACGCAATGTAAAAACACACACTGGGCCGGGGTTGCTTGGTCCAATGTAAAATGACAAAGGCTGCATGACAGCAGAGCTTCGTTACGGCGCTGAGGTGGAATTGCAATGTAAAAAGGTCTATAGACACTTTTTCAGCATATGTTTTGTTGGAATGAAACCAACAGGTCTTTTAAAATCAGCTCATGCAGGCTCAGATGTTTGCAGACTTGCAGAGAGATTTTTTAATGCAGCAACTAAATCAACCCAGTGTTATGGGTTGTTATGGGTAAGTTAAGTGTATAGATTTGTGTACATGGATACAAATTTTCCATTGTATTCAGTCTGTGACGACATTTAAGAACAAAAAAAGTTTCACAAAGTTTCTGATTTGTAGCTAACGTTGTGAAACAGTCGCAATGTGGTCAGGTTTAGGATAAAAGAAAGCGTTATTAAACAGCCCTGAAAAGAAACAACTCCCACTTGCTGCACAACACAACACACAACATATGGTTTTACGAAGTCTTGCATAAATCTTATGGATTACATTGTTTACACTCTTTCACAAACTGCTGTGAGATTGGGTTGGATTGACTTTTGCTATACAGGCCTCCATCTGTGCATCAGGTTTTATAAACATGCCTGATGCACAGCCTTCAGGTTTTGGGAGTTTGTCACATCCCTACCTGGAAAGGATAGCTTGCTGTAAGTCATGTGAGGAAACATGACCATGTTTAGCATCCTGTATGTCTCATATACAGTATGCTAACACTGCAGAGGGGATTAGCATTACCATACAAAAGAGAAGCTGTAAGACTGGATGGTTTGGTCATCTATTGTCAGCTTTAGTGTCATGGTGTACTTTTGTTATCATTGAGCATGCATTTGGCACAATCGGATGTTTTCTGGCACCAGCCTGCTTGTCTCATATTAGTAAAGTAGCCAACAGTGAAGTCTTTGTGGGGTTAGTTCACTTCCCCTCCGGCAGATTAAGGCTGGTCCATGTTTAACATTCGCTTTAACTCAGGTTCTGTCAGGTTATTTGTCTGACAACTAATTAGTGTCTGATCTCATCTCATGAGCTCCCTAAACTCACTTTCATCTCTGTACAGACGTGTTCAGCAGCCATTGAAATACTTTTACTGAGTTATCAGCGGACGCGGTCGAGATGCTGGGACAGATTGTGGGCTGACAGACAGCAGATGCAGCAGGCCGCTTATGATGGTGGCTGCTTATACATGTGGAAGTGCGTGTCTGAAGGAGAAAGACACTAAAACTAAGACACTAGAAAAGAGAGGATAAACTCATTTACTACAACACACATCTTTTCTCCTGTCTCCCTGTGTGTCTTTAGCCCATCCATCCATCCATCCAATCGCATTATTTTAACATGATTTTCCAGGTTTTGTTAGGTAGTAATGTTCTCTGTTTTCACATGTAGGGCAGGCAGTGACGACGCATGTAAATGGGTCAAATAAAGGCCTTAAAGTTTGCATATGAACCGAAGCATATTAAATGCTCTCCTCAAGTATATGAAGCGTCTCTCTTTCAGTAAAAAGACTTTCTTTGTACGTGTCCTGCCCCATAGCATGGAACAGATACACAATGATAATGAGTCATGGACAACTTTTTATACAGTTACGATGGAAACGGTGCCCCCAAACAACAACAGCACAAGTCACACTTCAATGTTTCCATAATAAATCCTTCTGATATTAGTTTAACTTGAGACAGGCTCTTTCTATACTCATTTTGAATCCTAACAGTCTCTTTTCCTCTTTACAGTACTGGGAACCTGACATACATCATCTCCATGAGCATCACATCATGGAAAACATAAGACCGTTTGCAACTGAAAGTCAAAGGACCCTGAAACAAACAGCCATTCTTATTTCAAACTTTCCACCGACTGATTTTTTTCCCATTAAAATCCCATCGAGCTGACCGTTACACACATACAGCAATGACACCTTTTACAGTTGGCCCATTGTACCCCAGCTGTGTTCAAATCAAAGTCACTGCAGCTCAATGAGCACATTCCAGACAGGACGCCGCTGCAGCCAGGCCGCTCGGTCCTCCAGTATACTGAGGACATTTAGGTAGAGGCTCTTTCATAGAGCTCTATGACATGCCAGGTTTCAAGACCCATAAAACATTCAATGAGGCTCGCTGGAAGTTTTATTCCAGCAACATCAGAGACCAAATAAGGTCAAGAGTGGAAGCTGTTGAAATGCTTTAATAGGTAAAACCAGGAGGGAAAAACCGGGGCTGAAAATGAGTAAAATGGAGGATTAAAAATAAGTTATTGGCTGCAGAAAAAGTCTTAATCCTAAGCATATTAATGTGACTACGTTTTACTGTACAGGGGAAAGTCTCCTGTCCAAAACAGGCTCCTACTGGGCTCACCTCACAATCATTTATATTGGCTAAACATGGAATCCTTTCAGAGCAAGTCAACCGACGGTAAATGGGAAGTGAAGGATCCTGGAGACAGGAGTACGGGTGTTTTTTGGGGGAAAGGGTGAGTGGGAAACAGTAACATGTGGGAAGGAAATGATGCTTACAATGATCCGCTACGCACTCTGTCTACACTAAGTCTACAAAAAGATGTAATGATGTCTGTTCACAGCGCTCCTTTACAAATATACTCAGCTTAGTCTGGACACACTGAGGTCATCCAAGGCCAACGTTGTCACATTATTTGCAATGTACTATCAGTCTACCAATCTCCAATCACTATATATGCACATTCATTCACCGATACAACTATGCCTTTGGGAGCAATTTGGCGTTTAGTGTCTTCAGTGCGGTCAGGGATCGAACCCCCAATCCTCCCTGATTGAGAGACGACAGACTCAACCACTGAGCTACAGCCGCCCTAGAATGAAGTTGCATTACCATGTCCATCCACGGCACTAACTCCACACCCATCAGGCTTCAGTATGCTTAAGAAATACTGCTAATCGGACGGTCAAAATGTGTCTGAAATCAAATCCCCCACACCGTTCTAATGTTGCGATTTGGGCGATTCTTTTTCTTTGGATTTTCACTTATTGTTGAAGTTGTATCTGTAGTCATCCATCTTTTCTTTGTTTGTTCAGCCATAGTAGATTACTGTTTACTCGCAACACTTGCAGAGACCGGAAAAGCAGCCGCTTAGCTCCGCCTACCCTCTCTGGCAGACCAACCACTGCTGGCTGATGGAAAACGCGTCACTAACTGGGCGCCTTGTGACAGACACCCGGTCTATAATACTGCAAATGCAAAGGCTTTCATCAGTGGGCTATAGGCTAAATCACCATTGTGTTACCTCATTTGGCGCTAGCATTAGACTTCTACCTTGAGTTGGAAAACCATACCTGAAGGGATACTGGGCTTTTTAACTTTAAAAGGTGCTTCATACAAGATTACAGACAGCCCAGATAGTACGCTTTTTGGGTCAAAGAATTAATTTATGCAAAAGTCATAATATTGTTACATTTACTTACAGTTATTATATCATATTGGAATAAGCATTACATTGCAGGAATAAGTGGCTGAACTTATATCAATTGTTCTAAAACATTCATGTAGCTCTGCTTCAGCCATTTGTGTCTCGCTGCACACTCAGCACTCAGGACAGTCACTTTAATATCTGAAGGTGCTTTCAGGAGCTGAACATATGATTTCTTAGTCACAAGACGTCTCTCTAACCATGAAGCCTGTGGCAGTCCACAATGTGATGAACTGTGTTCAGTGTGTGGAGAATATTATTCCAGAGCATCACAAATGTTTCCATGTGAGAGCACATGAACATGTACAGAAACACTGGATTACTTCTTTATAACTTTCTATAATCGTTTGAATTCGAGAAAAAAAAAAAGTTGTCATGCATTGTTTAAAATCAGCCAGCCGCATACCGACATGTGCTGACGTTAAACTGGCACGGGGACAAGTGTGTTCTCAACATCCCACTTCAAAGCTCAGTGAGAACAGACCCACGCCGACCTCTCATGCACACACACGGCAAGTGCAGTGCAGATGAGACCGCTCACACATTAGCATGCAAACTAAACACTTCACTTCTCACCCTGGTGCGGCGTTTGACTCGTCTGCCACCTCATTGTACACACACACACACACACACACACTTATGCACACACACGAGATAAAGGGGGAAGAGGAAGCCGGTCTGTTGCCAAACAAACAAACCATCTCTCTCCTACAGAGCTGTATAAGAGGAGCTGCACAGCAGGGAGTAACAGAGGCGTGGAAATGGAAATCAAAGGGAGGCTGACTCCACATAATGTGTTTCTTAACGGATGTGCAAGGGAGGCATGGATGACTGATTTGAGCCCAGCGAGTGTCACTAAAGAAAGTAATTGTATTTAACTGCATTTTCTTGATCGATCTTCTGAGACCTGGTTTCATGACCATAAAAGCTTCCTGCTGGAGGTCTAGTCAGCGGCCTAACCTATAACCTGATCATTTATTTCATTGTTTTACTAAAGTCAAGATGACTGGAGACATTTGGGGGTTCGTCCATGTACGTTGTCTCAAAACAAAACCACAAGATGGATTTTGCAACTCTCGCCAAAAATACTTGTATTGAAAATGTGTTTGAAACTACACCTTTATAGAAACCAGTTTACAGTTTGAGCTCTGCCGCTGCCAGCGTCTGTCAGGTGAAATGAGAACTTTTGCCAGCAGATTTATTCAACTGTAGCTGAGAAGGTGAACATCTGCTCCATGAGCTCGAAAACAGTCTCTGGTTTGATTTGGCACGGTAGGTAGTGAGCTTTTTAGTCGTTCATTAACGTTTGCAGCTTCGTTAACAAACTGATACATCCAGTCCTTAAACTTTAACTCCTGAACTTGTGTTTTTGGAGTCGTAGTAAAAGAACATCCAAGCACAGGATCATTATACTTTAGCTTACTTCATTGTTACTACATGCAGAGAAATGTAGCGTGACAGACGTTTCTCTTTATTGCTGCTAAGGAGCGATAGACAATGACAATGGAAAACCGTTTCATGTTTTTTGTCATAAAGCTCCTGTGAGGAACTTTTGGTTTGTGTTGATTTTAGCGCCCCCTGTGGACAAAGCCGTACCTCTTATCTCTTTGCTGATTTTGTCCTGTACATGCTTAAGTGGTGATTTTTAACAACAGATCTCCGCTTGCTTTCTTTAACAGTCACATGTATCTCTCACTTTATGGAAAATGTAAACAAAGGCGGTGTGCAGTTAATCACTTCGTCTGACACCTACCCCCCACCAGCAGTTTCAGGCATTAAAATAACTATATAGAAATAATCAATCTTGTCTCCAATGGTCTGGTTTGCTTTCGTAGGTCATCATAGAGGCATCAGAATTAATTTCAGTCTGTTTCATAACCAGCGAAAAAACTCCTCACAGGAGCTTTAAAGAAAGCTTAAAGCTGTTCTGAAAAGGAGGAATAACCTTTTCACACACAATATAAAATGCAATGTTAAGGCCAAGATACAATTCCTGGTTATTTTTATTTAATATTTTTTACTTTTACTTTTTTTCCCTTTATATATGTTTAATACACGTTACCCTAAATCCATCACTTGGATCAAATCTGATCACTGAGTCATCACTATCTGTGACTGTGATGTGAGCTTAGCTGAAGCAGTCACATAAGAAATGATTACATGCGGATTATTAGACTTTAAAACTGGTATTTACTATCACAGCATGACAAATAATCTGAGTTTTATTGGTCCCTTTAGAAGGAGACTGACCCCTTTGATGATACATCATTCATCTTAGACTTAGACTTATCTTATATAAGATAAACCCCTAATAAAATCTATATCTTAAAGGATTAATATCACAGACTTAATGGCTTCTCAATGTCATTCAAGTTAAGTTTGAGCTTCATCATCATCATGAGGAAGAGCTCCGTTTTTTCCCCCTTTAAATGAAGCATCTGTTGGCTCAATGACAGGAAGTGTTGGCCCTTTCTTTGCTCCTCTGAAGGATCCATCCCAGCTATATATTTCTTTACAGTTAAAGCGGAGATGAAAGAGCTGAGGCAGCATGAATCTTACCTTCTATAACCTGCAGGGCAGAGGCCATCCAGCACAGCAGGGCGAGATGCAGGGCACGAGACCACCTGAGGAGACGCATCAGTCACGTAATGAGTCAAAGTTACGTTTAGGGAAGTTTTAGGTAGACTTCAAACATTTTTAAAACCGTTGCAAAAAGGTCGTGAAATTACATTAAAGTAGCTTATTTTGTGGGTGAAAACTGCTTGGTGTAGCGCAATTTACGCACGAACAAGTTGCGCAAAACAGAAATGCTGCTGCATCACAGGTCGCGCTTCTCTGAGGTGTAAAGTGAAGGTATTACATGTATGTTGTAGTCCAATAAAATATAGTCTGCTTTCTTTACATGATGAAAATGTGATATTTAAAGGACTTACCCTGGAAACATTTTAGCGCGTAAAGGAATAAAAATCCAGGTTTTGAAGTGAACTCCAAGTGCATGTGTGTGATGAAATTCCGGCAAACTCCGTGGTCCCTCTGCCTCTCTGTGAAGACCTGAAGTCACACTGCTGCTCTCTCTCTCTCTCTCTTTCCTCGTCTCTCTCTCTCTCTCAGTACAAAGCCTCTCTCAGTTCGGAGCTGAGTGACTCTCAGACCCACGGAGTTGGAAATTTGACTCTCTTGAAGGAAAAAAAGCTCCCCCCTTACTCACTCAGTGGACCCCCTCACCTAACCTGCTGCTTGCGTCAAGTTCCTTCACTGATGATGACGTGATTTCCATGAGCATTCATGGCTATCAATTAAGTTAAGTCTATGCATTTATTTCATAATTACTGAAGCGTCTGATACACTTAATAATAATATGAAAGTGAAGGAATTCCAGAAGAATGCGTCCGTCAATTAATGAAATAATGAATTATATTAATTAATGAATAGGGATGTGTGACATACAGCTAAGCTGTATTAAATGGTCATGTGTCATTGGGGTAAAAACTGCTGCTGGGCCCTGCTACCCAGCTGTATTATGTATGCACCCTGTGTATAGCCTCTACAATGTGATTAGATACACTCCAGACAGTAAATTACACATGGTAACTTCATTCTATGGCAGAAGAACCCAAAAGTGCCCCATAACACCATGTGGTGCCACTTTTTCTGTGTGTCGGCTAGGTTGCAGTTTTTAAAAAAACTTTTCATCGAGTATTCATCGAGTCAAGTCAAATCAAATAAATGTAGGCTCTATACCTGATATCACAAGTAACAACTTATTCAGCCCCTTTCCTTCCATTGAATAAGACAATAAAAATCGTCCCCAAAACACCTTTTAATGGAAAGGAAAGAAGGAGAAACACATGCAATAGCTGTCATCTAAAAAATAAGATGACAATACTACAGATTGAAATTATATATTTATGGAGCATGTTGATGTAGGAACACTGCAAGCTACTTTTTACAACATCATTACATCAAAATAACTATAGTCAAGCAGAACTATTACTGTTGCTGAACAGCCACTGTTTCCACAAGTTGTAACGACATTGCAATAAACGCCATGACATATCTGTTTCATGTTTGCGCTCATGTTCAATAGAGTATAAAAGAAGAACTATTACTGTAAAATAATGAAGGAATAAGTAATGTCAGTTACACAGCGATATCTGTCTGAAGTATGCTAACATTAGCTAACATTAGCCACCATAGGCTGCTGGTCATATCAGACCAATGACTGTATATATAGATCATAGACTGTATAAAAAGATGGACGACATGACAGCTCCCTTAAAGTCAAGCCAAAACATCTCTATCGCCCCCTGCTGACTGGCTGCAGTATAGGTCATAAAGCCCGCCTCCTCCATGTTAACAGATGGGACATGAGTCAAACTATAAAATCAAAATACACGTCTAATAAATTTTTCCCAAACATGGTTTCTGTCATTATAGTTAGTTCTTATCATGCTGATTTACATCCAAGGGTTCATTTTTCTGACCAGTTTATTTCTTATTTCTTATTTGATGCTGTCAAAATGATGATTGAGGGGCGCTGGTTTGGCTCGGTTGGTAGAGCGGGCGCCCCATGTACAGAGGCTGCAGTCCTCGTTGCACTGATCGCGGGTTCGACTCCCGGTTTGCCAATCATTTGGTGCGTGTCGTCCCCTGCTCTCTCCTCCCGGCGTTTCCTGTCTATCTTCAGCTGTCCTGTCAATTAAAGGCAAAAAAGCCCAAAAAATAATCTTTAAAAAAAAAAAATGATGATTGACAGCTCTGTTGACAAATACGGCTCCTGCAGCCGATCTGTTCCGGATTAGCAGAGTGGAGGAGGAGGTAACTAAAACAATCACTACAGTCATTGAAGTTTCAAATCTGTGAACGTTAACCTCAGACCAACACAAAGAAGCTGTTCTGCTGTTAAACATGCCGGTATGAATGTGATTGGCAGTTGTGCACTTTAACTGTAACTGCAGTAGCAGTGTATGAATGTATGAGTGAATGGCTGAATGTGACATGTAGCGCTAGAAAAGCGTACAGTCCATTTATCATAATACACATTATCAAAGTCAAATAAGCATAAAGTTGAACAATACAAAACAACGATGAATCAAAGTATTTTATCTATTCACTTTCCAAAAAATAAAACGTAAGTAATATAGAAAATTTGACCACTTTTAAGGAGTTTCTTTTAAAAACACGAAGGTCGCCTTAAACCGTCAAAGAATTTTACTGCTTTTAAAAGCCTCAAAAACTCTACCTGCAGTTCAATAATGATTTTGTCATAAATTGGGGGTCAGACAGACTGACCCATGTGTTAAAATAGAGCACAATACAATTGAAGCTACAAGATAGACATTATAGCATTAGTCTGTGTGGCCTCATCAGTTTAACAACAATTCTAACAAGATTAAAAAAAAAAATAGGTCAATTATTCTTTAATCATGAACAAATTAGAAATAATCTGAATTCACTACAATAAAAAATATTTTATTTTACATTTTGCAGCAGACAAAAGCGATGACTGGTCATGCTCGTGCTGATTTTCTCTCCAACGCCAGAGCTCAAGGGGTCAGCAGGGTCAGAGGGAGTCTCAGTGAAATGATCCATGTTGTGGTGTTAACACCCCACTATTATCAGATGCTGGAATGATAATGGCTCCTAAAGAAAGAAAGAAAGGTACCCTCCCTTTCCTCCTCCCCCCCCCCTCATCCTCTGTCCCTCTCCGTCTTCTCAGACTAATTCCCCTCCTAAGCCACTCGTGTTTTCTCTCCTCAGCTCTTCTCTCCGATCTGGCTCTCAGATAGGCCGTTTCTCCCTAAAAAAGAAGAAGATGCTGTTTGACTGAAGCTTCAGATGTTACTGGGAGGTCAGTGGAAGCTGTGAGAGGACGATGGCTGCGATCATCCGCACTGATAACAAGCTGTTTGTTAGACCTGAGAGAAAAGATCCGTGAGCTAACGGAAAATAGACTGAACTAAAGCTGCACAAATTTAGGTCAGCTTTATGCTAACAATACCAATGTTAACATGTGTTTGTGTAGCAGGTGTAATGTGAGCCTTGTTCACCATCTTAGTTTAGCTTGTTAGCTTGCTAGCATTCCCTAAGAAATTAACAGATTAACAAAAGCAGTAACACACTTTGCATTTAAGCACTTTCCACCTTTGTTGAAAGGTACCAGAGGAACTTGAAGGCCCTTACTGGTGGTTTTAATACACCAGTGTGTCTGTACCATCAACTGTATAACAAAGGTAGACATAGATACCGTGTTGGTTACACATTCTTATGGCTCTATCCTGGTTGACAGGTCGCTGTGGCCCTGCCTTAAAGCAAACCCTGCTTTATCCTCAATTTCATTCTAAATGGGACAATAATTTACAAAATAAACATTATGCTATATTGAAGAAATATTAAAGTGAAAATCCAGTGTTTAACCTTGTAAACATCTCCATGTGGTGTTCTTCATGTGCTACAAGACATATCAGGGACAACATAAGCAGTCATCTCCATGGCTGGGCCTGTCTGCTTTTAAACTGCAGTGTACCAAGGACAGGCTGAACAACATGTTTTCAGATTGGCAGGTTTGAGACGTCACAAACCTAAGGAGCCAATCCCGTTAATGGACGGGGTGACGCTATGCATATCATTATGTGTAACCTATGGCAACCACTTCAGCGATGCGCGAGCCAGCTGTAACCATCATCGTAAATTTTGCAAACTCACTACTGACGACTAACGTTAACGTTACTACTTCTAATTACTACATTTCAAGCTAGCTAGTTTCAAGTTGCCACTAAACGATGGCAGAGACGTGTTTTGTTGTCGGCTGTAATTTTATGAAAGGAGAAACGTAGCACATAGTGGGCGGGGACTATGCAGATTCAGGAATTTTTAATGCGGGAGAAGGAGGAGATGCCTTGGGAGGATTTTCACAAGGGAATTAAATGTAATTTGGAACTATGTTCGAGCACTGCTTCGATGGAGATGGGTGGAATTTGTAGCTCAGATGACAAGGAGTTGCAGAAGTTACCGATGGAGCATAGCATCGCGCTGGAAAGGGGGCAGAGATTAGCCTGTCGACACGGGTTTTGTGTTCCCATCAATGCCGATCGTAGCCGAGGCGATAATTACCCGGGTCTACTGCAAAGTCATTTGACCCGGGTCTGATGCTGATTGTAGCCTTTCCCATTAAGCAAAAAAGCCAGGTGTTAGTGTGTTTTTTTGTGGGAAAGTGGCTATATAGACAGACAGACATTCAGAGTCATCAATGTACCTAGTGAGCATGCCTTTGGACTGTGGAAGAAAGTCAGAGTATCTGGAGAGAACCCACGCATGCATAGGGAGAACATGCAAACTCCACACAGAAAGGCCAACTTTGTCCAAACTGGGGTTGAACCAGTGACCCTCTAGCTGTGAGGCAACAGCACTGTACCACCGTGCAGCCGTGCAGATTGTATGAAGCAAATTAATTTTTGCAACCAGTGGAGTCTCCCCAATGGAAATAAATGCAGGTTTAAAGAATTTCCGCATTGGCTTTATTGTTGAAACATGAGACTACGACCACTTCTCATATACAGTCTGTATATATTGAAGTATGTACTGTACATATAAACACATTTACTTTAGCTAATAATAATTATTGCTTTATAACTGAGCCTTTAACACACAGAAGAAAACAGGCCTGAAAGCACAGTCAAAGTGTTTGTATGCTGCTGTAACATTTTAATAAATGCTACATGTAGCCCTGCAATCAAAGATCCAATGAGGAGGTTTTCATCATGGTGGGTCTTACAGTTTTACTATCATAAATAAAAAAGCAACTCAATGTTTTAACTTTTTAAGATTGTCTGAGAAACACAGCCATGACCTGCTATAATGCACAATTACCTCATGATATGCCAGGTTACTTTTGCTAAGCCTGACTTCATGACCTCTATTTTTGAGTAGGTATATGCCCTCTCTCATTCAGGATATGCATGCTGCACTTTAATGCAGCTGGACTTAAACTAACAGAAGGAGAGCAAGTTAGATGGTAAAAGCTTTAGATGGTGAAACCTCCCTCATTTACAGAAAGGCATCCTCAGTGAACCGTCGTGTTCCCGTCTTGTTTTTATATAGTGACACTTGTGGTTGTTTCTTTATGTGCACCCTGGCCCAGAGACAACACTCCCAAAAGGGGAAACAATAAATTTAGGAGAAAAGACAGCCTGTACTTTAAAGTGAGCACAGAGGACGGATCACAGACGGCACACATTGTAGCAGGGTTGTAGTTCAGACACTGATCAGAGCATCAGACCGAGATGGTTGTTGTTGTTCTGTGCGTGCTGACCCAGCTAACAACTCTGCGGGACAAACAGGAAGCCATTTATCCCAGGCCAAGTTCCCCTGAAAGCTTCCTGCTGCGGCTCCGAGATTGTCTTTGTTCTTTTTCGAACCGAGAGACAATGATGATTTTAGGATTAAATTGATTTTTGGAAACTGAACGTGGAGGGTTACGTAAGAGGTGACAACAACCAGCTCAGCTCTCATCTGGGTCAGACAGGAACCGAATCCTTCTGACGAGACTGTATCACCTCCTGGGTGGATGTACAGCAGGAAATCAACGATTTTTATAAGAGATGCAATTACATAAAACAGAAACTAAAGGTCAAGATGGAATGTTACAAATAAGTGTTGAGATGAAAGGAGGGCAATCAGAGAAACCACGGTGGTCTTTAAGCTTCATTTCCTGTGTTTCCTCACTTCCTGTTTGACGTTTCCTCACTTTTCAGTGTTTGTGACGGTCTGCATGTCATGTTATGGGAGTTACCATTCAAGTCTGAACAAACACTGCTTATTGTGAGCACGCTCATCATGTGGGGCGTGATTTATAATCACACAGTCCCCACTGCTCTGATAGAGATGGACATAGTGTGCAATCTTCTCTGATCCTAGCAGCAGGAACAACAATGATGGTTTCAGTAACAAAGCTGGAAGTAGTTTAACTGAGCTTCCACTCTGCTGTGAATAAGTTGCTATTTTTGAGAGTGTGTTGTCTTTATAATGGATGGATGAATGTGACATGAAGGTTCAAATTTTTCATATTTTTCTTTGGTTTGGAAATCATTTCTTCATTATTTCACTGCACTTGGCAAACTACTTTTTTCAGATGGGGGTATGTCGTGACATTTTTCGAGCTGCTGTGAGAAACTTTCATTTTTTGTACATCTTGGCGACCCCTGTGGACAAAGCGGTACCAATTATATCTCTGCTGAATAAATGGCATTCTGTTACGAAAAAAAACGCTCCGTCTTTTAACTGTCAAACGTACCAATCACTGTTAATCTTGAAATGTACTGTAAGTGCTTGCTATAAATAGCTTTGTCCTACACCGACCCGGCGGCAGCAATAGCGGGCATTAAAAATGACCCTATAGTGGCATACCAGCAGCTAAATCATGCGTCCCATTTACAGAGGCCACAGTCCTCAAAGCGGCGGCCCCGTGCTCGACTCCCACCCTCGGCCCCCTGCTGTGTGCCGTCCACTCTCTCTCCTCGCCTTGTCTCCAACACTATCCACTGTCCTCTGTCTCAAAAAGGCATGAACGGCTAAAATAAATTATTTTAAAAAATGACCATATAGACATAATCAATTGCCTCGCTGATGATCTCCTTTGCTTTATCACATCATATAGAAACTTCAGTATTTATTTTAATCTGCCTCATAACCAGCTAACACCTCCTCACAGGAGTTTTAACCAAGTACTTTAACCTTCCTCACTTAAAAAAACAACGGCTGGACCTTTAGATCAGCAACAACCGTCTTTGTTATAAAGGTTTGGAGGCCTCCTTGGTGGGATATGAGGTCAGTGAGACGCATAATATTAAATATTTGATGTATCCGTTGTGGCTATACTTTAATCTCTATTCCAAACACATGAAAATACTCTTTAATTAAAATATTTTTATGCCTACTTCTATCATAAAGGCCCACACACTGATACAGACATACAATCCTTTTCAAATCGCACTTTCAAAATAAGAACATATTATATTTTCTGTAACATTTGTAAAGGTGAACTGCCACTGCTTGCGTTAGCATAATAAAGAGTCATCTTAACGGCCTGTCATATTAGCAGAAAAGTTCATTCCAGGCTGATATTTGATTTTAATGTAGCTGAGCGTAAGTTCAAGCAGGACTGTTTGTACTCATTCATTCATTAGCATCGTTCATTCATGTCACGTTCTCTCTCTCCCTCTCTGTGCTTCCTGCCTGTCTATTTAACTATTAAAACAACCAGATTAAGCCTCGACGTCTGTCACATTTTAAAGCTGTCCTCCTCTCTTCCGCAGACAGTTTGTCATTTCACCTCCAATCCATCTCATCAGTGTCCAAGTCCGGCTCCTCAGCTCATCCTGTCTTCACCACCATCCCCACCACCAGTGTATAGACTCCATCGGGGGGTGTCCTATCCTGCTCTCGGGCTCTCGACATCTTCAAGTACATGAAGACATCACAATGGAGTCAAAGACTTTGCACATTTCATTCTTTCCAAACTTGTAAATAAATAATTGTTCAATCTTAATGAAGTGTCTCCTGATTGAAATGTTTATATCCACAGATACCCATGACGTACCCATATGATCAGTCATCATTTTGTCTGCATAACAACCATTTGACTTAAAGACATCTGAACTATTTTCTTATATCCAAAGGTTTTGTAGTAATTTCTTCATTTTTGCAGAATATAGTGAACATGACACTCAAGACTCAGAGTTCCAGACTTTTTTTTATGAGTTTGTTTAATGTGTGTGTTCTCTGTTAAACTAACACATGACACACTGTGAATAAAACTATGTATGCTGAACTTAAAAGACATAAAAATAAAATACAACTATACAAGGCTTCATGTTGCTCAGTTTTCCTCTTAACCGGCAGGTTAAGAACAGAGCTCACACATGCACCACACAAAATGAAAGAAAATATATCAGTTAAAATTTACTAAAATGCTAAAATCACATAAGATGCAGTTAGATTTTCAATATCCTTTTCGACCAGACTGACATTATCTGTGGCACAAACATCTGACAAAAAAATATCCAAGACTATAGTTTCAAACATTTGTCCGTGTGTCCTGAAACTCATCAACGGGACTTTGACTGTTACAGTGATACGACGCAAGGAGAATATTCTGCAAAATAAAAACACGTTCAATTCATCCCACGACTTCATGCGCCGATGAAAAGTTTCATCAATGGCACTGAACTATAAAAATGCACTCTTAGCTATGATAGCATTCCTTGTTAAAGCTAATGTGCTACCTTCCTCCATCAAGTGCCGGGTGAAGTGATACAGTATGTAGGATTGAAATCACGGCTCTTTCAGAAAAGACAGTTTATGTGAGGAAAGAACATCTCCGCTTTAGTGCTACACAGTGTATAGAAGTGGAGGAGTTAAGGTGCTCTAGCAGGACGGGTGTAGATAATCCTCTGTTCCCCCGCAAGATGCACCATACTCGGGCTATGCTGCAGGTAGACTCCCCCTGTCCTGGAAGTGGCGGTATTTATTTCTGTCGAGAGTTTGAGAGGCGGTGTACTGTACTTCTTCTGTGCGACATCTTCTTCCATGTCTCACGCCAAAGTCACGCCTCTCTCTGTCAACAACCTGCCTTCTGAAGTCCTGCAGTCCAACAATGTCTCCTTCCAGTGTACTTGCAAATAATTAAGAACCCATTGGTGCTAGGAGTAGATGGTAATGACCTCTCGACCTCCTCCACGAACCAACAGGACACAGTCTAGGCCGTCCATCAGGACCTCCAGGAACTCCATGTCTGAGAGACACATTCTGGTTAAGGTCACAATGTACATCAGAGCGACACATGCTGCCATTTCAAGAATCATTTGCTGTAATGAGACGTTGTTAAAGTACTTTCCATTTGACGTGACTTTAAACTTAAAATCAAGTTCAAGATATTCAAGCTATCTTTAGGTTATCTGGCTTCAGTAAACCTAACAGGAGTGTCAAGGACGTTAAAACATAATCCAGGCTAAAACTATCACACCTGCAGCTACCAAATAACCAGATTTATTCTTTCTGCTGCAGCCCTGAGAGTATCAAACGGACTTATCGAGCAAATACAATTCATATGCTTAACTTAAAAACCAGTTTCTTCTTGAAATAAATAAATTGTGTCTGATGTGTTTTTTCTGCAAAATATATTTAACAACCTTGTAAAAATCCTCCCAAGGCATCTCCTCCTTCTCCCTCATTAAAAATTCCTGAATCTGCATAGGCCCCGCCCACTTTGTACTAAATGTCTCCTTTCATAAAATTACAGCTGAAAACAAAACACGTCTCTGCTAAGTGACAACTTGTTGAAACTTAGCTCGCTTGAAATGTAGTAATTAGTAGTAGTAACGTTAACGTTAGCAGTCAGTAGTGAGTTTGCAAAAATTATGATGACGGTTCCAGCTGGCTCGCGCATTGTCAAAGTGGTTGCCATAGGTTACACATAATGATATGCACTGCAGTTTAAAAGCAGACAGGCCCAGCCATGGAGATGACTGCTTATGTTGTCCCTGATATGTCTTGTAGCACATGAAGAACACCACATGGAGATGTGCACAAGGTTAAACACTCACTCTCATAAATACAAGTACAAGGCTTCAGTGCTTTTATCAATCTTTGATGTAGTGTTACATCAGTAAAGCAAAATTAATATCTTATATATAGTAAAGCATACAGGAAAGCAAAAAAGCTCCCAACTCCCTCTCACTATCAGCGCACAGAGCTCCATGATCAAGAGACCTGATTGGTCAGTAGGAGGTGTTGTGAACCACCTTCTTAGTATTGGAAACCCTGAGTTGACCCTGAAGTAGTAGTACAGGCCTCAGTTCTACTCTAATATCTGGTAAATATGAAGCTAGATTTAGCAGTAAAAATACCTGCCTACTGCAAATCTAAAGCTCACAAAATAACTTCTCTTATATCTCTTTTGCCTGTTTGTGTTATCAAAACACACACAAACCAAAATATAAAACAACTTCTGGTTTACTGTACATAACAAAATTAGCCAAAAATACTTATAATTCAGGTAATTCAAAGTAATTTTAGATTTAATGTTAGCGAGCATTAGATGTGCTCAGATGTGGTACTTTTGAACATAGAGCAAGCTAGCTGTTTCCTCATAGTCTTTACGCTAAGCTAAGATAGCTACCATCTCGCTTAGCTGGTAGCTAGCTTCTTAATTTATGTACAGATGTTATGTTAATGATTGTGTTATTTAACTCTTGGAAAAATGCTTAACATTTCATAAGCCGCAATGCCTTAGACTGACTGAATTACTGAATGTCTCATTGCCTAAATGAACGACTGATTAGCTGAACAAGGATACAGTTCTCATGTCCTTTCTTGTTCCTGGGTGGGCCTGGCATGTTGAGCAGAACCAGCTGTGAATTCTGCGATTTCTTGACCACCACTTCATTCAGCTTCACGGCCGTGTGCATCCTCCGCACGTTGGACTGGTTGCTACATTAAACCACACACATGAAGAAGAACATCGGTTATCCTGGCATGTGTGCACAATCAGAAGGTTTTTTTTCCCTTTACAGTATGATGCGAAAAATCAGCGATCAACATGAAGCATTTGATGAGTGATTTGGGAATCTGATGATCTTGTAGTCGACTGCAACACAGACACATGCAGCCTCCATGCTTGTCATCATGCATTCTTGCAAACTGAACTTGTGATCTTTTTTCAAACAAGCATGCAGCACAGTAATGATTCTCACATGCACATAGAGAGTTCATGCACAAACAACTTAAAGGCACTTACAGATTCTCCCACTCACTACAGGAAGGGAGCAAAAAACAACGTATACAACATTAACGAAATAACACTTAGATAATTGGATTTTACTTAAGATCTTCAGTCAATTCTTTTTCATATCTGGAGCTAAAACATGGAAATAATAAGTGAGTGTATCTTTAAGATGTACTTACGGTTTCATATTAAACATGTCTTTGACCCCCATGCCTTCTCTGTGTCTGTTCCTCTCGTTCATCAGCTTGTCTTTGGTCCATGTCATGTGGACTCGATCAGGTGGGCCACCTGCAGCTTTTTCGTTTGCTGAATGAGACGCTGTGTTTCTGTCGTGGATCAGTTGGGCCTTAGCAGGACGGGGCAGAAGGTGAAGATAATCAAAACATATTCTCTGTATTCAAACTTAGTATAAGAGGAGCTACGCTAGAACCGCCAATGGGCAAAATTTACCCACAGCTGTCTTTTGATAGAATATAGAATGCCGTCATTTTCGCGCTATTCATTTCGCATGTCTAGATTGATACATTGTATGTTGCTATGGCAACACCTTTTTTCTACTAGCCTACTGTGTGTCATCAAGTTGCTCGTCAAGTCATAAACTCCAATTCAACATGGATAAGAGGAAGAGATGCATGAATGTAAATCAGGCCTTAGATGTACTCGGTGCCTGATGGTGGGGAGGTCTCTACATGCCGTCTTGTCTGTTCAGAAAGTGCTTTGCAGATAAAGTTAATTGTTAATTCATTGTCATGATGTCATTTTGTAAGCTGCATAAAGACACCACATCTAGCATTTCATCATACAACTTAAATGAACCCTGTACCTTGAAAATCAATACATTCTAATGGCGAGTAAATTTTACCCGTTGGCGGTTTAAGGCATACTGTGACCGTTGGCGGTTCTAGTTTAACCACAAAGCAACGTCACAAACATGTAAATCATGCAAATATGTCATTGCTTCACATTTTTAAGGGATATGACGAGAAGATGGTCTGAAGACTGAGATGTAGATGTGGTTATTTTTAGGGCAGTCAGGTGATTGTGATGACAGCACATGCAGGTAATGAAAACAGAAGCACACACAGTCTTGTAGTGGACACTGCTCTCCCCACTCACATATTCCACTCCCACTGAATATGGCTTCAGTGAAACTCGAGATGCACTAACTTCTGTAAAATGTCTTAATGAAGTGTTATAGAAATAAACACTTGTCTTAAATAGTTCTAGTTTGATAATCCAGCTAACGGTAAACAGCTGATTAAAAAAAATTAAATTGTATTATGTTGCTTTCTAGAAAAAAATACCATATCACTCCTCACCTACGTGAAGAAAATGCTTCTTCTGTTTGCAAGGGCTATATAGACCATTTTCACATGGCGGCCATTTTCCTCTGAAATCATGCTCAGGGTGGGACACTCACATGCTGTTATAATGTAGTAGCCTATGGCCTTAGAAAAGATGCTATATTCAGTTCACTTCTGTGACTGCTCAGTGAGGAATTTGTCTCCCTCTAGTGGCAGCTTTTGGTCTCTGCGTCTCTGGTCAGCATCAAGCGCACAGTGAATGGAGGGTTCTGTTTACGGCAGTGTCTGAGGCAATGCAGTTGTAATGAATGGATGAAGATGCATGAATGGTGGCATGAGAAATGGAGGGGCCGATGACATCATTGTTGGCTACTACAGGCTGTTAGCCTGCCATGGCTACCTCTTCTTCTGGTATGCACGGGATGTTGAGGGAAGGGGCACCAGCGCCTGACACTTTCTTCCTCTTTATGGAGCCGCGCGATACGTCTGTGATGCTCTGAATCTGAGCTCATCAGCCAATCATGAAGCAAGGTCATGGGGGGGGAAGAGTTCAAAGGTCAACAACAGCTGGAGAGGGAGTGATGCTACACTTTTTTCTTCTCTGGATGGAGGAAAGCTGCATCAGTCTATGACAGCTGGAATATATTATTTTGTAGAGCTGTGTGCAGTTCTTTTTAGTATTTTAACATATCTGAAGTGTGTCACAGCTCTGATTTGTTTTAACAGTGTAGTTTCATAACACAGTTTACAGATCAGACATTCACATTACTGGATTTTAAAGTGTTGTTGACAGTGCATGGGTGTATCTTAGCAAAGGTTCAAAGGGGGGGTATTATGCTGATTTCAAGTTTCATCTTTCACTCTGCGATACCAGCGGAGAAGCTTAGCACAACTTGCAGTTAAAAAACGTTCTCACACTTGTGCTCCGTGCAGGCCCTCATACAGCCTCTGCCTGAAACGACTCAGTCAGCTCCGTCCCTTTAAGAAACCCCGCCCCTACATGCCCACTTTCTTCTCATTGGCCATTCTTCTCATCTTCAAATGTGAATCAGCATTACACCCCCTCTTTAAATATTAGTTCTCACTATATACATACTTGCATACAAAGATACAGTTTGGTCACTGGCTCATTGTAATTTAACTGCATCAGGAAATATCATACAACATAATGCACGATGTCCTTTTAATGATAACATAATGACATGAGTTATTTAAGGCTGTTCTTCTTACAGTGCATGTTGTTTTTGACTGTGTAAATGTTATTATGTGGGCGTCACAGTACCTCTCTCTCCCTCTCTGTGCGGGACAGCTGCATCTGTTTGAGCATCTGAGACCTCTGCTCCATCACCAGTGTCTTCTCGTAGGTGAAGGCTGAGATGTCACTGTCATGCTGGAGGGACACAAAGATCAATTAGCAAATTCAGGTTTATTAACATACAGCCCTTTGATGTGTTTGCTGTATCAAACGGCGGACCCCGTTCCGAATCCACGCCCCTGCCTGCAGATTCTACATTTCTATGTAGAATCTGTAAATAGAAATGAGTTCCTGGATGACTGACTGAATTACAAAGTCTCACCATCTCCACCACCTCCACCTCTGCATCCAGTCGTAGGTGGTAGAGAAACATCTGGAGGTCTTTCTTCATCTGGATGGAGTTGTCGTCCATCTGGGCCACCGTGAAGATTCGCATTTTACACTTCCTCCACACCTGCAGAGATACGTCACTGTATCAGCCTCAGCTGTCAACTCAAATGCCCAAAATCCTACCTGTGGTGTGGTGCACAAGATACTCTGAGAAATGAATCGATTTGCCTACATTAAAACCTAATTTTGGCTGCATTAGCGAAGAGTATCCATATGGATTATTTTATTGCACAAAGAGAAGTTGCTGTTAAACAGACAGAAGCTATCTATTGACTGTGCAGTTCTTACTAATATTTACTCTTTTTTTTCTATTTCTATGTCTATTTCTTTGTTGATATTAAATCAAAAACATGTTTCCTTTTAATATTTTTATAACTTATAAAAACAACAAATCTAATAGTAGAAAAGAGGAGACGGTCAAGACAACAAACAAACACACCTTGTGTTGACTGAGTAGGAACGGCAGCAGCATGAGCAGTCCTCCATCGTGTACGATCCACCACACGTCAATGTTTCCCTCCTTCAGACGCTCCTGGTTGCTGGGGAAATGGTCGATGTTCTTTGCAACCATCAGAGCCTGATGAGCTGACGTCGTCTCTCTCACTGTCTCTGTATAGCGACAGGATATAAGAGTAATGAAGGGGGTTTTTCGCGACACCAGCTAATCAGTGTTAAAGAATTTTAAGTTCTGTGTCTCCATCTGCTGTCACCCAGACTTTCCCCCGATTCTTTCCCTTCATTAAATCCCATTTTCTCTTGCAGAGAACAAAAACTTCTTAATGTCTTCTAACATTTGAAATCTTGTGGAAAATCTCCAGAAAAATCAGATCAATTAATCAGTGAGATCAGAGAAAAATGCATGGATGTGACATCTAAATATAAATGTAGCTAAACTTAATACTTACATAGTGTATATACCTCATTAAACATTAAACACTGCAGAGTAGTCTGCTTTGATGCAATGCTGTCACACACACACACACATGAAGTGGCTCTTGTGTGGTTTACCTATGAAGTTCCTCCTTGCTGAGGAGTCCCGGGCTTGTCTCCAGCCTGCTGGCCAGGCCATCAGCACAGTGTTGTGTTTCATTCCTCCCAGTCCAGCTGACTGGATGAGCAGGGAGAAACCATCTCTCAGGTTGGACGACACCACCACATGAGAGAAACCCTTCGTCCGCTCTGCAGCCATGGCTGTTTTCAAGCTCTGGAGGAAACAATTGGAGATGAGGAAAAGTGAGCAAAGGCAGTCATGATCCATCATTCATAACTCAAGCTGATAATATGTCAGGGTTCTTTTTAAAGCAAATGTGTTGCACTGGAAACAGTGCAGAGCTAATGACTGAACAAGTTGACTAACCTGCTCTCCAGTCTTGGCGTCCTTTCCTCGGGTCATGTATGTTCCCTCCAGCACGGAGCAGACGATGGTGAGACCTTTTCCTGCTTTCAGCTGTGTAGTGAAGGACAGGAGACGAGGGTGTTTCACCGCCAGGTCAGAGTCCAGCTTACACATCACCAACAACTGAGGCCTGTAAATAATGTGTTAAATACCATCGAGGAAGTGAATGGAAAAGAAGATTTAGGAATAAAACATAAAAAAGTAGGATATTAATCCAAACCACTTACATATAAAATTACTTTTATCACTCAGCATTAAGAAAAATGGTTCCATACGTTCAATTCTGTTGAGGAGTACTACAACACCTGTTAAACAATGTGTGACAAAGCCTTTTGTGGCTTCATGGGGGCCTAAAATCTGATCAACTGACTCCAGTGATGTCATGTAAGTCAGCGTAAAGACTTTAAAAAAGCTAAATTAGTAACTACTAGCATAAAAGACCTGCATGTCAGACTGAATTGTGAGTTGTTGGGTTGCATTGTGGGTAATGTAGGGGCCAGGTTTTGAAGAGAAAGAAAAGTAATACGTAAATTAGACAACTTTTAGTTTCGACTAAGTAATCTGATTGGACAAGAGGTGTTCCATGAGTGGTGATATAGAGCACAACATCACCGGGACTTTTCACTCTGTGTATCACTCCGCCTCAGTCAGGTGTTCAGAATACAGTTAATTAACATTACAGCAGACCGTGTATGTTTACATTGATCAAGCTGGTACCTCTGAATCACACAGCAGACTCTTATTGCACTGGTTGATGATAAATTAAAACATACAGATAAAATATACACGATAAAAAAACAGCTGATCTGTACCTGTAGACACAGAGTGCAGGAAAATATTTGGGTTGCATAGCAACAAAAGTCCAGTTTCAGCTAAGTTGCAGAACTAGTTGAGTTGGTGGAGCAAAATAATCTGTTGTTGGTTAACACTGTTTACTACTATTTGTTGCTAGTGTAAAAGCAATATCACACTCGAGGTTGTGATGTTGTTCTGAATATTATCACCGCTGTGATTATTTGTGACATCACTCCCTCTCACGTGATATTGCTTAAATCTCTCTGCCTCAACTGGATCAATGTTGATCTGGTTATTCTTAACTGTCCAGCACAAGTCTGACAATCTGTAAGTGCAATGCCAAACTGTTGCATATATTATTTTTTGGTGTATAGAAGTATATTTGCCCCCGAACATAGTTTGTTGATGTGTTGGACTACAGTTTTAGATGTTTTCATTGTTTTTCTTTGGACTTATTGGGAAAATAAATTCAGAAGCAATCCAGGAATAAATATCCCATAAATCGTGCTCTAATTTTTGTATGTTAATATCTCCTGCTTCATAATAACAGCGTATCACAACATACACACACGCTCACCTCCAGTTTTTGGTGTGTAATGGCGCTTCCTCCAGCCGGATGAGAGCATAGCGTGCTGCATTTAAGGACAGACCTCTGATCCCGTCTCCCCATTCCTTCACTGCCCTGTGACCAGAGGGACACAAACAACAAAGTTTGACTTGAAGTAGTTTGAAGTAGCGTAAAAGATGAGCTCTTTTACTGTCTTAACAGAAGTGTTTGATATCATACGTATCTCCAAATGGTAAATGGACTGTACTTAAAAAGCGCTTTTCTAGTCTTTGCGACCACTCAAAGCTGCTTTTACACTACATGTCACATTCAACTATTCACACACTCATTCACACACTGATGGCAGAGGCTGCTACGTAAAGTGCCCAACTGGCAATCAGTCATCGCATTCATACCCATTGGTTATGCCACTGGGAGCAATTTGGGGTTCAAGGTCTTGCCCAAGGACACTTCGACATGTAGACTGAGGGAGCTGGGGATCTAACCTCCGGCCTTCTGACTGAAAGAGGACCGACTCTACCACTGAGCCACAGCCTCTCCAAGCACATAATTAATGAGCTTTCCACTTAGACCTTTACAGACCGATGTCAAATTTACTGGACTTCTTTCGGTGGACTGATATGATTACAGTTAGTCCTCCAGATTCTGTGATTAGAGCCGCATCCCTAGCAACGTTTTTTTTTTCATAGCAGCGGTCTGCTCGGAATGCTGTAGCTAACCAATCAGAACCAAGTATTTAACACAGCCGTGAAATGATCCGCTATAACAACCTGCTCACTATACACTATCCCTTACTACAGTTCAGTCAGACAACTCAGGTTTGTATCGATTGACATGTTTATTTAGCAGCATACATAGTTTAGTTCTAAGCTCCGACCTCATCGCCCCATTTATGTAGCGTTAAAGGCAGTTTTTATTTGATCTCTTGAAACTCACCCTCTATACTCAATGTACTTGTAGATACAGCCGGCTATCACCATGGCAACCAGGGCGTAGTACCAGGAGGAGATGAACATGAGGGAGAGACACAGACTCATCCCTAAGAAGGACAGGGTCCTACAAGACACACAGTAAATTATATCATCACAAGTTTAAGAACCACAATCTGTTGCTGTTATTTAAAGCTCTGGAAAGTTTAAACCTGATTGCAGGTTTGGTTTTGTTTCAGTGTTTAGTCTGACGTTGCTCTTACCAGTGATAGAACTTGAAGCGAGGTCTCCAGTTGGGAGTTCGGAGCAAAGTCTGAACGGCACAGGCCAGGTTCACAAACAGGTAGCACATGAGGAAAAACCTGAGCACACACACGCAAAGAGAGGGAGAGGAATGGGAGTAGGTTCACATCACTTTGGCAAGAAAAGTAACTCTGTGTTATGTCCTGTGCTCGTCTGCGTACATGGAGAGGATGGGGGCCACGGCATCCAGAGAGGCGATGAGGATGCCTATCTCACAGATCCCCACTGTCAGCAGCAGAGCCCAGGTCGGCTCACCGTTCTTCTTCCCATGACCAAAGACCTGAGAAAGATCAGAAATAATGAGCGCCTGTTACCCGTAAAAACAAATAAAAGGATTTCAGCATCAGGGTCAAACAGTTCAGTGGCTCCTAGGTATAATATACAAAGCTTTATAGAGTAGATAATTACCTTAGCACTGATAGTTTGAAGGCTTTTTGGTTTGAATTTAACTGTAAGCTAGTAAATTAGGAATACACACAACAAGAGATCATTCTCAGAAAAACTGTGCAAGCCAACAATCCTTGCACATGACTCTTCTGTTTTTCACAAGTAAAATTTACCATGTTCTTTTTCTGCTGGCCTTTCACATTAAAATCGACCCAGTAAAGAGGAAAGATCATGCCTTCTTTACGATAATGCTTGATTACCAAGATTGTACACACACTGACCTGTAAGAACGGGATGATGCCGTCCCGAGCGATGGCCTGTAACAGCCGGGGGGCGCCGGTGAGACTCTGAAGCCCTGCCCCACAGCAGGAGAAAAACGAGCCAATCACAATCACCCAGGGTGACGGCCAGGCCAGAACACCAATGACAGGGGTCTTTTTAACTGAGTAACCAAACCTGAAACACCCATAAGCATGCGCACAGTTTAGAAGGTTTGACAGGTTTATGCAGTACTATATGGATTTAGCTACAGCGTGTAGCTCTATAAGTCAGTGATTAAATAAATAAAAAATAGATACATTTGTTTTCATTTTATAGCAGTTGTCTATATATTGCTTTTTTGTAACAACTAAATCTCATTTACTTTACACTGTAAAACACAAAACAAGATTCTTTAAAGCATGTGACCTCTCTCAATAAGCTGTCACATCAAGTAGGAAGTAATTTAAAATCACACTCACTTGTCTCTCAGTACCACTCCTTCAATACAGGCTCCAAACAACACCACACATGAGATGTCTGACCAGGAAGTTAAGCAAATACTTTCACTGTGTGTTTACTTTGCAGTGACAGCCTGATCCGTGACTCAATTACACACATTAATAGAAACATAACTGGTATAGTCTGTCTTTCTGCTCTCCGTCACCAACGGCTAAACAAACTACACATGCTTGTCAGCTTGTGTGTGCACTCAAAACTTTTACTATGTATAAGCTCAGTCTGGAGGATACAGATGAAAGAGGTGGTGAGAATCGCCATGATGGTTCCTATTGGGATGGACCTCTGGGCATCTCTGAGATCACCTGACCTGTTAGAACCAGCCATTATGCCTGATATAAAACACAAATACATAAGATAGTGAAACTGGTGCAGGAACAAAACGTCAAAATATATACATATTATTAAAAGCAAAATGCAATAGTAGTAACAAGAGTGCAAGTAAAGACAAGCACTTTTTTAGCATTTTTTAGCATTAACATGTCAGCGGCACTTTAAAGTGCTAATCTCAAAGATCTCAGTCTCGTTCTCTTTGGTGGCACCTATAGAGATAAACGGTAATTGCTGGATCACACTTCCCAGATATCAAGAGAGTGTCACATGTGTGACGTCCACGGTTGACTCCGGTTGTAACTCTTGATTTTCCTGGCTGACGGTTGCTTTCCTTTTTAGACTGTTTGCCTTCATCTGAGCGTCGAATTTGTTTCTTTTTCTTTGGATTTTCACTTATTTTTGAAGTTGTATCTGTAGTCATCGATCTTTTCTTTGTTTGTTCAGCCATAGTAGATTACTGTTTACTCGCAACACTTGCAGAGACCGGAAAAACAGTAATTTAGCTCCGCCTACCCTCTCTGGCAGACCAACCACTGCTGGCTGATGGAAAACGTGTCACTAACTGGGCGCCGCTTGTGAGTTTTTTCTGTGAAAGTCCCACGAGACACCCAGTCTGTAATACTGCAAATGCAAGGGCTTTCATCAGTGGGCCATCGGCTCAATCACCATTGTGTTTCCTCATTCGGTGATAGATAGTGACTTAACAGACATTTATTTACATGGAAATCTTTGGATTGAAAACTATTTCATATGAAATCATAAATAGCAAATTAGTCAGTTGTTAAAGGGTTTTTTGAAAATTAAGTGGAAAAAAATATAGCCTAGTTCGACTCTTTACGCTCTTTACTTGTTTCAAGAATTTCTTAAAAATTAGTGTGAAGACAGAAGAACGAAAAGCCCCTACAGCAGAAAGTACAAAACTTAATCAAGAGGCCTCTGTGATGGATTTGAAATGGAGGAAACAGGATGTAGGCCAATGTACGGTTCCCCTCCAGAGGATAAAAGGTCATTTCAGGAAATTGTCCCTAGACAGACCACAAACCAGAATTCACCACTGAAGCCAAATCCCCAAACTAGTTGATTTCCATTAAAACTGGTTTGTACAATGTCGTATTGATTCAATTACTTCAAGAGAATAAGACTTTAAGGAAACGCAATGCACTATAACTTGGTACGATATAAGTTTTTGCAGTGTTTGTGCACTAACTGAAATGGTAACTAATTTAAGCAATCAGATTACTTAAGTAGAGGTACACAGAGCAGAAAATTGAAATACTTAAAGCTCCTGTGAGGAATGTTTGGTTTGTGTTGATTTTGGCGCCCCCTGTGGACAAAGCCGTACCTCTTATCTCTTTGCTGATTTTGTCCTGTACATACTTGTGGTGGTTTTTAACAAAAAATCTCATCCTGCTTTCTTTAACAATCATATGTATCACTCACTTTAAATGTTTGCCCTGGAAAATGCAAAGAAAGGCAGCGTGCAGTTAACCGTCTCGCCTGACACCTACCGCCCGTCAGCGGTTTCATGCATTAATAACCAATCTTGTTGCTGATGGTATAGCTTCAGACTCTAAGGATGATATTTGTCTGGTGTTTGATGGATTAGATGCTCTACCTGTGACAGAGGGGAAGTATATTCCCACCAGCAGAGTGAAGTAGGTGGCGATGTCATTGAAGACGTAGGGTTTACTGGTGTTTGTGGGCATGTCCTCGTCTTGTATTGAATCCAGGCTCTTCTTCTGTATCGGCTCACCAGCTGGAGCATAATCACCCCACAGGTTGTCTAACAGACAGACAGAGAAAACATGTTGTTATAGCCTGATGGTGGAACAATTGTATCTATGTGTCAGCCCTGTGATTGACTGGCGACCAGTACAGGGTGTACCCCGCCTCTCGCCCAGTGACAGCTGGGATAGGCTCCAGCCCACGCAACCCTCAACAGGATAAGTGGTATAGAAAATTGATGGATAGATGGATGGATGGGTGGCACAATCTCAGAATCCTTCCTCACCTTTGATGACTCCACTCAGGAGCCCAGGTATGGCCCTCATCTCTGTCAGGTTGTTCATGGTGAAGTATGGGTCACAGGTAGCGTTTTGATATTCACTATTGCAGAAGATTTTCACTAACTCCGTCTTTGTGCATGTGTCAAACTTCTCATTCCTCAGAGATCTGTTTCCCAACAGACAGACACTGCAGAGGAGAGAGGACAGTGAGGTCAATGGAGGATACTGTCTCTGTCGATGTAAATAAACTAAATGAAGAGGAATTTCCCGGCCTTATTGCAAGTTCATGGTAACCAATTTTCATGAGTACCGGCTGTGCTAATTTGTCATCAGATTACCACTGATGGGAGCCAGGATGTCATTGGTCCGCCTGCTTTTGCTCTGCATACACACTGTTATTCCTGCATACACAAAACCTGCTGATACTTGATTGGTCGATACTACAAATGGAAACCAGAACATTTACCGTACTGAAATACGCTTGGGCGCCTACAGATTCTACATTTTTTATGTAGCATCTGTAAATAGAGATTGTACTGTTAATAAAATGTAAGCAGCGAATTAAATCAGATGCACTGAGCCTGCAGTTGAATCAATCCAGAAGACAATGCACGAAAACCAACAACTAAGAGGAAGGACTTTTATTCATCTGTCCATCTGCTTCAGTATCAGGCACCAATGTATCTGGAAAACATGTGAGTGCTTCTTGAGAAACGTTATTTATCTGTTAGTAACTCACTTAAACTCCGGAGGATCGATGACCGACTTGATAACTCCTGCGTAGGTGGCCATGATGGAGAGAACCACGCAGGCCAGAAACACCAGAGCCAGTTTGTTCACATACCTGCAGAAAGAAGGGGGATTCATGTGCTGGTTTGAGGCCGTGTGCTGGTTTATATTTGTTTGTGTAAATATGGATACTTACTTCACCCCGACAAACACCACGAGAGCCATCAGGAGCAGGCAGCATGTCCCACAGACGCGCATGTTGTTGAGCATAGCTGCATCTTCGCCTTCTTTAAACACTGTCGCTGTTGGAACGATGTACAACTGGCAGTGGAGAGACATACAGGAAGAGAGTGAGTGTGTCATTAATATGCAGCAGAAGTCATTACTGATGGTGGTTGTGTCAGAGCGGAAACATACCAGCAGGATCTCTATGGTGCCCAGTATGTACAAGGATCCGGCGAAGGTGGTTCCCAGGTAGAAGCAGAGACCCACCGCCCCTCCAAACTCTGGACCCAGGGATCTGGAGATCATGTAGTACGAGCCGCCCGCTGTGGGAAATCAAATTATGGTTAAACTACGATCATATGTACTCCTTAGTAATTTACATTTTTCTGTTATTAAAGTTTGGTCCCAAACACTTTAATGGTTTATCTTTAATTCAACAGCAGAACAGAACAGTGTCCAGTAACTCAGTCACTGCTTGTGTTAGTCAACTTTGATATGCTTTCAGTTATTACCTTCCAGTAGTAGCATTGAACCGATACTCCCTATAGGAGTGAGACTTGCAGACTTTTGTTGCCCTGTGTCTCACCTTTTAGGCAACAAAAGCTGTCTTTATCAAGTAAGTAACAGATGCATTTAAATGCAGAAATTTATGAGGCATTTTTTTTGGTATGCTCGCATTATTATGGTCTCATAGTCTCATAAACAATCTAGTCTTACGTTTCATAATTTGTTATTTGCAAGATGATTTACATTAGTATAACTGATGTCACCAAATTTCGATATAGAATGTTGACTCTTTCTTGAGGGTGGACAAAATTATATTATTGATTTACTAATTTGGACTCCTGATCTATTCTAATGTTTGTGTTTTTGATTATAATTTAGCCTTTGGGACCTTAAGTGTCCCCTTAAAGTGGAAGATCTCAGTTTCATTCTCTCTGGCGGCACCTATGGCGATAAATGGTAATTGCGGGAGCACACTTCCCAGATATCCAGACAGTGTTGCATGTGTGACGTCCACGGTTGGCTCCAGCTGTCACAGTCGCTTTTCTTTTTAGACTGTTTGCCTTCATCTGAGCGTCGAATTTGTTTCTTTTTCTTTGATTTTCACTTATTTTTGAACTTGTATCTGTAGTCATCCATCTTTTCTTTGTTTGTTCAGCCATAGTAGACAACAAGCTTCTTTAGCTTTATGTAACTTTATGGTAAGTTAACTCTCAGTCAGGACAACAACCAGCTGATATTGCTTGTTTATAATTTATTTATAGGAACAGATTTGATATGATAATATTGATTGGTTGCAGACTTGCAGCCACTCCCTATTTAAGATGGTCTGCCTTTTTAACAATCACCATCATTTATGTAGAGAAAGTTACATAAGACCAAGGTCAAGAGAGAATCACTTGGTCCGTGACAGTAAAAATACTGCTCTGTTTGTCCTACATGCATCTGCAGTTGTAAGCCCATCCATTCAAAATATAGCCGGTAGAATAGAGAAAAAATTAATGCAACATTTCATAACGTACCTGGGACAACTCCATTGGTTGCTATGGCACTCATTGATATGGCTGTGAGCAGCGTCTGCATGGAAAGAAAGACGGAGGACGGAAGAAAAGAAAGGTGAGATGTGTGCAGGCTGCATAGAGTTGTTTGTGCAACAAGATCAAAATGAAAAATTAAATTCAGTTTACAATAGAAAGCATTTTAAAACATACCGTATTTAAAGCAATGATAAGCAAAACATGTTCACAGAGTAAGAACAAATGTTTTGGGGGGGAGTGTTGGGGCTGATTATGCACGTCACATCACATGAGTTCTGAGCTTTGGTTCCAACTTTTCAAACAGTAGGCTCTCTGTTTGGCCACGTGGAGCTGCTGACGTAAAAGCTGCGGTAAATAAAATCAATTTGCTGCCTGATTTGAGGACTTTTCCGCTGAGCTCAGGAATGGAGATTATCGGGATCATTAATCAAAACACTATAAATCCTGAGGAGGTGATTTTATCGGCCATCGATCTCACCCTCAATCTCGGACATGTTATTGTTCCTTTCAGGCCTTCAGACAATGACACAGACGGCTGAGAGAGACTCGGTTTGTTTTCCTTTCATTCACAGAATTAGTGAGGCCGCTTGTCGTCTTGATAAAACACAGTAATATGATGGATCTTATTTTGAAACCATACCAAATAGACTCAGCTGAGAGCCTTATTTATTCCTGCTCATTGTATCCAGGAAGAAAACATGATTATGAATGACTCACACAGATGCAGCACATAGACACGATGGCGAAGGACCCAAGGATCCCCGCTGTACCGACGATCCAGGTGAGACGCAGGAAGAGGATCACGCCCAGGATGTTCTGCATGCAGGGCAGGTAAACTCCAATGAAGGTGCCCATCTGGGGGACCTGGGAATGGAGAAAGGCACACACACACACACATAGGTGAGGATCAACATGTCGGACAGAAAAGAAGGAAAGGAAATCAGGGGTGTCTTCATTGAAACTTTGGTCTTCTTTACTTGGGCACAAGGACCAGACAGACCTGAAAACCAGACTTAAAACAGTCTATATGACCTCTTAATGTAATATTACCAAAATCAAACCTATGCTAACAACCAAACAAACCGAACTTCTAGTACAAACCTTAATCTTTTCCCGTTTAGGCTACTAACTCCCTCCTCACCGGCATTACTCAGTCCTCAAATGGTCCAAAATGCAGCAGCTAGGTTGTTAACAAACACTGGTCGACAATCTCATATTACCCCAGTTCTTGCCTCCCTCCATTGGCTTCCAGTAAAGACCAGAATCAATTTCAAAATTGTATGGGCCTGGCTCCTGCGTACACAGCAGAGCTATTGAGCCCTTACTCTAGCGGCCGGCCTCTCCGTTCTTCCGATTAAGGCCTTTTATCAGTTCCTCGATCACAAGTTGCAGCCCCTAAACTCTGGAACACATTACCGCAGAACGTTAGGTCTGCCGAATGGGTGGTCATTTATAAACAGCTGCTAAAAACTCATTGATTTAGGTTAGCGTTTCCAGAAATTTTGAACATAATATAAATTAATAAAAAATGTTTTAAACTTCACTTGACTTTTGACATGTTTTTTGTCATAAGAGTATTTTTGTTCTCTCTCTTTTTTTTCCAACAATATGTTTATTGTTTTTTATGATATAAACACAGTTACAGACACAAACATCCCCCCACCCCAACACGGACATTCAGGGCACAAAAAAATTAAGTTACTTGCATATATGCAGTACATATACATTAAAAAGTGCACATACTCACATCTTAATTAGCAAACATTCTTGACAAGAGGTATAATACATTTTAAATAATACAGGTGCTGTTGTTGTTGTTTCTTCTACATCACACATATTCGTCCTGATCACTTCCCAGGAATTGCGTAAATGTGTCCCAGATTTCAGTAAACTTATCTAATTTCCCTTCCGCCATTTAAGTTGACTTCTCCAAAACTATGAAGCCATTTCTTTCAGCCACATTGCAGGTGAGGGACCATTCATACTTTTCCACCTCAGTGCTATCCCTCTTCTAACCTGAAGCAGTGACATAATAATTAAAGAAGATGCTTTACGACTCGGGGTGAATCGGGAAGGGTAAATACCCAGAATACAAGAGTTTCGCCTCACCAGCCATATCTGATATCAATCTAAGTTCCAAAACATCTGAATGTTTTTGCAGCTCCAAAAGTCTAGCATGAAAATTGTTGCATGCTACACTTAATTGCTGTATTTTGTATTATTTTCCATCCAATTTCATTATCATGTGCAATTTCATCATTAGGGTTATAATAGAACTTCTGATACCATGTGCAGTCACACCTTATTATGTTCATCATCATGTGCAATATCTCTTCCTTTATTAGGGGCTATATTTATATTTATAGAGTGCAATATTATGTGCAAAACCGCAACTTACTGTAGTATGTGCAAATTGCTTTAACTCTCCCTATCTTGTGCAATATAACTTTTCATAAATATCATGAACAATTAAATTTTATATCATATCTTTACAGTTGTCATCTCGTGCAATATAATCACTGTAAATACTACATTACTTTATACTCAGCTTACTTTCATAAACATCTTATTGTATTATATTACACTGTCATTGCATTTAACCCATGTGCACTTGTACCATGTACACAGTTGTTAGTTTGTATTACCCGTACTTGTTTTTTGTGCTGTAACTTTAAAGCAATCAGGCACTGGAATTTCCTTTGAGCTGTTGTAACAAGTGAATTTCCCCCAATATATCAATCAGTAAAGTCTATCTTATCTTATCTTATCTTATTTATGTTATCTTCTCACATCTTATCTTATTTTATGTAGCGGCCCCTCCCCTACGTACGTGTTACGCAGCATATTGGCCTGGATGAGAGAACAGATACATTCTATACATTTATAAAATGCTCTGTAAATTTATTTCATGTTTAAGACCCCTCCGGACAAGTTGCTAAATAAGCTTTTTTTGATGAATAAATTCTGATGAGATGCGCTGTCACAGAAAACTGTTTTAAAAGCAGATATGAGGGTCAGTGTGAAACATCTCCTTTATATGGTTTGTTGTGTATAATGTGTGTTGAATACAAAAAAAGATGTTAAGTCACCTGCTAAATTAATTTAGTCTATAACCAGACAAATGTAGCTCATTTCTTAAATTGAACTGCTGGATAGAAGATGTCTCCTTCTACAGTGAAGAGTCAAATGTACTCGTGGAAATTTCACAATCACATCTTGGACAGTGACTGTCTCGCAACAAGTCACAAATTCAACTTCTATGTACATGTAGTAATTTTTTTTTAATTTTAAGATTCTTTTTTTGGCCTTTGTCACATAGGACAGTTAATAGAGTTGGAAATGTGGGAAGAGAGAGTGGGGATGATGTGCAGCAAACAGCTGAAGGTCAGCATCGAGCCCGGGGCTGCTACGTCAGGGGCTGTGCCTCTTATTTATGGGGCACGCACTACATTTGTACAGGGCAGGCGCTGCCACAAAGAGGTGAGCACAGAGTCACTCTCCCTTTTTTGCAGATGAAAGTAAAAAAAATGGGAAATCTTTCTGCACAGTGAAGCACAAACATCCCGGTAGGAGACAAATAAGCATAATAAAGTTCTAGAGGAGGGGGACTTTAATGTTTAAAGACTTTAGCACAACGCAGCTGTTGCTTTTAATGTGAGGCTCTACTTTATGTGAAAAAAACTTTTTCTACGTTTGCGGTTTTACTGGATGTGCGTTAAAGAGTCAAAAGGAAACTGCAACATGCTGAGAAAAAAGAGACATTAACAGTGAAATGTTGTTTCAGACACTGACTGGGAATTTACACAACTGCTTTCCTAACTGCAGATTGTCTTTTAGATACAGGATTTTTAACATTATACTGTATGTAATCACAATATGCTTTATATATATATTTTTTAGAACATGTGAAATCTCAGCTCTGACACTGAGTATTTGTAAAGTGTCTCAGGTTTGTTATTTTGTCGTCATTTCAAAAGCAAAAGAACTGAATTGAGTTCTTCACGTGCTGCAGAATATTCAGGTAAAATATTCTCATTGATCCACAAAACTGCTTCAAGTGCAAAGTAAAATTAAAGTAAGTAAATAATTACAATTTAGTGTTTTTGTGATTTTTTTTAAATCTGTAGTTTTACTCTTACTTAAGTAGGTTTTGTTTAAAGTATTGTACTTCACTACATTTTAAAACACATCCGTTACTGATTAAGAAAAATGTAGGCCTGAATAAAAAACAAAAGGGGAAAAGGTCATGCCCTGTAAACGAGTGCAGTGAATGATGGGCAGGAGAACAAATGCTAAATCACAAGGAAGATGGAGACGGACAGTCAGACAGCAGTGGTGCAGACCCAGCTGAAGTTCTGAGATTTTGTTCTTCTTTGGGTCATTTAGGGAAAGTCACAACACTTGAGAACACAAAACACAGAACACACAGAACTTGAGCCGTTTTGATTCATATATTTGCAGTGTGATTGTTGGTGTTTGTTAGTGAAGAAAAGAAGGATGGTCACGTTCAATGGTTATATTGTTTGGAAATGTTTTATAGGATGGTCTGACCTAAAATGACACATTATACCTCCCTAAGGGTTTTAAATGTCGTGTGTCAACATGTTTTATTTTGTTATTGCACTTTAATTTGTAAAGACCTTTTTTTAATTAAAAACAGCTAGTTTGAGATTTATATCTCCTTGTCCTTTTTGCACTACACAGGAGAGACCCCCTACTGTTGTTAAATAAAGTAACTAAGTAACTTTAAACAAGCTACTTTTAACTTTTACTTGAGTACATTTTTAGACTGGTAAGTGTACTTGTACTGAAGTAAAATTTCATTAAAGTGATAGTACTTTTACTTGAGTAGAATATTTTAGTACTCTTTCTACTTGTGATTATATTTACAGCATGCACCACACTGCACAAATATATATACTTGTATACTTCTACTACTTATAAAATGAAAGTGTACATACCCTTTTCCGTCTCACGATCACTTTGTCCTGCGCTTTCTCCACTGCACTCAGTTTGTCTAAATGCTGTGATGTGCCTGATGTTGTTTTCCAGATCTCCCACATCTTCTCTCGTGTTACCATTTGTCTTTCTCTTTGTTTTTGCCCCTCTTCACTCTCTCTCTGCTGTCCGTCTTATGTTCCTCAGTCTCTAGCTTCATATCTCCTCCAGCTACCATTCAGGGGGCGGGTCTCCGTACAACATCATCAATGCCTCTACACAAGTCTACAGTCCAATGTCCCAAACTGTGTTTCCCCCAAAGAATCTGGATGTTCAGCGTCAGTGGGACGAACAAGGAGGCAAGTATTGTTTCAATTTGAGCGTAATGTTGATCATTTTCTCTAATGCGCATGTTAAATGAATGAGACTGCATGGTGTTATTAGCACCAGTAATGAGGCAGGAACCATGCCTCCTTACTTGTGGCTTGTGATTTATGCTGTTTTGACATGGTGTGTGTTTTACAAGCTGATTCTAGTATTTTCAGGATTAAGTACATCCCCACTGTAATTTATTGATTGCAGTGTGAAGGCTTTGCCACAGTCCCGGTTGCTGCAGCCTTGCAACAGTTGTAAGTACTTCAAAGCCCATCTGCAGGTTCAATTAAAGCGCCTACATGGCACTTTGTCCATGCAAAATTAATCTTAAAGCAACAGCTAATCATCATATAATAATTATATTTGCTATGTTGTTTAAGCTGCTGCTATTTCAATAAGCTGCAGTTCACATATTGCATCGGGTTTTAAATCCAGGTAGTTTAGTGCTTGTGGCTGCTAAAATCACGGGGAGCATCAGTGTGAACACTTCTAAAAGGAGGTCACGATCTTTAAAAGAAATGTTTGACCTTTCAGGAACAACCCTTGTTTGCCTTCTTACCATATCAGAAAATCAATGCTACGCTTCTACCAGGCATGTTGACTATGATGCTACAGCCAGCAGCTGATTAGCTTAGCAAAGAAAAAAGACTGGAAACAGGGGGAAGCTAGCAGCCAGTTAGCTGTAGCTACTCAACAAGACAGGAAACTGTTGGAAACAGCTTGAGCCTGACTGATGTATTTTCCAGCTGATAATATCGGGCCAATATGGCCCATGACAGATATATCAGTATCTGCTTATATGTTCTCCGCTAAGCTGCAATAAGAAACTTTTTTTATAGAATATAAGCAAAACACAATGCTTGGGGTGATTTTGAAATGGTATCATCACATAGTTTGGCAAACAGAGCGCGCTCAGACTCCATTGTTGACTCTCAGCACTTAATGCAGCAAATGTAGCAGAGCTGATCAGGCGCTGGTCCGCACTACAATTGGTAAAAATGTATGGACAATTCATAAAAGGTTATAATGGTAAATATTCCAGTTTTTGAAACTCAAAAAAAATCACCATATTAGCATTAATATCACAAATCGGTGAAATATTCCTCTTTATAATCAGTATCGGTACTAAAAATCACACATCTGATGGGCTCTAGAAACAGCTAGCCTAGCTTTGTCCTAAGTTCAAACTAATAATTTATAAATCTTAACTACAATGTAAAAACAATTCGTCATAGTAACTTATAATTCATTGTCAGTTTAACTAGCAGTTAGTTTATATGTTGTGATAACTTAATATTTTGTTTATGTCATCTTAATTAAAGTAAAGTAAGATATAATTTGAAGTGGCTCTATAGTGTAGTGGTAAGTGCCCTTGCCTCACAGCTAGAAGGTTACTAGTTCGCACCCTGGTGTGGCCATAAGTGGATTTGAAAGACTGTGATGACAAAACAACTACATTGTAGTTACAATTAGAGTAAACTATAGGATAGTTAACTTAACTAGTAAAGGTTTTTAGTTCAAACAACAAGTGTTTTTTGTTTTTTTTACAGTGTAAGGAGAGATACAATGTTTTTGTTACCTTCAGATGGAGCAAGACGTGCTGTTTCACCTGTTTCCAGTCTATGCAAAGTAGAGCTAGCTGGCCTCTGGCTGTATCCTCACAGTTTATAATCAGATATGAGATGTTATTAGTTCCACCGTCTCAAATGTGAGTGCTGTATTGTATTCTCCATCTTATTTTATTGCAAATGGAATATTTGTGTTGTTTGGACTGCTGGTAGGAGCTATCTGAAATGCCTCTTGGGTAAACTGCGATGGATTAACTAAGCTTCAACTCAGCAAACGAATCAATCATGAAATTAATCATTAGCTGCAGCAACATTTCACAGGATAAGAGTGTGAGGTCGATTCCTGCACAGTGCAAATCGCAGGCTCTGAAATGTGTTTTAAAGTAACCTATCCATATCCAGTGAAGCTCATAAAATAAAAGACTTTTATAATAACACTTGTTGTCACAATACAGTCATTCTTTAGATGTTAGATGTGTAGATGAATTGCATCTCCTCATGAGTCAACAGTAAATGTGCATTTAAAAGTTGCATGCAGCATTTATCACTATGCTCTTTTCTATAAAATACTGTTAAAATATAAATTCATCGATAGCTAATAACTAAATCCTTATATAGAAAAAAAGAAAGGTAAGAATAGTTAACTCAGAAACAGCTTTTTAATAAACAGTCAATTGAACCAGAGGCCATAGATGTGTTTGGCTCTGAGTGCACTTTTTTCTCAAATAACATCATTTGTATTTTGTAGTAGTGCTTTTATTTTGTTGTATATTGTATTTTACTATATTTTATATGCTTTTATATTTAATATTTACTCTTTTTAAATGGAGCCTCCAGCCAAGACTTTCACATGATTGTACTTGTATAACCGGAGCGATAATGAACATATTGAATCTTGAGGTGCAAGCAAACAACTCAACACGAGGACCCACGTGGTCATGTGTTAAAACTACGCAGAGGGCTGATTTGGTGGAGGCATGTGTTACCAGCAAGGGCATAGCTTTCGTTGTAACATTTGTGGGGACAACAACTTGAAATTATTTCATTTTAATTTTTTCTAGCAAGATGTAAAATGTGATGATTCATGTCATTATATCTCCTAGTAGTCTCGGAGTAGTTTAGTTGACAGAGAGTGAGGACAGGATGATTTCTCTGCTTCATCTGCACGCTCCCTGCGTTATGCAGGAATTATGATTTCACAAACAAATTATTGCTTGAGACTGAAAAGAAGATTACTTTAGTATATGAACTGCAATCTCTGTGTCTTTATCTCCAACTCAGTAATTGGTATTTGTAGCAGTAAATAGGTTTTATGCTTTATTTCATCCATCAATTATAATGGATGAACGTAACATTTGATACCGCACACTTTGATGATGAGCTGTTTTCATTTCAAAGGTCCCACTGTAACCAAAGACATTCGGGCAGCGATATTAATTAATATTAGTATGTAAAATATTTAAACAAATTGCACTCGCTCGGGGAGAGAGAGAGCGAGAGAGAGAGAGAGAAAACATGTCTATTGATGAAGGACAAAAAATGTCCTCTGGTCCACACCGTGAACGGCACTTTGTCGTTTCCATAACGTTGTGTTTTCTTTAGTTTGTTGTCTCTTCTACAAACCGCTGACACAAACAGCTGATCCGACACCGTACGCTGCAGGCGTAGTAACACGTATGTGTTGCAGTCCACACAAAGTAGTGCCAAATAAAGAGGCGTTCTTATTGAATAGTGAAATGTGGTGAATTATTCGAATATAGCATAAAGTCGATACCACTATTGATTTTTAGGTGGGACATCCTTATAAGTGGATAAATTACGTGTGAAATTGACCATATCTGCAGCGGCATGTAGCCCAGCATCCATGCCGGCACTCCGGACGGTTTCTAAACACCGGGGCCGTGCTGACCGACATCCACTGTATGTAGTAACACTTACTATTGACAAGTATCTCATACAACCCCACTTCAAACAAACCGAACTATCCCTTAAAGCAAAACTGACAACCATAAGTAAAGTTTAAAGTCTAAAACTTGCATCATTATTCAAAAAGGGTGCACATACCATAACAGCGACCCTCCTGACCCCATCTTCATTCTCAGCCTCCTCGTGCTCTCGAACACCCTGGGTCAGGTTGGTGTAGTTGGCCAGCTTGTTGAGAAGAGATGAAACCATAGGGGTGCTGTCCATTTCCTCCTGCACAGTAACAGGGAAAACAAAGTATGCACATTCTGGTCTATAAACACTTTAAAACATCTGTACAATACATTCACATATTTGTGATGTATCTCTTTTATGTTAAATGTCTGGAATTGGTTTTGTCCATTTTAAGAAATTTAATGGTTTTAAATTTTGCTGCCTGGTGTGAAGCACTTTATTACTTGTTTTTTAAAAGGATTTCTACAAACAGCATAAATAAAATCCTTACTATCAAACACATTTTCCACTCAGGCAGTTTTGAAAAGCAATCATCGGATCAAGTGTGAAGTGACCTGAGATAACGTTTGTTATGATTTGGCTCGAAATACATGAAATGATTAATTGATCATATACTTTCTTTTTTTATGTGTCATTTATTTTAAACAATCAAACCTGTCACAAGGCTTACTATCATAAATGTAAGCTAATAACTCAGCACAGTGATATAATCTTCATAAAACATATTCAACCTGAATTTTTCTTTAAGCTTATTTGACAAAACAGATTTTTGTTATGTGCATCAATGAGATATGTTTGTCATACCTCAAACAGGGCCATGTTCTGGCCGTCATAGTAGTTTTCTCTGTCACTGTCAGAGTTGATGAATGGACTGGACTCTCTCTGACCTTCATCTCCTGGGGAGAGACCGAACAAAAACATCCTGTTAGATGCACAATATTGAAAGAACAGTGGAATGTCGCTTGAACATCTAAGACTATACTTTGTACTGATGACAGCTGTAGTAGTGCAAAGTTGTGTAATTAGCAGTGATTTATAGCTGGCTAGCCCCTAACCCTCACTTACCTCCTATTTTCTGTTGAATCATTGAGGCAAAATAAACTAATTTCTGTTGTCTGGTTAGAAGTTAACACCAAAGATAGTTTTGTGGAAAAGAAACAGCACAAATGAAAGCTAGAGCTCAGTGTCATCTCTTACAGGTGGTTCACAGAGACCAGCAGAGTGATGAGTCTTCAGTGAAATCATCTCTTATTAGCTTCATTGTATCATGTCATTTTTAGGCATGCTAGTGAGCGGTTAGCATGGTAAATGGTAAGTATTTGATGTGCAAATGACCATCGGCAAATAATTAACATTAACAAGCTCATGTTAAACTTCTTTGTGAAAAGATCATACAAGCCAAATGTGCTCCTCACGTACAGAGCTACGAGACAGCCTCTGAAGCTAATGTTAGCGTTAGCTAAAACTGCTACGTCATTAGTCAAATATCATTAGTTATATGTTGTGTTATCTGTGGGTGTTATCAAAAGAAATGTTATCAGTAAAGACAAAGACAACTTTGGATTTAATGATGATTTTATTTTTTATTTTTTTACTAAGTTACATTGTTGTCATGTACGGAAGCCCTAAGCAGACATGCTTCCATACATTTTATTTACTCAGTTTTCCTGTGATGATGAGTCATTTCTGGTTGTTTTCTCAAGATCTCGACTTATCGTTCTTGTTATATCTGAAAACAAAGCTGGTTTTCCCATTATAATGGATTAATTTATCTCATTATCTCCAGATAACAAAACAAAACAATGGACTGGTCACTGTGATATTACAGATCAGGACATACCATGCTGCCATTGCCCACACTGATGAGGTAAGTTAAGCTTATTTCTATGTTTGTTTTAGATAAGATTAGATTCTTTACTGTCCTTTCCAGGAAATGTATTGCCACAGTCTGTACAGTGCATCTTGGACACATAGGTTACATACATACCATATCAAAATGACATGACACATATACACATAACAGCATTTTCCCTCCCTTCAATTACCGGGTGGTATTTAATGATGCTATGGCGGAGGAACAAAACTCCTGCCATAGCGTGCCCAGAGTCCTGTATCTGCGACCTGATGGAGGCAGAATGAAGGATAAATTGTGCTTTTGCAACTCTGGGGATTTGAGTTATTATCATCTGACGCTAGGAGTTGCTATCTTGACACAACGAGATAAAAGGGTCCAAATGTCTTATCTCGGGAAAACAGTAAATAAAAAATATGAACGCATGCCGCTTCAGGCTTCGGTAGTCATGGCGCGTTTTGTGTTTTCTCCATACCAACCTTGTGGTACATAGATAAAAGCACAAAATCTTATAAAAGGTGCAAACAATCTATCCTCTTACGGCCATTTAGTCTGTCGTATAATCCTATGGATGTGCATGTTTATTACTAGAAAACACTGAGAGTGACGCTTCAGCTTCTTCCTGCTTTTGCAGGGTCCTTGAATTGAAAGACTGTATCTCTGTCAGCAGCTAGGTCCAACTATTTCAGAAGCTATAACTGTTGGATTGCCATTCAATTTTGTTACAACAATTATATTGGCATGAGACTTTTGGTGACACTATGACTCTGGATGTAGCGCCACCAGGTGGCCCTGTAGGACAGGTGCTGCAGACAGTGCTGATATGCTAGCCAAAATATGTCATGATACAATTTTTTTATTGCATTTACTGCTCAGTAAAAAAAGTTTCATATCAGCACATACTGGACATAAATATATATAAACATTTTTGTTGTAGACAGGCACATATCAGCCCAGTAATATCTCCTGCCTCTAGTCTCCCAAAATGTGTGATAATGTGCTTTTTATTATTTTGCTGTTTGCAGAATCAGGGGTCAAAGGTCGCAGATTTGGACAGAAAGATAAAATCTCTGCCCACAGTTTGTCATATTCTTACACTCAGCTTTCGTACCCGTTAAAAATGACAACGCAGCAGAGTGACATGAAGATTTTCCTTTCATGCTGCTCCTCTGCTTGGTTTCTCTTGCCCCTGGTTGTCATGCAGTAGTCTCAATTTGTTAGATTTGGTATGTTATCAGATGGGAACACAGTGTTGTCTTAATTGCCTTGAAGAACCCAAGGCCTTACAGTGGCTCATGCACATGACATGAGGAGTGTCAACAAACTGAAAGGGAAAATCCAACAGCAGAGTGTGCCGAGGTTCAAGTCAGGGTTTAATCTGTAATCACTGTTAGCTTTGTGGCATTCTGCATCTAATTGTTATTCATCCTTAGTGGTTGACTTGAACGTTACGGATGTTAAGAATGACGCAAAAGAGTTCATGAGACTTAACACAAGGAAATAGAGAAGTAGGCCAAGACTTGCATGTGTCTTTTTTTACACAGTGAATGAAGGAATATTCATCTCAATAGATAATGACACATATAATCTATGACGTAAGAACGTTTAATCTAAAAGAAGAAGATACTGTATGTTTGATCACAGTGTGAGGAACAAGGCAGTGTAGCTATTTGGATCTTATTTCCTCATAAACATGTCACAGTGTCCGTGGCTCAGATTTGGGTCGTCCACTGAGATGAGGATGTGCAGTTCGATCCCCAGCTTCTTCCCTATGAATGTTGAAGTGTCATTGGGCAAGATACTGAACCCAGAATTACTCCGGGAAGCATAGACATTGGTGTGTAAGTGTGTATAAATAGCCCTTTGACTGGGTGAAACACTAAAAATGCACTTTAAGGGCCCGATCAGACAGTATGCGGTCTACGGTTAAAAAAAAAGAGCAGCATTCTTTTTACTGTTGTCTATCAATCAATCAATCGCATTTTATTTGTATAGCGCCAAATCATGACCAAAGTGATCTCGAGACACGTTACAGAAAGAGCAGGTCTAGACTGTACTCTTTGTTATGTTACTTAAAGAGAGGCCCAACCATGACTCACCATGAGTAGCACTTAGCAACATTCGGCACACTGGCAAGGAAAAACTTCCTCGAGCAGAACCAGACTCATGTTGAAGAGCCGTCTGCCTCGACTGGATGGGCCGAAAAATGGGATAGAAGGAGATGCAGGATAGAGACAGGCAAAGAGAGCAACAACAACATATATCCTTGTTACATCAACAACAACAACAGGTAATACATACTTAAGGTTACAATGCCAATAATAGTGGTACATTAGTGTAAAGATTAGCAAATAATAAATTAGCAACAACCAAATCATTAGCTATTATTAAACAGAGGAAAATAGAGATCCTTGTGGGTACATGAGACCCTCAGAAAGAGGAAAGATCACAGCGAGTACCACCAGCTGGCCCAAGAGCAGAAGGCCTGCCTCTCCATTCATCCGATTGGACAATGAGAAAAAGCGACAATGACATCAGGCGCTTTTCTGCTTTGAGTTGAGCTGCTTTTGAGCGCTCAGAGCCTTCTCCCCAAAACGCGAGGTGCTCAGCAACGCGAAAGCAGTGCACAAAAAGCTTCCCTCTCATTGAATACAACTACAAAGAAGCCGCCCCCAGCTGCTAAAACGTGCTCTGTCTGATCGGGACCATTTACACCAGGAATTATCAGATAACTTTTCCTCTGTCGTACTTTACATATCACTTTCACCCTATCACGCACACTTAATTTGATTGATGAAAGATGTTCAGACTTTTGCGAACAGTTTATTTGCAGACTGTGTCAGGGTGATGAGAATGTTTTGTTCGTGTGTTAAAATCAAGCGGCAACCTACGGTGTTGGAAAATGAAGACAATGCGGAAGTGCAAAAAACTGCAGTTCCTCGAGTGGTCACTTGAGGCTGGCTCCAGAAAACAAGAAATAACATTATAGCAGGTGGGAAAATGCCAATTTTCACAGCAGAAATAAAAATGTTTACAGCCTGGTACAAAAAACGGTTTTGTTATAAATAGCTCATTTTATATTTCAAGATAACTCTGGGGGTAAAACTCATCCGTTTTGATTAGGGGCATGACTAGGGGCATGGCTGCTTTGAGTGACAGGCGAGCGCGTTGTAGCCGGTTTTAGCTGTTTGTCAAGCCCTGAGGCTAAATGGCTAAATCCCGTTACTGACCTTGAACAGTCAGCTTTGTTCGTGTTGTTGTTGGCGCTTGGCTTACTTTTCTTGCAAATATCTGTCTATTGACATGGCTTGCTGTGCACTTAATTGTACTAACAGACCGTCCAAGAAGTCGGTTCTCCAGTTTTTTCGGTGAGTGAGATTGTATTGTCTAATTAATTGTTATTAGCATTAGCATTTAGCACGAATTAGCAGGTGCCGGTGTCTGCGCTAGCTGAATCAAGCGGCCGAATCTGGCTTGTTAGCTTGACGTTAGCTCGTTAAATAGCTAATTAGCCTCGTCTTAACCAGGTCTTTACCGAGTATGACGCCTAGTCGTGCTTACATTGCTAATGGGAGCGGATGTCAGCTAAAATTATTTGGCATTCCCAGAGATGGAAATATAATTCACAAGTGTTAGAATATAGTTGGGTTTAAATATCAAAACTAAGACGCCTGTATAAGGTTATAAAATAACCTTGTTATTTAGCCATAAAAAATGTATTGTTAACGCTTGACTTACCATATGAATAATGTAACGTGAAAGCTGGCGAATTGTGTAAAACAATGTTTGTCTAACTTATAAAAGCAATATCACATTTCATTATAGTTTTAGAAATAATGTTAAAGTTTACCTAGCATAAATGATGCAATAAGCCGGCAATTAACATTACAACGCATTATCCACTGAGTTCGGCTTTAGGTTTGAAAAGTAGACATTAAACTAAAAGCCTGTATTTCTGGAGGATATCTATTTCTCATCTTGTGTGACTTAAGCGAAATCAATATTGTCCGGTACAATTACTGTCCTGTAAGGTTGTCCTTTACAAGTACTGACTAGAAAAACATCTCAATTGTTATATTCGCCAGCTTTCACGTTACATTATTCATATGGCATATATATATATATACAATATAATATAATATAATACCTGCGCTTCTGTATTTACTATCCGGAGTACCGGTACTTCTCACAACCTGCGGTGCTATTTTCTTCCCTACTCATATCTCTTTGCGATTTGTTATGTCCACATATAAACCACATTACTCCGGGGGCATATTTTGATGTTCATATCCTTCCTTCTCGCTTGCCTGGTTTTGTCTGCTTTCTTATTTCATGCACTATGTATGTCATGTAGGTGAATACGAAATATAGAGTGTAGTATTAGATGAATAGTACCAATAACTACACAAGAATAGACAATGCAATAGATAAATTGCATTGATTGTGCCCTGTTTATTAAATATATTAAAGTTGTATTTATTGCATGTAAAAGATTCTCTTAATGAGGTAAGGTTACACAAATGTTACTTTACAAACCTGTCTGTCTATGTACAGTTTTCCTCTAGGTGATCAAGACAGGCTGGACCAGTGGATGCTCAACATGAGAAGACAGAACTGGACTCCTAACAAGACATCTCGCCTGTGCAGTAAACACTTTCAGAGTTGTCAGTTCAACACAGATGCCAGGGTAAAGAGAATTTCTATTTTGTATGTATTTTTACAAAGATTGAAGCAACTTATTGGTTTTAATTCATGAGAAGTAGAGACCAGAACAAAATAATATACATCACATTACATACAGTTACTGATGAGGGCACAGCTTATTATGTGATGTTAAGATACATGTACTGACACACTAGTGAAGTTAAGAGTGTCAATGTTGCAATAGGCCAAAATTAAGAGTTTAGAAGTTCAGGATGCAGTTAATACTGTACCTCCATTATCTAATTGTCTTGGTTACACACTGTAAAATTTGAAAATACATTCTAATACAGTACTTAAACACGAAAATGTCATGAATAATTTCTCTCAAATTTCTTTTATTTTTGCTTCTTGTCCTTTTTAATAGGGAAGGACTTGCTTGAAGGACACCGCTGTGCCTACCATTTTCTCTTTTGCTGGGGACAAAGAAGAACAGCAAAGAAAATTAATGGTAAGTATTAATGAGGAGGTAAGTGCCAACCCTATGGCTGTTTTAAGTACCAATGAGAAGGTTGCAGATGTAGACATTGACAGTAGTGACCACAATCTTGTTGCCGATCAGAGCAATGTCATGATGGAAGAGATACTAGAATAGGCCTTGGTTGCTCAAGTTGACATGCATGATGACATTGCTCTGACAGCAGATGCGTGGGAAGATCTTGGTCGGGGCAGCAGCATTCCACAAAGAAATGTGAGTGAAAAATGTGCAGGCTCAGCTTTAGATCACTGTTACAGCAGGCCATTCCAACTGCCAAACAGCTCTCTTAGTGATCACTGCTACATTGTTTCGGAGTCTCCCAGAACACTTACAAGGAAGGTTTCATCTGTACAGGTAAAGTTACATACAGCCAGGAAAAAACTGAGGATGAGAAGCCAGCAGACAAGGAGACTGAAGGCAAAAGTGTTTTCCTTGAAAGTTGTTGTTAAAGTCCTTCAGAAGAAACTTCTCATTTCAACTGAATGTGCTTCTCTGCTTGCCGGTCTTGATGATGTTCCCCGAGAGATTTTTCAGAGAATACAAAAGAAAAAAAGGTCTGTGTTTTCTGAAAACTTGAAGCAATTTGCAACTACGCTTCACTTCTACTCTCCAAAGGCCTATGACTATGTCAGAGAGAAGTTTGTCTTGGCTTTGCCTCATCCCCAAACCATAAGAAAATGGTACAGTAGCATTTCTGCAGATCCTGGATTTACTGTTGCTTCTTTCACGGCTTTAAAAAGTCATGTTGCTGATCAGAAGACAGCAGGTAAAGACACAGTTTGCTCATTGATGATGGATGAGATGTACATTCACAAGCAGACTGAGTTTGGGGGGGACCAAATTCATGGTTATGTTGACATTGGTGCTGGTGAGATTGAAAATGTTGTGGCAACACAAGCATTGGTCCTCATGGTTGTTGCAATCAATGAGTCTTGGAAGATTCACATTGCTTACTTCCTTATTAACAGCATGACAGGAGAAGAGCGAGCCAACATCATCAGAGAGAGCCTTGTTAGGCTCCATGCCATCGGAGTGAGGGTTGTCTCCTTGACATGTGATGGACCCTCACAGAACTTTGCAATGATCAGGGAGCTTGGTGCCAAACTGGACCTCATGGACATGAGATCTTTCTTTTTTCATCCAGAGGACCCCACACAAAAAGTCCATGTTCTCTTGGATCCATGTCACATGCTTAAGCTTCTACGAAATGTCTTCTCGACAGTTGAGGTTCTGGTGAGAGAAGATGGCCAGCTGATAAGATGGCAGTACATCGAAGAGCTCCACAAACTTCAGGAGAAGGAAGGTTTGCGTCTTGGCAACAAGCTGAAAATTGCGCACATTCAGTGGCAAAATCAAAAAATGAAGGTGCATCTTGCAGCCCAACTTTTCAGCAGCAGTGTGGCTGATGCCCTTGAATATTGTGAGAAGGAACTGAAGTATCCCCAGTTCCTAGGATGTGCAGCCACAGTTCATTTATTGCGCACAGTTGATGCGGCTTTTGATGTCCTTAACAGCCGCAACCCATTTGGAAAAGGATACAAAGCCCCCATCAAGCCAGCTACTAAACACCGTGCCAAGGCCATTTTGGAAGAAACAGAGTCACTTCTCCGAATTAAAGGAAGAGACAACACACTTGTTCATGTGCATTCGACACAAAAAAGAACATCCATTTTTGGTTTCATTGCTTGTTTCAGAAGTGTTATGGGCATCTATGAAGACCTAGTAGAGCAGCCAGCTGCTCCATGCCGCTACCTTCTGACCTACAAACTCAGTCAGGACCACTTGGAGCTTTTCTTCTCCGCAATCAGAGCGCGCGGAGGTTTCAACAACAACCCCAATGTGAGGCAGTTCAGAGGGGCATACAAGCACCTCCTTGTAAGGCATCAGGTGAAAAGAGGCACAGGTAACTGTCTTCTTCGTGACAACACAACCATCCTTGAGTCAACACCTGCCACTGTGAACATTGCGCGCAGGGTGGATCAGGAGCCAGTGGAAGTGCGTATGCTTGAGGATGACAACCTTTCTGACCTTCCAGATGTTGACAGTCTGTCTGAGTACAAGGAAGCAGCAATTTCTTACATCACAGGCTTCATTGTAAAGATGAAACAGAAGGTTACCTGCATGCCTTGTTCGCAAGCACTGACCTCAGATGATTCAGTTCATCATTTCCTGACTCTGAAGGACAGAGGTGGTCTACAAGATGCTTTCAGCGGCTTCTAAAAAGCAACGAGGGTAAGGCTCCACAGGGAAGAGGAACAACAGCAGCCATCGTCACCCAGGTTCTTTCTGATTGTTCAGAGAAGAATCTCTTCCCACAGCTACACAGCCACATGTTTGACATGTGTGTTGAAGCTAACCATGTCCATGTTCTGGTAAGGATGGCTTCTGCGTGGTACTGCAAAATTAGATTAAATCATATAGCAAGGAGAGAGACGGACAAAATAAAAGAGGGTAAGGTGGTCCGCAAAAAGCTCACAAAATTAATCCATTTTTATGGAGATTAAGGAAAAGGTGGTTGGTCATTTCTGTGTGTGTGGTTTAAATGTATGTCAGTTTTTTGTCAGTAAGTTTATGTGTATATCTTTGTCTGTATGTATGTGTGTATATATTTGTGTGTATACATGTATGTTTCTCTTTATGCACACTGTTTTTCTTCATGCAAAACAGAATATGGCCTACTAACTTTTTTGTTGTTTTTTTACCTAGAACATGGAAAATGGTAAGTACCGAGCCCAATTCCTTTTGCACAATTGAAATTGTTCCTTGGAGCCTGCATGAACTAAGTCACTTTTAATGTCTGCCAAGTACATGTGTTGTCTCAAATATAGTGGAATTTCAGATGTACATAGCCAAAATATATTCAAAAAGTGAGCTTAGAGCCTGCATGAACGGGTTAAGTTGTAACTTAAGAGGAACTTCTTTACGGCAAACCCCACCGATAACTATGATGATTTTCAGTTGGAGCCTGCATGAATGGGGCCCAACTTTCCAGGAAAGTCTCATAAATCATAGGATGCTTAGATGCTACTGCTAAGACAAATTCTGCAAATACTACACACTCTTGCACGCACATAGAGCCTTTACAAATGGAGCACGCTTCAAACCGCAGTATTATCACTGCTCAAAGTCAATGTCAAATACATCTTGAGCATATAAAAGACAGGTCAATTACTCTTAGAGTCTGCATAACGGGGCCTAAGATGATGTTGATCTGTTAACAATGTATGTACATAATTCATATGCAACTTCTGTGGTCAAAGTTATGTACATGGTTTGTGAAATTGTGTTTCCCATTGTATCCCCATGTAGATAGTTTACTACATATTTTTGAAAAAGCACAAAAGAATCCTTATAACAACAAAAATTACATAAAAGAAACTTGATTTTACGTTAAAGAATTTCAAGTTATTAAAGCCTTGCCTAGGTTATATTACATATATTCAGTTTTAATCCTAAAAAAAAGTTTTTTGGTCTGATAGTTTATTTCACAAGGTTGGGGCAAATGTTACTGTTACATCTTTGTTAGAAAGTTAATTAGTCAGTGATTTTTGATTTAATAGAATGGTGTAACAATTCTTTACATAGTTAAAAAGGTAACGGTTAAGTGTTGATGTTCTGATGTTTCATGTTAAATTGTACATGAGTGGTTCAGTGTTGTCGTATTTTTACCTTTTTTTTCTGCTTATGTCTTGTGCCCATACTTTTTGCTTACTGTAAGTTTGTCCCGTCTTATATGTTCCCACTCCTGGCCTGCACCTTGTCGTGGTGAGTGGGCTTTAAACCAAGACAGGCCATACTGAATATTTTGAACCATTGTTTTTAACCTCTGATTTTTCTCTCATGTAGGACACTTGAGTGAAGTTAAAAGGCGTTATGCAGTGTGACATGCAAATATCCAGTCAACAGGTTGAAGTGAACTTAAGTTGAACAAAACACTTGTAACCTTTTAATATTTATGTTTTCATGGATGCAAGTAAATCAGATTTTATATATTTCACAATAAAATCAGTAGCATTCTGTCCCTTAGCAAATGAGTTAATGAATAGTTACTTTTTTCTTGCCCTATTGAATATAACATTTTCAGTTGGCAGTAAAGACAAACGGAGTTCAAATATAAATAGAATTTATTTACATATTATATGTTGTGGAACTAGTTGTGGAAGAACTTTTTAAATAAATGACATAAAAACAAAAAAATAACGTAGAACTATATATGCAACTGCAGCTATAAAACAATACTATTTACATAAAAAAGCAAAACATCAGTTGTGCTGTGACAGCTATGTCCATCATGGGCCTAGAGAGTTGCAAAGTCAGTGAGGTGGTGGGAGGAAGAGGGAGTGGGGGGGATTATGGGAGGTAACAGTGTTACAGATGTTTTCTTTTTAACAAACATTAACATAAAATACTCAACAATGGACATGGCAGTCCAGGGCTATAATTTGGTCCGGAAAAAAACCAAAAGGTGTCCTAAAGGCCAAATTCAAAAGCTGTGACACTTGAAATGTAAGCTGTTCACTGCGTTTGGAAGTGGTGTTTAAGGCCCTTAGCTAAAGCACTTAAAAAGATATCATTACCCCTAGGTGGGAAATGAACTCCATCTTTCAAATATAGCCCAGGACTGTCATGTCTAATGTGAGGGTGCTCAATTATATAACCATTTAAATCCCTAACAAATGTAGCCATAACACTGTTGACAAACCTCCGTGCTTTGTCGATTTTAGATGGGTTGGCGACAGCCCTCCACCTGCATCGTTGGGTCAGTCCAGAAAACATGATTTTCATGTCAGGGTGCTGACCATGAAGCTGTTGGAGGTCCTCCTTCATTAAGTTGAGCAGCATGACACTGCTGACCTGCCCCATGTCATTGCTGCCCACATGGATGAGGAGGACGTCTGGAGCTGACCTTCCTCACAGGGAGTTGGAAAAAAAGGGTAGAAGGCCTTTCCACCTCAGTCAACCCCAGCCAAACCAACTCACACGGACATTTGGCAGGTTGAGGTTGCCTCCCATGGTCTCTGCAGCTCTCTGGGCACTACGACGGACATAGCTGTCACCAATGATCCACACAGTGTCTATAGCAGGAAAATAAATAAATAATTAATGCACAGTTAATTAAAAAAATATTCACTTCACTATAAGTCGCATCTGCATGATGAAATGGAACAAGGGAGCAGCAACTCAATAGATGTCAGTCTTGAAATAATTTATTATGTCCTTCATAGACAGATTATGCAATATTAACTACCTAAAGTAAAGATGCTAAGAGTGATGCTTACAGTTTTTGCTGTTTGTAGCAGGTGGCGTGCTGTCATCACAGGAGGAGGAGGATGCCATGGTGAACCAATGTTCTATAATAAATAAATATCTTGTTACAAATATGAAGTCATTTTCTTCTCAACTGGCATATTCAAGATAATATCACACAAGGTTGTTGGCAGCAGTATACAAGCCTTTCAGACAGTAACCATAGTTGCACCAACATAGACTGTATGTTGTTTTATACGACTGGTATGATTCCTCAATTGACGAAAAAATAAAAAGAATAAGAGGGGCCATATAACGTTTAATCCTTTTTATTTTTTAAGAACTCAGAATGGCAAATATCACAGAAGGTTAAATTGGCTTATTACACTGTAGTTATTGAAAGTATTTTTAGTTGCACCAACGACTCATAACATAAATGTGGTCATTTAAATTAATATTTGATTAAAATTGTTTGTCAGATATGTGCAAAGTAAACGTTAGCGATATGCTAATCACATTTTCTAGTAGTTGAGACTAAAGTTTATCAATTCTAAAACAAAAATAAATGTACCCATAATTAAACATCTACAAAAATGTGGAATCATTGTTAGTCTTATATGGTACAAATCTTTGACAGATAAATCATAATTTGAAGTTTTGGAGTACAGTATCAGGATAACTTACCTCAGTACTTTCAGCTCGGACGAGTTCCAACCGGGAGCGGGAGCACACGGTATGAGGGCTAATAGCCGCTAGCTACGCTGAGAAGCATAGCCTAGGTTCTTAGCCGTAGGTGGCCTGGTAGCTTCGAGCTAAATGGGCGTGTGGTTTCGGCAGCAAAGATTCATGTGGCCCGCCCATAATCCTCAGCCATAGGTCCCCGTTCGTTCGCGCTCCGCCTTTTTGCCCGCCCCTGGATTAGCCAGCTCTGGCATATTCAATATGGCGACCCCCAGCGTCGGCGCAATACGGGCTTCAATACGCTCCTTCAGAAACCAATGGGTGACGTCACTGAGACTACGTCCATTATTTATACAGTCTATGGTTAAAATAAGCACTCCTATTAACTTATTTTGGTGCTTCCAAAACACTTTTATTAGCATTTTGGATGTCATGCAAAAGTAGTTTTATAATTAACTTTTTAGATTTGCAATTTTATTATTTTAATTTTAGATACATTTTGAACATACGTGAATATATTTGTTGTAACCACGTCATACCATACCAACATCAAACATGAGTTTAATACTGCAAACATTTTATTGGGCACCCATTTGATTTCCCAGAGCTCAAATCACCACCCGTGGGTTTCGGGGACTCACTACATTGAAACGTATCAACATCACCGCTATACACAAACCCTTGTTGTTGTTTTTGTGTTTGTGTTTGTTTTTGTTTTTTTCAAATTAACAAAACAATTTTGCACTATTGTCCCCATATTTATATTTTACTGGATTCTGGATAGCTGCCCTATGAAGCTCTGTCTATTTAGGGTGCTCTTGTGCATTCAGCATCAGAGAAACTAAATAACATAACATAAACTATATAAATATGTAAGGTGTGATTAATCAGCTTTCAGACCGATAAAAAAAAAAAATCTGGTTTACATGTCAAACGATAAGTAATTAATCTCTATCAAACATCATTTACTTTGGAACAGTCAAATGAGTATCGATGTATTTTCTTTTTTTCTTTTTTATTATTTATTTATTGATCAAATTTTCAGCAAAATAATAATACATTTAGAGTTGCCAATTAACCTAACAAGCATGTCTTTGGAAGGAACTGTGGGTAGAAACCGGAGCACCCGGGGAAAACCCACACTGACAAGGGAGAACATGCAAACTTCACACAGAAAGGCCCCCCGCCGGATAGACTGGAGGCTTCTTTCTGTGACAGGTCAGTGCTAGCCACGGACTCACCGTGCTAACCTAAAAAAAATGGTAAACGATTTCTAAATCGAGGAGATGTGCACGAGCAACATCGATTGTTTCCTCTATTGAGCACTACGTTTACTTTTTCTTGCTCACTAGCTGTTGGCTAAGGTGGAAAGGGTGTTGGGAGTTGTATCTGACATACGGTCTTGTCTCCGATAGGAGGTAAGGGGGAAGCCTTTGACAGGCCTATCATCTGAGACCCTGTCATTTGGGGGACTAAAGGGAAGCGAGTGTGCCTTGATGCGCTCTCAGGCACATTTTTACAAATGGGAGGCACAGTGGTCTGCTTGGATAGTGTTTTAGCGTCCTGCCTGAGCTTCATCACGTCAAGTGTCAGGTCCGTCAGCTCGTCTTTGGCACGAATATACTCGCTCTCGGACAGTGCGGCGATTGCGTTTTTCGCTTTCAACTCTATCTCTCTTTGACCGTTCTCTAACTCCGTATTCAAATTTCTAAGGAAGTGTATCTCCTCATTCTTCATATCAAGCTCGATTTTCACATTATTGTAGAACCCACATATCTGTTTCAGGTAAATGATAAAGTCGTCCCTCATCATTACTTTCTTTCTGAACACTTCATTTCTCATTTCCAGGGTAGCCTTTTCTTTGTTGAGTTCAGCAACTTGGTTTTCAAGCGTCTTATTTGACATTGTTAATGCCTCAATCTTATTGTTTAAAGTTACTCTCTCCTTTGTCAACGAATTTTTTATTATCACGGAAACGTCGTCATGTTCCTGGTTCTTTGCTTTGACTTTGCTTAAATCCTCTCGAAGAAAAGAGATTTCCTTTTTCTTGTCCTTTAATGCCATGCTTTGTTCTTGCAGTTTTTTAGTGGCACAAATTTTAAAGCCTGTCAAATCCTTCACCTGGTGCCTTAATGCCTCCGTGCTCTGGGACTTTTTTTGGTAAACCTCCATCATAGCTGCATCATAGTTTGCCATGAGCTGCGCCTGATATTGCCTATGGTTCTTCTGAAATTGCAGTAGGTCCTCTATTTTGTGGCATTGGTCTTGCAGAGACAAAATTCTCTGCTCTGCCCTTCTGTTTTCTTGACCTCTCTTATACTGCTCATTTCTTAAGTCTGCCTTCAGTTTGTCCACAGTCAAGTTCCTTTCCTTGAGTACCTTACGCAGTTCATTAGCCTGTTTCTCGACTAAACGCAGATCGTAAAGCTTACTGTTACACTCCTGGTTCTTTTTCATCAAGTGTTTCTCATTTTCCCTGGCCCTTTTTAGTTCGACCAAGAGATCACTCCTACTCTTCTGTTTTGGATTCATTTTGAATACCTGTTTGCAAAAACAAGTAATGAAATGAATACTGTATCTTCTCAAGAGACAAAAGTCCTAATCTGTGTTTCCCCTTACACGTGTTGCACGATCAGACAGAGCGTGTTTTTAACCGTATGGGCTTCAACAGAAAAGGCAGTGCAGTTTATCAGGACCCTTTATAATAGTGGTTTGTGATGTCATAGGTCAAAAGTCTTTGATCTATGTCATCAAAGACCATGTGACTTTGGGGAAAGCATCTGACTCTGCGACATTCTATTTCCTTTGATGTTTTTTTGAATCCATTTTTAAATAATAACAACATGATGAGAACCATTTTAGAGTTTCTTATTTAAAAGAATATTTTTCCCAAACCAAACCTGCTAGTTGCTGAATTTTACTGTGGAACTTGAAATTTCCCAGTGTAGAATATTATGTTGAATCATTAATTAATTTGATATTTTAAATGCTGCCTGATTTATTGTTTTTCTCATTAGTTTGAACGTTGAAACCTGGGCATTATTGTGAGGTCAACATTTGATATAAAACTAAACTTGTCAGAATAAAGAAAACTAAGTATGACAGAAACCATGTTTGCGTATAATGTATTTGACGTGTATTTTGATTTTATAGTTTGACCCATGTCCCATCTGTTAACATGGAGGAGGTGGGCTTTATGACCTATACTGCAGCCAGTCACTAGGGGGCGCTCAAACAGTTTTGGCTTCATTTTTAGGGAGCTGTCATGTCTTTTTATATGTCTATGAGCCAAACATACCCGAGTATTATTTTTGAAGACAATTTTTGAATTTGTTTATACTGAGAGTTGTGTTGCGGCTAATGTTCAGATGAATCTGATGAGTCGGAGTGACACTTGGAATATAATTTACCATTTCAAAAAAAAGCAGGCTGATTTCCCTATGATCTTCACGCCTCAAAAATCCTGTGCCTTCGCAGACCCACATCTGATTGGTTTAACCGGTGTAGTCTAGTTTATTTTAGTGGGTATACTCATGATTTTTCCTTGCCCAGCCACGCTCATTAAAGCTGCAGTAGGTAAGATGGAGAAGAGAGCGGACTTTGCTTCAAAATTTGAGAGATTACAACCTCCAGATCCCTCCCCCTCTCTCACTACGGCGCTCTCGGTCCTGCCTCCAAAGTCCTCCCCACAAAGGAGGCTGTCATGCGCACGCAGGCTAGTAACCACGACAACTGAAGAAGCCAGATAATAGTGGACACACCGGTAAAAACGTGAAATGACTACAATAGCAGCCGTTGCATTACACCACCAACACCATCGAAGCAGATACACATCAAACCAGCGGAAATCAGTGTGTTTGCTGTGAAAGGTAATTCTAATCGGCAAAACCACCAGCACTAACAGAGACTGTGGAAAAAACTGCGCTAACTAAAGAGTAACACACTGATGTTGTGAACATTTAGCCGTGACAGCACAGGCACACAGAACTATCAGGAGAAAGTCAGAAACAGTAACACTGCCTGGGCACTTCACAAAGATTTTTTCAGCCACACCGCCATGAAACAACGCTGAACAGCAGCCGCATTGAAAACGTTAGCCCGACTGCAACAGCAACGTAACACAGCATCACAGTAACTGCAATGACATCTTAGCAATGTGAAACAAATGCAGCAAATATTAAGCTGGGGTAATTGCCTGTTGAGCAGAACTGTCTATCTCAGCATCGCTTTTTAATCCTCTCAGGCCCCGTAGCTCTCTCCACCTCAGAAATGCTGCTCCAATGTTTACTCTGGTTTTGTTTCTGTCTCGGTCCAACTCTTTCTTTTTAGCTTGCTTTTCCTAATTTCTCTTCTTCGGTTTAACGGTCTTTGTAGTGTGAGCCGTAGTTGGCAATGGAGGGACGGGCAGTTTTTTTCATAATTATTCATTAAACTTAATGAAGTGTCAGACAGACACCAAACGGTTTTATCAGAGTAGTTATTCACAATGTAATGCTTTACTCATTCCTCATTAACACTCTCTTAATAAACATAAATGCAATGACGTTTATATCGAAATAACTAACAAAAGCACTGAATAAAGTATAATGAGAACTTCATATTAAATCCAATTAAAATAATGACAGTAATAATAATATTAATATTAATAATAATAATAACAACAACAACAACAACAAATGAGGACTTTATTCACTTCAATTTACAGTGAGGTGTTGGTATTATAGATGGTTGACGGGGCGAGCAGCAAACTCATCAACAAAGAAGTGTCCGACTTTATGACTCCTCCCCCGACTGCAATCGGCTACTCTCGCCTGTTGTCGAGGCGAGCCGGCAGTCATCTTGAAGAAGCCTAGCGACAACAGCCTGAGAGACTGCTCGGCTCTAATTGGTTGTTGTGTTTTGGGAGCGCTGGATTCTTGCAAATGCCATTCGGAGCAGTAGGAGGAGCCAGAGGAACATGATTTTCTTTACAGATTATCTCTCTCATACTTCTGCATGTTTAAAGTGACAGTTTGAGCAAATATGACAAAAAGTTAGTTTAGTTAGTTAGTTTGAATAATAATAACTACTGCAGCTTTAAGCCCCACCTTGTGGTTGCTTGTTGGCTGTTTGCTGTCTGTGTTTCAGATGCCAGTGGGTGTGGTCGTGTCGTTACGATTGGGAACACCTGGGCCCGGTGTTCCCAATCCTACTTAAGCATCCCTTACTCTGTCTTGGATGGGAGATAGAGAACCGTCCGCTCCCAATTAGGCCACGCTCCTTAATCCTGTGTTCCTTCCTATTTGCCACACAACACCCCAATCTCACTCATGCACACACACTAGCACCACTGACTTACTGACTTCAACACTGTGTTTAGTGTGTTTGTGTTTAGTTAGAATAAATTAATTATTGTTTTGAAGTAACTCCTTGTTTCCTCACGTTATTTGTCATCGGTTTGGAGCCGGCCATGACACACTGCAGTCCTCAAAATTTCCCAACATCTTCCGGGTGGGCTGCATATGTGAACACAAATGGCCACATTTTTCACCCTGACTTTATGCAGACTTTTTTCCTGCCAGCCTCCAAGAGAAATGTCTGCAAGAAGTCGGGGTGAGGAGATGTGTGAACGCAGCAGGTAATACTCAGTAACATTCACCACGAGTGGGTGGGCTAGACATGCACAGATGTAGAGCCATGCAAGGCCCGTCATCTGAATTACACATCCACACATATTCATTCCTGATGGCTATGCCTCTGGAGCAACTAGAGGTTCAGTATCTGGCCAAAGAACTTTTCAACATGTAGACTACAGGAGCCGGGGATCGAACCACCAACCTGCCGATTGGAGGGCAAAACTATTTTACATTGTTGGATATTAAAAATTCATAAAGTGATCGAGGCAGCATGAGGAGAGAAAGCTGTAATCTAGTTAACTTGCTATTAATAAATGGTTCAGCACACATGCACTTACATACAAAAGAACAAAACAACAAATGTGAAAAACATTTTAAAGGGTTAAATAACCATGGTCTCTATCAATGTATTGGTATTATTATTTATATAGTGCAGTCTCAAGGTGTCGGGATGTTTATCCGATATGAAGGACCTGACAATACACCCACTCACAAACCACTAATATGCTGTGTCAAACATGCACATAAGCCAGCATTGACTGGATTGGCAGACTGGGGGCAGGATCTGTACAGTAAAATCTTTGCTGGTTGTACTGTCAGACTTTGTTCCTCCTCTCTGTTTTATATCTGTCTGTGCTCTCATATTTTAGAAACATATAGAAGCACAGAAAGTAAAGTACACGCACAGTGGGGTCCTTCAGCATGTAACAATGTCAAAGTACTGCTGAGCTGTCTGTTGGACTCTGGACTCAGACTAACCACATGTATGTGTATGTGCATAAACCTTCATGGCTCAGTCACCTTTCCCGCACACAACCTGACCTTAAAAACGACTATTTAATTCTGTCATTAGAAAAATTTAAAGCTGATTCAAAGCTATGTCCTATCTTTAATGTCACTCTTAAGCTAAGGCTCATTTGCAACTGTTGATGTGATCTGTGATAGAAAATGGCAGCCAGAATTTTGAAGTGACATGTAGGAAAAACTGTTTTAAAACACATACACAACAGGTGTGCACAGGAAGACTCAGTTGTGATGAAAAAAATGTTACAATAGAATTCATTCACAGTTGCATCATACTCTAACACACTTTTTATTTGCTTAATAAAGTCAAACATTCAAAAAGGTTTTGAGTGCAGTAATCTTGTTAACCAGCAGATGTCCATATTTCTTAATGTACAACAGCAGGGTGCTAAAGAGGCTCAGTTCATCAAGTACATCACTACCTAAAATACTTGTATAACAGGCTGCTGGATGTTTAACATACATCAATAAAAGATACTGAGGTTAATTTGAATGATGTGTATTTTATCTGTGCCCTCCGCCCAACCACACACACACACACACTTTGAGATACTGTGTATTTTCCTTATGTCTGATGCTCTGAGTAATATCCTCTAATAACAGGTCCAAGCCTAAATCATAAAAGTAAGTTATTTTGTTCCTCTTGTTGGTTCCTTTGGTTTTCTATGGCATAAAACAAGTCTAATGAAGACTCCCAACAAGATTTTTGCATGTTGAAGTGACAAGGTGTTTTACAGCAGAGATTTTCAGAGGTAAACCCATCCTTTGCAATTCTGTGAGAGACAAGAGTGTCCAGCCGGCTTGTTGAAGTATTAGTGACAATCCCACGAAGGACTTGAAATAAGCTTCCTTTTCAATCACTGCACAGGAGAAATTCTTCAGCAGGATGGCAGTCTCTGTTTTCCCACACCACCACGCCGACACATTGCAAACAATGGTACAGAACATTAACATCCTTTTCCACTGTACAGTAAACAGAAGTGCCACGATGTGTTCAGTGTTTAATACCCAGCAGAAAGAAAAAACAACAACTTAATAAACACTATCTTTTCACTTTTATCTGAAGCTATCTGAGCTCTAAAAGGTGTGTGCGCAAACAAATAGGTGTGTCATGACTGTAGCCTACTGTTGACAACAGAGGGAAGGAAAATTGTCACATTATATACTTCAGTCTCCACACACTATTAATAGGATAGTTTTATATTTTGGGATACTTATTTGTTCCCTGAAGTACACTGTTGGTGGTTAGATAAGAACATCAAAAGCTATGCTATGCTACCACCAGCAGCTGGTAGTTTAGCTTAGAACAAAGCCTACAAACAAAGGGAAAACAGCCAGCAAAGCTTCATCAACTGTTACAAAATAAGCCTACAAGCAGCTCTAGCTTTGTTTCCAGTGGACAGAGCTAAGCTAGCTCTCTCTCCAAGTTTACAATCTTTGTACTAAGCTAAGCTACCCCCAGCAGCTGGAAGTTTAGCTTAGCACAAAGCCTAGAAAATGAGCCCATAGCAGCTATAGCTTTGTTTCCAGTGGACAGAGCTAAGCTAGCTCTGTCTTCAAGTTTACAGTCTTTGTGCTAAGCTAAGCTACCACCAGCAGCTGGTAGTTTAGCTTAGCACAAAGCCTACAAACAGAGGGAAACAGCCAGCAAAGCTTCATCAACTGTTACACAATAGGCCTACTTGCAGCTCTAGCTTTGTTTCCAGTGGACAGAGTATTGTGCATAATTTCATCCAACTAATCTATGGGATTTAATTTGAGTCTATAAATTAAAGAATATACTTTTTTGTAGCCTATTAGGAGTAATGGCAATGAGTGTAACAACATGAAACGTGACACTGGTCATAGGTTGCTGCTTTGGAAAATGATGGTACTGAGATGTTGTGTATACAGATTGCATCTTGTCTAATCAGCACTGTGTGTGCATACGTGGGTGTGTGTCCTTTGGAGCGCTGCACATTCTGTGTCTTCTGTCTTTATACATCCAAGGAGTAAAGGTTCATCCTGTAGGACAACTAAGGGACTTATGATGATTTTTACAATAGGCCTACTTAAGCACAGTGAAGGCAGGTCTGCGTGATCATTATGTGCGTCTCTGTCTGTCCTTTGTGAGATAAAGAATGTACAATAAAGCTGTCACACATATTCCAAATGCTGCACTTCTTTTACAGGACAGCTTGTAAAATACCTGAAACAGAAACTGCTTTATGACAATGTGGAAAATACATCCCATTCACATAATGCCAATTATTTTGTGTTTTTTTCCTCTTTGTGCAAGCTTGTTAAAAACCTTTTTTAAATATGTAAATATAGATAATATCCTGTAAATTACTTTGTAAATTACTTTTGTATGTATTCATCTCAGAAGTAACCACGCAAATCATCTATCAGCTAAACAAAAAGAAAGCTTTTTTAGATACCTAAACACTGAGGTCACAATTTTCAAGGAAATATGCATTAAGCATGTTTAAGCAACCCGACAGCCCAGCGATAAATTAACTAGTCTAAATTGTGGATAACTTCAGGGAATGCCATTTTAACACAGAATGGAGCATAGCTTCCTGCAGAACAGGATTTGCATGTTGCTGTAAAAAATGCTCAGTGAGTGCTTGGCCATTGTAGCACAGAGAGTGGGAACACATTCATGCAGCCGGGGGTCTAGCTGGGGGTTATATTCTATAACATATAAACTTTTATTGAAGCTGCCTGAACACAGAGCATTCTGTTTATCTGCTTGTTAATACTTGACTAGTAGGATCTGTCTTTTCCTACCTTTTTTCATCCTATATTTCTCTGTTGTAAGCGGCAGGAAGGCTTGATATAATCTTTTCCCTGGACATGTAAACCTTCAATCTTAAAGCTACACTTAATAAAATTACAGTAATTTCATTGTAACCCCATATTATTAAGAGGAATGTGAAAGGAACTATAATGACAAACAAACAGTGAATTATCCTCCAACTTTTGGCAGCTTTGAGCTTATTGTTTTATTTTCTGACCCTCTCTGAAAGATAAACAGTAGATTAAAATATGAAATAATGACTATATTTTCAGTGTTTCATTTCAGCTGTATTTGTTTCTCTAAAGCCCCTTTTACATTGCCAGTTGAAGTCAGGACTGTTACGGCCTCTGTTGCGCCTCGTCTTTAATGTAAAACGCGTGGGGACAGAATGGTGGAGAAGCGGCAGAGCGAGCAGGACGTAACACAGAAACACAGTGTAAAAACACACACAGGGGCGGCTTTACACCTGCGCTGCTTGGCTCAATGTAAAACGGCAAAGCCGGCATAAAGGCGGAGCTTCACTGAGGGGCTGTTTCAGCCATACACTTACCCACACAGCATTTCAATTATTGTACCAATATCAGATTTCTCTGCCTCAGTAAACACAAAAACATAGAGAGTTACTGGCAGGTGGAGGTTGGTTTGTTTTCAAACTAAATGTCAAAAAATAAACTTGGTATCCTGCCTGGATTACTGAACATGCTGTCCAGGCACAAGGTTCTCGCTGTAAAGTGACATTTCTTTTAGAAAAGTGAATTAGATGACTCAAAATGACCATGAGAGACATGAATCTACTATTGAATTATGCTAAAAGTATACAAAATGACCATAAAAAGACACAAACAACAACAGAGATGCAAAATGCCCAGGAAAGAACACAAAACAAATACATAAGGGACCACAGAGACACAAGTATGGACTAAAGAGAAGCAAGACAACGCAACGTAATTGAGGTATCTTTGCATGTTTTTCTGTCTGCAGCTGTTGCTCCTGTGAAGGAGGTGTTTAGGGGCTTTAACATGCCTTTGTCCAGGTCGCCTTGTCTTGTAATGAACGTAAGATATCTGGAGTTACAAAGCTTTAATATGCAATTTGTTTATATGCTGTTCAATTATTACAATGACTAAATAATGTTACCAATAATAAAGTTTCAAAATTTAGCAAAATATTAATGTAGAGTGTAATTCATGGATCAAAGAATTTATCTGTAATCACAATGTCACAGTGGTTAACTGGGAACCAATCAGCTATTGATTTAGCCTCTCTGGGTTTACAGTCCGTCTAGCACACTCAAACCAATAGGCTATTGTATGACGACAATTTATGCCATTCATCTGCATTCGCGTGTAAATATCTTTATACAGAGATACTAATAAGCGAAGTAATGAGTCGATAGCCGGTGGGTTCCAAGATTGCATTTTGGCCTCTTTTGCTCTCAACACAGTCTATTTTTCTGCACGCAACCAGAGACTGTTCAATACTGCTACAACGAGAACGAGAAGAAAGGTTTTGCATTCAGTTGCAGATACATTTTTATATAGACGGCCATATAAATTGAACAGGTAGACCTGTAAGGAAGTCCATGTAAACTGAATATAAACACGCTGAAAGAAGCAGATTGATGGGCCTCAGCAGGATCAGCAGGTTTTTATTTCCCGCAGAAACTGTTCGGACAGAATAATTTAATTTCAGATATTTCAATAGGCACACCAATCGGAGACATAGAAAACTTTGAAGAGAGAAGAAAGTCACTCCACTGATAGCAACGACACAAGTCAATCAGAGACAGACATGCACTTTCTAGGCTGACTCTGTGCCAGAGCTGGAAGTCCAATGGAGGAGCTCTCAGACACATTACATACACATCTCATTAATACAGACGCGATCTGTCTGTGTTTTCGTGCACACTACACACTCTCATGCATAAACTACAGTCACACAGCTGGAGTGACATGAGACAAATACTTTAAAAAACAATTTTTAATAGACACAGCGGAGAAATATTAAATCCGACAGGAATGAAAGGAGAGGTCTCCCCATAGCCACGTGATCGTTGCCATGGATACGGGGAGAGTGGGCGGTGCTTAATGTGGCCCAGGACACATGTGCGTTCACACTACCAGACGTGTGTGGATAAATGTGTCCCAGACCACCTCTGTATGTGGCCTGAGTGATCGGATCTGAATGCGCCTTCAATCCGTCCTGGGAGCGTTCAGACCTGTAATTAAGCCTGTCCACTTGTGATCCAATCACGAAAACCACATGTTGATACCAAATGTGAACGGGGTCAGAGAGGTCAAAGAGGCACTGGGTATGGAAAAGAATCTGCCACTTCATTGGTTTGAGGAGGAGCATAATCATCAGTGGTGCTGCACCTTCCACTGTCATCAGCTGTGAGCCACAGGGCAGCACGGCAGCGCTGAGACCGACCTTAGCCAAACGATTTATTGATTTTGAGTGTATTATCATATGCATAGATGCTATACTTTATATTATAGACAGAAAAATGGCTGTAATCGCACCACTGATTCATTACAAATGCTCCTCGCCTGTGAGTCACAACCTGAAATGACAATGAGTGTCCTAAATCTCAATTTATTGCTCACTATTGAATGAATGAACAAATGTAGGAATGTATTTTATTGTATCATAGCACAAAATGACCCTAATACATCTGAAAGGGTTTGGATCAATACCAGTTATAAATAAAAGTTTTCTTTACTTTCAGTGGCACGCATTTAAATGTATTTAGTTGTTAACAAGGTCATTATCTTGATCTATGTATATTCATTATAGACAGACAGCAAACAGAGATACATGTTATTCCCTTTAAATGGTCTGTAATTAATCAGCGTTACAGTCTTATGGTCTCTGGGAACCAAGTTAAAATGGACATTTTTCCTTGACATTATGTTTAAATTATCAATAGTCAGTGTGCAAAATCACCATTTCAGCGTGTTATGTATTTTTCATACATGTAACCCTTTTCTACTTAATGCTCTCTGCCTTTTTAAAATATGTTATTTTTTAATTATAATCAAAATAAAGCAATGAGACACTACAGTCTGTCGGGGTTACACAGATTTAACAACTCACAAACTCACAGTCCCACAGCAACCAAGCTGCCCTGCAAGTTCTTGCTTGTCAAACAACGTCACAACTAAACACCATGTGTTGTGTGTGTGCGTGCGTGTGTACAGAACGTGCCTGCCATAACATGAATCTGACTGTTTGTGTCAGCACGCTTCATTAGCACATGTATTATACAGTGACGCAAACAGTTTATCAGACTTACACTCAGCAGGTGGGAAAGGCTGTAGATCCCTCATGACCCCAAACAGAAAGAATCTAAGTGTACGAGCATGTATTCAACCAGTAGAAGAAGTTTTGTCTCTTATTATATTCCTACCTGAGTTGGGTCCTTGTACGTTGTCTTCATCCTCCTCCTGAAAGATTTTCCCCAGACTGACAGTTTTGCTGTCCCCGCTTGCAGCTGCACTGTTGCTGCCGTCCTCTGCATCCTCCACAGGCACTACAGTGAAGTTAGTGGGCATTTTGGCTCTCCAATTGCAGGGAACAAAGTCTGAAGAAGTGTCCAGTGATGACAACCAGGAAGTGACAAGCTGTTGAACTTTCACCTCCACAAGGCACAAAATAAATTATCCACAGGAAGTCGAGTAGAAAACATAAGGCCCCATTGAAGAAAGATTCAGACTGACCGCAACATGGCACTCACTCCTGATCTTTTTGTTTCCTTTCTCTTTGTTGTGTGATCCAGTGTTCTCTTTACTCAGGGTGAAAGTGCCGCCTCCTACATATGGGGCAGGCCAAAGTCCTGCAGTGTATCTCTTCACTCTCTCTCCTTGTTCCTTTCCCTCCCTTTTCCCCACACGGCACACTAGCTCCAAGACTATTGCCCCATGTGACCCTCTATTTACCATATGAACAGAGGTGGAGTCAATACAGAGAGAAGCCTGCAGCTCCTCCCATTACTCTGACTGTCCCACTTCTTTCACTCACACCTTTGTAATGCCAAAAGGTGGAGAAACAAACTCTAAAGAATCAACAAAGTGTCCAAAGTATCTGTAAATCCAAAGTGACCGAAGAAACAAACAACTGGCTCACGTCGAACAAGGTCAATCTAAACTTAATCTCTTTTCTTTTCTCTTCTGTTGGCTTTGGTTTGGTTTCCTCTCCTTCTCTCAGGCTGGTAGTTTCCGTCTCTGACTTCCTCCAGGTAAAAAAATGGGTGTTACCTTTCCCACAGTGCATTATGGGTAGCAGTAGAGTGTTATGTTCAGCACAACTGCACCTCCCACTCTCATGTGCACACACATTGTGCAAGCAAAGGAAACACCTGAACAGCCTTGGACATTAACGTCCCCTCCAGCAAAGATCACAATGGAAAAGGAAAAGGACATAGTTTTGAATAACAATGGACACAAGTAAACATGTTTTATTTTGAGCTTGTGGGAAAGATCTTTTTATTGGCTCTTATGCAAGAGACTGGACATTTATCTTGATGTACTGTGAACTTTTTAAAGAGGCCACATTAAAAAATTAATCTCTAAATATAGCCTAACGTATCCACCTAGCTTTGCTTAGCTTAGCTTTGGCCACTCTGCCTTACCTCCACTTTAGCTTTCCTTAGATTAAACATACATGAAGTATGTCTTTGAGCTTAGCAGAACATTGGCCATAGCTTTACTAAAGTTAGCTTAGTTTAGCTAACATCATAGCTAAGCTCTGATATTAGCTCAGCTTAGTTTTAGAAAGTTTAGCTAAACTCACAGAATAATTTACATATCATGATCGCATTTCTCTTTCACATCAGGCAATGCTAGGTTGCTCTGCTGGAGGATATGATTAGCCTCAAGCTAGGCTATATGTTATTGTTCATGGTTGTCTTTATTAATCATTTTTCATAATTATGTTATTTAATCAATGGCTGTGATATCATTCCATTTGTGACATTTTTCCAAAACAATGACTACATTAACAAATGTGTTTTGTTCTGGAAGGCTAACCTCCTTATCTTCCCAGCTAGGCTAACTTATCGTAGCTTTGTTTAGCTTAGCTTAGCCACCTTGCCTTATCTCACCATAGCTTTTCTTATATTTAACAGACATATGTATGTCCTTGAGCTTAACAGAATTTATAGCTATATTTATATTATATTCCTTATCTTTTTTTTTTTTTTTTCGACAGTAGCTTAGTTTGGAAAAATTGTCAAACCGTCCCGTAAATGCTGCAGAATATACTCTCGATTTTGTGGTTTTCGATTATGAAACATATCTGAAAAAAACCCAATCATTTTATGGGGCATGCAATGAATTTGTTTCAATTCTAATGCTGAACTATGTAATGGTTAATATGAAATATAGTGTGCCATGAAATGTAGGCATTAATACGCAGAACTAAAGGTAGCACAAGCAAACATAGCTCATGTTTAACCTGCAGACACCCTGACTACAGCTGGCCTGACATCAGATAATCTCCCAGGCACAGATGCCAAACTGCTCACCAGGAGATAAAGCGGCTGCTTGTTCAGCTTTCTTCAGAAGGTGGTGAATAATTGAGCTATATTTATGGTTGTTTCCTTCTATTTTTCTTACCAGTTGAATGTAAAAGGCTCAAAAGGACAGAGCTTCGGGAATATTTCAGTCTGCATTAAGTATTCATCCTTGTTGACCTTCTGACCTTAACTTTTGTGGCTAAGTAAGGGTCTCATGTTGTTTCTATTCTTAATATCAATCAGCTCTTCACGTTTCTAAGGAAATAAATCATTCTTCTTTATCACACACTGACAGGATCAAGGGACAGGACTATCCATATCACGCCAGCAGAGGGTGCTGTAGGTTCATGAGGGGCCTATATTTGAGTTGACAATGAATAGTAGTGAAGTGAGAGAATTTGAGGTCAATGACCAACTCACTGGTGAGGATATTTATAGTTTGTAAGCAACCCGTGGGGGGATGAGTGTAAATATGTTTTAGTAATGTTTCATAGCAGGGGGCGGTAATAAGCAGAGATTCATACTTCAGTTGATTTAGGACTTTAAACAAGTATCTGCACTGCTGCACTGCACATCAGCAAGTCACTCAATCAATGTTTTGTTCTGGTTCTGACCTCTGACTTCTCTATGAAATGCATGTGGGAATTCATATGTACAAGTATGCATGCTTGCTAAATGAGGTGTTCGGCAGGATGCAAAACCAACAACTTTCCTTAGAAATTTAGAGCATTTCTCTGCAGCTTATCGTTGGTGTGCTATCACTTGGCCCGTGACTGAACCCCCTCCTTCATGGACAAAACTGCCATTTTATACCGCTCAGATGGCTTAAGTGTGAATGTTGAAAAAAAGGGAAAAGCGAGAGAGTTCGGGGTGAAATCAAATCCCTTTAGCAAACAGCAAAAAGGTCAGTGCTGACGCAGACCCGGGAACAGGCTGCCCTCCCTCAAGACTATATTCTTAAGTGGCTGGATTCTATTTGTAGCATTTTTACCTGTTTACTGACTCCCCCTCTCCAAAACCAGGTAGCTGTACAAACAAACTGGAGGGTTTGGATGACCTCTTGTGTCATCACACAGGGGATAAATCTTATATGCCTGCAGTGTGCTGTCGAACCGCAAAACTCAATATCATAGCGAATAGACTCAGTTTATCAGGGCTATGGTGCTCTTTTTATTCACTCAGTCAATGTGCTTCAGTACGCTATTATGAAAATATAACTTCTAGATACACAACATAATAAAAAAGACTTCCTTATGATGGATTTAAATGACTCTAAGGGTTCTTTATGAGTATTCAAGTGCTCTAGTAGCTACTGAAAAAGTCTAAAATAGCAGGATATACAGATAGTGAAGGAGCTTACTTTGTCTTTGTTGAAACATTAAATTAATGTCACAAGTTTTGAGCTATATTTTATGGAACATTAGCTTTATACACTTTTCATTTCCCATTTCAAAACAACAGTAAAATTGGGGGAAACTCCCACATTATCCAGCTTCACTGGCTATCTGTTTTCATTCACCATTCACATTAGCCAAGCTTTAGTCTACTTTTTTTTTTTTAAGTGAAATATCTTTTGTATATCCTGAGAGAGGGCATACAAGTATAAGCATATAACTTGTAGCAAAGGCTGCTTGATGATTCATCAAGTTAAGTTACATTATATTTGAGCTGCTTGATGTTTTCTTATTTGGTGGTAACTATTGATAAGCTAGCAGTTTGCTAAATGGCTACCGGTTAGTCTTGACTGACATCTAGCTGACACATAGCATACTTTAATTCATGTGCAAATGTTGTAAGGTAAAATTTTGATTAAAGAAATGAAAAAAGTCAAAGATAAATGTTGATTTCTTTATGAAAGATTAAAATAGAGAGTAGACAGCAAGGAGGGGCTGTGCAAATCTTATACACAGCTTTAATCCAAAAGTCAGCTGGACCTGGATGAAGTTTTTGAAGATGTTTCCCCTCTCATCCGAAAGACCTCTTCAGTTCCATTAAACCTTTGAACAGGGTTGCCAGGTCTGAGTGACAAAACCAGCCTAACGGCCAATAAAACAAGCCCAATACTAGAAATCAAAATATACCCCTGCCAAACCATATACACTGCTAAAGTCCAACCATGTGCTATCATTGCCTAGTGCATTATAAAATACACAGATTAAACTCAGAGGGTTATACTGGTGGGTGAGAGGAGGATGTTATCTGACATCCATCATGGACAACTCCTCTCACCCCCTGCATGAGACTGTGGGGGCCTTAAGCAGCTCCTTTAGCAGGAGACTGCTACACCTGTATTGCACCTAAATACTAAAAATAAAGGATTTCTATTTATAGAGTCTATTATTCATGTAATTTGAATACAAAACAGGTCTACCCAACCAGCGGACAAAAATGTCCACCCACAGCAACACTTCAAAAGTAGCCCAAGACAAATAATTGAGAACCTTTACATACAAATATCATTGTAAGAGCAGCCATCCCTGTCAGGATCGTTTGCAAATTTGTGCTTTATTTGAGCTTTTATTTTGAAACCGGAAACCGGAAGTAATGCCCGCTAACTTGATGCAGGAATGTACAGCGCACAGGCGGAGATGAAAAGTGCTTGTTGGTATGGTTGTGTTAAGCAGTTCCCCTTTCATTTCACTACAAAGTAAGAGTGCATGCTAAGTTTAAAATCAAATCAGACGACAAGAACTGTGTCTAAGCAAGTAAGAAGACCCAAGTTACCCCCGCTAACGGTTACAAGCAGGCAAAAGTGTTGACGTTAATTAGCCTTTTGCTATCGTCTGTATTAAGCTAGCTAATTTACAGTGCAAGTCATTTAAGCTGTTTGTTAATGAGGGAATGAATTTACGAACTGAAAATTGTTTTCTATCTTTGTATTCGTAGTTCCATGGTGTCTTATTCTACAAACCAATTACAATTACCAGCCAGCAAATACAATTAAAATGGAAAATGTAGGCAGGAGAAGAAAAAAAAACTAACAAATTGGTCATGTTAAACAGTCGCAGTCACCAAAACTATATAAAATATTGTGGTTGGGGTTAAATTAAGTATAGATTAAGTTATGTATGTTACGTTACGTAACATACTTGATGAAAGGTAAACAAGCCAATGTTGACCGCTGTCTCCTGGATGAAAGTCCTGCGTTTATTTGACTCATACATGGCCCCAAACCACAACCCTGTATGGACCTTATTTAACTTTAAACTACGTCAACTGACATTGTAATAGATTCATGTGTCCACCATGAGAAATTATCCTAATTGGATTCCCATTGGATATGTTTCCTTGATTTAAGCACATAACTTGCCATCAAACCCACGTAATTCGGCGTTGACAGGTTGGGGTCATTTTGCTTATTTCTCTGAAACCACCGCTTTATTTGTACAGTGTGATATTTGTGAACAGTGCTTTAAGGACACCAGTGTGGGCGTCTAATCCTTTAACCATATTATTTTACAGTTTTAGCTTTTCATTAAATATAAAATTGGGTATCGTGGCCAAGCAGTATACTGTATAGTAGCATTGAAGATCATATACAGTGCCTACCTTGTCCCCGTCCCTCATCTTTTTTTAGGGACATCCCCACTCTACATTCAGCGATGCCCAGAACACCCAGCAGTATTTTCATTTATTTCATCTTCTCTCACAGTTTCTATAACCCTTAATCTTCATACACACACACACACACACATATGTATACAGTCTAGCCATTCTTTCTTCATTGTGAAAAATCAACAAATTAATGAATGTCATTAAGATGAAAATAGTCTTGTTGTCGGTGTGTGTGTGTGTGTGTACTCAGCCTGCCATAAGCGACAGAAGGGCACCAGGCGAGCGTGGCCAGAGTCAGACAACTATTTTTGGTACAAGCGGAAAATTTTGACGGGGATTTTATGGCAGTGGGGACCAACAGCAGAGGATCAGGAGGTAAGAAGAAAGTCTGTGAATCTTGTAGGACTGTGGGAAACAGTGACCCTCTGCCACACTCTGCTGGCACTGGAGGTCTGCATGCGGCATACCAACAAAACAGGAGGAGAGGGAGAGCGGCCAAGCCCGTAATTTGAGTTTGGGATCAGTGTGTGTGTGTGCAAGAGAGAGACAGAGTGTGTGTGTATTGGGCGGGAAGAAGGTTTGTAACTCTAGTGAAGCTTTATCATCCTCAAAAAGCATACAAACTGCAAAATGATTTATGATTTTGAGGGGGGGGTAAAACTGGCAAAGGGTAACATTTTATTATTTATATTTTATTTTCTTTATGTCAGCTTCTTTAACAACAAAAAAAAGACATGATAGACCATTAGTGTCGCGGATTTCCTGGAAACTATATGCTTTTTCTAGGCGTTTTAGGCGAATTTAACAGTTTGATGATATTTTTATGTTTTAAATGAGTATAATAAATATGTTATTTCCCTTAAAGAGCCAGTCACTATGACAGAATCAGTTGTACAAAATCATTCATGGCAAATCATGGCGGACACAAAGGAGAACCAAATTTGATGTTTGAGAAGCTTCCAGTGATGTGTCATGAGAAAGTAGAGTCAAACACGACGTTATAAATACACCTCAACACACAGAAAGGCAGCAAAGTGGAGATGATTACCATGTTTCGCCACCAGAACACAGCTGCTAACTATGTTAAAATAATAACAGCGTCTAAATCTATGAGTGGTGGAGGGCTGAGAGGAGGAAGTCCAACCACACACTCAAACACACACACACACCGTTACTTCTCATACTGTCCACAGTGATTGTTAGCCCACATGCACAGTGTGTGTCCGCCCAGGAGTTAACCGCCTGAGGAGCAGCTATAAAGCATGAGAGTGATTGCACGAGTCATATTTAGAAAGTGTCTCACTTTTACACTCAAGAGAACTACACACTCATCCAAAGAGGTGTGTTCTTACATAAACACACACACACACATATATAGCACGCACACCGGTGTGTCTCAGGCATGGCCAGCTGTGTCCAAATTTCAAACATATCTCAAAAACCCTCATAATTGCTACGTCCACTTGACGTTTCTGTATTTTCTGACCAAGACTCACAATCAAAAAGGTTTCATGTCTAAATGTGGAAACACAGGAGCGTGTTGTTAGACTTACACAAACACCAGCCAGGACTATTTATTCATTTGCTATGAAAAGACTCATGCTTTCCTTTACTGCTAAATATTATGGATTAAGTGTGCGAGGCCTGTAACTAGCATTATTTATAAGAATCATGAGATGACAGTTACGACTAAGAGAGCAAAATATAGAACCAAAGTAGTGTGACTCAGTTTAGTTTGGTTTGAGGGTTTTAAGAGCTTCGGCCCTGGTGCAGAGTTACTGAAGCTTTGAATGTATGCAGGGGCTTGCTGAGTACTCCCTCAAACTCAGTTCAACACATCAAGGTCAAGGGGTCAAACTTCCTTTCTTGTCAGGGCACCCTGAATTCTTAGCAGTTTACTCAGGCCCCTTTGAATACCAAGACACAAGATGATAACGAAAGTACCACTGCTTCCACTGTTGTAGGAGCGGTAATTCTTTTTTTTTATGATTCTTTTTTTGGCTTTCTATGCCTTTTTTATTTTTAGAGAGAGGACAGTGGATAGTGGCAGAAATGGGGGAAGAGAGAGTGGGGATGCCTAACTTTCTTCTCATGTTGCTTCATAAGAAAACTTGAGAACACATGAGATTCTTGAAAGCAAAGTTCTTAAATTTCTTCTTAAGTTTCTTCACAACTTTAAGATGACCCTACATATGTCTTGAAATTGTGACAGTGAAAAGGTCAGCCTTTACATTCATTCATTTAAATATATTTTAGACAATCAATCAATTGAATTTCAGTTGTACAAGGTTCAATTACAATAGCTAACATGTAGGTAAACATTTATTTAGAATGTTAGCATGTCACTGTTGTTTTTGATCTCATATCTACTCAAGTTAAGCTAGCAAATTTTCAGACAGTTAACATTTAAAGGGCCTTTAACCAAAGCTAATAACTAATGTTTGAATGTTTTCCTGTACTTGAAGGTATCTATTTAATTAAATCATTAAGTTGTTTGTTTTCTATTATGAATCAACGGACAGATAAATATTGTTATGATTATTATTTTAATTGTTATAATTTGTAATATATTGATGACAACCATGTTTATTTTAATGAATTAAAATAACATTTCGGTCCTTTATAGTTAATAATGACACGCCTAATTTACATAGAAAGCTTATGTTATCTAATAAGTTCGTGAGTAAGAAATTATAGAAGTTCATACGAAATAAGACTGTTCTTAAGAAAATAATAGTGAATTGCACGTAAGAACATTCTTTAGAATATGTTTGTGAATCCGGCCCCTGGTTCTCAACTGATGGGTCGGGACCCAAAAGTGGGACGCAGAACTGTTGGTTGCGGATGTGTGCATGAAAAGAAATTGGGGGAAAAAAGTATTTGTGAACTAGAGGAAGCTTAAAGGAATACTTCATTACAACATTTGGGAAATATGCTTGTTCTCTTAGCTGCCATGATTGAGCTGAGAAGATTGATACCACATAAATCTACGGCTCGGCTAGAGTGAAAGCTGGGGGGAACTGATTTTTTGTTTATCAGTACAAAAATGGAAGAACTAAAATCAACAGGTTGTAGGTTTCTGTGGGTTGTGTGCTGGACTACTTCTTAGGCTGATGGCAGACTCTCTATGAACAGGACCAGGCTAGCTCTTTTAATTTTATTCTCAATGCTACGCTAGGCTAGCTTTCCCAGCCATATAATAAACATACAGACATGAGAGTGGTATCAATATTCTTGCCCACATTTCTCTGCAAAAATCAACAGGTTGGCATGGCATATTTCCCAGAATGACAACTTAAGCCTTTACGTATAAAATCAGTATCCTGATTGAGTCACGCTGTTCTGCTGTAATGGACTGCTTGGCTACGTTAGTGGCTGTTTGTCAGACCAAACTAGCAGCCTGATCTCTGACAGACTTCCAGTCTGACATACAAACTAAATGCCATGCTGGTGAGATGTTGCCTTCCTGCTCTAAATGCTTGGATAAGCCTCTAAATGACTGGCACGGTGGCTGACTGACTGTTTTCTGACTGACAGGCTGGTTGGCTGAACGGAGCAGTTCACAGGGGTCCTGTGCCAATGGCCGCCCCTGCAACAGGGGTCTGTGAATTTTGACAGCACTGCGATGCTTGCCTTTTTTCTCCTGGAGACCTGGCCCAAACCGTTAGCGTGTTTAATCTTGTGCATAGTTTTTTATACATTCAGGGAAAAGGCTCGCGTCCACTTCAGAGCCAAATCATTTGAGGGTTACGCTGAACAGTTTATGCTATTTGGACCTTTTTCAGTTTCTTTGTTGATATTTGACTGTCCTCTGGTCGAGATGCTGTGTCAGAAAATGTTCTACCATGTATAAACCCAATTCTCAGTAATGGCTATTGTATTTTTTAGCCTCGATTATGATCAAAATTTTGTTTTAATGACAACATAACAGATAAAATATCAATAGCTACTGAGTAGCAGTGGTGTTATCATTTTTTTCATGTCTGTCTTATCTGTATGTGCGTGTGTCTAAATGTTGTGCACTCCTCTGTTCAGTGGTGACTGATGGGGACGTTTTGGCTAGAGCCTGACCACATCTGAGCCCGTCCTGACGGGGGAAAGGAAATGCATCCTGGGAAATTGAGAGATTATGATCAAGTAAGCACAAAGATGGTCTTTGTCTGTCCGGCTGCTGGCACAGCAAGCGGGCCTGAGCACTTTCACATCAGATAACTCTTTTCACTGAGTACAAGACGGAAAAATAGCATGTTGATTGATCCAAAATAAGATGAAAAATGGGAAATGAAACCTTCGACATGGTGTAGGTCAGGCTGGTTATTTTCTTTAATGCTCTTTAGGTTTTTGACATTTCTGAATGCAAAGTTTTGTGAATTCAATTGAATCCAAAATCAGCACTCCACAATTGAGTGTTGTCGTTTTAGGTTTTCAAAAAAAAGAATCATATGCGGGATTGACAGGATGTGAATAAAACGATGTGTTTAATTTAGATGGAAAGCTGACTTAACTGGTACCTTTTTTTGCCGTTAACTGAAAACCTGCCGGCCGACAGGCAGATAAGATTTCCTCCCTGGACCTGAAACAAGCAGCTTCTCTTCCTCTGTGTTCCCCTCAGTTCCTGGAAACACGCACAGCTTTCTAGAAAGACTTTTCACTTGAAAGTTTGATCCACAGCTGAATTTGAGATGTTGTTGAAGTGTTAAAGCCCAGATTCCTCGGGCTATCTGGACCCGCTCAGTGCTGATATTGAAAGTAGTGTGACCACTAAACCATATGTCTGCAGCTATACACGTGTAATATAATGCAATGTAAACTGAGGAGCAGAGTCCAGCCTGTAGTTGAGGTATTTTCTCAACATCAATCGAAAGCAGGAGAACATAGTGATTTTATAACACTGATGCTTTAATCAAATAAAAGACACACAACGAAGCATTAATACTTTTATCTCCAAGTATTTTTATTGTGATTCTGCCATGCACGTTCCTGGCCAGCCAGGGTCCATTTATATAAATCTGTTAACAAAAGCTTGGAAATGCAGCATAAAATAAAACAATATGTTACACATTATTTACAAACACATGAATACACTGAATTTGTCCTTTATAAAAATAAAAGCTTGAGTGATAAATATTTTAGCATGCAGAATCTGTTTTAGCGTCTACTGCTCATTGCTTGCTTGACTGGCACGTGTTAATGAAAGAGGCAACAGTAGCAAATATTTCAAAATTATTTACAACATTATTATGTACAAAAATATACAATCAAGTTTTTACTGCCTGCGTTGTTGCTATGATGTATGTTACCACTGCGATGAAAAGGACAGGATATGGAAGCCCAAACGAAACGTCTCTGAACGTGCATATCCTGATTTACCTTATAATTAATTCTCTTGGAATTTAGGCAAAAGTAAAAGATAAATAAGTCTATGTCCAACATGCAAAAGTTTAAACTCACATGGGTCACTTTCAAAACAACTAGCTAAGGGGGGAATTCACTAAGAATGAATTATGGCTGTTGATAGCTCCATAAATTGCGGATCATTTGCACCCACTATCTGCTCCGTCTCAAGGTCCCATTCACAAAGCAGATTGCATTGATGATATTGAAGCGCAAACATGCACATCAGGTTTAGCAGATTAGTGCAGTTTGCTCTTGTTTTGTGTCTGATTGTGGAGAGAAGCTGTCTGCACCTCCACTCTCTGCTGCGCGGTGCTGCGCTCTCAGGCATCAGTTGAGCGCACACTGACGGATCTCAACTCCATGCACAGATCGATGATGAACAGGGAGAGGAGGGGGCAGTTCTTTAACAGTTTATTGTAAAGCCCAGACTCGACAGGTGTTTAGTAGTCTTACTGTCTGTAATGCAGCTTTAAAACGAGCGCACAACATCAGTGCGTCCATAAAAATATCCCTGTCATGCATAACAGCTCCAGACCGTCTCCACACGTGTGGACAAAGTGTGCCGGGGTTGAGCCTCGCACAGCCCTGGGAGATTGATCTCCCGATTAAAATAATAATGACAAAATATTAAAAACAGATTGTTTTTCCAGAAAAATACATTTTTTGATCACACAAAAGGTGGAATTGTCGTCATGATCACTGGAAACTCAGAGCAAGACAGCCCTTATAATACTGTGCTGCAGTTACCACCAGCTCTCTGCAGACGGTAGTATTTTCACTCTGACTGCGCGGTGCTGTGAGTGCTGGTGCTTGTGAATTAGGTGCTTTTTGCCACGAGGCTCATTTGCATAGAAAGGGGGCACATTTTCCCCAAATGCTGAAATAATGACTCATTTAAATACGTGCAAACTGCACCGGAGCACAGAGACACGGTTTGCTCTGCAGCACCCTCTGCGTGTGCTTGGAGAATGAGGCAGAGTCTTTTTGTGCCATGTGGTTTAGCCGGTGCAAAAGCCGTGCAATCCTTTAGTGAATTCCCCCCTTAGTCTTTTACCGTAACCTGAACGTAGCCATAAAGAAATGATTTAAGACCTTCAGACAGCTGCTCCTATTAATTCATCTGTCTGGTTTGGTTCTGCATAGAGGAGTGGTGGGGCGGTGGTAAATCTGTTGGCGTATACTCAACTTAAAGTATTAAAAAAAATGATGTCATGATTTTATGTCAGTAAACGATGCATGGCAGCCTACAGTTATTATTACGGTCAGCTCAAAGATGTAACGCAAACTACATCCAAGAGCATCATTCACCAAACATTCCTGCTAATATTAGACTCTCTTTAAATCATGACCAAACTTAGAGGGGAAGGCTTGAGTGAAGTCATTATACACTTTTAGTGTCAGAGGCTGAAAGCTGAATTATTCACTGTAGCAGTAAATGTGATTACAGGTTGTGAGATGATGATGAGTGGGTTTGCTGGATGAGAAGTGGCCATGTTTGACGGCTCTCTGTCCTTTGAGAGTGGTTTTTCAGATGACTGCAAACACTCTGAAGGCTTTTCCAGCTGTCGGATTCAGCAGGCTGGGAGAGGAAGAGCAGGTTATTTAAACACTGAAATGTTCTTATTAAACCGACCAAGGTATTTGGAGGAAATTACTCACAGCAAGGTTAAACTCAAAAATCTTTATATTTGCCAGTTATCATATCTGAATTTCATGAAATCAGTCGAGTGTATGTTTTTAGTTCTTCCTTTATAAATAAACTATAATGCTATGTGTGTACTCTGTACTTACCTCTCTGAGGTAATGCCGTTCTGGTGACTGCCAATGTACTGCTTCCTTTTGTCGGCAGGCATCACATCGAGGTATCCTCCTGACTCGTTCTGAATCACTCCAGCGTGAATGGCCGCTCGACAGATGCTGGATTTCTGGGGAAAAGAAATAGAAGTAAGGAAACATAGGCTATCATGATTTTACATGAAATCATCTGTATAATTCTGTGCTGAATCTGTCCTGTTTTCTAGAGAATCTGCACAGAGTTTTTTGTCTCCGGCCTAAATGTATCACCATCTTGAAATAATAAAAAAATAATTGAGCAATTCAAATCGTTCGGCAACTTTAAGTGACAATTTAAACAAAGAAAAAGATGCCCCTTTGAGAACAGGATGTTATACAGTACATGTAACAGCGCACTAACTTGTTAAATCAAAACACACAAGTTTGCAGTGTTGTTGCTGAAAATCACAGGTAATAATCTATTTAAAGTTTACACGTCATGTTTCAGGGCCCTGGTGTTCTGCTTACTGGCTCACTGGCTCTGATTATTATTTGTTGTATCTACGCTGACCATGTGGGCCGAGAAGATTTTACACAGCAGATATTTAGAGGTGTCATAACAAGAAGAAAAGAAGAAGAAGAAAAAAACATACCTGTAACTAACAACATTAATCTAGGCCGGATTTAATTTATGTTTAACATCTTTAAAGTAATAATCTCGAAGATTTCCATTTAAATAAATGTTAAATGTTAAGTCTCTATCTATCGTTGAATGAGGTAACACAATGGTGATTGAGCCTATGGCCCACTGATGAAAGCCTTTGCATTTGCAGTATATAGTATTATTATGGACTGGGTGTCTGTGGCGACTTTTGCAAAGAAAATCTCAAGTCCGGCGCTCAGTTAGTGACGCGTTTTCCATCAGCCAGCAGTGGTTGGTCTGCCAGAGAGGGTAGGCGGAGCTAAGCGGCTGCTTTTCCGGTCTCTGCAAGTGTTGTGAGTAAACAGTAATCTACTATGGCTGAACAAACAAAGAAAAGATCGATGACTACAGATACAACTTCAACAAGAAGTGAAAATCCAAAGAAAAAGAAACAAATTGGACGCTCAGATGAAGGCAAACAGTCTAAAAAGGAAAGCGACCATCAGCAAGTAAAATCAAGAGTTACAACCGGAGCCAACCGTGGACGTCACACATGCGACACTGTCTGGATATCTGGGAAGTGTGCTCCAGCAATTCCTGTTTACCGGCACAGGTGCCGCCAAAGAGAACAAAACTGAGATCTTCGAGATTCCAACAAGTAAATAGTTTGATTACTCATTAGTAAGTACTCAATCCATCTTTAATAATGTTATTACACCTGTGCTATAATAAAGTCAGAATGTCATCTTTGAAAAAGATCTATTGTTTTACACAAATGGCGGTAAGGGTCGATGACAAGGATGCAAGAACTCACATCTGAGTAGTATTTAGTCCCAATGACTCGCACTCGACTGTCACGTAAACAGTTCCTGGGACAATACAACCTGAAAAAAAAAACAAAGCTCACTTTAGGTCAAAGATATTTTCAGTGCACACTCTGGAGTAGTAACAGTAGTGTTTGATGTCTTAAAAGACAAGATATCTGGAGGTCAAAATAATCTCAATGGTTGGATTGTTAATAAAAGGAAAGTATAACATGGTAAAGCGTGTGAAGTATAATGTCAAGTATAACTGCAAATATGCACATGGCAAATTCTGTAAATGCTATTTTGCCTTCACATTAAATGTAGGGAGGTACGATATTATCGGCACATTATCGGTATCTGCAGATTATGGCTTGAAAATGACATAAACATGTGCCTAATATTTCGGTATCGATATCGGCAAAAAGGGTTGGTTAAATATCAGCATATCGGATATCAGCAAAAAATCTAATATCGTGCATCCCTAATTAAATGGTTAGCAGGGTAGCTAAGGGTATCTTAGCCCACTTTGTATTTAGGCTAGTTTTTCTACTTTGAATTTGGAGGGTCAAACAGCTGACCTTTATTACTTAGTATGACTGTGGCTGCTTGGCTGAATGCAAAGCGTGACCTTACCTGGGACAGTGTCGTACAGGTTTCTTAAAGGGGCAGAAAAGAGCCACGGTGGTATCACATGACACTGCCTTGACTGAGAGAAGAAATGGAAGAGCAAAATGACCCAACAGTGTTTCTCTACACAGACAATATTTTACTGTATCTGTATCCTTAAAGCGACATATATCGTATTTACCTGGTACTGTGTCTATTTTGAAGGAATTGGCACTCCTGTTCTTCCTGTGAGGTGACAGCAAAGTTATATTAAAGGGCGTTAATAAACATCCAGGCCATATGAAACTTTGTTTAAATGAAACCTTAATACAGAGACTGATCCTTACCCAAGTGACTGAATCCCATTCTTGTATGACTTGGTGAATTGTTGTTTTCTGCCCAGTCTGGTGACATCCAGCCACCCTCCATCATTGTCAATAACACCCGAGTGTAAAGCCGCTCCACACACACTAGATTGCTGCAGTAAAAGACATAACACATACATGTTATATGTCCATGGAAACAAAGGTTCAGGTCCATTTTAAAACTATATTCAGACAATTATAGGTGCTCATTCACAGTCCACTTTACAGTACAATATATAACTGTTGGTGGTGGTAATTTACCATGTCATAATATCCGGTCCCAACTACTTTTCCAGGGCTGTCAAGGCAGCCAGGTGGACACTCATATCTGTGGACAGGAACAACAGTAAATAGGTCAATCTGTGCTTTTAGTATGAGCACATAATTCACCATTTCCACACGGTGGCCTTTTTCTTCTGACGTCATGCTCAGGGTGTTGAGCTGTACTACTGCGTTCCTAGTTTTAATTCATTAATGTAGGTTATCTGACAAACTGTTTAATGAGCAACAGAATCGACAGTAAGTAATAAAAACCCAGAGGGACACCACGCAATATTTCAACATTTAATTCACATTTGATAACCCATTAGCTACTTTTAGCAAACAAGTTATGCTAGCATTCTTCCTTGCTCACATTAGCTAGGGATTAACATTAACTCAGTACTTAGCATTATGTTTGCTTGGAGTTTATTGCTATTCTGTTGCATCACGCAACATTACCAAATAATTATGTTACCTTTCAGCTACCTCCTAGCTTACATATATAGTAGCCTTATCCTTTAAATGCTAACCTTAGCTGTTGTCTGTTCATAGCTAATGCGTTATCAACATAGACTGTATAGACAGATGGACATGACAGCTCCCTAAAAGTGATGCCAAAACCTCTCTATCGCCCCCTGCTGACTGGCTGCAGTATAGGTCATAAAGCTGTTAACAGATGGGACATGAGTCAAACTATAAAATCAAAATACACATGGTTTCTGTCATTATAGTTAGTTCTTATCATGCTGATTTACGTCCAGGTGTTAATTTTTCTGACAAGTTTAGTTTTAATTAGTTATTTGATGCTGTAAAAATGATGACTGACAGCTTTGTTGACAAATACGACTCCTGCAGCCGATAAGAGTAGAGGAGGGACGGCGAGAGGAGACGTAACTAAAACAATCACTACAGTCATTGAAGTTTACCTATCTGTGAACGCCTGCTTCAGACCAACACAGTTAAGTTAAGCGTGTGTTTTGGTTAGCGGAAGTGGCTACAGTGGCTCCACCTGCCGATCTCTACTGTGCAGCTCTGGCTCCAAATGACATCACCATCGCAAGATAGCAGCGCCCGTCACTTGGGGTATTTTGACTTCAATTTCGTGCAATCAGAGCAGATGGAGTGTCATCCATCTTCTGTATACATACAGTCAATGATTATCAAATAAGTTGTTTTAACTTGAAATAAGGACAGATTTCCCTCCAGATTTTTTACCATCCATTGTCTTTTTAGTCAACCAAGAAGCCTTGAAATGATAATGATTTGTTACTTACACTAAATTTATACGACAACTTGGAACACAGGTGTACAACAATATTAAACTATTTGAGCGTACCACCCTGAGCATGCTGTCAGATGCTATCAAATATTTTCCAGAATTAGAATAATTTGAAATTCAACGGTTGCAGTGTCACCATTTCCCTCATCATTTACCTGTTACAGGTGGTCCCCTTGCACTGATCTCTCAGCTTAGTCTCACACTCCACCTGTTGGCCTAAAATCCCAAACATACAAGAGCTTTTCACGACCTCATTTGAATAATAGACATAAAGTTTAGTCTTAAAGTTACAGCATTCAGAGACATGTATTATTTGAGGGGCAGTCCTTACACATCTGCTCTGTGCTGACAACCAGGTTTCTATCCAGGTTGTCATTGGGGGAGGGGTCTGGTGTCTGGGCCCGGGGCCGGGGCTGGGGTTGGGGCTCCCTGTCCCTCACTGGTTCTGGTTCAGGCTCGATGTAGTTGGTCTCCTCGATCTCAGGAGCTGGACGTCTGTCAACGCCCCCATCTGGAAACATGAATGCCAGATTGTCATTGTGTCTCAAACACACTGGGTTTATGACTCAATATTAATATGGCAGTTTAGATTTGTAAATGCTACACTGGGCATAAAAACCATGACAGGATAACCAGTGGAAATATCCACAATGTGTTTGTTACACTACTAACAGCTCTGACTATCTGTGGATGGGTACAAAGGTATGAAAACCACTACTTTGTCAGTAACGCACCTTTGTAGCAGAGATTGTCCCTGCAGCCTCCAGCATAGCTCGCTGGACAAGCAGAACAGGGGGCTCCATATTTGTATGGAGCATGACCCCACCAGTTTCCCCTAGAAAAAGAACACAATTACAGGGACATTGTTGTTGTCAATGGTCGGTAAATTATTTTATGATCTCAAAAGAGTACTCCATTCGCATCATCTCCAGTTTTATACCGTTTTGATTTCAACAATGCTGTTCCAGTGCTGCTCACACTATGATTATAAATCACACCCAACCTAGATGATAAAAAACATCCACTGCAGCAAGATAAACAACAAACTTTACAAAGTTACTTTAAAAGGAAACTAAGAAGTACAACATAGTATTTTTTTGTAGCGCGTGATTAGCAAGTTGTTCTAGCGCAAAAATGATATTGAGCCGAGAACCGGGCTGTCTTTGAGCAGGGGAGTGAAGGGAAACAAAGAGTGAGTAGTGAGAGAGTAGACATCCTAATCACCTTCTTGCTCTGGTGCTAACTTTACCAACAATACATATTCACTCAGAGATCAAGTTGTGTATGTAACGTATTTTAAAGCTGCTTGCCTCAAACAGACATCAGAAGCAGCTTGTCTGGTATGCTGACGTCTTTCTAACTTTGCACCCTGAACTTATTTAAATTTTCCAAGTTGACTCTAGAGACATCACTTGAGACATCACACAGCTACCTCTGGGGTCACAAAAGGCTTTATACTACTATTTTTCTCGCCTGCAATAGCACTGTAAGAGCATCCATATATACATTCAGGATTTTAGTTAGGATTTCTTTTATGTGAGGGAAATGTGTCACATGTTATAAAACAAGGAGGAAACTTACGGTGGAGAGTAGTTGCAGACCAGATAGACCGCTTTGGCCCAGATCATTCCCCACACGTTCATGTTGTAACACACATTGATGGCACAGCCGATGCGATTGCTTGTCGCCCACACTAACTGAAAATGAACATACACAAACCAAAGAAAATAAGCAATAATGATAAACTAGTGAGATGGTCCAACACCACCTGTGGATCCGTGCTCTCATTGGAGGCCAAATCAGTGAAAACACTTCTTTAGCTATGCTCCATTATATATAGAAGTAGGGTTTTAAAGGCCTTAAATTATACAAAAGAGTTACAAACCTTTAAAGACATAGAAAATAAGCCATTACCTGAGTGTAGTGAGTACAAACAGGTCCAGAACATCTGAATGGGCAGTGTGGATTACACTCCTGGGAGTAGGGGTAGCTGTAGTACCTGACCTCATCATACCAGGCCTGGACATGGAAGGTCGGGGGCCGGTCCCTAAAGTAATTGTAAAGCTGTTATACCGTATCCTTTTATTATATCGCCAAGAAGAAAAAAAAAACGATTAAAAATAATAGTAATAGTAGTAAGTAAAGTAATATATAGACGGCTCAAAGGCTAAGTTAATGGCAAAGTTACCATGGAGCAATAAAGGAAGGTAACAAAAGAGCAACAAAATACATCCACTCTGAGCACAGGTTAAATATGTTTAGGGTTGCTATCACTCTGCTGTGGAAAAGCTTGGTATATATTGTAACACACAAAATGCTCTTACTCTTCTAATGATATCATTGTATAAAACATAATTTGACTGACACCCTCCACTTCGTTGTACATACACACCTGCCCCAATGTGCTCCAAGGTTTTGGCCTATTTGTGTTAACATGTGGCTCGGTCCATGTTCCCATCTGCAGCTATGTGCCCAGTGCTCTGCGCTCCTCTCTAACTCATAATCCCACACCTGGGAAGAGCACACACAAAAAAACAAAACACAACAAATCTCGGTTAAAAAGACATTTGCCTCTGGATAGATCTTAGAGGGTCAACTCTGAAGGTCAGCAAGGGTGAGTGGCTAATGTTTTTAAGCTGGCAGCTGGAGCATTAAGTAATATTAGCTTACTCTTGAGCTCCAGGTGAGTTTTCTTCGAGAGCAGCTTAGCCGCCGACAGATGTTTGCAGACCTGTAACTCCACTCTGGATCACCCTCATGATTGAAGTGGGCTAAGTGGCCACTTACTGTAGTTACGGCTTTAATTGCTACTCATTACATTTTTTAGATATCTCTTCATCCTCTTCAAGGGGAGCTAAACCATAAATTCCACTGAAACTAATCTGAAAGTAACCTCACACACTCAAGGCAATGTGAACCTGAAAGATGAACCTGCTCTTTAAAGCGCAGTGGCTGTACGCATGCTCCTCGCAAATTTAACACAGTATAGTCAAAACTAGGCCTCTCCTATTAAACACACACGTTCACTCTCTTACACACAGACACATACGTGAGAGAGGAGGGAAACAGAGAGGTAGCACCTCCACCACATCAACTTGCAGCTTTGTGCTACTATCCAAATGTGGTTGTTTCATAGCTTGTTTCCAGTAAGTTTTGGTCTAATAAAACAAGCGGAGACTGAAAAAGCTGACATAAAAGTGACCAAAACAGAGAGTGTCTGTGCTACCTTACTGTAAAAATACCTGAAAACAATTCAAACACCTCATGGTTCTAATACAAAGCAGAAAAACAGACCATGAGTGGAGGACTGAGCGATTCAAATGTTGCGTCAAAGTTAATTTACTGTTGACTTGGTTGGGGACGGAGAAGAATAGGCGCAGTGTGCTCTGCTGTTGGCATTCTGTTTGGTTGCATTACGGCTATCACACATCAAAACTAATAGGATAATGCTTTAGTGTGGGGTTGTAACTGCTCTGATTGACCACCATAATGTGTTCCATATGTTTGGTAAGGCTAACACACTGTGCCCACTGTTGCCCACTCACTGTGGTGCTGCTTACTGTTCAGGCCTGACTGAGAAAGTGATATTTTGACTCTTTACTTCTTTGGCCATGATCCAGCTGTGGCCGGGAATAAACACTGCACTGATTTTTTGCTCAAACCTCCTGCATGGTTGCCATGTGATCCTAAATATTTCCATGATCAAAATCTTATATTGCTCTTGTTAGGTGGAATCATATTTATCAATCATATTTAGGTGATTTTATATATATTTAACTTTAGGTAAAATATTTTTCTGTGAGCATAAGTCTACAGAAAACAGCTGTCTACAGTCAAACAGCACTCAGGCCTGAATGGCACTGCATTAGAGTAATGTCAGGGGCTGCATTGGTGGGAATGTGTTGCTAAAGCTACCATAAAGACCAACAAAGACTTATGAACTAAGAAAGCATTTTGGCCTTTACCAACTTGGACTTTTGGTGCTAAAAGTGCCCATATTTAAAGAGCAGCTCCAGTCATGCTTTAAGACATGCTTGAAATAATAAATTGTGTCTGATATGTTTTTTTATTGCAAAATATGTTTAATTACCTCATAAAAATCCTCCAAAGGCATCTCCTCCTTCTCCCTCATAAAAAATCCCAGAATCTGCATAGTCCCTGCCCACTATGCAAATTTACAACCTTCCCCTCTGTCGCGAAAACAAAACACGTCTCTGCCGTCGTTTAGTGGCAACTTGTTGAAGCTTAGCTAGCTTGAAATGTAGTAATTAGTAGTAGTAACCTTAACGTTAGTAGTCAGTAGTGAGTTTGCAAAAATTACGATGACGGTTACAGCTGGCTCGCTCATCGCCGAAGTGGTTCTATAGGTTACACCTAATGATATGCGTTGCGTCACCCCGTCCATTAACAGGATTGGCTCCTTAAGTTTGTGACGTCTCAAACCTGCCAATCTGAAAACGTGTTGTTCAGCCTGTCCTTGGTACACTGCAGTTTGAAAGCAGACAGGCCCAGCCATGGAGATGACTGCTTATGTTGTCCCTGATATTTCTTGTAGCACATGAAGAACACCACATGGAGATGTTTACAAGGTTACACACTTGATTTGCACTAGAGGGGGGCTTTCAAAGAAAGAGTGGATTCATTGCTTCACCTCTATAGTCACCAGCCAATCACAAGTAGCCACACCCTCAAGTATACCCTACTTTACTTTTGTTAAATTTACAAAATGCACATCACACTTTATTGAAAAAGATTTTAAACTAGTAACCATAAACTTATAAGGAAAATGTTCATAAGGTAATATATCAACTGACAAGTAAAGTCATTCCCCCTCTGGTTTCATACAATCAGACTACTTTTTGCAACCAGTGGAGTCGCCCCCTGCTGCCATTAGACAGAATGCAGGTTTAAGGATCTCTCGCATTGGATTAACTTTTGAGATAACGTCCACTTGTTAGATACAATCTATGGTAAATCCACCGTTGAGGGCTTACCAGACAGTGAAAATGAACAGCAGATTGTAACATCATGAGGATAATCATGGTTAAGTAATCATAATATACCTGAGTCTCAGCTACTTTGAGGGAGACAGTAGATTTACCTTGTTCATGTTTGACTAGAAGTCACCTGAGACATGAGTATGATTAAGGCATACCTGGGGCAATATCCATATCTGACGTCCTATCTGAGTTCTGATCAGGACCGGACCTTGTCTTTCTCAGCTGAGGATCTGAGTCTGATTGAAGCTGTCTCTTGTTGCGGGTCTTGGAAAGGAAAGTTTATTCCAGGTAGCTGTAAAGCATGCTCCGGTCAATCCCCAGATACAGGGAAAACAATGCAGACTCCACCCTGGCCTTAGATCAGTGGCTGAGATATTTTCCCTTGCAGGGTTACTTATGGGCTCATGGGAGTTTGGTCATCCAGTCTACATGAGTTTTGTAGACTTGGAGAGGGACTACAATCCCTATGGACGGCACTGTGGGTACATGGGATACCAGGGCCATTGCTAGGAGCCATCCAGTCAGTGTATTACCAAAGTGAGATTTGTCTAGTGCGCCGGTTTAGCTCAGTTGGTAGAACAAGAGCCCCATGTGGCAAAGTTCTCATCATATTAGCCCCAGGTTTGTTGGTGCATGTCATCCCCACTTTCTCCTCTCTACATTTACTGCGAGTCTTCAGCTGTCCTATCAAATAAAGGCAAAGGGCCAAAATAATGATATCAAAAATGAGACTTGTGTCAGCAAAGTCAAACATGTTCCCGGTTGGCGTTGGCCTACGCCAGGGTCATTGTCTCGATTCTGTTTGTGACAGGATCTCAAGGATGTCAAGGTTTTAGGACCTCAGTATATCACCTCTGCTTTTTGCTGATGATGCGTTTCTTCTGGCTTCTTCAGACTGTAACCACCAGCAGGCATTGGTGCGGTTTGCAGCTGAGTGTGAAGCGTTTTGGGTGCAAGTTGGCACCTCCAAGTCTGAGGCCATGCTTCTCGGCTGGTAAACAGTGGATTGCTCACTCCAGGTGGGGAGTGGGTTTCTGCCTTAAGAAAAGGAGTTCAAGTATCTCTTGGTCTTGATCACAAGTGAGGGAAAAGTAAGGGACGCTCAGCCCATCTTTAGAGATGAGAGTTAGGAGCTCAGACATCCTGCGAGGCGAAAGAGTATAGCCCCTACAACTTTATCTAATTAGGATGCCTCCTGTGTGCCACCCTTTGGCGGTATTCCAAGACTAGGAGAAGACCCAGGGTTGACCCAGAGCTCATTGTAGAGATAATTGTATAATGTAGACTGGGAACGTCTCAGGATCTTCCAGGAGGAGCTGAAAAACAGTTCTGGGGAGCAGGGACATCTCGGCTAACTTGGTTAGCATGCTGCCACCACGACCTAGTCCCCAATAAGCGGAGAAAATGGATGGATGGATGTTAAAAAGTAAATTCTGTAACTTTTTTGAAATCAACACATGGACAAGCACTCCGGCTTCAAATACGGAGAGGGTTCTGTTAAACTTTATCTGCCTTAAAACATGTTCAGACGACACCTCGAAGCATACTGCACCCTTAACCCTTCCTATAGGCAGTACTACCTACTGCAATGCCCACGTGTCACTACTTTATGGGTTAAAACGAAATTTCAGTTCAGCACAAAGTATTGCACTGAAAAAAATCTACAGCGCTGACTAATGATCTCTGCCAGCTCATTATTCTCTCTAAGTTCTTGTTATTCTTCAACCTCAATTATCCGGCAGAGAGGAAGATGGACTGCGCGCCAGCCTTTGGAGAAAGGTCACAGAAACAACTCCTTTTGCATTCCTAAAAGCATTAAGTACCCAAAATACAGACCCATTTCCAGCCATCTGTCAGGACCACCTCTACTGCACAGCTCAGTGTACAATGTGCAGTCTTACAGCAGTGGATTCTTCAGCTCTTTCCTTTGCTGTTGGAATTAAGAGTATGTGAAATGCATCTTTATAATGCTTGTAACCTACAATGAAAGTGGTTGACATTATGGGAATATTGGTGTTTCGGGAGAATCTTCTGCACAATAGGTGCATGCTTTAGATTTTAAAATGTAACAGTGCTTTTAAGACCTTTGTTGAATTTCCTTTCTATGAAATGAAGGAGTCAAAGCTGCAATGAAGTGTAGCCCATCTGGCCTCCAAATCCTGCAATCTGAAAACCAAATACTTAGTCCCGGCCTTACCACATCATTATCATCAGTAATAGTATCCCTTGCTAAAGAAACACTGGATTAGTGTGCATAACATGCATTTACACCACCATGCTCCACACTTCAAACAGCCAGGCCTGACACGTTTCAAATAGATTCACTGCTATGGCACCCAAAATGAGATGTGTGGAGGATCAAATAAAGGATAACACCAGTCCTGGCCAGGGTTTGAGTGAGCTGGGATGGATGGGGAGAAAGGAGGCAACAGGACTGAGTGAAAGGGTGAAGGAGGAGCTTGTGGGGCTAAAGATGAAGAGAGTAAAAGAGCAAGGCAGGAGGAGAAATAGAGTGATAGAGTAAGGAGACGCAGAGCAGGAAGGGAGGGAGGGAGGGCAGGAGGGTTGAGGTGGAGTGGAGGACAACACTGCGGGGGTGAAAGCTGGACATGAGCCAGGGTCAGCGAGGGCGGGAATGCAGGAGGCAGAAGGTAGAGTTAGCCAGATGGGGGCTTTGGTTTGCAGATCTTGTTCCGTCTGTCTTACCCTGAGAACTGTGCTGTCTTTAGCTGACAGAGCTGCTCTGGCAGAGTCAGAAAGTTCCAAACTGATGTAGTGTCAAATGTCCTTGATTCACAGAACCATCTGTTGTATTCTAACAGCAGTTCTAACATTTACTAAGATTATGGATTGTTTCACCTGTATTGAAAATTGTCGCTGGCGGATTAGGCAGCTAGGTAGCTAACGTTAGCTCCATGAATTTTAAAAAACCCGGATAACTGCTGGCTTGCTGTAATGTTTTCAGTATTGTTTTATAATCGGATGTTAATCTGCACAAAGCCTACTGAAACTATGGAAGACATGGTTCTTGACTTAAGCCCCGTTTCTACCAAAAGACCTCAAGACTTTAAGTCCTATAGGAGCTACTTTTCAAGGGATTAAAGGGTTCCTCCAACCCGTTCTTGTCTGCCTTCCACAGAGGTCCAAAGACACATGATGATTAGGGAAATCCAACCCCTTAAGTCCCTGTATTTTCAGGGAGTACTACACCCTAGTGGGCATCTTTTGGTGGTAAAAACTCATTATAAGACTTATCTCACACCCTGGTCTGTGTGGTGGAAACGCTGTGAGGACCTCCTGATGTCCCTCGGGTTAGAAACGCAGCTGCAAGCCCCTTTTACACTGCCAGTTTAAGGCGGGATTGTTACGCCTGTTACATTTCATCTTCTATTTCAAACACACAGATGTGGAATGGTAGGGCGAAGGTAGGTCGTTCCACCTCTGAGCAGGCATCAGATGTAGTAACAGAAGTGTAACAGAGGCCAAATGGCGTCTGTGTAAACGGTGGAGCTGGCATGGCGGAACAGCGCTGTGTGGGTGTGTATTGTTTGCACCTCGCGCACATATTAGCTCCTTTTACACTGCCAGTTCAAGGTGGGATTATTACGCCTCTGTTACGTTCCGTCGGAGGTAGTAACAGACAGAGCTTCTAACATTAGCCTATACAGATTAATAATATCCAAGAGCCGCTTTAACGTGAGGATGTACAACACAGCTGTGCTCAAAAACCAAACCAAGTCAGTAAGGATGTGTTGTTAGTAACTTCAGGTTACTAATACTAGAACTGCTTCATAATCTAAATAACAGAATGTATGCATGGTAGAATACTTCTGAAAGATAAGATGTAACCCAATGTGATTTACCTGCAGGACAGCCAGCTGTGTCCTCAACACTCACCATGTACTCCATGTTGGAGGCAGGAGGGTGGACCTCACCCCGCAGCTTGTTGTGCAGGTTCAGGATGAGGTGCATGTCTCCCTCGCTGATGGCCCTCCTCCCTCTCGACCTGGCCCTCCACCACTCCTCGTCCTTGTCGCTGTACTTGTCCAGGATGGACTCGAGTCGTGTGGAGTTGGTGAGGACCGTGGACAGGACAGTCTGGGTCAAACACAGGAACAAGCTTGCCACTCTAACCCAGCCCGGGAAAGGAAGAGGCCTCTTCATGACGGGGGAAATACTGCTGCTGAATGAAGAATACTTTATGTTGCCTGCAAAACAGAGAGAGTGCATAATAGAGGTGTATATCTTGAATTTAAATGTCCAGACTAAGAACAAAGTTTCCATGCAGCTTTTGCACCAATGCACAGCTCACTATAAGCTCATTATTTGGCCCTCTTTTAAATTTTTCGTCAGTGTACATATTCATTTTCTCCCTTCTTAGCAAGCCCTACCCTACAGCATCACTATATTAGGGCCCAAAGGCACCTTGAATCTATCCTCTGTCTCTGTTTAATAATGCTGTAATTATAGGGGACTTCCCTTCAAACACTAATACAGCTTTCAGCAGTCTGAGTGCATCTGCAGGTCACTGCATCACTTCGCACAGAAGGACCAGTGTAAACTGACTTTTCACATGTCCTGTTGCAGAGCACGAGATTTAGTGCGCATGCGTCAATTACTGCACTGTGTGTGCTATCATGCATCGCAGGAGTAGGCTCGCAGTATTTTAATTTGTGAGTTAAAAAAGTTTCAGATGACACCACACGTCTTCTTTTATTGATCCCTTGAAAAAAACTCCATTGATATTTTTTTTGTAGAAAAACTAGTTCCAATGAAAAAGAATCTTAAGTAATAATTCCATTTTAGGTCTATTTTTTTAAAGAAAAAGGGAGATAACACGCTAACCCTAAATCCTAATCTAGTAATTATTATTTAGCAGGAAAGAAAAGTGAAATTTTACCTTTCAAATTCTGCCAAACTGATCAAAATAGCTCCCAGGTGCAATAGTCCAGATGCCACAGCGTTAAAGGTATTGCAGAGGGACAGTTTTCCAACCCAGAGAGCTTTTAATTCCATCCATCACACAAAATGAGTGCAGGCAGTCAGTTTTCTTTGAGGCAGTACATCCACGCTGGAGGACAGAGAGCTCAGAAATGTCTATAGGTAGCTGTTGAATTCCTCAGCTCGCTCTGTGCGCTACAGGCTGCATAGGACCACTGCTCATTTTGCGCTTATATGCCAAATTTGCGCTTAGCAACGCGCAACGCACAGGACCACGCCTCCACAAACCCTCTTTCTTCCCCTTACCGCACCCCCCACCTGACACACACACACACACACACTCAAACACACACTCACAGACCAGCAGGAATCTGTTGGAACTCCAGGGTTGATCTATTTGAGGAGGCATCTGATCGCACTAGAAGTGACGTGAGGGTAAACTTGTGGATGTTATGAGAGCAGCCCACTCCTGTTACAAATATGACACATTTTGCTTACTTTTGCAGGTTTGTTGTTTAACAGGAAGACACAGTCAGACTTGCAGAAAATAGGCTTCAGTCTATATATCTAAGGCACTGTGAGGCCATATAAGGCCGCCTAATGGACACAATAACTGTGAAGTCTCAATTGTGTTGGTTTACTGTATCACAAAGTACGAGCACACAGTTTACGGTTACATCTGTAAAGAAAAGATATTGTAGAATTCTTTTTTTGTTAATTTTGCACAAATGCATCCCGTTCATGAGCATCTGTGACTGGTGCCTTTCCCTGAACTTGTCTGGGATCACATCAGGCTTTCTTGCTGTGTGAGAATGAGGCAGCAGCCAGCAGGGTGGCCCAGTATTCCCCTGTGACACGACCACAAAGCACTGATTCATCTGCCTTTACATACACTAGAAGATTTTTGAAACTTTGTAGGCTCTGCGTACGTATGCTCGCTCTTTCCTCTTTCTTTGAATCCTCTACATGCTCTGGTCAGACTGTCGATCAGCACAAAAAAAGACTGTTTCTTTTAAATTGTCTTTCAGGGACAAAGGAAACAGTCGGAGCAGGCTACGGTGGAGAAATGTAGAATTTGTAGACAGGGACCTGGATTTTAGGGATGAACAGTAGTACAGTTTGTAATACGCTTGTAGTCATAGTAATATTGACCAGTCACGTATCAGCAGGCTGCCGCATATGCAGGAAAAACAGTCCGTATGGAGAGCAAAAGCAGGCGGAACTGCGCCAACACCCCAGCTCGCATCAGCATTCACGTGGTGATGATTTAGGTTCCTATTGCGCTCTATAAACGGACATCCGCATTAAGTTCAGCTAACAATCTGTTCTAGATCTAAAATTCAACTTGAGATAAAGAAAAGTCTTGACAGGAAGTCGTTTATCGCTAACCGCTGGCTACACGCCCAGCATGTTCACTGTTTTCCCCAGAGGCTATATCGTCGTCAGACTTTAGCTATGGGATCTGAGATTGCAGAGGAGATAATGCGTAAAAGATGAGAATAAATAAATAAAGATACATTATGAAGAGGTTGGGCCATATTTATGTATGGCTTGAGACATTGATGGCAGATTTCACGCATGAAACCTGGACTCCAGTAATTTACTCAGAGAGAATTAGAAAAATGTTTTGCAGTGCTAAAAATGCTTTGCTGTTTGCCAAACAGATATAATGACATTATTTCAGCACGATTCTCTCTCTCATACTTCTACAGGCGGTTTTTCCGGTGACTGAGAACTGAGGAGGTCAGTTTATTAAAGGGTCCATGTCTTTTGAATGGATATTCTCATATTTTCATGGGTTTCACCTATCTGGATGATTATTGTTCACAGTGAAAAAGTGAAAACTGCATAATTTTGTGTTTTTCCAGAATTACATTTTTAAAAAGGTCGCCTCTGAAATGGGTCTTCAGAACAGCTGCAGGTTCTATTTCTTCTACCATGGACTGTATAAAAAGATGGCCGACATGATAGCTCCCTAAAAGTGAAGCCAAACTCTCTCTAACGCCTCCTGCTGACTGGCTGCAGTATAGGTCATAAATCCCGCCTCCTCCATGTTAACAGATGGGACATGAGTCAAACTATAAAATCAAAACACACGTCAAATAAATCTTTTTCAAACATGGTTTCTGTCATTATAGTTAGTTATTATCATGCCGATTTACCTCCAAGTGTTTCTGACAAGTGTATTTTTAATTAGTTATTTGATGCTGTCAAAATGATGATTGACAGCTCTGTGGACAAATCCGGCTCCTGCAGCCGATCTGTTCTGGATTAGCAGCGTAGAGGACGAATGGCGAGAGGAAATGTAACAAAAACAGTCACTACAGTCATTGAAGTTTCATACCTGTGAACATTAACCTCAGACCGACACAAAGAAGCTGTTATGGTGTTAAACACGCTGGTGTGCTGGATCCCTGCTGTTTTTTCGGTAAGTTAAGTGTGTGTTTTGGTTAGTGCAAGTGGCTACGGCAGCGGCGCCTGACGATCTCTACTGCGCAGTCTCTGTCTCCAAATGTCGTCACCATCGCAAAATGGCAGCACCTATCACAGGGGCTATTTTGGCATCACTTCCTAAAATGGGAGCAGATGGAGACGCGTCATCCATCTATATATACAGTCATTGGTTTCTACGTAGAACCTTGCTTTCGCTGAAATCGACTAATCGTCATTCACCATCATTCACCTCCAGCTGCCTTCTTGCACGAGCTTGTAGTCAAGATTTCAACTTACCATCCCGATACTTCCTGGTGATTCTGTCTTGCGTATAACAGGCAGAATAACCGATCCCAGAGCAGCCATGTTTTCTACAACTTGAGTGACAGTGCAGTGCGGCTGCTGGGGGAAAGACTACGCCGTCACTCCAAATGCTGTCAGCCAATCGTGGCTAAGGTCTAACCTTTGGAATGGCAAAACGTCTTGTTTGTTTCAGGAGAAGGAGATGCTCCAGAAAATAATGACATTAAAATATGTATACAATTTTAAAAACAAAACAAACTTTACCAACGTGATTCAAAAGCACATTAGAATAATAGAAAATTGATTGCATTGCTTAAATATGTCCCCTTTAAAGGTTGACATCATGGGTGTTTAAAAAGACTCAGCAGTGTTACTGGTTTTATTTATCAATACTGATATTTAATGCAATATATTTCTCATTTTTTAAAATGGTATTAGTATAAGTTAAATTTGCCTTGCATGCAGAGAGTCAAAATTTTACCTAATCATGAGTGATTGCTGTGCGCACTTAAAGGCCAGATAGAACTGATATGATTTGGTGATGGTATAGTCTGATTCCATGATATTTTCAACATTACAGATGATATTTGCTGGATCTCTTTTACAAGCATCTGCTGCCCCCTCTTGGATAAATAATTGACTTACATTCATTTTTTCTTTTAGCAAAACCTCCAGCAGGTGGTGTCCAACATTGAGCAATCACACAAGAGACAAGTTGTGCAGCTGTCTGGCTGTGTCTCTGCAATTCAGATTCAGAAAAAGAATTAACCACTTTGTGTGCATTCATACAAGGACATGTAACAGTGCGCATGCACTATGCCTTACAGTATCTTAAAGGAAATAAATTATACGACCTAAAATTGTCTGAAAAAGCATCTCGATCTGAGGTTCTGAGATTATACAGCCAAGATATCATCGTCATTGGAAGATGTCTACGAAATGTTAAAACTAGGGCATGTTTGTACATAGAGAAGAGTTAAACCTCCGCTGGCTGCTGCTTCCTATAACTCTCTCCACCGATTTCCAGAAAGGTTTAATTCTTTTTGATATTTGTGGTGTTGCTGTTTCAGTTAAACCTAAAATTAAAGCAAACTGAGCCAAGAATAGAGAATCAGTACACGTCTTATCTGTCTGCTGGCAATATTTCATGTACCTTTCAGTCATTTTCCCGTAAGTCCCACAAAAAGTAAACTGTCATTATGTTGCTTGGACTCAATCACTGTAACCTTTATTGACAACAAGGTTATGCAAACACAGCTATGTGCACGTCAATAAGTGGTCAAATGAGGAAATGATCAAACATTAGTGCAAGATTATTCCACAGACAGTCACACAGCTAAACGATCAGACGCTCACAGGCTGTTTTTTAGTTGACTTTTTTCGCAGCAATCTTCAAGATGGGGAACATGCAATGCCCTGCTGAAGATGCAGCCGCCTTGGCCTCTGTTGCTCGAGACATCTGCCCTTTCCCAAACTATAACACCAATCCTCATATTACCAACATGCTGTCCATCAACTCTTCACGTCACCTGAGGGACCACTACATGGCGGTGCAGTCCTCCCTGACCCCCAAGCAGCTGGAAGACTTCAACAAGGGCCTGAGGAGCACTTTCGGCAGGGAGGGCAAGGTCACTCTTGGTGGGGTGGGGGTAGTGGCCCTGTCCCTGGCTGTGCTGTTTGACACCCTTGCGAAACGGGTGAAGGGAGAGTGGGTGTCAGACTCGGGGCCCATTCCGGGTTTGTTCTTGAAAGACCTGAGAGGGTTCTATCCGCTGCATGCCCACACAGTTAGCGAGTACCTGAGGCTGGTTCCCCACATTGCAAACAACCCCACCAGGATGAGAGAGGAGACAGAGAGGTAGGTACTGCAATGTGTGTTAAAGGGTTTTGACTTTGCAAAAAGAAAATTCAACATGTAATCTGTAAAAATTATATAGAATGTCATACATATTGTCTTTAAAGCCGTAAAGCCTTCGAGGGACTGCAGTTAAAAATGAGCTTCAAGCTAACTCTGGTTCTAAACAGGAAATGGTGACATATGTCTCATAATTTATGTCACCCCTTTAAAAGTAAAATGAAAACATTAAAAAAAATACGTTATGGCTCACCCCCATTTCATTCACAGAAGGATTTGGATTGGAAAATCTTTATTGTCCCCAAGGGGCAATTTGGTTTGCAACAGTAGCACACACAAGCAATACACATCATGAAAGACATAAATACAAGGCCAGGAGACATACATGTAATACACAACTCCCATGGATATCATGATAGATTCAAAGCCAACAGTCCTTGGTATATGTGCAATGGCAACAGTTTCTACAGCTTGTTTAAGACCCCAACTGCTGATGGAACAAATGAACAAAGATATCTGTTGGAATTGGCCCTCCGAGTGTAGACATCCTCCCTGTTGGCAGAAGTCTAAACTCTGCATGAAGACGGTGGTGAGGGTCTTCCAGGATGGCCTTTGCCTTCTGAGTGGCTCGAACATATATAGATGGACGACGTCTCCATCTGCTCCCATTGTACAAAAGTGATGCTAAAACAGCCCCCCTGATAGGCACAAACGTTTCCTTTTCTGTAAACAATGCAGCACACGACACTTGACAGGAAGTCGGTTATCGCTAACCGCCGTCAGACCATAGCTGATGGGAGCTGAGATTGCTAAGGAAGTGATAGAAATACTTCTTATTAATTCTTCAAAAACTATTGACATTAATTCCCTTATGATTTGGCATCAAGTCATTAGTTATGTCAGTCAGTATTTTCCTTTATTATTACTTTCCCGCCTCGCCCTCTTCAGAAAATGTGAGTAACAACATGAATAATTCTGCCCATACGCAAACTGTTCCAGGTTGTGTCTACTATTTCTCTCTCCACCACTGTGTCCTGCTTTTAAATTCAGTTTGTGAAGTGAAGAGTAAGAATGTATATCAAGTACATTATTCATGTTTGTACAGTGGTATGTTAGTTTGTGCATTTTCACATGTCTATGTGTATGCGTGTTTATCATTCCAAGGTACATGAAGCAGCTGATGACTGACGAAACGCATGTGGACGAGAGAATGAGGCAGCGCAACGATGACATCACAGGGGTCAACTTTTTGCTTAGGAATTTATTTCAGATGAGTTTGCGCATTCATCTAACACGTATAACCAACTCTACATTTGTATCTCAGACAATTAGTTTATTTCACGCTCTGAAGAAAAACCCAGTCCCTGTGGCGAACTCCACTGAAGCTGGTGGCGCTCACATAGTTAAGACCAGGAAAAAACGCATTCCTGCCCCTGAAAACTCTATCCTCTTCAATCTCAACTGTGATCCAGAGAGTGCCAGCAAAGACTTTTTAGATGTAACGCACAAATCAAAAACACAAGAAGCTTTTAGAAGATGTCGTCCATTCCATGGTCGCCTACCAAAGACATTGTTGCACTACATAGCCAGGCTGGTCTGGCTTGATGTCATCAACAACCCACTGGCTGATTTTCAACACAATAGTCCTTTTCTGATTCCTCAAAGAGAAGATTTTGATCTGAAGACTGATGCACTTCAGAAATGGGCAAAGTAATTCACTGGTGAAAGATGAAAAAGACAAAAAAAAAACTTTGAAAAAATGAACATACAAGTTAAAACTGATTAAACTTCTTGTCTGGCTATTTTTTATCCAGAGACTTTGAAACGATCTTTAAAGTCCAGGAAATATCAGACAAACAGAACTAAAAGAGAAATTAAGCTAAATCAAGATGCTATGGGGCTATGACGCGAAAGGAAGAGTTGAAATACAAACCTATTGGTTTTTAATAATTGGTTTTTTGATCAAGAATTGACAGGAATACATAGGCGACCTTGGACGGAATAGCCAGAATGTGAGCAGTCAAATGGATTTGAAATTACCAGATGATCTGATCTGATGCACATCTGACAACTTTTACTCCAAATGTTTGTGAGATTCTGTCCTAAGAAATGTATTTCTATGTGTGATGATTGTGTCGTATTGCTGGCTGTAAAACAAATTACCCCTCTGGGTTAATAAAGATATCCTTGATCCTTGACCTTTCTGTTTTTTATCTTTTGTTAGTTTCTGTTCGATTTGTGGAAATTATACACCAGCTACTTCTACTTACTGTCAAGGGGTCAAGTGTTTGTCAAGTTTGGGAAAAGCCTAGTGTAGTCTCTGTGTGTGATCTGTGTTTGCACAGAACAATTTGAATGTCTTCATAAATATACATTTAATGTCATTACCTTCTATGTCTATAAAGCCTGAAACAACTATCTACAAAATTTGTAAAACCTTAGTCGCACAGGTGTGGTCAGTTATTCTTTAGCAGACAGATTTATAAGTCTGTTAAGATATGGATAATTCAACAAGCTGAATAAAACCAAATATTATCCACTGTCTGCCTTCTGTTTTTTCACTGCCGAGGTCTGACCAAACAGGAATGTGATCGACGTCAGGGAGAAAACTAGAGTCAACATCGGCAGGGCATGCGAATCATGGAGACCTTCGATTGCTTTTGGGGATCAAAAGAGACCCACAACTTATTGTTGTCATAGAAACAAAACCCGCGTGGAGCGGTCTCTCACTGGGTGCAGCGTTTTTTCTCTCACAACACAAGTGCTTCATCCCAGCTCTCTCTGCCTGGCTATTGTGCACTAATGCTCGTGATGAGTTGCTGGTTCGCCGGCCAGTTAGGCAACGTAGCAAAACACCATAGTAGATAACATCGGCTAACTCACGCAGACTCCCGGGGCTGATCTGGCTGGTAATTGAGTAATTTGCCGTTTAGTTACGAGTTAGTTATGTTAGAGCTTGTTGGCTAACCTTAGCATGCTCGCTAACGTTATGACAACCAAAATACTATTTGAGTGTGTATGTCAGTGTTGTCAGTCTAGCTTGACAAATAACTTTGCCATCTAACATGATATTAACTTAGGTATTTTGAAAAACAGTGTTGATTTTGGACAACATGATGCCGGTCAATGAACACGTCTCGTCAGTGAAAAGCAAACAGAGCCGGTGAGTTCCGAGACTGAGCATGCTTAGTTTTGTGTGTCCTCGGCAAAAACCCCAGATGCTCATTCATGCGTATCCGGGCGAGCGCCTACAAGAAGGTTGACTGCAGTTCCCTCAACGGCCGACCGTGTCGCTAGGAATGAGTATTTTCTGAAAGTTACATATAGCCCCTTTAATTCATTCTCATTTGATTCTACATCCTAGATAAATACAGAATTTATACACAATTAAGAAACAAGTCTACAACTCGGTTGCAAAGTTGTCTTCTTCTACTGTTTCTGGCAGACTGCACACTTTTTTGCGTCACTGCCATCCCTTATTTATGGCCAGGAATCGCAACTACCATCGTCTAACTTTGAGACTCATCTTTGCTGTAGTCGGAGCCGGAGTAGATTAGATGCTGCCGTTACGCTTATGTGTCGCGCACGTTTGTCTGATGCTACAGTGTCGGTGTAGATTCCCAGTAATAACGATTCACCATGCAAACACTTAACCCTGGTTTACATAACAGAAGTGAGTTGAGTCTGGCTCCATGGATTGCAAAGTCTATCAGTCAGTTAACCTCTTTCGTCCTCCTGAAGTATCTCAGAAAGTTTGGCAAAGAGATTCATGATCCCGAGAGGATGTATTTTACAAACTCTGGTGACCCCCTGACCTTCCTCTAGACAGCAGGTTGACATTTTTCCTTCACTTTTCTTAGAGGGTCTTCATTAGGTTGAATACGGGATGGTCACCATGAAATTTGGCATTCGTGTTCCCTTCAGCATGAGGACAACCCTTAACCTTTCCTGTTTCGCCATCATCAGCCCACTTTTGTTATTTGTTTAAGGCTAAAGACCTGCGTCTTTGGCAGTTGGATGCAGTCACATGGGCAGCAGCTGGTGAATAATTAATAACAGAGTTTACGTCATGATCTTGCAGTATTAAATCGGTGGTGTCCGAGGACACACACACTCACAAAGAGCAAGCAGTGGGTGTAGGTTAAACTTTTTTACAAACAAATCTTTTACCCAGAAATTCACGCAAAGATGGGAAACTTTCTTTGTCCTGTTGATGACATATCTCACCTAACCTCTGTTGCTCGAGACATCTGCCCTTTCCCAAACTACCACCCCAGTCCTCTTTTTAACAACATGCTGTCCATCAACTCCTCACTTCACCTGAGGGACCACTACAAGGCGGTGCAGTCCTCGCTGACCCCCAAGCAGCTGGAGGACTTCACCAAGAGACTGAGGAGCACTTTTGGCAGGGAGGGCAAGGTCACTCTTGGTGGGATGGGGGTAGTGGCCCTGTCCCTGGCTGTGCTGTTTGACACCCTTGCTAAACAGGTGAAGGGAGAGTGGGTGTCAGACTCAGGGCCCATTCCAGGTTTATTTGTCAAAAACCTGAGAGGGTACTACCCGCCGCAGGTCTACACAGTGAGCGAGTACCTGAGGCTGGTTCCCCACATTGCAAACAACCCCACCAGGATGAGAGAGGAGACAGAGAGGTAGGTACTGCAATGTGCATGTGTCTTATAAAATCTGTTTGCCACGATTTCTTTCTTTAGTCTCCTGATGCAATTTTATTGTCTGATTTCTCACTAAGGTACCTGAAGCGGTTGAAATTTGAAGACCAACCACAGGAAGCTTTGAGTCAAAACGGCACGCTTTCACAAAAGGAGGACACTACAATACTCAATTTGTATATGACACAGGTGTTTACAAACGATTTGAGGAATCACTTAATCCACATCAATGGTACTGATGTACTGGATGAAGTAATGTATGATATGAATCAATCTGCAGATGATGTTTTCTTCAATCTCAACTGTGATCCAAACACAGCTGACCAAAAATTTTTGTCTGAAGTGCAAACATCTGACAACCACACCCAAGAGGCTTTTAAAAAATTCATAAAGGATCCACAAAAGTCATTGGTGCTTCAGGCAGCTATGACAGAGTTTGCATTTGTCATTCTGCAATTAACATTTTGTGAAAGAAAAACTGCTGATTCAATTTTTGACCTAAAGTTCAATGCACTTGGAAAATGGGCAAATTAGTTCACTGAGTTAAATTAAAAGGGTGGCATTAGCTATCAATAGAGTATGTGCCGACACCATGCAAGGATAACCAGGCAGCGTGGTGTAGAGAAGTCTTACCGGACTAATCTGCTTGTTTGTAAATCTATTTGAGTCATTTTGTGTTCTGAGCTTTTGTTACCAGTTATACATTTAATTAGTTTTTAAATAATAGTATGAAACATCCAGGTTCTACCTGCTCTCTGGGTGTCATATGGATTTAAAACTTAAAATTACTGGTGAAGTCTATATGTTATATGTGTGTAGGTATACTCTGTATGTCCAGTTGGATTTTCACTGTGTCACTCAATAAAAATTTGAAAAGTCATGTCCCTCTTTTTTGTATTCAGGGAGCAGAAATGAATACATCATGAGTAAATACAAGTACAAGCCTGTATTTTGGTTTAAAAGATAGTTTCTAAACAGTTTAAAATAATTGGAATGCAACGGACTGGAATGGAAGACCAGCCTTGTGTTGTGCGAGCAGTATTGTCTGTCTGGGAATGTTTCAGTGCGCCTGTGTGTGGGTGCGAGAGCGAGTGAGGAGAGAGAGAGGACGTGTGCGCATGTGTGTGTTCGCGGGGTGTGAGGGCGACACGGTGTGATGAGAGGGGATCGGAGCAGCAGAGTTAAGATTGTAAAGTGTATTGCAAGCTGTATGAGTGGAATAAACAGCCCGTTTCCAAGCCCACAAGTCGGACTCTCCGTGTGTGACATCTTGCTTCACCCAAGAAAGTGATGTGGGTTAGCTCCGAGGTCGAGAACAACTTTGGCCCTGGAGCAGATATTAAGTCTCCCCTGTGCGTCTTGACCATGGTTGGGATGCGGTAAACAGGAAAGCTAACACTTGCCTTTATATATACACACACACAGGCTTACATTTTTCATCTATGGTTTTGAGTCTAAAAAAGATTTCACACATTTATTGCCATGTATTTTGGTGTCACAATTACCTGTGCTGCATTTGGCTTTAGCAAACAACAGTAGCCAAGTTAGTGTGGCAAGGGTGGTGGGAACAGGTAGTTGGAAATAGGAGTCAACCACACCACCTGGGGACTCCAATATTTTATTTGAGACCCCAGGTGGGGAAAAAGTACTACAGAAAACGTAAAAAATAAGACGGGACTGGAGCTATGGACATGGAAAGGAGTATTACACATTTGTCCCAGCGCTCTTAACTCACATGCAATAGGTGCAGGGACGTCACCACAGGTACCTTGCCTCGCAACAAAGTGACTCTCAGCTTCTGAAAGAAAAACAAGTGATACAAAAAGAGTGAACGACAAAACAGGATAAACACGAACAACCCAGTTGGTTAAAAGGCAAAATAATCCCAAATAAACCTACGAATAAACAAAATGATAAAAAATCTAATGAACAAAGCAGTACAAACAACTGCTACCCAAACCAAACTAATTAACCCAGGGCAAAAAGAGCAAAGCAACATATCAAAGGGGTAAAAATAACTTCATTACTTGAGTCAAAGTATAGATACTCCTGGTCAAATATTACTCTAACACAAGTGAAAGTTGCTCAGTCAAATTATTACTTGACTTTAATTTTCATAAAGTAGGAAACAAGTACAGCAACATACAGCACACCTGATATTACATAGTGCATACACCTAAAGATAAGCAACAAGGAACAAACCGTCCAGACAAAAAATAAAAGTCTTTAAAGATCCCATAGTTTGGATCCATCCACCACTGGCTGTCTCACCCTGACCCAGCCTTCCAAGACTGGAAAGTGAGCCCCTTAGACAAACGATTAAAGGTCTCCACAGGAAGATAGTCCAAGAGTGGCTTCCAAGTATTCAAGTAATGACTGGTCATTACCTTTCAACACAGAGGAGATCCTCCCATGTGGTAACATGTTAAAGATCTCTTTATACCATAAAGTAACAGTAGGGGGGGTTCCATGATCCATTTTAGCTAAATACATTTTCTTGCTAAGAGCAATGACTTCTCCAGCAATCTATATTTCAGAGAGGGAAGTGACACATCCTTAGAGGGTAGACCCAGCAGAAAAAGGCCAGGATCTTTATTGATTTTAATCCTGAAAATATAGCTAAGCCAAAAACATGATATGTATTTGCTTTGCCAAAAACGATGAATATAATTCCCTTCTTCTCTGTGACATTTTAAGAGAGGTGATATGCTGTGATCCATCTTGTTCCGAATAGGTGGTGTTATATGTAATTGATGATTTTGTATTGAGTTTCCCTCAGCCTATTCCAGGTAAAGACTCTGTTGATACAGTCAGCAGCTTCTTGCCAACCATCCTCTATATAGTCATTGTCAAAATCGTAAAATCGAGTAAAAAAACTTTACTCCCTAATATAATATAGGAATGGAGCCATAAGATCTGGCTCCCTTCAAAGAGCTGCAATTCCCAACATTAGTATATACTAATATACAAAGGTGAAAACATTATAATATAGAAGACAGCCAGAAATAATTCAGTCATTAAAAATCTGATCTGGTGAGATTATAATAATTTGTAGAGTTTCTAATTTAGTAAAACCTAAAATTAAAAACACTCAGAGGTAAGGTTAGAACTGGGAGTGCAGCAATATGTGTCTGCTGGGAATCTTTTGTGTGCCTTCCAGTCAATTGCTCTGAAGTCACTAGGTCTGGCAGACATTGATAATCAGGTTGCTGCACTTTTGCCCTCTCCTGGTACACATTGGTCAGTCAGTGAAGTTGTGCATCCGGCCAAAAGTTGTCCCGGTCAGAAGGCAAACATTGCAACATACACAGAAATCTGAGATAATGAAATCAGGTAAAAACACTATTTACTGCAGCAGATGTGTGCACCTGACTCATAGTTGGTGGTTCGCTTCCCACTTTTTACCACATGCATAAGATTGCCAAACACAATAACATCACTTGATCCACTCTCAGTCAATGCTCCATATACATATAAAGCACCACATATATGTGATCAGCTGTAACAGTGATACAATACAACGGAGCGCAAATATACTTTGAGATTGAAAACATGTTTTTGGTCTGAATCTTCTTTGTAACCCTACGAGAACCTTTATATTTTCTATATCTTCGGTTCCTTACTGTCAATTTTGTGATGGAAGTTTCCAGTGTTGCAACACAAGCTACTACTCACTATCAAGGTGGCATTTGGAGTTGCAGTGATTGTGATATGGTAAATGGCTTGTGTAGTCTGAATGTGATATATGTGGGTACGATTTGAATTCCAAGGTCTAAATGTTAGCTTGTCAATAGTTATACATTTAAATTGATAACCCTGAGAGCTGTTCAAAAAGTGAATTTAAAAAAAGTGTTTCCAATAAAGCGTATAAAACTGTTTCATCGTTTGTAAAAATGCACATTTTCAACATCAGTGATGGGGGTAACGCGTTACAAAGTCATCTGTTAGAGTACTCAGATTACTTTTTTGTTGTAACAAGGAACGTTACGCGTTACTTTTGCAATTCAAGTAATCCGTAACTGAAAAAAAAAGGCTGTATTTCCCTTTTCCGTTTGTCACCACTAAAAAAGAAAAATCTCTAAGTCCATTTTCTGTTCTCTCCTACTTTTTGGCAGGTAGCTGCGTACCAGTGGAAGGACAGCGTTTACTTCAAGGAAATATTCCCCTCATTTTTGGGCAAAAGGGACAAGAACAACATGACAGTGAAATTTAAGTTATGTCAGGTGGATAAGTGTTAGTCAGCTGTGAAGAGCTCTTCTTCTGAGGTAGCATCTGCAGCTCCACAACACTGGTGGGACTAAGAGCCCGTGCTGTATTGTTGTCTTTGAAACAGCTGTGCCTAATACCGTAGGCCCCTGCCCAGTTCACTCTCAGATGTTAGCATAATAAAGAGCTGTAAAGGTTGTCTGTCATTCCTGTTATTAGGCTGCAGAGTTACAGATTATGGGACTTAAACTAGGCTGCAATGACGGTAGAGTCAATACAGTCAAACATAGACGTACAGTAGGCTACACGCCTAAAAGTGCTTTATAAGTGCAGTCCATTTACCATTTTAAAAATTGGATTTCTCTTGTGACTCTTTTGTCACAAAGGTTTGATTGACAGAAAGATATAGCATTGACCTTATTTGCTTGTTCTGACTGTGTTCTTGCATGACTAATGTCTAAAGACGTGTCAGTAATGTCAGCGTGTTCTGGGAACTTCCGGTATTATGTTTCAACCAGCTTGTACAGCTTTACCATTTTGATATAGTGAGCTGGCAATGAGCAATGAATGTGGTAAGCACACATGGTCCTAAAAGTGTTTTGTTTGTTTCTCATTTTTACTTAGTCAGTCTCTCTCTCTGTCATTTCATTAAAAAGGTTGTTTAGCAAGATGACCACAAGGTCAAACAATAGGGCTAGACACTGAGTCAGACAGAGACATACTGGGAAAGCAGGTGAATAATTAATTACAGATTTGACGTCATGATACCACTGTGAATTTATTAGTGAAGCCCAGAGAGAGCATGTCTCACACACAGACAGAGAGAGCAGCGTTGTGTAGGTTAAACTTTTTAAAACGTCAAATTTTTGACTCACAAGCTCACTTTAAGATGGGGAACACTTTTTGCCCTGTTGATGACATATCCCACCTAAGCTCTGTTGCTCGAGACATCTGCCCTTTCCCAAACTACCTCCCGAGTCCTGTTTTTACCAACATGCTGTCCATCAACTCCTCACTTCACCTGAGGGACCACTACACGGCGGTACAGTCCTCCCTGACCCCCAAGCAGCTGGAGGACTTCACCAAGAGCCTGAGGAGCACTTTTGGCAGGGAGGGCAAGGTCACTCTTGGTGGGGTGGGGGTAGTGGCCCTGTCCCTGGCTGTTCTGTTTGACACCCTTGCGAAACAGGTGAAGGGAGAGTGGGTGTCAGACTCGGGGCCCATTCCAGGTTTATTCTTCAAAGACCTGAGAGGGTACTACCCACCGCATGTGCACACGGCAAGCGAGTTCCTGAGGCTGGTTCCCCACATTGCAAACAACCCCACCAGGATGAGAGAGGAGACAGAGAGGTAGGTACTGCAATGTTTATTTCTGTACATGTGCCCTTTAAGATTCAGTTTGCAACTGTCAAATGTGTCCTCTGTGCCAGCTTTTTTGATTGCATTGTCTGTTTTATCACCAAGGTACATCAAGCAGTTCACAACTAATGACCAATGGTTAGAAAACTTGGGAGACGGCCACATGTTACGTGTACCGATACAGGAAGACATCACTATAGAAAACATGGTTCTTGGAAAATGGTTTTCAAGCAATTTGAAGATTCACCTCCTCCGCTTAAAAAATGGTACAGCTGATGAGCTGGTCCGGTCTAACGAAAGACCACCAACTGTTATTATCTTTAATCTCAACTGTGATCCAGAGACAGCTGACAAAGAATTGGTGGCCCAAGTTGAAAGATCTGACAACAGCACCAAAGAAGCTTTTAAAAGATACATGACAAACGGAAAGCCATGGCTGGTCCAGGTTGCCGAGCTAGAGTGGGTAAATACCATGTTCCACCTCGCATGTGAAATTGGAATCGATGATGATACAAAGATTGCACAAAGAGAAGATTTTGACCTGAAGGCCAATGCACTTGGAAAATGGGCAGAGTAATATTTCACTCGGGCAATTTGCAAATATGTGCAGAAAAAAGTGCACGGTTTATGTTTAAAGATCAAGGTTAGATACATCAAGAGGAATATTAAACTAATAGAATACATAAAGCAAGTTTAGGTGTTAATAAAATGTGTATGTGACCATTCGAGTCCATATGTGTTTTGAACTTTTATTACAATGTGTCCAATTTCATGAATCTATATTTTGTCTGTAGTGTTGCAACTTGCCATTATTTTGTCATTTGTATTTATCAATGGTTTCAAAAGTGGTGAAAAGATCAGTGTATTATTTGCTTGTGGTACACATACGTATACACTGAATGCCCAGTTTAACTTGTAATGTGTCAATTAATGTATATTTTATAAGCCCTTTATTTTGTGTTCAGAAAGTTAAAAGATTTGTCATTTCAATAAAGAGACACAATTGAAAGATATATGATAATTAAGTCTTGTTTGAAAGTCAGAGACAACTCGACTCTACAAGATTTAGTAAGAGACCCTTCTACAGAACTGAAACGGGTGGTGGTCATCTTAGCTTAAGATTGATGCATTTGCAAAGACTGGAAGTCATAGAGTCGCCGAGGAGACCATTACCTATGTTAAAACCAAAACAGCACATGCAGCACTTACTATAAGCAATGAACAAACAGCATTCACCATTTGCCAATTAAGCCGATAGCAGAGTGAGTGATGTAAGGAATTCGAAGAATGTGCAGAAAAATTATGCTGCATCCCATGTAAAAGTTGTGATTTATAAAAACACACTTGAGAAGAAATTGTAAGCAAACTGTGTCCCATGCGTACATTTTGGAGGCAGGGGAAATTGGAGATGGTGAGGTGGTGAATGATCACGACTGTGCCGTCAGGCCCTCAGTGCGCACTGGAGACCCACAGTGGCTGCTTCACCTGTCACCTTCAGTGGAATATCCTCACCACCTGCACATATGGATCGTGTAAAGGACCAAAGTCTTCAAACAAAGTCGCAATCTTGACATATCCTTTTAACCAGTCCCAAACACTGTGCAGGCCAAGTTCATAATAACTAAATCACATCAATTAAAAAGCTTGTGTTTCACCGATCAAACTTCTATTAAATCATATCCGGGAGCAGAGGAGACCTCTGATTGTTGGAGATGATTTCATGCTGGAGCTCAAGTGCAACATCTACTGTACTGGAAAGTAGCATAATACCCTTTTAAGGTTAGGCTTGGCATCATTTTTTTAATTTCTGCAAATGATTTGGCATTTGGCCAATGTCTGTGATCTGCAGTTTCAATCCTATATGTAAATTATGCAACTGTGCTTTATGAATATTGGCCCCATCCCTTTGCTTGACTTGTGTCAACCTGACACGGGCTGCTGGCAGGGTGTCCTTTATTTTTCCACATTATAGGTGGCCACCCTACATACTACTACTACCTATTAGCTTCATAATATTTGTGCATATTTCTGTCTGTATGCTCAACGAACTCTTGGTTGGAGCGATTCACGAATGATTCTTATCAAACAGTCATTGCTTCTGAGTCACTAAAGTGAAGAACAATACAGGGCTGAATAAATCCCAGTTTCTCTCTCTTATCTTCACCTATTAGACTTCCAATTATTAGATGGCCACAAACACAACTCCAAGGGGGTGTTATCTAAAAGGTTACTGCTTGATGTTTTGGGGACTTTACAATGTTACAATTTCATTTAACAGACGCTTTTGTCCAAAGCGACGTACATCTGAGAGTTAATACAGCACAAGTAAGGATGTAGACAGGAGGGAGCAAAGTCAGTAAGTGCCAACAAACAGCTACAAGTTCAATTGGACACAGGTGGCGACAGGCAGTGCGTAGAGTGGGGCAGCTGTGGCTCAGTGGTCGAGTCGGTCTTCTCTCAATCAGAAGGTTGGAGATTCGATCCCTGACTGCTACAGTCACATCCTGGGGCAAGACACTGAACCCCAAATTGCTCCTGAAGGCATAGCCATCAGTTATGAATGTGCATAGAAACTGAATGGATACCATCTGTGTATAAATGTGAGTGTGAAAGGGTGAATGTGACATGTAGTGTAAAAGTGTGATGGTCGGAAGACGAGAAAAGCGTACAGTCCATTTACCATTGGAAAAAAACACAATGGTGTACTTATAATACTTATAATAGTAGCCTACTTATAACAAGCCCATTTCAAAGTGTCGTATAATACATCTTTTTTTTCTGTTGATGTTATTGGTTTAAAATGTAATCAGAGCATCACGTCAGAGAGCTTTTACAACAGCAGGTTTTCATAACGGTCTTATAACCAACAGTCCTCCTGCCACCACATGATTGTGAGCATAATTAATAAATAGATTAGAAATATATTAATGAAACCCGACCATGTACGTGTGCTGCACGCTTACCAACAAGAGACCCATGGGTTTTACTGTTTGATTTATCTTTTCATCTTACACTTAATTTCCTGCTGCTTGATTTTTCTCTGGATGAGGAACAGTTTCTAAAATAATCCAGCTTTGCAGCACTGAGCGGACTCTGCTTTACTCTGCAATTTGTTGACCTGGGTTAACCTCCTGCTTTCTTCATCTCCCAAACACAGACTAGACCGAGGTTGATTTGAGCTTTGTTTCACAACAATGGTTTTGAGTAGTCAAACCTTGTGCCTTGTCTTTTAACTTGTGCTGAGTTGCAAAATTAAAGGTAAATAATTTGATCAATTTTTTTGTCTGATATGGGTACAGTCTGAGTGGATTTAAATGCATCTTTGATTTACTTGAACCTTTTAATTTATCATTAAAAAATCAAGTAATTAAATTGCATTTGGAAGATTAGATTTTTCTTTTTTAATGTAGCATTTATGTTTGATAATGGTGCTGATTGTGTTACTGCCTTAAGGGTGAACGTAGACACTGAAGCACACACACACACACACACACACACACAGAGTTGTCAGATGCCTCAGCCCACTTTAAGCGGGCTCTGCTCCGTCAATGACCGTATATCTCGTGAGAGGATTAATGCAGCCTAAAGGTGGAGCAAAAATTGTGAAGGTTTGTGGGAGAGTAATCCTTTGAGCTGCCGGGAAGACGGAGAGAAAGAGGGACGGAAATGTGGAACTCTTTGCTTCTGGATTTGTGAGAAACTGATGGGTTAGGAATCATTCTTCCACAACAACGGGACGTGTGGTCAGGACAATTTAATGGCAATATTTGGGACGGAGCTGCTCATCCTCAGGGAACAGAGATGGTGCACAAACTTCTGCTGCCCTTGGGTAAGTTTACGGCTGTAAACATGTTTCATAATCCAGCCTAGATGTTTAAAATGATTATTCATCATTCGTTTATAATCCTGAAGCCCATTTCTCCCCTCTGGTAAAAGCAGATCTTACAACAATATTTTGTTGCATTTTTTTCTGTTTTATAATCAGTTTATGATTTAAAACTCATTGAACAGAAATTTTAAAATCAAAACCAACTTTTATTTCCTCTCTTCTCTTAGCTTTAGCAGCAAGTCTCATCTCACCTGTGCTGTCAGGTGCCTCCACTAGCAAAACAAAAGCTCAAGGTATCATCACATCGCATCCTCTGCCACTGTTCATTCTTCACTGTTAATAGTTTAATTATTCTGTTGTTATAGCTCAACAACAGACAACAGCTTTAACTAAATATGGAATCATTCTTCTGTATTATCCTGCGTGTCGCAGTGTTCACCTTGAGACCACGATGGCAGAAGCGAAGTTTAAAGTTTGAAAGTTTAAACAATTAACATTTGATTAGTATCATCAACATAAAAGATTTTCATTTAAATAAATCTGATCTAATCAGCGGAGACTCTGCAAGTGTTGCAAGTAAACAGTAATCTACTATGGCTGAACAAACAAAGAAAAGATGGATGACTACGATACAACTTCAACAATAAGTGAAAACAGTCTGAAAAGGAAAGCGACCGTCAGCCAGGATAATCAAGAGTTACAACCGGAGCCAACCGTGGACGTCACACATGCGACACTGTCTAGATATCTGAGAAGTGTGCTCCCGCTATTACCGTTTATCGCCATAGGTGCCGCAAAAGAGAACGAAACTGAGATCTTCAAGATTATAACTTTAAATAAATTGGTTGCCGTTTTGATAAGTAAACAATTAACCTATTAATTAAGTAAAATGTTGAAGCTTTGAGAAGTGAAAACTTTCCAAATGTGAGGATTGACTGTATTTCCTTTTTATATCAATCACAGTAAAATATAAATCTTTGAACTTTGTTTGTCAGACAGCAGATGAGAAAGAGATTGAAGACATAACCGAAGCTCTGGGAAATTTTGTTCCATTTTTTTTCTATTTTCTGTCAGTTTGTCGACTAAACGACAAAAAATAAAAGATTTAAATCATAGTTAATAGCAGCCCTTTTCCAGAATTGTAAAGTACTATAATCCAGTGAAACATCAAATTAGATTAATTAAATTAGATCAAACTGGCAATGTGTAGACAGATGATCTCTCACAGGAGAATCACAGCTGATTTATTCTCTTAACTTTGCAGGACATCACTGGATAATAATCAGTCATGTTTCCCGTTTTTGGTTAAATATGTCAACATGTGTTATCGCTGAGATATTCGGATAGCAACAAAGCGACCTCTCCCACAAAAATTAGTGCATTGATGCAAGTTTTTCAGACCCGGGAAGACCCGCTTATGCCGATTGTCTCTTTTCCTGTTGCCAGTGGAGTATACTCCATTCGGTCTCTTTTCTGCAGCATCACCGTCTGATGTCACAAATGTGCGGAAACAAGGTTAATAAACAATAGTACGTGCAAATAACTTACATTATACTCTTTGGTAAGCAGCATGGAGGCCAGTGAAGATGTTACGGCGGTTAGGTCTTTATTGTATCTGTAGACTCATTCAGAATCAAACTCGGAGCGCTTGAGCGCTGCTCGGACAGAGACGGGCGGAATTTGGAGCTGTGTGCGTCATAGCATCGCACCGGAAAGGGAGCAGAGATTAGCACGTCGATCCAGGTTTTTTTGGTCCCATCATTGCCGATCGGAGCCGAGGTGATAATTACCCGGGTCTACTGCAGAGGCATTTGACCCGGGTCTGAATGCCGATTGTAATCTTTCCCACTAAGCAAAAAGCCAGGTGTTAGCAGGTGTAAGCGTGTGTGTTTTGACCAGTGGGAAAGGGACTTAACTAATTAATTAAATCCATACAACAGACAATCTACGCTTCAAATTGAATCATTTTAATGAGTCATTTTAAATAAATAAATGATAAACAATAGCAGCAGTCTAATAAACTTGACGCTTTAACAAGCCTGTGTGTTTTTACACTGTCCACCTGTGTCTCCAGTGAAGAACAACTCAGGTGTGACACCAGCTGGCCTGTGTGGGACCTGGATAAAGGAGCCTGAGGGAGGGTATTTCACCTCGCCCAACTTCCCTCAGAAATACCCCCCGGAGAGGGAATGTGTGTACATTATAGAAGGTGAGGCTTTCCTTCTCACTTTATCTTTCACCTCCTCTCCGCCTTTCTCACCTTCTCTCACTCTCTCTCCCTCCTCAGCCTCTCCCCGGCAGTGCATCGACTTATTCTTTGATGAGAAGTACTCCATAGAGCCATCTTGGGACTGTAAGTTCGACCACATCGAGGTCCGCGATGGCCCCTTTGGTTTCTCGCCCATCATTGGTCGCTACTGCGGGCAGGAAAGCCCGGCATACGTCCGCTCCAGTGGGCGGTACCTGTACATCAAGTTTGTGGCTGACAGTGAGCTGGAGGCCACTGGCTTCTCTGCCCGGTACAACTTCACACAAGGTGAGTGATCGCAAAGTAATCTGATCCAGGGGCTGCATTTGTGAACATGGTTAAATAATCAAAATGGACGAATTAAAACGGATCAAATGAGGAGGATGTGGAAGGTGAAAGAGGTATCTCATGGTGATAAACTCCCATGAAGTGATCAATTGTGTTACGGTCGGTCTAGTCGGAAGACGAGAAAAGCGCTACATGAAAACAGTCCACCGTTCCATTTCAACCCTCATTGGTTCAAACAGGGTCGACAAAATATAAGAAACATCTCTCAATGTTAATGCAAAACAATTCAGTAACTTTATAAACTACAGGCACACAGAAACAGTTTAATCAATATTTTAATCAATTTAAGCTGGGTGTGCCTAAATATTGTCTTGGTTATGTTTCAGTTTAGCTTCTTGGGTAAATGAGGCCAGTGTTGTGACCAAGTCATCTTTGCTCAAGTCCCAAGTAAGTCTCAAGTCATTTGGTCCAAGTCTCAAGGCAGTCTCAAGTGATTTTTTCTTGGGCAAGTCAAGTCAAGTCACAGGTTATGTCAAGTAAAGTCGAGTCCTTAGTTAAGGCAAGTTGAGTCACTTTTTTTCCACCCAAGATCCAGCACTCTTACCTGTAGTATCCGGTCTTTATAAAGAGAAAAGACAAGGTGTTAGCAGCTCGTCTAATAATGATATTATTGGCCAATTTATAACCTGTTCAAAAAGTATGACAGTGAATTGTATCTGTATTATCTTGGCACAGACTCAGCCATGATGATGCTCTGCTCTGAGACAGTATTGAGTAGTAACGAGTACGACTGGTGAGGCTTCTCCTTGGGGAAAAAACATCAGGAAGCTGGGGTCTTTGATGTTGCGTGTTGCCATAGTGAGGAGTTTGACTGACAGCCAGTCATCCAATCATGACAATAGCATACCGGGCGCTTTTTGAGTCGTCCAATCATGATTCCCAGTGATGTGATGCTTTATTAGCAGGATTTTTTAATCGTGGATGTGCTTCCAAAAAATTACATCGACTCTTGGGAAACTAGAAACAGGAAACTGATGTTTTGTGCACTCAGCCCAATGTCCTTCTTATATCATACCAGCTGCTGCTCTGTCTGGCTGCCTGGTTCATGTTTAGAGTATTACTACGGCTCTAAGCCTTCTTCCTCTGGCACTGTCTCCCGATCCACCAACCCAGCTGTGAGTTTGATATGATGGCAGCCTCATGCAAAAACTTCCTTCCTCTTTGACACAGTCTCTGCATTTTACCTGGTCATACAATCCAGTTTAAGCCCACATTACACACACCTGCATGCAAATTGTGCACATGTAGTTCAAGTGCCACAATGTCATATGCACCTGAATAAGATCCACACTACAGAGAGAACACTGGAGCATCGTGCAGAGTACAATATTAGCTACTTTTTAACAAACACAATTGATGACAAAAAGTTTTATGTTGCCACTTTATTAGCGGTCTGGTGGCATGCTGCTGGGAATGTACCTCATTTCCATTTGCAGCTGCAGCCAACAAGAGAAGAGGAGGGGAGCATTACTCACACGCACACATGCACATACACACAAAAGCACTTGTTCCTCAGTCACACACACACACACACAAGTTAATGAAAGCTTGTCTTCAGGGGAATACAGCTTGTCAGCGCTGAGCCGCAGCAGCAGCTTAAGGGAGTCTAAGGCAGAGGCTTTATTAACAGCAGATTTTATAGGCCACCTACACTGACGGGGGGCAGAGATTAATCTGCATCCTTCTGTCCACCAGGCCGGCCCGCTATCTTTCTGTTTTTCTTAACACGATTGAGCCTCTCTGCGTTATCATTTTGTTCTGCAAGGGTTGTTCCAGTTTCAGACTACTGTCCCACACAAACAAGTTTGAAGTTTGCTGGGAGGCCGAGGTTGTTTGCCGTGCATGTCGGTGCTCTGCTGTTTTTCTGGAAACATCAGACGCATTTCTGTGATATTTCATCAAATTAAACTGCAGTCACTTTATCCTCCAGTGTTCACAACTAACAAGGCATGTGTTTGAACTTATACATTCAGAAACTCTTATGCAAGCACCTTCTGTCTTTAAAGAAACAGACTCCTTACATCACGAACGATCCGCTCTCCCTCTTCATTATTGGCAGATCAGGATTTCTGTCTGTTTACATCACATGTAATGAGTCTGCAATGCCTAATGCTAATCTCCTGTCTAATTCCACTCACCACTGGTGGAAAGAGAGATTTAATTCACCCATATGCACACATGCTCACACACACTTTGTGAAAGCAGCAATATGTTGTCAGGTTTAATGCACAAAGCATTGCCCTAGACTTGAACTCTAAAGCTGTTTGTAGCCATAAAGACATTTTACTTTTTCTGTTTTCACTTTTTAATGAAGTAGTGAGCAATCTTTTACACTATCTCAGTGCACACAAGTGTTACTTTAAAGCACTGCACTCCTGAAAGTTTACCGACACGAACTCTGAATTGCAATCACCAGCCGAATTTTTCACCTGCAAGAAGTCGGGGAGAGCCGATGTGTGATCGCAGCAGGTAATAGTCAGGAACATTGACCGCGAGCGGGTGGGCGGGCTGATGACGTGTATGTCATGTGACCGGCGCAAAAGCAGAAGGGGGACAGTACCTGTGGAATGGCTGACTGGGATGGTGGTTCACATTTTTAAAAAGGGGGACCAGAGGTCGTGTCCCAATTATCGGGGTATAACACTTCTCAGCTTCCCGGGTAAAGTTTATTTCAGGGTGCTTGAAAGGAGGCTCCGGCTGATTGTCAAACCTCAGACACAGGAGGAACAATGCGGATTCCGACCTGGCTTTGGAACAGTGGACCAGCTCTTTACCCTTGCAGGGCTGCTTAGGGAGACATGGGACTTTGCTCATCCAGTTCACATGTATTTTGTGGACTTGGAGAAGGCCAACGTTTGTGTCCTCCGGAGGGTCCTGCGGGGGGTACTGCGAGAGTTTGGGGTACTAGGGCTGTCGCTACGAGCCATCCGGCTTCTGTATAACCAAAGTGAGAGCTGTGTCCGCATCCTCGGCACAAAGTCAGACACGTTCCCAGTGTGTGTTGGCCTCTGCTCTTTTCAGATGATGTGGTTCTGTTGGCTTCATCAAGCTAGGACCTCCAGCAGGCATTGGGGCGGTTTGCAACCGAGGCTGAAGCGGTTGGAATGAGACTCAACACCTCCAAGTCTGAGTCCATGGTTCTCTGCCGGAAAAACTGTGGATTGCTCCCTTTGGGTGGGGAGTGAGTCTCTGCCACAAGCAAAGGAATTTAAGTTTCTCGGGGTCTTGGAGAATGGATCATGAGATTGACAGATGGGTTGGTGCAGCATCAGCAGTTATGTGGCCGTTGTACTGGACCGTCGTGGTGAGGAGGGAGCTGAGCCTGAAGGTGGGGCTTTCGATATACCAGTCGATCTTTGTTCCAACCCTCACCTACGTCATGAGCTTTGGGTAGTGACCGAAAGAATGAGGTCGCAGATACAAACGGCCAAAATGAGTTTCCTTTGGAGGGTGTCTGGGCTCAGCTTCAGAAGGTAAGTAACTCAGATATCCAGAGGGAGCTCGGAGTAGAGCAGCCACTCCTTCGCATCAAAAGGAGCCAGTTGAGGTGGTTTGGGCATCTGATTAGGATGTCTCCTTGGGCGCCTCCCTTTGGAGGTTGTCCGTTCCCGTCCAACTGGGAGGAGACCCCAGGGCAGACCCAGAGCTCGCTGGAGGGATTATATATCTCATCTGGCCTGGGAACGCCTGGGAATCCTCCAGGAGGAACTGGAAAACATTCCTGGTGAGAGGGACGCCTGGGTCACCTTGCTTAGCCTGCTGCCACCTCGACCCGGCCCCGGATAAGCGAAAGATAATGGATGGATGGATGGACAATAGAAAAGTCTGCAAATTAGAGGGATGAATAGATTTGGGAGCTTCTGGCTGTGAAGACCGACGCTGAAACAGCAGTTGCGGGGACTTCTGCATGTCCTGCCTCATGATACTCCACCCAGCCCGAATGTTAGAGGCAGACTGTCTAGTCAGGAGTGTGTACGTGAAAGGGTCTGAATAGTCATCAGGAGTCCCAAAAAGTTTTGGCATTAGAGGTCAATGTGGGCTAGTTTGCAGGAAATACCTTGTGCTAACATTACTTACATTTAAGCAGAGAATCTCTTTTATTACTGATGACTTCTGTGAGCGTGCAAGTATTTAAGCAGAACTTAAATGTGTTTTCATAAAAACACCCAGATAAACAAAACCGAGACCTGCTGATAAAAAAGGCTCTTCAGTCGCACTGGAGGTAGAAAACTGAACTTTAATGTTGGTTTTTCATGTATGCAGTCTCATTGTTGCTGTATAGTGCAATCATACATTGAGCATTTAAAGTGGATATAATCTACTAACATTTTATCAAAAGACTGCTTGTATTTGAAATGCATGTTTTGTAGAGAAAACGCTCAGTGGTCTTTGCTTGAGCTGAGGAGTTCCTCATTGTTCTTAACATTATTGTTTTAGTTCAGTCTCATGAGCAACGTTTTCATGCCAAGCCGGACAGCTGTAGTGCTTACTGTAGGCTGCCAGTCTGACACAGCATCAGACGAAAGCCCCTTTCACACCTTTTTTCCTTTATGATCAGAAATATCATAATTTACATTTATATTTCTTTCATTTATTCTTAAAAGACATTTCATTTTCTTTTTTAAAAATATAAATACAATCATTTTACAATCCTTGATTTTTGCCAAAGCCATCTTACCATACAAACAAGTAAACTAATTTTGGTACAGACGTCCCCATAGCACAGCGTGAACGCAGCCTGTTCGAGGTGGGACTGTTAGTCACCGTCAGTGTTAAGGCTAATGTTTCTTTCTTAAAACTGGTTAGTTTCCAAACAAACAAAGTTTGTAAACCTGATGACATGTCATTTTTTGTTTCCACTGCCCCGATACACCAAAAATCTCTGTTTTATCAATAAACCATAATATATAAAATAGTATTTCATGACAGTTTCAGCTGACATTCCTACATCAGACAGGTTAAAGTGGAAACATCCAGTTTCACGCCAATAGATTCCACTTTTCTAACATAAATACACGTTGTTTACTGTTCAGTGTTCTTGTGTGCAGCACTTTCAAAACTGAATAATATTAGAAGAGGATTTACATAAACCATCCTATATCCTATATCGTGTGCTAAGCTCATCTTTGACATTTTTTTCCTTCATATTAGGGACAAAGCCTCTGAGAATGCATTGTTGCACACACACGCACGCACACACATGTAGGAATGAATGTGAATAATCTGGACGAGCCTGAAGCAGCAGGGGTAAGAAACATGAGAGGATTAATAAGAGTCCTTGTTGATTTGAGCCTCGGTGTGGTCCATCACCTGCTCTTCTTACATCACAGAGACGGATGTGGTGCAGTAGAATAAAACAAATTATGTTAAAAATTCTAATTTAAAAATCTTCAAGACTTCTCCACTTGAAAAACTTTTTTATTTCTGTTCTTGATTTAGTTTCATTTGTTGTCACATCTTGTGTTTCTTCTGGGAGAATTCAGAGAACCAGACAGAAGCGACATTTTTATCACCAGGTCGTCGTTGTTTGTGGGGCCTAATCTGTCCTGAACTAAGCCGGTATATCAGGATTCATAATCCACCTCGCGAGTAGATTCATCAGCACAAAGGTTTAAAAGACAATTTCTCCTCCCTTTCTAATTCAAAATGTGTGTTTTTCTCTTTTTGATGAAGAGCATCAGGGGAGTTTAGAAGAGGGCAGACAGAACATTGCGGTGCAGAGATTATGTAAATCCAGGACAGCTGTGTTTTTATTTTGATGTTCAGTGTTTCTTCAATGTTGTCTTTTTTAATGTTTTTTTTGTTATTTGTAGTTCGTACTAGATTTGGCCTTTACCCTTATCCTCAAAAACATGATCACAGTGAATATTACATGCACATATTTCAATCATTCTGATAAAGTCTGCATATGTTGTTGAGGTATATTCGTATGTGATCCTTAAAGTTATACTCTCGAAGATCTAAGTTTCGTTCTCTTTGGCAGCACCTATGGTGATAAATGGTAATTGTGGGAGCACACTTCCCAGATATCCAGACATTGTTGCATGTGTGACGTCCACGGTTGGCTCTGGTTGTAACTCTTGATTTTCCTGGCTGACGGTCGCTTTCCTTCATAGACTGTTTGCTTCATCTGAGCGTCAAATTTGTTTCTTTTTCGACAGCTAAAGAGATGATGATTGGATGAAATGATCCCCATGTCACTCAAGGTGGAAGTTCACACCTACTAACAAAAAAAAGTAACACCTAACCATTAACAATTCAAGGACCTGTTTGTGTATATGAGAAAAACATACTGTAACAACATGCTCTTTAATTTTCCAGGTAAACTCAACTAACACAAGAACACTTCTGGAACTATTAACAGTGCAATGAGTGATCTACACAGATCAAGTTTAAAATAGTTATATTGGTGGACTTTGTCCTGCAGTCTATTTCTGAAATGTCCCTGACTCTTGTTGAACTGAGAACATCTGACAAAGACTCATTTGTTTTTAACAATGCTATCTTCTGCTTTTAGACCCTGAGTTCAAGGACCTCGGGGACCTTCCAGCTCTTCCATGTAAGTATTCAACTTATGTCATTATGTCACAACACAATCTAAGACCAGCTGCAGGTAGACTCTGCTAACTGAACATTTTTCTACATACCAATATCATACCACTCTGTGTCTACAGGTTACCACAGATCAGCTGTTTTTTTTCAAATCATTTATCAGTCTGTTCTAAAGACCCCCTCCAGTGAAAATCAAGTGTTTAACCTTGTAAACATCTCCATGTGGTGTTCTTCATGTGCTACAAGACATATCAGGGACAACATCATCAGTCATCTCCATGGCTGGGCCTGTGTGCTTTTTTATGTGCAAGCTATGGCAACCACTAAGGCGATGTGCGAGCCAGCTATAACTGTCATCGTAATTTTTGAAAACTCACTACTGACTACTAACGTTAATGTTACTACTACTAATTACTACATTTCGAGCTAGCTAAGTTTCAACAAGTTGCCACTAAACTATGGCAGAGACATGTCTTGTTTTCACGATGGAGGGGGCTGTTGGAAATTTGCGTAGTGGGCGGGGCCTATGCAGATTCAGGAATTTTTAATGAGGGAGAAGGAGGAGAGGCCTTGGGAGGATTTTTACGTAGGAACGTAGTTTACAAAAAAACACATCAGACACAATTTATTATTTCAAGCAGAGCATTTTATACATCTTAAAAACACCTCAAATCAGCATTTTTTTATAATGTACGTTTATCTGTTTGTTTTCATTTATCATCAACCAGCGAAATAAGAGTCTGCTGTGTGATTCAGAGGTACCAGCTTGATCAGTGTAGACATACACAGTCTGCTGTAATGTTAGTTAACAGTATTCAGAACACCTGGCTGAGGCGGAGTGATACACAAAGTGAAAAGTCCCATTGATGTTGTTCTCTATATCACCACTCATGGAACACCTCTTGTCCAATCAGATTACTTAGTTGGAACTTATAATGACTTACATTTATTTTATGTATTTGAGTCCTCCTTTATCAAAAGGAATAATATTATCCAACTCTTCCCACAATTTCACACTGTCAAAATAAGCATTACTTAAAGACACAAAAATATCGTTTCCCACAGTTTGTGAGTTTGATCTGAGCGGCCCTGAAGGCTTTGTGGAGTCCGCTCAGATATCTGCGGAGGGCCGAGCGCTGCAGACTGAGGCTGTGGACTGCAGGTGGTACATCAAGGCTCCTCCAAGAGCTAGGGTCTGTATACATCCAGCTGTTGTTCTTTTTATGTGGTGGTGCTACATGTTTGTCAGATGCATGTATGTGTGTATGAAATTAATTTGACTTTCAGTTGGTTGTAAAGTGTGAGTTTTGATCTTACTAGTCACATCCATTCTGTCCCTCTCACAACATCCTCACAGAGTGTCTATAACAGCCTAAATTCTCTAAAATCATAGGGTCAGTGGGTTATTAACTATATAACCTAATATGCTGTATTTGTATTTTCTAAATTAACATGGTTCAATTAAATTTTTATCTAATTATTGGTTATTGTTTGCCTACATTTTAACAGTCTCCTACGATTGCCTATTTATTTTATCAGCCTCTACAAAATGTTTAATTTACTAGCAATATAAAGTTTAAAATCCTCAAGTGCTAACATTTCATATCAGGATAATTTTGGTGTCAATTTAAATATCACAGTATCAGTAAAGGTATTTTGGCTGTTGTCACTCAAATGTGGTCTTTAAAAAGAAAAAGAAAAACTGCCCCTAAAAGAGAAACATGTCATTAAAGATGAAACAGGAGAGTTCTGAATTGTGTTCTACCTTTTACCCACAGATCTACATGCGTTTCCTGGAGTACGAGATGCACAACTCGAATGAGTGCAAGCGTAACTTTGTTGCCATCTACGACGGCAGCAGTTCGGTGGAGCACCTGAAGAATAAGTTCTGCTCCACGGTGGCCAACGACGTCATGCTGACGTCCTCTGTGGGCGTGGTGAGACTGTGGGCGGACGAGGGGAGCAGGAAGAGCAAATTCAGGATCCTCTTCACAACCTTCCATGAGCGTGAGTGAACCTGTGTCACGGCAAGCTCCAAATTAGAGGTGTACCTTGTTTATATGTGAGGGTGAAGGTCAAGAAAATGAACAAAAGCCTCCCAATAGTAGGAAAGACATTTAGGTTAGTTTTCTATGTAATACTTTGGTGTCCATCCTACATTACGAATCATTAACAACATTCTCAAAAAGGGTTAAGGAAAATAATTGATTAAAATGAGTGTTTTATTGTTTAGACACATCAAGACAAATGACCAATTGACCGTTAGTTGTTTTAGTAGATAAAGATCATCAAATTATGTCGGCTTTAGTTTCTGTGGAGGTTTTGTTTTTATAAACCTGTACACACTCTGCCTTTGCACTTATTGGGCTTGACCAGAGTCTTCCAAAAGCTAAGGCTATAGCAAGCTAGTTACTCAAGACAAGGCAACAAGGCGCTGTATGTATGCACAAGCAAATATTCTTTCACGCAGGTTTGGTATGTGTACAGATGAGGTAAAGATGTCTCTGTTCAGAGCTTACTGTACACCTCTGTATACTGCACATCTGTGGACAAACCACAAGAAAACAAGCTTACAGAGATTACAAGTAGTTTACAATGATGCTTTGAGGATTCTCCTTAAGCGACCAAGATGGTGTATTGCAAGTGAAATGTTTATGACTGCCTGATTGTGTTCCTCTCCCCAACGCTCTGTTGTGGATTATAACTACACCAGTCAGGCAGCACAGGTTCATGTGGAGAGTGGCTTTGGCAAATTTCAGTTGGATAGATTTTAAATGTAGCTTACTCTTGTTACTTTCTCTAAAGTTGCCTACCCGAGCTTTATAAAGATGTTAAGTCATTATCTTTTGCCTTATCTTATCTGTTTTTACTTTGGGGTCGATTCGCTTATGATTTAGCCCGGGATAAATCAAAAGAGTCTATCACCCAGCAGTGGTTGGTCCACAAAACAGTAGGAGTAAGCGTTGTACTCCTCTCTCTGGTGTCTGCTGAGTTGCAAGTAAACCGTTGCTATGACGGAACAATGCAAAGGCAGATGAGTAATGGTGATGTTAGTTCACAAACAAGAGAAAATCCAAAGAAAATGGAACAAATTTGACGTTCAGATAAAGTTTCTCATTCAAAACCATCACATAGGATGCTGTTTGTGAAACCCAAAACCACACCTGCAGTTTCCATATATCGCCATAGGTGCCGCCAAAGAGAAAAAAAGGTCTAAGAGATTGCTTCTTAAACTTAGTCATTCTTTACACTAACAATGAATCAAATCATTTAAAATTTTAAGTGAAATTGGTTGCTTGCGTTGACCTTTGCTGTTCTTTTCAACTGAGCGGAACTTTTTAGTCTGTTTTACTTCATCATTTTGGTTTTACTGCCTTTTTCCTCCACTCTCATCAACCATGCCTTTACAGAAACAGCACCAAATGCTCATTGAGCCAGTAAACATTACTGAAAATTAATCAGTAAAAGAGCAATTATCTATTGTTTTCCTCAAAGGATAATGGAGACCAAAGCAGAGCTAAAAGCAGAGTAAAGATTGTACTTACATACGACTCCAAATTAATGCTAATGTTTGTTCTTCAGCTCCGTGTGAAAGAGACACTTTCTTCTGCCACAGCAACATGTGCATCAATCACACCCTGGTCTGCAACGGCATCCAGAACTGTGTTTACCCGTGGGACGAGAATCACTGCAAAGGTACCCACACATAAACTCTGACAAGCTCACCACTAGTCTATATTGGCTTCAGCTGAACATTAAATCATTCTTCACCATATTATCTACCAAACTAGAGAAGAGGAAGGCCAGTATCCTGGACACGCTGGATAACACTAACCTCACTATCATTGGAGTAACCTGTGGCCTGGTGGTCATCCTGCTCGTCATCTCCGTCATCATCCAGGTCAAACAGCCTCGCAAGAAATACATCATCCGCAGGTAAAATTCACCGCTCAAACTGCTTATTAATAACAAGGCACAAACAGGTAAAATTGTTTTCCTTTTCATTTGTATATTGAGGATATGAACATATTTTTTATTGTCTGCTGCAAACTTCAAACGTCAAATGTGTTTATTTGAGTGTCTCCTCTTCACTCTACTTATCCTCAGAGATGACTTTGACCCTGCTCTCCTCCACCCTGGTTTCGAGCCTCCTCACTACGAGCTCTGCACTCTGCGCCGCGCCCCATCTGGCGACCTGACTGATGCCGCCCTGGCCGAGGATTACGAGAAGTTCCACAAGCTCCGCCGCTCCTCTTCCAAATGCATCCGCGACCACCACTGTGGCTCTCAGGCAGGGAGCATGCACGGCAGCCGCAGCAACCTGAGCATGCGGGAAGGCAACACTGCTGCTGACGGGAGTGCTCTTGTGCCACCGCCGCTGCCTCCAATGATGGTGAGCCAGCAGTCCCCGCATCTGTCCCACGTCACCACACCAGCAGGGCGGAGGAGCATCCTGGTGATGAAGCACAGCTACTCTCAGGACGGGGCAGAGGGGTACAGGGGGGAGGAAGAGGAGGATTTGATGATGGACGATGGCCCCACCACCAGCCAGCACCTCATGCACCATCATCAGATCCACCATGGCCCACTGGGGATGGACCACGCTGTCCACCGTACGCTGTCTAATGACTTCTAATGTAAGACGACAAGGAAATAAAGGAAATAGAGAAAAGAGATCAACACCTCTTTCTTTAAGCTTTCTTCAGTGTAAAAAAACCTTTTAAAATTAGGTTTCAATTTAATTTATAAAAATTAATGCTGATCTTTGAAGCTCTTGTGAGTGTTTCTTGGTTCATATTCTAAATATCACTGCAGTGGTAATTGAATACACTGAATTTGATGAAACACATTCTAGTTATTTTAATTTAAAAACCCAAAGAATTTAAGAGGAACTGTTGTATATATTGAATATTTCACTGCTCAGGTATTGTGGGTGTGGTAAAGACATAAATGGTGAGTATACTGAGATAATAAATCCTATCTAATCTCTAATGGACCCCAGCCCCCACCGTTTCCCCCCCTGTTTTATGAATGATTTATGCATTGTAATGTTTCCTTCATGTTTTGACATTATTGTGCTACTTAAGCAAGAAAAATGACAATAATATTAGGCTTTTCTCCAACACACTTTCAACAAAAAATGATCAAGGACACTTTATAATGGAAACATACAGAAGGCCGATAACTTGGCCTAATAGTGGTGCAATCGGTACACAAAAGGAGCTCATTTCTTAAAAGGCACTGGTTTGCAAATCTGTAGCTAAGGGGGTCCAAACTTGATGAGATCATTATTAAATCATTTATTGATGTTGGTTTATGTGTATACATTTTTTAATTTTGTTTTGTGGCATTTTCTGGCTGATTTATTTATTTGGATTGTGTCACTTTCTGTATCATTTATTTAAATAAATGTCTTCTTTTTCCTTTACCCTGCAGGGCACTGTGGTGTTGTCATTAAATGTGAGCGTGTGTGTATTTATTAGCACTCTTTTAATAATTTGTTTAATTAACTTGTGATACTGACCAACAGGGAAAGAAGGCAGAGCGGAACCTTTGTTGACTTGTCTCTGTCATCCTCACGGACTCGAAACAGCGCTGCACACAGGTCATCTTTCAGTAGGCATGGATGTATGAATAACAGTTCCCAAAGAAGTGTATACTGGCTAACAATATATAATTATTTGTGCGTTTGACATAGCATACCGAGAAGCAGAGGAATAAGTACTATATGATGATTTTTTATGACATTTACCTCGGTTAGCTAGCTTGGCAAGGTTAGCTTTCGTAGAGTCCCAGCTGTCATTCATGCAGTTCAAGTACAGGTAACGATAGTTCTGAAGTATTTATCTATAACGTGTCACGTATCCGTTAAGCTAGCATCATGTCACAAGAAGAGCTTTTTCTTGACTCAGGGAAATCAAATAGCGATGTTAGAGAGGGAAAGAGCAGAAGCAGACTCGGTGTGGTTGTCACCGGGGTGCTGGGGGGGTCGCTGGTCGCCCTGTACGCGGTGGCTGCCCCGTTTGTCACTCCTGCACTGAGGAAGGTCTGCCTCCCGTTCGTCCCCGCGACCACAGCTCAAGTGGAGAATGTCCTCAATGTGCTGCGAGCCAGATCAGGGACCCTGGTGGACATTGGGAGCGGAGATGGGAGGATAGTAAGTTGTATTCTGTCTTTCCCCGTGTGTAGAAAGGCAACAACTGGCTGCTGTCAGTGTTAGTGGCTTAGAATATCATAGCAGTTGTATTATGCTATTATACATCGAGCATGGAAAAATACAGCTGTAATAGCTAAAATTATTATTGCTGTATCATCTACTCGCACATTTTTACAGCTTTTCCTCTCTCATCAGTCTAAATTGACCATCAATTTACTTAAACCATACTAACATTTAAGGCTTAGGAACCATATATAATCAGCGTGTCCGCCCATTATAATCATTTATAATCAGTGTGTCATAAACAGGGCTATAGCAATTTAAAAATACTTAAGTTATGACTTCATGTAATACTGGATGGAAGATACTGGCTGGTAAATAATTAAATATAACATATTGAGCTTAAATATACTGGACTTAGAATTTAAAATATAAAAAGCACCATAACAAGAACCCCATTTTATGCAAAATGCCTGAAAATAAGTCTACTATCGAAGTTTACTACTTAAATGACAGAATAAGTTATTACTATCTTTTTATTAGCGATACAAAACCAAACCTACAGAGGAACCGCTTGGTAAAAATGTTTTTTTTTACCTATTCTTTAATTGTATGGTTCTTTTCTGTTTGTACCTGTGGTATCATAAAATATGTTGCTGCAGATGTACTTTTTTTATCTGATCTGTATTTTCTCCTCTACAGTGATCTGATTGATGGTTTGATAATCCTGCAGCTTTATGAGAAGTCTGCCAGTTAGGTTAGTTAGCAGTAAGTTAGCCCAACATTTAGCCAGATACTAAAATAAGCAGAACCACTGCTATAAACATTTGATGTTTGATGTGTGACCAATTTCAATGTGCCTATAATATATATTAGGGCTGGGTGATATGGCCAAAATTTGATATCACAATATAGAATTTTTCATATCTCAATTACGATATGTCATGATATATCATGTTTTCTGGTACTTAAACAAATGATTCATGATAATCCTATGTGAATTAAATATTTGACACATACAAAGTACTGAGTTGCCATTTTCACTTGGGCTGAGCCTGAGTCCTTTTCTGCCTGTTAATGTCCAGGTTAATAAACAGCGCCTCCCTCGGTGGTTGGTGGTGGTTCGGTCCAGGTTCACTCCCACGTGCAAGGATTAGAATGCAAAGCGATGTCAAAATTCCGTTAAAATTGCCGTAAAGCAGTTCAGCTGAGATGATACGATCGACATTTTCATATTGTTTTAACGATATATATGTTGTCATAATGCCCAGCCCTAATACCTGTCTATCTTTCTGCATTGTTGGTTTCTGTTGCTGAAGCATTTGTTTACATAATTACAATACTAATACTTGTCATTTTATTTTAACCTTGAAGAAATGAACCAGCCGTTTAAATGTGAATTTTCATCTTAAATCTAGTAGAAACGTTTTACCAAGCAGAAATGTTTTGTTTGATGATGTGCATTATTGTTTATCTTATTGTTTTCAAGAGTTTGTATCTTCATGTGTCTGAAAAAGCAAAACTTACACAAATTCTAAAAGAAAAACATCAGCAAGTAGCAAAGAATGTTAACAAATCAGTACTTACTCCATCTAACTGGATTGTTATCTAAGGGGGTTTTTCACAGCAGACATTTTGACTTCTAACAGGAGGAAAAGCACAGGTGTTAATAATTACTTTAACAATGGTTCTGTTCTATTCAGGTGTCTGAGAAAGCCATGACAGGCAGTCGGCATGCACACAACCAGGACCATGAAATTGAAGCAACTAAATGAAATACAGCCATCATTAATGATACTATTAACACCTGCGCTTTTCCTACTGTGATATGCTAAAAAGTCATCTGTGAAAAAGGCCTTTTAGCTGTGCTGCAGAAACAACACCAAAAGAAACTCTTAAAAGTGTTACCAGACTTGCTTTCTGCTTAAAACTACTATATTGTATTCACAGGTCTGTATATAGTAGTTTTTAGTATTTAGTGTTTAACTGTCCCTGTTACCTTGTCTATCTTGTCCTTGTTTAAGTGTAGTATGTCCATTTGCGTGGCTATACATTGAGGTTTAAGAAAAACCAGAGTCAAATTCCTTCTATGTGCCCACATACTTGGCCAATAGAAATAAAAATCTGAGTATTTACTCTAACTGGATTGTTATCTATTATCTGTGCTATAGAAAAAAACACCTAAAGTATTTCCAGACTTGCTTTAATCCAACTGCTGCTTCATGCTTTGTTTCATAAAGACTTAATTTTTCCTTCTTTCTCCTTCTTCTTGCAGGTGATAGCAGCAGCCAAGCATGGCTTTCAGGCATCAGGCTTTGAGCTGAACCCCTGGCTGGTGTGGTATTCTCGTTACAAGGCCTGGAGAGAGGGAGTCCACCGCTCCACCTCCTTCCACATCTCTGACTTGTGGAAGGTCAGTTATATCTGATTAGTATGAGGATGTGGTAAAATAATGTTTTTCTCACAGACATCAGGTATCATATGATGCAAGAAAATTAAAAGCATATTATGTAATTTGTTTTCACTGTCAGTCACTCAGTCATTTTTCTGTTTCTTTTGTCAGGTCAGTTTTGCTCAGTATTCAAATGTTGTTATTTTTGGAGTCCCTCAAATGGTGAGTTCTTCTGTTTGTCAAACAGATGATTTATCAACATTTTGATAAATTTTTGTATTTTGTTACATGTGGCAACTGAAGTAATTAAAACAGTCAAGTAACATTAGTGCCATTCAGTTCATTGGAGACAGCTATTATAAATTAAATCAGCTTATTCTTGATAGCATTATTGTATCTGTCTGTCTGCAGATGGATCAGCTGGAGCTGAAATTGTCAAGCGAGTTGCCGACTACAGCCAAGGTGGTTGCCTGCCGCTTTCCCTTCCCTACCTGGGTCCCTGAACACACTGCTGGGGAGGGCATAGACACTGTATGGGTGTACGATGCAAAGACTTTTAAATCAGACTTGCAACATGGATTGAAAAGGATGACAACACAGGAAGACAAGGACACACCGGATTCACACACATAAATGAAAACACTCTCATTGTCAAGTGGAAACTAATTCTAAGGACCTGAAATGGCTGGGGAATGATGTGCTGTTTTATAAGGAAACTACGAATGTAACGTATGTTGATGTTTGAGATTGAGCAAGAATAAGTAGTTAGAAGAAACTATGTGACACTGGCACTAGCCTTGATTAGTGGTTGGACTCATGCTAAAGTCAGTCTGTTATCATCAGAATAATTATGTCTGAATAGCACGCTCATCCATCAAGTGGGCTGTAACATGTGTGATAATCAAACCTGACTTCGGTTCAAAAAGCAAGTAATGGTGATGACTTAATTAAATTCCGTAGAGGAATAAGTTGTACTGGCTATGAATTATTCTATCACGTGATTATGAATAGTCAGTTGAAGTGCAAGTTGAAATTTTTTATACATGTACAGAAATTATTTGCACATAGAGTAAGACGTTTTGAAAGTCTGTCTGACAGAGGATTATTTTGTATGTTATCTAAAAAAAACTGTTCGGTGTCCTGTTCTAAGGCTTGCTTGTATATTTATTAAAATCAAAATGGAGTAGTAAACGTTGCTTTTTGCGCTTGGGTGCCATCTAGTGGTGAAAACACCAAACACTCATGTTGTTGCTTGGAGTACATCCTGATCGCCCGTTGGTGTAACGTTGGATATTTAATGAAAAGGCTTCATTCTTATGACAACTTTAGTCACGTCACAGATAATCGGAGCTTAAACTAAACAACTTGAAATGCTTACATGTAGATAGCTAGCGGTCATCGCCGACTAGCTGGACTACAGTGGAGCAGGGCCAGTCAAGATGGACACCGCCGACGAAGGTAGCTAAAACTTTATTAGCCAGTTGTTAACATTAATTGCTTTAACTGCTCATTTATGTCGGTGTCGCATTCCAACTAACCCTCAACTTATGTTAGCTGTAACAGCTGATTATGCATCAGGTTAAACTTTTGCAAAGGTTCAACATAATCGTAGAAACCGCTAGTCAATTAGCTAGTCAGCTGGCTAGCATTAGCTCACAACCGTTAGCGATCAGCTGTTAATAAAAACAGCCACGCGAGCTTTCTTTAGTCCTGCTTTCTAGACACTTCATGCATTGTGGTGATAGAAGTCTAAGAGTACGGCCTTTCCCCATCAAATATATAACTTCAATGACTAGCTAATTATCAGTTCCGAAATAACGTTAAATAAGTTTGCGATCGTTGTCATAACATTAAGTAATATAGTACGATGATATCAAGTTAACGTCTCATTGACACACTGCATCACTCCACCCACTTCACTTGGCTCGTATAATATGCTAGACGCATTTTTACCAAAGTAAAAATATTGCGCAAACTTAGTCAACGGCACATTTTTTTATCTTGTTATTTTCGATTTTCTTGGACTAATGTATCGTTGTAGTCGTACTACGGAAGCCCTTAGCGGACATGCATCCATACATTTTATTTCCTCAGTTTTACCATGATAACGAGATAAATAGGTCGAGATCTCCAGAAAACAACAGAAATTAAATCGATATTAGGTTAAAACGGAGTAAATGGAGTATGAATGCATGTCCGTTAAGGGCTTCCGTACGTCTGTATAAACCACCCCAATGCTTGTTCTGTGTGCTCTATTTGTGCTACAACAAAGGGAATCACAATTAGCTTGGTATTCGTTGTTCACCAGTGATATTTTGTTCTGATGAATATAGCTAAAATTTAACATGTCAGTGGTTCAAAATGTACTGTAGTTATTCTCACTGATATTATGCTCCTGCATCCAGAGCTAATTATAGTTAGTGTATGTCATACAGTGACACAGGTAATCCAAGGATTACAGTATGCCCTACTGTCAGTATATGACCTGCACTTTTCTATTACCTAAAGACACATAACCATGTTATTCAATTTGTTGCTAAATGAGTTCAAAATTCTCAAAATACTGAGAGAACTTAAATGCATTTGTTTGTTTGTTTGTTTTACATTTGGCTTTATACCTAAGGTGTGCTATAAGTTTAGATCTTTGGATCAAGATAAACAACTGCTCTGTTGAGGAAATGGAGATGAATTTAGATAGAAAGAGAAAGATAGAAGAGTTAATTAAATGAAATATCATTGGAGTAGGATCTCATGCTATGGTATGTTATTGTGTGCCTAATGTACAGCAGACATCTGTCGGGTATGTCGGTCAGAAGGGACCCAGGACAAGCCGCTCTTCCATCCCTGTGTCTGCACTGGCAGCATTAAGTTCATCCATCAAGAATGGTACGTTCAATGACAAAGTTGTTCACAATTGTATAGTTTAATTTATTTTTCCTGCCTCTGCTTTATCTGTAAGGCTCAAGTTAGGGTATTATGTGTCTAAATTTGTAACCTGTCAGTTTGATTGCTTTTGCAGAAGTTTAATTTGTTTGTGATTCGTAATAGTATTTTTAAACATGGAGTCCATTAAATACAACCTGTGAACTCACAAAGTGCTCTCTATGTTTTTACAGCTTACTGCAGTGGTTGAAACACAGCAGAAAAGAATACTGTGAATTATGCAAACACAGGTTTGCATTTACACCAAGTAAGTTGTTGTTTTTTTTCAGTGCATTAATGGTGCTTTAATTTGTTGTTAGCTTTTCTTAGTACCTAATTGGCCCTGTTTACACCTGAGGGCTATGACACAAAACCTAGATAGCGGATTAAGCCGTGATTTTCCACTTATCCTGGCTGAACTGTCGTGACTCGGTTTCACGAAAGCGGTGGCACATAAGTTACCATGGAGATTTATTCTGTGCAGCTAGCCTTCTCCAGACCAGGCTAACAGCCAGGCTTGATTATTCCTGGTACCAGTTATCAGTTCAGTCAGCAGTCACTGCGATCGGACACTAATTTGTATGTGAGCAGGAAACTTCTAGTAATCCCAGCGAGCATTTTTTCAGCTGAAAAGACGTTTAAAAAGGTATTAATGAAGAACGTCAGCATCCAGGGGTTGTTGCAGTCAGAGCTGCACTGCCGAAGTAGCTTGGCATGCGCAGTCTTCCTTTTTCTTCTTCTGTGGAGAATGTTCAAAACAGCTCCCTGATGTCTCTGTACCTTCTTGTTAACATCACACATCTCCCATAAAGCGCGGTGTTTAGGATTTTTTTAAAAATTGAAATTAAAATGCATTGAGATTACGTCTTTGTGTAGACCGGATTACACCCACCGCTGCATATGATTTTGGAGAAATGGCGCTACAATCATCACTTTCGTCACCCTTTCATTGCTAAAATAGTTAATTGCACATTATATACATATATAGCTACATGGTCGTAATGTATTCTAGTATTGTGGATGAGTGGTTGTAATTTATCTTGATGGTAAATTTCCTGAGTAACTTCTCCATTTCAGCATCAGTAAATCTATGATCGTGGTCTTTTGAAGAAAAGCATGAACACGAATTTCTTTTTCTTTTTTTTTTTGAGATTATTTTTTTGGCCTTTTTTGGCTCTATTTTTATAGGACAGCTGAAGATAGACAGGAAATGTTGGGAGTAGAGAGTGGGGGATGACATGCACAAATGATCGGCAGACCGGGAGTCGAACCTGCGATCAGTGCGACGAGGACTGTAGCCTCTGTACATGGGGCGCCTGCTCTACCGACTGAGCTAAACAGCGCCCCTGAACACGAATTTCTGAGAATTACTTACACCTGGCTTGACCTAGCTGCACCTGTTCGGCCTGGCTCGACCTACGTGAAACCGATTAAACCAGGATGCACTAACTAGGCTCGGCCAATCCTCGCTTTTTCCCTTATCCTGGCTTTCTGAATTCTGCTTTTGTGAAATAGCCCCCTGGTATCAACATGCATCCTGACTGATGAAATCACAAGTGGACAGCTTTAAGTACAGCAGGTCATCATTATGAAAACAATCAACAGATAAAAAGTGTGATACAGATTGCAGAGGAGAGACAGGAAGCGTGATTTTGAGGGTCTTCGTGCCTTTATTTAAAGCTGTCCACTTCTGATGAGACCACCCAGGATGCACTTTAATATTAGGTATAACCAGGGCCATCATGACTTATCGACTCCCCTCACTTCCACTTTCCTCACCCTCTCGCTTTTCCCTCCATCGTCCCCCTTTTTCTTCTCCAGTCTACTCTCCAGACATGCCATCTCGCCTGCCTGTCCAGGATATCTTTGCAGGCTTGGTCACCAGTATTGGAACGGCCATCAGATACTGGTTTCACTACACGCTGGTGGCCTTTGCCTGGCTTGGAGTGGTGCCTCTTACAGCATGTAGGTGACATCATACCTATGTTACAAAAAAGAAAGACAAATATACATTTTAGCAACAGTTCTGTTGTTTCCGGACATAGTATGCAGCATCCAATTACATCCATCAAAGTTAGAAAATTGACAGTTCTGAGAAGTTTTTTTTCCCTTGTTTGTTTGATTTTCTTGCAGGTCGAATCTACAAGTGTTTATTTACAGGCTCTGTGAGCTCTCTCCTTACCCTGCCATTAGATATGCTTTCAACGTAAGTTTGAATTCCACTTTTGTTTTTCCTATTCCCATCTCTTACACTGTGATGTTCCTGCATAGTGTTGGTCTTTGTGCTGTCAGTATTTTTAGTACCATAGTGATGGTTAAGATCTGATTAGTGATCAAAAAATAATAATTGTTCATCCCATCCACAACATCACCTTTTATTTTCCTTTGTCCAGTTCTCTGAGGTGAAGTAATGTGTCAAATAGTTGTAAAATACAAAATAAAACCATAATGTTTCTTCTTTCCTGGTAGACAAAACCTGCTTGCAGACTGCCTGCAGGGGTGTTTTGTGGTCACTTGCACCCTGTGCGCCTTCATAAGCCTGGTGTGGCTCAGAGAGCAGATCGTTCACGGTGGTGCACCTCTGTGGTTAGACCAGAATCAACAGCCTCTAGTTCCCAACCAGCCACAGGGTCCTGCACCAGCAAATGAGGTGAGAGCTCTTTATCTTGCTAAATAACATATTTTTCCTTTTTTTTTTCTTCCTGCACATCCAGCTGGACAGATAGAGGCCTCTAACCAACAACTAATGAACTCTGACAGAGTTGGCACAATGACAGGTTTGTATCTGTAAATATAAGCCAGAGGAATTTGTGATTAAAGTTGTTTGATTAAAATCGACTTTTTTCATTTAGTGAAGAATATTATGCAAGTTAAACTTTCTCTCATACTGTGCCAGTTTTCTGTATTAGGTTTTTCTGCCTGCCTGAGGTAACTTCAGGCCCGTAATCCTTTCAGTACATTTTGACTGTGTCTACAGATCAACAAACAAGTAAAGCAATGCTTATGAGATTGTGTGATTTGTTTTTTACCTCCATAAATTAACCTTTTCAAAGCTATCATTGTGGTTATTGAACATCTGGGAACTGAAATGCTAGTTAATTGAACCGTGAGCAGGCAGTGCTGTAGATAAGGAACTCATATTTGTCTTTGTATTATTTTATGATTCTGCAGGTACCAGGTGGTAACGCTGGAGTCAACGCTCAGGCTGCAGACGGTGCAGAAGCACGGCACCCTGCAGACCCTGCTCAGGACGGACTGGAGCCTGCCAACCAACATGAAGCTGGTAACCAAGAAGAAGAGGCTGAACTTGACGACGAGGAAGATGATGACGACGGGGAGGACGATGACGAGGAGGAGGATGAGGAAGGCAGGGAAGAGGATGCTGCTGATGCCAATAATGGAGGACAAGGTTAGCCTCATGTGAACTGTGGTTTTAATTTCTCCAAAAAGGAATACATGAGGAAAACTAGGAAAAGCAAACTACGTGTTAACCTTCCACAAAGGCACATGTGACTGCACATTGCAGCTGTTCTGTTTCAGTCGTTTCTTTTGTTCCTCTGCAGAAGATTTGAACTGGAACGCCCTCGAGTGGGACCGTGCAGCAGAGGAGCTGACCTGGGAAAGGGTAAGAATCTATTATTTTTATCCCTCTGTCTCCTGCTCCATAAAGTGCTGGGAGTTAGGACAGAAGTATAAAAAACACAAAGTGAAAGAAGGGTAGCAGTTAGTTGGCAGATGAATTTGGGCTAAAAGCTTCTGTGACAGGAAAAACGCATCCTGTGGTAGTGTGTTTAAGCATCAGTGGATTCTTTCTATGTCCAGAAGGCTGTTTGGAAGTGGTCAGGGGCGGGCTCAACGAATGCCTCTGTTGTATTAGAAGATGTTGCAGTCATTTAATAGAAGCAGCAGATGTGGTAAAAGTAGTAAAATGACCATGTGTACCATAAGGGATCATTCTGACTCTGCTTTCTTTGTGTCCCAGATGCTAGGGCTGGATGGCTCCCTAGTTTTCCTGGTAAGTGAACACTGTCTTTCTACTCCTTTAGGCACAGTTACAAGGGAAACTCCAAACCAAATCATAGTGTAATGGACTGTCATACAGTTTGCCATGTACAAGAAAATATATTTTTCCAGGTCTGATTCAGTGGCTGGTTCAGATGTTTGTTATGTCACTGTACCCACTGCGCAGGTCATCACAGTGGCACGCTGAAAACCTGTCTGACTAGAATGAGCTCTGGTAAAGATTATATTCAGGATTACAGGAAGCAAATAGATAAAAAGGTTTATGCTAATCAACAGGGGGAATACACAACCAAGCATCAATGAAGATAAATTGTCATTCTAAGGTGGGGGAGACCCAACTCACAAGATGTTCAAATGGGAAATGGCATGGTCTCACAGCTTCATGTTAAATAATGCACAAATGGAGCATCACCACAGGGGTTCCCTGGGGAAACTTCACAGACTTGATTAGCACCTATCTGAAAGAGGAAGAAATCAGCAATACACTCTAAATCCATGGTTCTCAACTGGTGGGTCGGAACCCATAAGTGGGTCGCAGAGCTGTTTTCAGTGGGTCGCGGATGTGTGCTTGGGAAAAAAAAGTTAGTGTCCTTTGATGTGCGTGGAACAGTAGTGGTAGTTTAATCATACTCCATGTATTCACTGATTGTAGAATCCCAGCTACAGTTACATTCTTGAAACTTGATGAGCCCTACAGTGGTTGCATTTATGTCGCCGTTTTTAGCATACAGCATATTCTGTAAAGAGAATATTTTCCCCTTATCCACTGCCATCATTTTGGTTAAACCATAATTATTTACAGTTTAGACAACTAAGTCCTTGTTTATGCAGATCTCTTCAATAGAGGTGGCAAGTTCAAAGCTAGCATTACTCATACAGTCATCATTTCCACCTTTATGGAAAAAACAATTCAAAATAATACTGTATAGTGGAAATTCCCTTTAACAACCACATTGTAATTATGAAACATATGAAATCTTCATTGCGTTACAGCTAGAAATAGCTTTAAGGGACCCTTGTTGTATGTGTCTTTTCTAGGAGCACGTGTTCTGGGTGGTGTCTCTCAACACACTCTTCATCCTGGTCTTCGGTAAGTAAAACATTGCAGTTATAATTAATTCCATATTAAGCTATTACTTTTGAGAACCGACATAGTTTTAACAGGAGAGTAAAGTCCTGTGTAGCTTCTTATACACGCCACTATGTTCAGATTCTAACCTCATTTGTATCTGTCTCCAGCTTTCTGCCCTTATCACATCGGTCATTTCTCAGTGGTTGGACTCGGCTTTGAAGACTATGTGAGTTAACTGCAATGCATTAGGGACACTTCCTCACTAGTTTGTGGGTTTGTTGTGCAATTCTTTGACGATGTTATTATTTGTGTGCAGGTCAAAGCTTCTCACTTCGACGGCCTCATCACCACCATACTGGGTTACATCCTCCTGGCTGGAGCTCTCATAGTCTGCCATGTATCCTCAACTTTAAAAAGAACTAAGAGTACTTAGTGCATGAAAAGACAAAGTATGGCTGTGCATAAAGGTTTGAAGTTGTATCTGAGTCATTCGTGTTTATTTCAGGTGGGTTTTGTGCAAATACTGAATGTTGTTTGTCTCACATTTGGCTGTTAGTCCTTAACCGTGCTTCCTTCAGGCGTTGGCTTCATTAGTGCGCTTCCAGCGGTCCAGACGCCTCCTGGGTGTCTGCTACATTGTTGTTAAGGTAAATTAGAGACAAAAGATTTCAGTGTTTCTCAAAAAGGTATTTTGTTCTTATCAAAACACTTTAATTTGAAGCAGTTATTAGATGAATTATGAAAACAGAAACAAATTATAACAACAGGAAATTAATTGTGTTTTATTTTTATACGTTGCAGGTGTCCCTGCTGGTTGTCATGGAGATAGGCTTGTTCCCTCTGATTTGTGGCTGGTGGCTCGACATTTGCTCACTGGTAAGACAATCACGCAGAGTAAACTGTATTGATCCTGTTTAAAACGGTCATGAGCTGTTCCCTTAATGACTCACCGAACAGAGTGAATGCAAAGATGAATGGTGATGCAGCGTAAACACATTTTAGGAAGAAACTTTTGCAATATTAAAGGTTTTGGACCAATTACTAAAACAGAATTAGTGTATCACAAATATTATTGAAGGCTCAGTCAATAAAGGATATCCTTTTTTCATTGCAGGAGATGTTTGATGCGACTCTGAAGGACAGGGAGCAGAGTTTTGACTCGGCCCCCGGTACCACCATGTTCCTCCACTGGCTGGTCGGCATGGTCTACGTCTTCTACTTCGCCTCCTTCATCCTTCTGCTGAGAGAGGCGAGTGCAGGCTACTCACAGAAACCTGTTGCGTCTTTTCTTAAAACTCCTAAAACCGTCTGCAGCATTTATCTTAAGCTTGTGCTTGTTTGTTTGGTTTCAGGTGCTTCGTCCCGGTGTGTTGTGGTTCCTGAGGAACTTAAATGATCCAGACTTCAACCCAGTCCAAGAGATGATCCACCTGCCCATCTACAGACACCTGCGGAGGTTTATTCTCTCTGTGGTCAGTCAAGCCTTCCTTCCCAAACCAACCTTCAGTAACTGAATAGCGCAGAGATGGCTGTTTGCTCTGATGCTAAATACATGAAAATATGCTGCTGTCATTTTACATCTGTGCATTATCAGTCATAAATATAAATTAAGGTGCAAAAGTGACAAAATTAGGAATAATAAAGACAGAATAGATCATCTCAGTATGGACAGATTAAAGAGAAGTGTTTAACAGAAGTTATGAGGTTACAACAGACGGGTTTCGTCGATGCATCTTATTAGGTTTAGCTCTGTGAAAATACAATAGAACAGAAAATACTTTTTGCTTCAAAAGGCAGAATTTTTTCTTTGACTTGCATGTGCAAATATATGCCATATAAACACAGGGTAACACATGTACCCAAGTGGCCCATTTAAAACCATTCAAAACACTTTAAACACAACATATACATAACAAAAAACAGATACAATAGTGCATTAACATTAAAGGAGGGCAACGGGTCGCACAGTCACAGGCCCTGGGTCGCAGACAGCATCGCACCCCGGAAGTAAAAGGTGAAAGGTAGAATCCTCTGCAGTCTATAGGCTGGTTAGCGGTGTAGAAGAGCCAACAGATGGAAGAGCCTCTCACTGAAAACACCCTGGCCTCTAATTATTTCTCAGCTCTTACCTCTGTGATATCTTTCCTTGCCTCCTCTCCTCACATCTTAGTCCCTCCCTCCTGAAATTCCGGTGAGGAGGCAATTTAGAGACAAAAGTAGCAGCATCAGGCATTAAACTGTATGAGACGTGCATTCTTCAGAGCTGTCAATTTAAAATAGTGAATTGAATATCATTTGTGTTCATGGATGTCTCCTTGGGCGCCTCCCTTTGGAGGTTTTTGTTTGCGACAGGATACCGATTCTTTACATGTCTAACAAGCTTTGATTTGTTGTTTTCTTCCTGTTTGTGTGTGTGTGTATTTCCAGGTGGTGTTTGGCTCCATAGTTCTGCTGATGCTTTGGCTTCCCATCAGAATCATTAAGCTGTTCTTCCCAACCTTCCTTCCCTACAACGTCATGCTTTACAGGTACACACTGCGACACTACATTATCATGTAACTTCCAGGAACGTTGCAGGCTGAACATGACATTGCAGAAACGTAAACAGGATGCTGCTACAGAAAATGAGCTGCCTTTTCTCGTCATACAGACAGTATGTTAAATAAACTGAACATTAATGAGTTTACGTCTGGTCTCTGCAGCGACGCCCCGGTCAGCGAGCTGTCACTGGAGCTGCTGCTGCTTCAGGTTGTTCTGCCGGCGTTGCTGGAGCAGGGTCACACTCGCCAGTGGCTAAAGCGGCTCGTCCACGCCTGGACGTTCACTGCTGGATACGTGCTGTAAGTGTTAAACACGCACACACTGCAATTTTAATGATACAACGGCTTAAAAGGATAACGTGATCGCTATTTAGGACAGTGTTCATATGCCATAGATGTTGAACCGCGTGGGTTGCAAAAAGGTTTTTACAGTTGTCACTTCACAGTCGTAGCACTAAGACAAAATAATTACTCACCCATGGCTCCCCCACAGTGACCTTCACTCCTACCTACTGGGGGATCATGAAGACGAGGACAACCAACCAAATAACAACCCACCTGGTCGCCACAACAACAACAGGATCCCTGGCCTTGGGGAAGGGCTCCATGCTGCCCATCAGGCCATCCTGCAGCAGGGCGGTCCTGTGGGTTTCCAATCGTACCACCGGCCGATCAACTTCCCCCTCAAGGTGACTCAGTGTTATTTTTCTCATATCATATAATTATATGAAGCCTATTATGCTGCTACAAATTTTCCTGCACATGTTAACTTCTCTTCTTTTTGTGTGTTCAGATCGTACTGCTGGTCGTGTTTATGTGTGTCACGCTGTTACTGGCGAGTCTGATCTGCCTCACACTGCCAGGTAAGTTGTGTGGTTGTACCTTTCCTGTTCTCAGTAGTTCTTTACGTCCTCCATTCATCCTCCTCGTCCTCTGTCTCAGTCTGTGCGGGGCGCTGGCTGATGTCCTTCTGGATGGGCAGTGCCATGGTTCATGAGCTGTACACAGCAGCCAGCGGTCTGTACATCTGCTGGCTGTCGATTCGAGCTGCCACCGTGCTGCTGTCCTGGATGCCGCAGGGACGGATGGTCATCATGATCAAAGTCCACGAGTGGACGCTCATGGTAATGTAGATCTCCACGGTCCTCCTAGCCTATGGCAGAAATGAAGCGTTCCCTCTAATATGTGTAATGTTGTATTTTGACATCTTGCTGAAAACAGATCCTAAAGACCATCGTGGTGGCCGTGATGCTAGCTGGTGTGATTCCTCTGCTGTTGGGTCTGCTGTTTGAGCTGGTCATCGTAGCTCCTCTCAGAGTCCCACTGGACCAGACGCCTCTCTTCTACCCCTGGCAGGTAGGTTGGCAGGGTTTGTATGCATGAGAATATGAGTGACCATATGATTGTACACATCGAAATCATGAGGAATTTATTTGCACCGAAACCGAGGAAAATTGTTTTGCTGTGCTCACGAGTTGTCAGTACCTCTGAAATGTCAAGCCATGTCTTGTTTACGTTCTTCGATCATGTATTTCCTGGCTCATATGCAGGGTTGGGAGGGTTACTTTAAAACTGTATTCCGATATAGTTACGAATTACCTGTTAAAAAAATGTATGTAATCACAATTTTTAAGTAACGTAACTGTTGCTGTTGGATTACTTCAGTGCTAAACCTGCAAATAAAGAAGAGAGAAAAGAAATTTCAATACTTTTGTGCTGCGCAAATGCCCGATTCAATGAATACCGGTAATTATACACATTTAAATACACTTTGTTAAGTCTGCTGTTCGCACTACTTCACACTCAAACTTCAAGTAAACTGCTATAAACTTATTCCAGTCTGGAGCTTGTGTTTTTAAGATAAGATAATCCTTTATTGATCCCAAGGGGGGGGAATTCGGGGCAAATTTTTACCCACACCATCCCGGCCACGGCCATCACCAGAGTCACAAAATATTTCTTAGCAGTAGAAGACGACAGGTTAGCTACCATTTTTAATTCTGTGCAGCTGATGTTAGCGGTTGGTCTCGCCTGTAAATGTTTCCTTAAATTAGATGTTGAGTCCTTGGATAATGACAGCATTTTAACAGCCGGAAGGCATAACCTGCACTGTACTGCCATGTTGCTCCTGGCCCTTTTTGAGGAGCGCTGTGGTGTTATCAGAGACGATCAGACGGAGGGTTTAAAAATGAGACGTCAGATGTTACAGAGCATCTTTGGTGTTATATCGTCTTCATTTTAAAATGTAATCCTGCTAGTATTTTAATAAATGTATCTGTAATCTAATAAGCTCTTTTTTTGCCTGTAACTGGAACAGAATACAGTTGCCTGTTTTTTGTACCCTCATCACATAATGCCGTTACTTGTTATCGTTACTCCCCAAGCCTGCTCATATATAGTATTTACCTTTTTCAGATTGTTGTTCCTGTTTGGGCTCTCTGTGTTCAGATGTCAGAAACATTTGTGAATTTTGTCTTAAAATGGAATGGCGAGAAAAGATTTTTATATCTAATAGTAGCAGTAAAAATGCATGAGACAAACATGGTTGTATCTTGGTTGTTAACTGGTTGTGTTTTGCAGGACTGGGCTCTGGGCGTGCTTCATGCTAAAATCATTGCTGCTATCACACTGATGGGTCCTCAGTGGTGGCTCAAAACCGTCATTGAGCAGGTCAGTCTCTTGAAGTTACATAAAACACTTACATTTAGATATGCTGTAAAGATGATCATCTTATGTAATGTGTAGTATGTTTTGCCTTTTCTAATCTGTCTATAGAAGCATACTCTAGGATCTAATCTGAATTCTGTTTGTGTAGTTTTCTACTAAAGCTTTAATATAACAGTTATCTTGTTATGAAGTTTGTTCTCCCTCTCTCTCGCTCCTTCAGGTGTATGCTAACGGCATCCGAAACATTGACCTCCATTTCATCGTGCGAGGGCTGGCTGCTCCCGTCATCTGCGTCCTGCTGGTGTCTCTCTGTGTGCCCTACACTATCTCCCAAGGCATCACACCACTGCTGGGTGAGTCTCCATGTATGCGTATGTGTCTGGAGGAAAACATGATTTCTGTGGTACCTTCATGTGCCCGAACAAGCATCAGTTTTCAGGGTAGTCGAGTAGGCAGAGCAGAGTTTAGGTTCCTTCATCTCTTTCTCAATGTTTCAGTTTCCTTACTGTTTCTGCTGAACATCGTCCTCTTGTGGAGAATCAAATTGTCTTTTATCAAAGCTTTAAGCTCTTTACACCAGTGAATTTGTTGTTTTGAGTTGCAACCAAGGATTAAAGGGAAATTAAATAATTGAAAAGCTACATTACATGTTTTTATATACACTCACCGGCCACTTTATAAGGTAGAATTTGCAAGTACTGTGTTGGACTCCCTTTTGCCTTCAGAACTGCTTTAATTCTTCGTAGATTCAACAAAGTGCTGGAAACATTCCTCAGAGATTTTGGTCCATAGTGACATGATGGCATCACGCAGTTGCAGCAGATTTGTCGGCTGCACATGATGCGAATTTCCCGTTCCTCCACCTCCCAAAGATTGAGATCTGGCGACTATGGAGGCCATTTGAGTTCAGAGAACTCATTGTCTGTTCAAGAAACCAGTTTGAGATGATGTGAGCTCTGTCACCTGGCGTGTTATCCTGTTGGAAGTACAGTACTGTTGGGTGCACTGTGGTCATAAAGGGATGGACATGGTCGGCAACAATACTCAGGTAGGCTGTGGCGTTGAAACGATGCTCAATTGGAACTAAGGGGCCCAAAGTGTGCCAAGAAAATATCCCCCGCACCATTACACCACCACCAGCCTGAACCGTTGATACAAGGCAGGATGGATCCATGCTTTCATGTCAAGTTCTGAACCTACCATCCGAATGTGGCAGCAGAAATCAAGACTCATCATTCGTTGAATTGTAGCCTCAGTTTTATGTTCCTAGCTGACAGGAGTGGCACCTGGTGTGGTCTTCAGCTGCTTCAACGTTCGGCGTGTTGTGCGTTCACAGATGCTCTTCTGCATACCTCAGAGTGGTTATTGCCTTTCTATCAGCTCGAACCAGTCTGGCTGTTCTCCTCAGACCATCCGCCATCAGCAAGGCATCTTTTTCGCCCAGAGAACGTCCGCTCACTGGATACTTTCTCTTTCTCGGACCATTCTCTGTAAACTCAAGAGATGGTTGTGTGTGAAAATCCCAGTAGTCCAGCAGTTTCTGAAATACTCAGACCGACAACCATGCCACGTTCAAAATCACTTAAATCACCTTTCTTCCCTGTTCTGATGCTCGCTTTGAACTTCAGCAGATCGTCTTGAACATGTCTACGTGTCTAAATGCACTGAGTTGCTGCCATGTGATTGGCTGATTAGATATTTGCGTTTAAGAGCAGTTGAACAGGGGTACCGAATACACCTAATATACACCTGGCAGGTTTTTAACTTATGTTTTCATTTAACTTTCATAACAGTTCAAGAAAACTCAAAAAAAGGGAAGTTCTGTACTTAATATTGATTTACTGATAAAAACAAACAAAGCGATGGGACTTCTGCTTTAGTATTTAACAACTAAATAAAACTGTTAACCCTACAAGTCGAGCTAAACTAAAAGGAAGCTTAACGGTTGTTTCCTTGTGTTGTTTTGGGTTTTGTCTAAATTAGAAATGGTTGCAGATAAACTCAGGCAGAGGGGTTGCAGACACGCTCAGATATCATCAGGCAACAGCCCAAGCAGATCCACATTAATGGACACGGGGCTCATTTGAGAAGGGCTTTTTATGCAAAGCCTACCCAAGGCACCAATTATTGTGTAAACAATTGTTTTTGATGTCGACCACGCTTGCGTTTAAAAAACTAGTCAATTAAAGATTGCCAGCCTTTGTGGTAATCAGGGTTTTGGCTATTGCACAAGCCAAAATGCAATTGATTGTTTTTGTCTTTCATTTACTCCCTGAACTCTTGGCTCCATCAGCTCCCCAGAGACACACACACACACTCATTAAGAGGAGATTCTGTTCCAGTGTTTATTCTGTCTTCCCTTCCTTTCCCCCACCTCCCCCCTTCTTTTCTCAGGTGTGCAGCCAGAGATGCAGACGCTGGTGGAGAGGAGGATCTATCCCTTCCTCCTGATGGTGGTCATTCTTTTAGCCATCCTGTCCTTCCAGATACGACAATTCAAGCGCCTCTACGAGCACATCAAGAATGACAAGTCAGTAGACCTAAAAACTCTGAACAGACACATCACCTGTGTGTTTTACCTACTCAAAAGTTTGGCCGTTTTAAACGAAGCTTTGACTACTCCTTCCTTTTTTTAATGAAGTCTAATGAATGATGCATACCAGCTGTCTGCCTGATGGCAGCAGGTGTATTATACATTTTTTAATCTTGTGCTTTCTCATTGTTTTAACTCACCCCACCGTCGTTTTAACTAAATCATAAAGCAAGATGAAGGAGTTCAGGCAGCTAGTGTGCTAAAATTAGTTGCAGCTCGGATCACTGCTCCCAAAGCCCCGCTGTGTTATGAGATGAGGAGGAGACGTCTTTGTAAACAACCTTTAAACGACAAAAACTGAACATATTAACAATGTAGGCTCAGCTCGCAGCCCCTCTTGGGCCCCTGAAACCCACTTCAAAATCACGGACTGTTTTGTGTTGTTCCAAGGAATACCCCAGTCGAATACTTTTTGCATTGTAAATCTGCAAAAAGAAAATCTAATTCTGCATATTTGAACCTGAATCTTTAAACAAAATCAGCGTGGGGCTGTTTTTCTTTGGCAAATTATTTCAGTCTGTTCAAGTTTCGACACCAGAACTTGAGCATTATTTGTCCTAAGGGGATTCAGCCAGCGCTACTTGTGTTGTTTTAGTAAACCTTGCTGCCTCCTCCTAAAGGACTTGTTATTTCACTAGTTATATATACTGTATGCTGGGAATTAGGGCTGTCACTTTACCCAAAAATAATTTTCCAACGAATTCAACGTGATATGGAATTCGTTCGAATTACACATGGCACGTTATTTATGGTACATACAGCATTTCTGAGGTGCGTTACTGAGCTAGCTACAGCTTCGGCCTGGTTGCAGAACAACGATAAGTCTCCCCTGTGCTTTCTGACTACGGTCGGGACGCTGAAGCAGGAAAAGGTTAACAACGGCTCGGCTCGTTAGTTTCCTTCATTGGTTTGTAGCAGGCGGCGTATTATCGCCATCTGTTGGAATACAAGGCGCACTGCTTTAAGCATGAGAGCATTCTGGGACTCTGGACAGAAGAAAACAGTCATCTCATTAATTATAGGCTTTGTAATTAATTGATCACAATTAATCGCATATATCAATGACACACTTCCACTTCCACACTTTAACTTTAAAATTCCACACTCTCTTTTTCACCTTACCTTCAGCCGTACGATATGTTAGACAAACGATTAGCTTCTCAGAGGAATAAAGGAGCATTTGTGGGAGCAGATTGGCCGGACACGGCTCTCTGTAAAACATCTGTTGGACAAGGCAAAGATTTTCACTTTGTTTTCTCAGACGGATAATTGTGGTCATCATAAAAACCCATCCCAGTAAAGCATGATGGCAAGCATCTACTGGTTCATGTTCATAGTGGATAAACAACCTCAAGCTAATGCATAATATAACAAATGTGCTGGAGAATAGAACGCAAATGGCTGCTATTAGTTACACAAAGGCGGTTGTTAGATATTGTTTTCACTGTATCTTCATCCTCGTGTTTCTCCTGCAGATACCTGGTCGGACAGCGACTGGTGAACTACGAGCGTAAGACGGGCAGGAGCACCTCATCGTACAGCACCTCCTCATAGACTCGACACCTCGGTGGGATCAGCGGAGCTGAGTCACTCTGCCCAGCGTTCAGAGCTTCCATCAGCTCCTGTGGTGACACCTTTTTGTTTCCTCAGCGCTTGCCTGTCAAATTCAAACAAAGCCTCTAAAACTTTTGACTGCAGTGTCGTCCTCTGACTCACCGACATCTGCTGCCATCGCAGGTGGGGAGACAAAGAACTTTAAGAGTGAAGACAAAAAGACTCGAATTCTGGCGGTTTGAGTTGTCGACTGTCTGTATTTGTCTTCAATGCAGCTGAGTTTTACATGACTTTATTTTAGAAAGGCTTGGGTTGAAATGGGGTCTAGCTTTTACCTCAGATTGTGCTTCCATTTGAATGTTTGTCGTCTAGGTCACACCAAGTCTGTGAAGGAGATCTTTGGACTGTAAGAACACTTCTGTTCCGTGAATCGTCTCAAATGACACCCTTCATCAAGTACAGCTTGTCTTTTACAAGGAGGGTCTTACCTGCTGTAGGAATGTGATTTTATTCTCTTATTTTTTTTTAGAAGTGTTAATTTTTAGTGTTTTGCTTCAGGAGTAAGCTGTTAGATTGTCCTCAGAGGATTCTTTCGAGGCGAGGATGTTGACTAAAGAAGAAAAGGAGATATTAGACAATCTGGACTCGGCCCAGGACATGCTGTTCCTTTAGATGTTCCCCTGTGAGTTTAACAGTTCCCTGAGAAAATCCACCTTCACACAGTGCAGCGAGAAGTGAGGCTTCAACTAAGAATATTTAAACTGGAACTCCAAACATTTCAGAATGTGCCTGTTACATTAGTCTGACACTGATTTTTAAGATGTTCTGGTAGTATAAAAAAACAAACATGGTAGCTTGCTTATTAGCTTGAAGTGCTGCTAATCAGCTAATGAGACTCTTACATGTCTGCGCTCAGTGAACAGTGAGAAGAAAGAACAGCAAAAAACTCTCTTGAACTGTACTGACAGATGTCAGAGCTGTACAAAACTAACTAGAGTTAGTTCATCTCACTTGAGAGAGGGTAGAGCAAGTAATGTAACAGAGAACAAACTACAAAACTCTTAAGGGACACTCCAGTCATTTATCGTGCTGCAGATTTAAACAGCAGCAGAGGACGAGACGTCCTGACGTTTACTCCCAAGTGTTTGTCAAAGGTCCCACAGCACTGGTCCGTAACATTTCAAGTACACATATAACTGGATATGGTCTTTAATTAGACGCTCCTTGACTGATAAACACCCTCATCTTTTATATGACACACTTTTTTTGTAAAATGAACCCATTTAGAGAAAGAGGATCAAGAAACTAATTATTTACTTAAAAAGACAAAATCACTGCCTTCACATTGCAAATACCTTCACCCTGACACGTCTTTGTCTTCTGGTGTTCGATACATTGATGTTTTTCACATAACTCACTAAAAAGGCTCATATGTTGCACGCGGCCAGTTTTAGTTTAGTTTGTAGTCTTTAGTTTAGGAGAGAGTTTCACAGCCTCCCTTTAAAACAGGGCTCTCTTGTCATACTGCCGTATCCCTGGCAGGTGGTCACATTGTCGAGCTGCAGCACCATTTAAAATTAACTCTTTTTTTTTCACCTCTTCACAGCTGGTAGTTTGATTTCACTAAAGATTGATGTTGACACTGGTGATTGGTAGAATAAGGGTTCAGGGAGTCACGTTTTCAGGTTTACACAAAGGTTTGTTTTTTGTCATATGGACCTCTCTATTACAATATGAGCTGTAGTCCTAGAGGGTTTAAAACAATCAAGATCGTCAGCAAGGAAAATCAAGAGTTACAGCCGGTGGCAATTACAGTTTATCGCCATAGGTGCCGCCAAAGAGAACGAAGCTGAGATCTTTGAGATTACAACTTTAATAAATGTGAGATGGCTTGCCCTCATTGTTTCGTGTTGCAAGCTAAAGCTTAACTGGAATCACAATATAATGTATAGAATCAAGAGCCGCACGCAAATTATCAATGTAATTTAGTTTATTAACTTTGATACACAAGTTGTCAGTGTGAAGGTATAGATCAACCCTTTTTGCGAAACTTTAATTATTTCGCTTGAGACTTAAAATAAATAAGTCACATCTGTATGCTAAATAGGAAGCTAGAGCTAGGACATGCTTAGCTTAGCTTAGCATTGAGACACTAAACAAAGGAGATAGAGCTAGTCTGGCTCTGTCCTAATGTAACAAATCCACCAACCAGCACCTCTACTTAACTCTTCATGTCTCATCGGTTTTTTACATACAAAAAATTAATTGTAAAGGCGACTGTTTTGTTTTCACAAGCTGTTGTTTACTGGAACTATTTATGGCCAACTGTCTTTATGAGTGTATTTCTCAAAATGTCAAACAGTTGCTTGAAAGTCTTTAACATTTCAGTTCCTAAAACCAGTAACTCAATCAGACGCACCCTTTGCCTGGGGATGTAAAGTCAGTGTGTAGGTGTTGTCTCACTTGTGTCACCACGTTGTCTGTTCTGCTCCACTGTTGTTGTAATTGTCAAACATTTATTTCCTTTGTGTTTCAAAGCAAGTTTCAGAACTTAAAGTCAAATACACGTCATAACAAAAAAGGGTGTTACAACTTTAAAATCACAAATGACATTAAGATATTTTCAGACAGAAATCTTTAAAAAATTTCCTGCAGCCAAAACTGAATTGAATTCTCTGAGGGGTTCTTGCTCCTTCAGATCCAGAGCAGTGCGATGTTTTAATCCTTTTCCCCGACATTAATGGTCAAGTAGATTGTTTTTGTTTTCATGCAAATGTTTCAATGTGTCGCACTTTATACCACTGTATGCAATAACTTCACAATCCACTGTAACCGTCTCCACAGCAGGGCTTATGTGTCTCCCACTGAGACTGAAAGACGTCAGTATTTCACTGTGGTGACTCAGCACAGTTCACAACAGTTTAACTTGATGGCTGAATTTAAGTTTTGCATCTGTTTTGCATTTCTGGTTCATTCGAAGGTCGGTAACTATAAACTGCTTTTCTATTGATATGGATTGTAATTTACATTAACTTTAGTGCTGCTGTGTGGAATGCTCACATTATATGTATGAAGCTATAAAGTGACCTTTTAGTGAACTGAGCTGGACACTTCAAATTTTGGTCTTGAATTTCAATTTCTAGAAGCAAATGATTTCTATTTTTATATGTGCAGAAAAAGCAGTGGCATGTACTGTAACATAAAGTGGAATACTTTTAAGGTCTATTCATTGTTGGTTCATTAACATGAAACAATAATAAATAGTTGTAAGGATTTCTTAGAGTGTGTGGTTTCTTCTTTATACCCATCAGCCGTAACATGACCACTGACAGGTCGAGTGAATAACATTGATTATCTCATTACTATGGCTCATTACAAGGACACCTCGACAGAGCCCAGGAAAGGAGCTGGCACCTCTGCAGCTACCAGCCCCAATTACATACTTTGTCTGTACCGGGACTTGAACCGGCATGGAAGGCACCAAATCCCCCACTGCTCGGGGCGCATGTCCATGTGCAACCCCCTCACTCTGACATTTCTCCATTATTGCATGTCCGTGGGATCCTGTTTGTGCATGTCTAATAATTAAGTATAACTTCTTCTTCACCTGGCAGTGGGTGGGATATGTTTGGCAGCATGTGAACATTTTGTCCTCAAAGTTGATATGTTAGAAGCAGGAAAAATGGTGACTGTGATGGCTAGACGACTGGGAGCATCTCCAAAAGGAAGAAGGCAAGGCGGCGGAGGCAGTGTGATGCTTTAGGCAATGTTCTGCTGGGAAACCTGCCATTTATGTGGATGTTACTTTGACACGTACCACCTACCTAAACATTGTTACAGACCATGCACACCCCTTCATGGAAACAGTATTCCTAAAGGCAGTGGCCTCTTTCAGCAGGATAATGCGCCCTGCCACACTGCAGACATGGTTCAGGAATGGTTTGAGGAACGAGTTCAAGGTGTTGACTTGGCCTCTAAATTCCCCAGATCTCAATCCAATCGAGCATCTGTGGGATGTGCTGGACAAACAAGTCCGATCCATGGAGGCCCCACCTCGCAACTTACAGGACTTAGAGGATCTGCTGCTAACGCCTTGGTGCCAGATACCTCAGCACACCTTCAGAGGTCTAGTGGAGTCCATGCCACGACGGGTCGGGACTGTTTTAGTGACACAATATTAGGCAGTTGGTCATAATGTTATGGCTGATCTGTGTTTAATCCTCCAAAATACATTCCTCATGTCTGTTTATGTCTGGCTTAGAGCCGAGGTTCCCAATGAAAGTCCTGTTGTTTTCTGAGTTTGCTCTAATCTGTTTTTCTCTCTTATGAATAAGAGGATAATTCTCCCCCCACAGGCCCCAAAACAATTCAAACGCATTAATATTATAGGCGATGATAAGGAAAAGGAGTCCTTGAAATATGCAACCTAAGACGAGTGCTGTAAATAGACTTTGCTCTGTTGAGGGAAACACTGTGGGAACCAGTAGCCCAATGTATTTTTCTTTTTGATGACAAACTGTACTATATAAATGTATTGTATGTGTCTATAGTGGGTAAAATGAATCCTTCATTCAATATCAATGTCAGTCTGGGATAATTACCAGAACTGCTTAATAGCGCAGCTCTAGGAAACAGGATGTGGGGTTGAATCCAATTACATCTCAGCAAAGTCCTGAAAGCGAAGCAGACATTTGCAGCTGAAACAAGATTTCTTCTGTCAAGCTAATTCTGATTTTTCCAACCTGTGCTTCATTTCTCACAGTCACAATGGGATGAGCATTTTTTTAATGGCAGTCAAATCAAGGACTAAGTGCCTGCGAGCTGCGCCTCCTTAAGGAGCTCTGAAGAGATTAGTGCTGTCATAAGGAGTTTAATGTCTTTTCTTCTCTATTGTTAAACCTGACTTCAGACAGAAAACAAGTGTAACTTCTTCAATGTATTTTCATTGGGGCAGGTGATTTCAAAAGTCAACTTGCACCTCGAAAGAATCACTGATGGGCTATTTGTTTCACAGAGTGGTGTGAAGTCTTTCAGGCAGGATTTACCACTAGAGATGTGTGTGTGTTTCTGTGCCTGAGAACATGTTTGCTCAGTTTGAACTGTGTCCTGAAGTGACAAACCTTATCTGCACGAGGGAACACAAAACACTCAGAAGTAATCCACACAGAGGCTCAGTTCATGAGCATGTGAACTAGACTGATTTACAAGCCAGGCTGGCTTAGCATGTTTGGAAGAAAATCAAAGAAGTCATAGTTTGAAAGTTATATCCTCAGGGAATTTTCCTGTTCACTGTTCACCAGCTAGTCGCTAACTGTATCTGACTGCTGATTGGTGCTGGGTTGGTACTGTACAGTGTAAAATATGCTGCTGTACACACTGATGAAGGCGACATTAGGTCATGAACTTTGTTTTGGTGTAGGGTTACCACAGTCCTTCCCCTCTACCTCGTATACAAATGAAGTCATGTGGTTGGGAAATCCAATTTAAGTTGGCAGAGCTAAGTGCAGTAAAAACCAACGTAGGCTTGGCTTGGCCTTTGCACTGATGACATTAATTCTCAAATAAGACTATCTCTGTCAGAGCAAAGGTAGTGCTTGTACATGGGTGTAAACAATGTAATGAGTTTTAAGATCTGTCTAAGTGCAGATTAATGTCTAATGAAGAGGACACATTGCTTCTTTTGCTTCTTTTCTTCTGTTTTCCCTGTGCAAAACATCTTTAGGCAACCTAAGAGATTTTGTTTTTAAAGTTAAGACAACCTCCCGGCTTGTTTCATTCAATTTTACACTTCATTGTATTCTCACAGAAGACATTCAAACTCTGTCGTCACTGGGGAGGGGAATGCGACAGAACACCAAGAGCTTGAGAGAGCGACTAAAGGGATTATCGTGCGTCACTTCAAGAGAATGTCTCATCCCATTGCTGGCCATTATCAAAGGAAGCCCATGTTTCTCTACTGGGAAACACGGGATTAGTTTCTGAGCGCTGTTTCTGGTTACAGTTACTGTTTCCAACCGAGACGACTGCGAGTTCTTCTACTTTGCAGTGGACAACTTTTAACTTTTGATCAAGACTTCAGGACTTCAAGCTGCCTGTGTGGGTTCTGATGCCATGATTAAACAATGGGATAGCTTTGAGAAGAGTCACACGGAAGTGGACAATGGCTTTTCCACAATTTGTAACTCACGGATACTTGTTTTATTTGGAAATGCAATGCTGACGCTTTTTTTGTTTACTCTCTTTGGCTACTTTGAGTGAATACCTCTGATCATGCATCCGATCAAACCTTCGGTTATGACACTGTCTTTGGAAATCCTGGAAATTTATAACCCCTATGGCATCCTAAGAAGATTTATTCCACAATGACTGAGGATAGGAAGCATGTCATTATGCCATGCCTCTCCCTTTCACCTCTGATGACCCATTTCTCTTGGGAAACCTGACTTAGACGAGACAGAAGTCAATCGTCTAGCAGGATTCAATCTTCTCTCAGAAAGGATGAAACAAGGTATTGCAGGAGGTCGGTGGACATGAGCTCTAGGTCCTCCTAGAGTTGTCCTGGCACAAGAATTGAAAACATTTGTTGGGGCAGGGGAGGGTTTAAATGGTGTTAATAACAGAGGAACAAGGTGAAGGTTCAAAGGTTCGAGAGAATGGAGTGTCCGGAGGCATTGGACTGGGTGGGACTGAGTTTAGGACCAATAACATGGCTGTGGAAAAACCTGTCATGTCCATCACCACAGCTGACGAAGATGGCCTTGAGTGTGAAGTACCAGCAGAGGACGATGAGGATTTTGAAGCCGATTACACGCGCAACTATTGGGAGGATGATGATGATATCTACCAGGAGTTTGAGGAGTTGGACTTCGAGTCCCTGCCTGATCGCTCGGACACCCGCAGCATTGTCTCAGACGATTCTTTCTATCCTCCAGACAATTCATTCGTCTGCCAACTGTACCGCCCACCAAGCCCTGAAAGCCCCGAGCCCATTTCCTTCTTTAAGGCCTGTTGCAACAACAATGCCATCATCGTCAAGATCATGATCAGACAAGGGGTGACGGAAGAGGAAGTGAGAGAGACGGACAGGAACAGAAGAGTAGGTGTCTGGGTTCAACGCATTTTAATGAAAGGTTTGATTTTCAGGCACTCCTGTGTGGGTTTTCACTGCTGAAGCTTCCTAACCATCATCAGGTAAAAGAACTTACCTGTTATCCATCGAGTTGCACAGCAGTGAAACTGATGTCTGTGTGCAGCATCAGTTCTACAACACATCCTTCAGTTTCATCGTGGTGTAAGCCGTCCAACTCTTCTAAAAATAGTAGGATTATGCCACTTCAGTCTGGTTCAAAACAGTCCTATAGACGACATGTTACTGTACATAACCATGCAGTTCATTGTAGGGAGCTGTTGCAGCATCTGATATTGTGTCTATGGTATTATGTCTACAAGTATCAATCACACAGAATCAACTGTTTAGATCTTGTATTTCTGAGTGCTGTTAAAAATGTAAACATGTCCTAATGATGGAATATGTTCAAAGAGTTGTGTTCTGGTAGTCCAAGGTACAAGAAGGATACAAGTGTTTCCACCCTCAGTGAACTCGCTGTTTTCATAAGGGCTGTCACATCAGGACGTGCGTTCAGGCCAACTGAGCCTGGTTCAACTCCTGAACAGCAGTGAGCCACTGAAGGTCAAATCCTTCAGGAACTTTCAGAGCAGTTGGTTAAGCCTTCAGTGACAGATGGGAGGGTGTAACCGCACAATGACTGTGTCAAAAAGCAGCTTGACCTCAGGGCTTAGCCTTAAAAGGGCTCGCTAAGACATTGACCTGAGCACTAGGTAAGCGATACTGTACGTCTATAGGGCTGGATCAATGCAGGACGGTCCAGGCGCAGTAATGTCTTTCAGGACACCTCGGATGGTGTTGACAATGCATATGCAGCTGTAATGGTAATGGGTTTAGTTGATCAGCTCCTTGTTTGTAGTGTGATCTAACATATAAACTTCACCACAAAGGAATTGTAGAGAACTGAAAGCTGGATGTCGAACCAGACTGGTGTCCTGTATGAAGCACTTACCTTAAGTAACCCTGTATAAACTCTCTATGCTAGGTCATACAAACGGAGGTGTAGCATGCCCTTCACCATCTCACAGGGATGCACAAGGTGTCTTTTAGCATCTGAAAGAGACCACTGACCATATATAAGAAGTAGAAGTAGCCATCGTGACTTCACCCATTGGTTTGTCAACTGCCTATTTGAAGCCTTAAGTTCTGCATCTTAGCTGTGGCTATGTTGTTTTTCCGGCACTAGGGCCAAGGGTTGGAAAACACCGAGTTATCAAAGTTCTACAATCTGTGCTCGTGGCTAATTCATAAATGGGCGAATTAGCTAGTTAAACAACGTGTTTCAACAGAATAAGATTGCTTTTGTGGTGGTACTCGACAGGAGATTTTTATTTATTAGACTGAATCAGCTTGGAGAGCAAACAAGCTCCTGCTGAACAATACCTACAGTGTTAACTTAGCACAATTGATATTGTATTCCCTACAGCGCACTTCTGTGCAGGGAAATGCCAGCAAATCCTGACTCCCATGCACTAGCCGCCATAAATACACCAACGTACAGTATGAGATAGGCTGATCAAGCTTATATGATCAAGTCTAAATACAGACTATTTAGTACTATAATCTTATATTATTTACCTGATATTTGAATGCAAACCCAAACATGGCTAAAGGTTGAGTTCAGTGATTTGTTGCTGATGTACCAGGCAGCTATGAGCACCCGACTGTAACTCAATGAGAGGAACTTCAGCTCATGGCACTTCTGCGTTGGGTTTGCTACTTTTGGTTGCTCTAATAAAAAAACGTCACCACAAAAGATGTGTAGAAAACAGAAACTCTATGTCATCTCTAATATTTGTTACATTAGAACCAGCCTGGCCTTCTGTCTACAGCACTAACCTTCATAACCTTGTGTACTGTATACAATGGCATTCGAGACCATTCCCTTCAAATACTGATGCATGTCACACCCCCATTGTCTCACACAGATACAAAAGGTACCCTCTGGCATCTGTGTGATACCACTGACTGTATATAAGAAGTCCCTGTGTCTTCACCAACTTGTTTGTCGACTGCTTCTTTGAAGCCTTGAGTTCTCTGATTTGTTGCTATGTTGGATTCCTGGAGCTATAAGTGACCATAATTGGATGAGAGAGGGGTGCTGGAGAGCGGCCAGGGGTTGGCAAACACTAAGTTATCAAAGCTATACAGTTGATGCCCTTGGTTTATAAATAATTCTGGCTAATGAGCCGATTAACCATTATATTACCACAGAATGAGTTTCTATTTGTGGAGGTAGCTGACCGGAGTTACAGGCGGTTGAGCGACACGCTCTGGGTAACTTAAAATAACCGGTCTTCTCATTCCTATGGCCTGCCGTCTTCTCTACCGGAAAAAAGGCCAGCAAATCCTTACTCCCAAGGCGATGCCACCACCAATAAATCAATGTATGACAAACTCTGAATAAGCTAACGAGCCAGGTACGATGAGGGAGGACACCTGGTGAGATATTAATGACTTAAAACAGAATTGTGCTCATGATTCGGACCATAAACTCTTTTGGAAGATGTTTACTAAGGTAATAAAATAACTAAGTAGAAAGGTTATTTTCTGGTAGACATACCCATTTGGCTTTCGGCAAACTGTAACTGTAGGCCATTAACAAGAATGCAGGTTTAAGTCACTTTAGTCAGGATTGTTGTTGGCTTTTCCCAGAGAGATTACGGCGGACCGTAGTGACGAAAAGAACCGTTATTTTAAGTTTCCCGGTACATGACGTTCACCCGCTATTCTCTCACTGTCTGAGTCCGTTACTCCTTTAGTCTGAAAAATAAACAACTGCAGTCAGTCACCACCACAAAAAGAATCTCACTCTGTTGGAAACACGAAGATAAACTAGCTCGTTCGTCAGCTAATGATCAGCCACGGGCACAGACTGTTTAGCTTTGGATGGCTTCAGAAAACCAACATGGCGGTGGACAAATCCCGAACTCAAGGCTTCATTTACGCAGTCGAGAAACCAACAGGTGATGTCACATTGGCTACATCCCTTATTTATACAGTCTATGCCTTTGAGGTGCTATGATACCAACCAGAAGTGGATAGTAGGGTAGTCATAATTATGTATTTGACCTAACCAATGTGGGAACATTGACATTATAGTGGAAGCTACAACAAAACTAAGCTGGATTGCTTGGATGGAATATTAATATGGATCTTAAAACTTCTGTATTAAAAGTACAGACAGAAGCTTTTTGTTGACAGTCAGAACTGATAGACTACGTTACGTAGTACTTTGACCCACTGGACCCTGGTATTAACATGAGATCTGATTATATTTGACATCTGACTCCCGGACCACCTCCAGATGTGATCTGACTGATCATATTCCCACTTGGGTCTTAAGAGGTTGTGGTCATCTTAAGGTTTTCTGCAAGCTGCAAAATGTTGTCAGTATTGATGAAAATTAGAGCCATTTAACGGCTATTACACTTTTAATCAAGAGCCAGTAGCAATTTGTACAATTATGTGCTTGGCAAGTGACCACTCCAGTTGGAAACTGTGAAAAACAGCTTTTAGTTTGTCTGCGGGCTGAAGACTGATATGTTTTATTTCTTCTTCTGAGAATCATCTTGTGAAGAAGTTTTGCTATGAATGAAAACTTTACTGTAGCATCAGGAAACCATTTTGGTGTTTTTGCTGGCCAAAATCAATCAGCGACAGATGGAGAAGAGGAAACTAAAGCACTCTTGTTTTTGTGTTTCAGTCTGGTCTGATTATGGCGTGCTACCATGGCTATGTGGACGTGGTCATCGCACTCTCGCAGTGCCCGTATCTTGACGTTAACTGGCAGGACAACGAGGGGAACACTGCTCTTATCACTGCAGCACAAGCAGGTAATCACACATTGGGCCCTACGTTTTAATACATATACTTGTTTAACTACTGTGAGCAGATGAAACAATCATGGAGAGGTTTTAATTTAACCAGGGACATTGTTAGTGCTTGTATTTCTTAATATGGCGCTTCACAGTCAGGGTCCAACCACACAGTGACTCATTAGACTGATTAGACTTCTCTTATGGATGTGTGGGTATGAACTGACTTGATTGTGATATTTTGGGAAGTACACTTATTTGCTCTTTTAGATGAGAAGATTTAAACAAATGTGTTTGTACTTTAAATCTAAAGCTACTACAGCAACCAGCTAATTAAGCCTAGCATAGCGAAGCTAGCCTGTCACTGCCTGAGGGCAACAAAGTAAGCCTACCAGCACTTCTCAAGCTTCCAAATTATTTCTTTGATCCTCATAAAAGAAACAAATTGTTTATAAACACTTTATATTTTACAGTAGGTTATGTGCAAAGCTTTTTTTCGACCAGCCTTCGGACAGAGCCAGGACTAGAAGGAGCTAGCTAGCAGATTTTTCCATCTCCTGAATTAGTGCTCGGTTAGCTGGCCTGACATTGGTCTCAAGCTTCTCATCTAACTTCACCTAACAAGTAAGAAATTAAGTATATTTTCCCAAAATTATTGAGAAGTCTAATTTTTTTCTATCTTAAATGTGTGTGGATGTACAGTGCCTTTCCAAATAATATTATGTTTGCCATAAATTGTGTAATTAATGGTACCATTTATTGCAATCTCGGATCCCATCAGCTGTAGTCCGACGACGATGTAGCCTCTGGGGACAACGGTGAACATGTGTGTGGCGTGTAGCCAGCGGTTAGCGATAAACGACTTCCAGTCAAGACTTCCCTTGCCGCATGCTGCAACCGTTTTTCTTGTGATTTACTTTTATTAAAGGGTCTTATCTTTACTGAAATTTCAACATCATGAAGCAGATTAGTAAAAAGTAAAAATGAAGCTTTGTCAGGTCTGTCCTCAAGAGGAGAAGAAAACTACTTTTAAAATGCTCAGAGGTCAGAGCCATCATTTCTGATGAATTCGAGGAAGTCTGGAAATCTGAACTCTGAACGGCTTTCTTTCGTGACACCGCGTCAGGGAATTCATCTCAAGTTGAATTTTAGATCTAGAACAGATTGTTAGCTGTTTGAATGCAGATGTCTGTTTATAGAGATGAATAAGAAGATAAATCATCGTCAGATCACGCTGATGGGAGCCGGGATGTCATTACGCCTCATTCAATCTTTCAAAGCTTTTGCTCTCCACACGGACTGTTATTCCTGCATACGCCGCAGCCTGCTGATATGTAATTGGTCAATATTACTTGGACTACCAGCGTACTACAAACGTGACATTTTATTTAGTTTTTTTTTTTTCACAAAAATAATGTTGTTATGGATGGGGCCTTAAATGTTCCATGATCCTGTTATTGCAACTTGTAGCTGCTGTGATAGATAGATAGATAGATAGATAGATGTGTAATGACCTATGACTGTATATACAGATGGACGAGGCGTCTCCATCTGCTGCTGTATGAAATTGAAGCCAAAATAGCCCCTGTGATAGGCACTGCCATCTTGCAATTTACACTTAAATTACCAAAAAAAAAAACCCCAGCAAGGATCCTGCACGTCTGCGTGTTTAACAGCAGAACAGCTTCTTGTGTTGGTCTGAAGCAGACGTTCACAGATATGTAAACTTCAAAGACTGTAGTGATTGTTTTAGTTATTTCTCCTCTCGCTGTTCCTCCCCTACTCTGCTACTCAGGAACAGATTGATTGACAACAGAGCTGTCAATCATCATTTTTACAGCATCACATAACAAATGAAAAATAAACTTGTCAGAAAAATGGACAGAAACACTTGGACATAAATCAGCATGATAAGAAACCATGTTTGAGAAAAATGTATTTGATGTGTATTTTGATTTTATAGTTTGACTCATGTCCCATCTGTTAACATGGAGGAGGCGGGCTTTAGGACCTATACTGCAGCCAGTCAGCAGGGGGCGATAGAGAGGGTTTGGCTTCACTTTTAGGGAGCTGTCATGTCGTCCATCTTTTTATACAGTCTATGGTAACAAGTCAAAGCTAATGGAATCATTCATATATCATTCATATCTGTTTAGATGAAGCACAGTTACTATAGATACAATAACGATAACCAGGTTCAAAGGATGTTAGTGTTCCTCTAGGACTAAAAACCTTTAGACATGATCGTCCAACAGCAAATATATGACCAGACATCATGATGTGTAACTCAATATTCACACACAACATCAAGGATGTCAAATTTCATCTGACTTAAATTAAAACATTATACATGTGTTGCAATTTGCGTCTCCATAAACCCATAAAAGCCTCTTTGCCGTATATATTCCTCCTCATAATATATCTAACAGCTCATTTTGAAGCCGTCTCCTGGTTATGTTACTTTGCATAATTGAACGCTCTCTCCCTCTCTACCTTTGATGCATAATTTACAGTGGTGGAAATTTTATTGCAGAGAATTGAGTTTCAAAATTGGTCCACATTACAGCACAGAGCATATTATGTGGTCTGGTGCTTCTAGCTGCAAGAATTACTGTTATTTGCTGGCATTAGAAATTACCATGGTAAGTAATTTCATAGTGATGCAGCCACATGTATCAGACGTGGCGGCCCGGCCTCTCATCTGCTAACAATGATGAATGGCTCTCTGTGGGCTTTGATGAATAGCTGCAGACTGCTCTTCATTTTCTGCTTCATTAAAAGAAGTATTGATCCCCGTTCGTGACAAAGTACTCTGCAACACCTCAGGGGAACAGGTGAGGAGGACTGAGAGTCTGCAGCAGAGGGGTCGAATACATACAAGGAAAACTTTCCCTGAAACCCTTCACTAAAGGTAGAAGGTGTCTAGTCTTCTCCTTAGAGTCAGACTTCCATTAATAACCATCATCATTCTTTCAACCATGCTCTGGCTTCTGTCTTAATCTTAATAATGGATTCCTGTTGCGTGCTGAAACTCTGCTTAATGCTTACTTAAAGGTATTTCAGGAAATCAGACTTCCTTTGCCTGGATTAAGACCAGGTTTACTCAAATAGTAACCATGGAAACATATGAGGATGTGCTGAAACGTAAAATGCTGCGATTAGACAAAATATGAGCTCAAAATCAGGTTGATGTTAACCAGTGTTACCAAGCATTGATTCCAGCAATATGACTGTACTACGGTATTAACAGGGACTTTAAGCAGCGACCGCATGTCTATAACAAACATGAAAAACGGTCAAATTAGCGGGTATGTTTAATAAATATACTAATAATCCATACAACTTCTAAAGGTAGAATCGAAAATAAACAAAATGACAGTATCAAATAGGATAAAAAACGTACCTGCTTACACTCTGACGTTGTACTGACCACGGCAAACTGGTCTTTCTCCCATAGTAGACAGCTGGGCCACAACGACAGGAAGTGCGCTAAGTGGAACGCCGTAGCTGTCCCTAATATAATTATATAAAATATGGTGTGTATCCACAAATTTTCTTGCAAAATGCAAAAACAAAACTAAACTTAGGGTACAAATTGCTGCATGGCGGTGCAGTCGTTAGCACTGTCGCCTCACAGCTAGAAGGTTCCTGGTTCGAATCCCAACTGGACCTTTCTGTGTGGAGTTTCCATGTTCTCCCCGTGTATGCATGGGCTCCCCACAGGTACTCCGGCTTCCTCCCACAGTCCAAAGACATGCTCGTTAGGTTAATTGGTGACTCTAAAAGTGCCTGTAGGTGTGAATGTGAGCGTGAAAGGCTGTGTGTCAGCCCTGTGATTGACTGGCGACCCGCCTCTTGCCCAATGACAGCTGGGATTGGCTCAAGCCCCCCGCAAACCCTGAACAGGATAAGCGGTATATAGATAATGGATGGATGAGGGACAGACTGACAAAATGATAAAATCTGTAATAAATCAAAGGGCGTTTTCACATTAGGTTCGATTGCTTCGTACCGTGCCCGAGTACAATTGCCCCCGTTCTCATCTCCCCCGCCCGTCAGCTTCCACATTAATATTTTTGTTCTGTACCCGAGTACACTTGCGGTAGGACTCTGAAGCAGAAGATGGCGGTAATGCACATCAAAAACAAGAAGAAGAAGAAGAAGAGTATCATCAACTATGCGACACTGTTTATGTTGTCGTTCCAGTTTAGAAAAGCGTGCAAATCGCATGATCCCAAGCCCATACAATGGAGCCGACCTTCGGACTATAACTACTTGTATTCATATTTTGTAAAAAATCTCAAGAATTACCCTCTCACCTACATTCCCACGGTATCAGCCATGGCCGTGCAGTTCAGAGGGCGAGATCAACGGTGCTGCGCGCATGTGCGGAGGAGACGTTGTAAAAAGCAGTCCACTTCTGCGGTTTGGTACAGTAGCTTTTCACACCTGATATGTACCGTACACATGAACCGTACTCAAGACCACCTTTTCAAGTGGACCTTGATACGTGCCTGAGTACGGTACACAGTGTTCACACTAATCAAACGAGCTGGACTTTGGGGTCAAGTGCACTCGGATCCAGTACAGTCCAGTCCCTAATGTGAAAACCCCCTTAAAGGGAAACTTGTATTGCATGTGATGTTAATACCAAGAATTATCCGCAAATATACGTAATATATGTTGTACCAAAATGTTTTCCAATATTTTTTAACAGTGACATAGAAGATAAAACTTGAGAATGTTTTAAGAAGACGTTTATCAGATTGTGCTCTGGTTTGCAGGTCACATATTCATCTCTAACTACCTGCTGAACTACTTCCCTGGGCTGGACATCGAGAGGAGAAACTGTCACGGCTTCACAGCTTTGATGAAGGCGGCCATGCAGGGCCGAGCCGAGTGTGTCAGGGCTCTCATGATGAACGGTAAAACATTTAAATAATTAAGACCGATGCACATTCTTTTGTCCTGTATGAAAACAGTTATCCATCTTACAAAATTATGTTTTAAGATTATGTGTCAGGCTAGAAATCTCCCTTACTCAATACCAAAACGTCAAACATCGACATTTGTCACGACCCTTGGCGTCCCATATAAACACACAAAGTACACTTCAGTATCTGTATGAGAGAAAGCAGGCTTTCAACTTACTGCTGTCGCTATATTAGACGCATAAATAAATTGTTGTTATTGACGTAGCAGGAAGACCAAGAATGTCCACTTGGCGTAGCGCTCGGTGGCAATGAAAGGGTCCAATCACAGGACCTTCACTCAGGGTTTCAGTGTCATGATGTTTTAACCTACCCCATTGACCATATTCACATGGCGGCCATTTTCCTCTGACATCACTCTCAGGGTGTGAAACTAAAAAGCTGTTACATTGCAATACTGCTGTGTTTCAGTTCGTAAATCATATAAACATGGAAACATGGATGAGCAGGACAATCTCACCCTGAAGGGGTTCCTCCGCGATAACAACCTGCTCAGTATACATTATCCCGCTGTTTACTTAGTTAAAACTTGAAACATTGCCCTATGTACCCCCAGATTTTAACTATGCGTTGTCTTTTTTAGTTGCTGATCAGTAAGTAAATAAAAATAATGTCTGATTCTCTTAGTTATTACAACAGTCCAACTACAACTATTATAATTCTCTTTGAGCTTGACATGAGAGGAAAATGGCGAGCATGTGAATATGGTGTATGATGTTGTTCCTTACCTTATCTGTCCATTTTTGTTAATAACAACAGGTAAGTCCACAGGTTACGGGAAAAAAACCTCTTCTATGTGGGTCTGTTTAAGATACCTTGTGCATATTTGACAACCTGGGATGAGATTGTACTTCCACAACTTCTCAGGAGGAGATATTCAGGCACGGGACAACGGCCGCAGGATGACACCCAGGGAGTGGGCTCTCTTCACTGGTCGATACGAGACAGCGCACCTGATGTATCGTCTGATGTCAAAGCCCTGCGCTGAGCAGTTCTGTGACTCCTTCTCCCGGGAGTGGCCCATGCTGGAGGTTAAGAAATTCATCATGACTGCAGTCCTTCTATTGACCGCACCACATAAAGCTTTTTATACCTCAGAGGCAAATTCACTGCAAGCATTGAAAAGGTGTTCTTTTTCCAGTCGATTCCTCTAAACTACAATGTCTGATCTTGTTGTGCAGGAGCTGGTGGCCCAGGCTCAGGTACCGCAGTCCTGCTGGAGGCGTCTGCTCAACTTCCTGTCCTGCTGCCCTTACAGGTTTTACATCAACAACAAGGTGAACGCTGTGGACGATGGTGTGCTTGACCACATGGTCCGGATCACCACGTGTCTCGCCAGTCCTGTCATGGCCACAGCTTGTCGCACGGTGTGTCCTGGCAGCCCGCCGTGCATAGGGAAGCGCCGTCACGCTGTGCAGGAGATTCTGAGGAGGCAGCGAGTGGCCGAGCTGAAGCGTCTTGGCCCGGACAGACTGAACAACTACAAGAGATTTTTCCAGAATTCACGGGTCCTCCTCATCCCCAAGGTGAAGGATCGGAGGGCCAGCCTCCAGCCGCAGCTGCTGAGCGACGTGGCTGCGGCGTCCTCAATTGCCTTTAGACGAGCAAGTCTGCTGCCTCTGAACATGATGAGGAGAAGCAGCGTGCGGCCTGGTATCGTGGTGCCCAAAGTGAGGCTTTGTAAAGCCCCAGCCACGAGCTTCATACCGGACAAACTCAAACACAGCGGTAACCACAACCAGCTCCAGATCCCCAAGTGGAACTACAAGATGAAGAGGATCGAGAGGAGGCAGGAGGAGGACCGGCAGAGACTGTTACCTCAGACATGGAGGAGATGAGGGGGAGCTGCTGCTGTGTGCTCACAGTGTCACATGTCCTATTGCCACTTTTAAAAGCTGAAGTGTGTCTTGTTAGAAAAACTCTCACACAGCTTTTACTACACAATAGTGTTTAAAATTGACCTTTGACCCCTGAATATCACTGCTCATCATCATTTTTGTTGCTGAGGTTCCTTTCATTGCTGGATTGGTTGCCTTGTTTCTACCTGTGCTCACATGCTCTCTTTGTGGGACATAAATTGAGATGCAATGAGGGAAAAAGAAATACACATACCGTACAGTGATTGTATTTTATGGTGGATTATTAGTGCAAAGCAATGACTGTATATATAGAAGGAAAATTGTACAAAATTGATGCCAAAACAGCCCCCGTGATAGGCACTGCCATGTTGCTATCGTGACGTCATTTGGAGCCAGAGATGCGCAGTATAGATCGGCGGGTGGCGCCGCTGTAGCCACTTCCTCTAACCAAAACACACACTTAACTTACCGAAAAAACAAGCAACAGCACAACAGCTTCTTTGTGTTGGTCTGAGATTAACGTTCACAGATATGTAAACTTCAATGACTGTAGTGATTGTTTTAGTTACATCTCCTCCCACCGATCCTCCTCTGCTCTGCTAATCCAGAACAGATCGGCTGCAGGAGCCGTATTTGTTAACAGAGCTGTCAATCATCCTTTTTACAGCATCAAATAACTAATTAAAAATAAACTTGTCAGAAAAATGAACACTTGGACGTAAATCAGCCTAATAATAACTAACTATAATGACAGAAACCATGTTTGAGAAAAATTTATTTGGCGTGTATTTTGATTTTATAGTTTGACTCATGTCCCATCTGTTAACATGGAGGAGGCGGGCTTTATGACCTATACTGCAGCCAGTCAGCAGGAGGCGATAGAGAGGGTTTGGCTTCACTTTTAGGGAGCTGTCATCTTTTTATACAGTCTATGGTGGAAACAAATATTTACGTATAATTCATTGACACGTTGCAAAGGAAAATAAGTTAAAGGTTTCAGTATGCTTTTAAAAAGTTCTTGTCAAATGGTGTAAAGTAGATGTTCTGAACTCACAACATCTGCTGCTGGACCACAAACATATAAGCACAAAAAGGAAATGTTCATGTTCAACAAGAGGGGAGAAATGTGGCTTGAAAAGGCATCAAGGTGACAGCCAGTCGCAGAGATTTCACAGGATGGAGGGAAGAGCTCTGACACGGCCAAATAAAGATTGGTCGCTGGCTGCTGCAGCAGATTGCAGCAGGAAAGGTTCGCTGAGCACGCAGGAGGAAGCCAAGAGGCCATTTCACACTGACACACAGTACAACAGGTATCTGCAAGGAAGCTTACGAGCAGCATTTGACAGCTGAGCTGAGGGGCCAGCTCACACAGGCTTTGTGAGGGCTTTGTGGAGAGTTTGAAAGGCAGAGCCAAAAATACACGGCTTAGTGGCAGACTGTGACTTGATCACTTCCAAAATAAGCACATGAGATGGTCGTCTGCTGCTGTCCGCTGCTGTATGAACCTCCCGCTCTGAGACAAACGGAGGGCCAGCATTATTTACTCCTGTGGAACTACATGTGTACTTCATTTATGCTTAGGAGCAGCAGTAATGAAAACAGAATTAAGGTAATATAAAAACATAAAAATATGGGATATAAGGTAAAGTGAGGACAGCATATAAATGTGTCCTTTTGGTTTGTAAATCTAAATAAATTATTGAGATTAGTCAAAATAACCGTACTGATATTACCTTTATTGCCCTCTAGTGGAAGAAAAGCGAACTGCAACAACATTCCTAAAAACAGAATAGTTCCGAGTTCAGGACCAATAAAAATAAATACTTTTTTTTTTAATTTCACGTGAGGCTGTGAGCTGTTTAGAACAGATGTCTTGTGGTTATTTTGTGCTCTGAGGCTGGGCAACTCTCACTAAATGCTCCTTTAATATGTAATATATGATGTAATTTCACAGACTTGACTTTGGTACGATGCTAGCTAACCAAACGGATGAATGAGCTCTGGACTCTTCTTTGACTTTTGACCTGTTTGGGACTGAGCTGGACCGCACTGAGCTGGACTCTTTATGGATCTCTTTACACTTCTGCCAAAAACAGTAACTCAAAGGTTGTAAAACACGGGACAAAAAACTCATTTCTACTACGAGTTCATCCTTTTTTCTGCACACGGATGGAAGCTGATGAAGGTTATGATCATGAATCATAATAAGTCGAGGATGGAGAAACACCGGAGTGACATTTAAAGTGAGAAAACTAAATCTACATGCCAAATTCCTTATTTATACACGTCATCATCATCACTGGCCTCCGAGGAAATACTGTAATTCATACTTGAATGTTGCGGTGTATTTTTGTTTGTACCTTAATCTGTCATTGTGTATAACTATGTAAACATTTCCTTTAAAGTTGTAATCTTGAAGATCTCAGTTTCGTTCTCTTTGGCGGCACCTATGGCGATAAACGGTAACTGCGGGAGCACACTTCCCAGATATCCAGACAGTGTCGCATGTGTGACGTCCACGGTTGGCTCTGGTTGTAGCTCTTGATTTTCCTCACTGACGGTCACTTTCCTTTTTAGACTGTTTGCTTCATCTGAGCGTCGAGTTTGTTTCTTTTTCTTTGGATTTTCACTTCTTGTTGAAGTTGTATCTGTAGTCATCCATCTTTTCTTTGTTTGTTCAGCCATAGTAGATTACTGTTTACTCGCAACACTTGCAGAGAGCGGAAAAGCAGCCGCTTAGCTCCGCCTACCCTCTCTGGCAGACCAACCACTGCTGGCTGATGGAAAACGCGTCACTAACTGGGCGCCGCTTGTGATTTCTTCTGCTAAAGTCGCCACAGACACCCAGTCTGTAATACTGCAAATGCAAAGGCTTTCATCAGTGGGCCATCGGCTCAATCACCATTGTGTTACCTCATTCGGCATTTATTTGCATTAAGATCTTCAAGATTATCACTTTAATACATATAAAAACACATTTGTTATTCTAAAGGTATTCAAAGCTACAATAAACTGCTAAATGCTCAATTTCATGCATCACTGTGTCTTCTGTGGATAGAAAATTGCATTAATTTGTAATGAAGCCTCTAATTGTGTTACATTAAACATCATTGAATGATGCGCTGCAATAAACTTGTTTGTGATGCTCTGAGGTTTTCAAACTGAAAAATTGCTTTAATATTACTGCAGCAATAAAGGACGACGGCATCCTCCCACAGTGGTTTGATAAAGGCAAACAAAACAACATTGGGTGGGTCTGAAATCTGTGTTTTTGGCAGGAAAACCGCACTTTGTCACCTCAGTGGGAGAGGAAAGCAGGCACTGAGACAGCTTGGGGTAGACGGCAGGCAGGCAGGCAGGCAGGCAGGCAGGCACAGCCTTCAGGGTCTGCAGCATGTTGTTCTTAACTACAGGTGTCCTAAAAGAACTATTTGAGGTGTTGCTGAGATAAGGCAAAAGATGCTCTTCAGCGTACTTCTCATTTCTGGAGCTGTGGCGGACGCCTCGCCCGGGCTTTGTTCTGCGCTCCGACAGCGAGTGTGTGATGGACAAAGACGAGGCCTGACCCAGAGCTCTCAGAGATAAAATCTGTGCCTGTGGTGTGGTGATTTATCTGCAGACTAAAATGGCCGCCGCCCTGACCTGTGGTGCAGATTCTCTAATCACCACTAGAGAGCACTCATGACCCTCTACAGTCCAGTAGAGTTGAACACATGAATTGCAGGTATGCATACGGCCCTGGATGTTCACCTGCACTCACACAGACCAGGATAAGAGGCTGTTTTGTGAGTGGCCTTGCAGTCAACATTTAAAGGGAACCATCCTCTGTTTCCTCTGTTCTGAGGCACTGTGGAGCGCTCTGTGGATGCTGTGTATGAGACAGCCTCATCCAGTGTTTCAATGTTTGATTATTCTCCTTTAAGTAAGTATCATACAATGTGTTCAAACCCGGCTTTAAGCAGGACAGGAGTCTTACAACATTTCTTGTTGGTGTTTTGACAGAAAGCTGTCTCAGTCCAGGTCGTTGGTATCTGGTCGCCTATTTTTCTGCATTTCCTACCCAGCGTTGCTTGCATGTCTCTTTTAGCACCGGTACGTCTTTCCTGCTGTAAGTCCGCTGTAATCTTCCAATTAAAAGTAGATGTTATACTTTATTTTAGTGTGCCATTTTTAAGTTAATTGTTTTTAAGCACAAATGTAGAGCAATGTGTCGGTTTGCTGAGAAGATCGGGCCGATATTAGCCTGTTACATATCAGCAGTCTGTGTTTAAGTTTGTGTCTAAGTTTTCAGAACATATCATGCAGAAAACAATGCTTCAGGGGTCAGCCGGGGTCAGCCCTGCACACGGGTCTGTATGTGACAGAGTGACTGACTGACGGTGCTTTCACAGCAGTAGAGAGAGAGAGTTGCGACATCACTATGGTGGATCATGGAGCATATTGGACCTCCACTGACGTGACTCTCTGTCTATACGGCTCTGGATACTTTGTTCGGGGAGTAGGCGGGGCTGCTCCTCTGCTGTCCTCACCTACGTCCTCAGCGCACACCTGCTTTCAAACACGTTCTCATCCGCCTCATAAGGACAGTCCTTGTAACACATTGCCAACAAAAGCGCACATTGCCCTGATGCGGTCAGCCACATACTAGGTTTTGACCTCCTCTTGTTTTGAAGTGTAGCAGAGCATCACATCCGAGCAGACAGGAGTTCACACCTGACCAACTTGTAGCTTGTGTTTTCTTCATCTCCGTTCAGCTCTCCGGCAGATTCTCTTTGACATCTTTATTATATCGCTGTTTCTCCCAGGTGCTTTCAGTGGTCCATGTTTTTTAACAGATTTTTCTGGAGCATTATGAGTGATGATTTGAGACAAAGTATCAGAGAGATTACAGGGTGGGTAATGTATGCTCTGAAAATTCATTAATAAATATATTTACTGTTCTAGCATTGATGTAACATTTATTAACGACTTTTCATTTATTATTTAGTATTCATTTGATGAGAAGTACACACTACATCAGCTGGTTTTCTGACCCCCCCGGACCCCCACCAATACAGTAAAACTGCACATTTTAGAGTGGCCTTTTATTGTGGCCAGCCTAAGGCACACCTGTGCAATAATCATGCTGTCTAATCAGCAGCTTGATATGCCACACCTGTGAGGTGGATGGATTATCTCGGCAAAGGAGAAGTGCTCACTGACACAGATTTAGACAAATTTGTGAACAATATTTGAGAGAAATAGGCCTTTTGTGTACATAGAAAAAGTCTCAGATCTTTGAGTTCAGCTCATGAAAAATGGGAGCAAAAACAAAAGTATTGCGTTTATATTTTCGTTCAGTGTATATTCAATATTCTTAGTGCAATATAATTATCTCAACACCTGAAGTGCAATTTTCATTCTGTGAAATAACTGTCAGCCGCAAACTTTCTCTATCCTCCCTCTCGCTCTATTGTTATTATTTATTGCAGTCTTATATTTATTTTTATATTTTTTGCACATATCAGAAGTTGCACTCCCAATTTCATTGTCCTCTCGCTTGTACGACAATGAAGGCTTTGAATTGAAAAGGCAACATCTAGAATATCTGTTATAGCGATATCAATATAATCTCATAATCTAACATAATGTTAAAGTTGTTATTTGTTTAGGAAAACAGCTGTTTGAATAACTTTTCATGTCAGTGGAGAGTTGGTGCAATACCTCAGTAGAAGACGTCTATTTGCGTCCCAGCTCAATCTATCATTTTATTATTGGTTGGGCTCTGAAAATGTATGGTACGGTATGAGACTTTCAAAGTAAGTTTTTGTCAGAGCTGTAATCACAATTTTAAAACTAACACAAGGTTAATTTTCTTAATTTCCTGTGACATTTCAAACTTTTCCAAATCCACATTTAAGCAGTTCAGTTTTTTTGGCTCAGTCTTGAGTTGATCTAAAGCCATTTGGTCGTCTTTCAAACATTTGCCTTTTGCTTTCTGGCAGCTGAAGATCAGTTCCCAGATGTTGGAGCGTCCTTGAACTCACCGTCCAGGAGAGGTTGGAAAACAGTGACTGACTGACTGAAAAATTAAAGCAACACCTTGTTTACTGTGCTTGTGCTGAAGGACATGAAATAAAGGGTTGTGATTTTCAAAATAAAAGCTTAAGGTAAGAGTTAGGAATACTGCAATGTTGGATTCCATCGGCTGATGACGATATAGCCACTGGGGACAGCGGTGAACATGTCGGGTGCGTAGCCAGCGGTTAGCGATAAATGACTTCCAGTCAAGACTTCCTTTTCCGCGTGCTGCATTGTTTACAGAAAAAGAAAACGTTTTTCTTGTGATTTACTTTTATTAACGGGTCTTGTCTTTGCTGAAGTTTCAAAATCATGATGTAGATTTGTAAAAAGTAAGCTTTGTCAGGTCTGTCCTCAAGAGAAGAAGTAAGCTACTTTAAAATGCTCGTTTGTTGAACGGAGGTCGGATCGATCGTTTCTGATGCATTCAAGGAAATCGGGAAATCTGAACGGCTTTCTTGACACAGCTTCAAGGGAATGTATCTCAAGTTGAATTTTAGACCTAGAACAGATTGTTAGCTGAACTTGCTGCAGATGTCTGTTTATAGAGATTAATAAGAAGCTAAATCGTCGTCAGATGAACGCTGATGGGACCCGGGGTTACGTTCCGCCTGCTTTTGCTCTCCTCACGGACTGTTTTTCCTGCATACGCCGCAGCCTGCTGATACGTGATTGGTCAATATTACTCGGACTACAAGCGTAGTCCAAACAGAAACCAGAACACTTGCCATCTCTAAAATCCACATTTCTGTGTAGAATCTGTAAACAGAGATTAGGAATACTGTATAAGAATGTACATGTATACCGTTACAGTATAAACACCAGCAATACTCACTGAAAAATACCACAAAGACACCGTTTTGACACCTGAACAAACAACTCCCAAAGTCAGAGGTTCTTCGATGGTCCGTTTATATTTTTTGGAGCAGTTGCAATCTGTTTGAGGCAATAGAAAGATTCACAATTCTCTTTTTAAAACACGTTTGGTCTAGCAACAAAAAGGTTACCGACGTTCTATCTCCATACAGGTCTTACAGTCAGGTTTTTTTCTGCCTAAGGATCACAAAGACATAACATGACGTTGTCAGATTCCAGATGCTCACTAACAAATACAGTACTTCTGCTTTTCATCCAGTGTTTGTGTGGGGGACATGTTGCATTATGAGTCATTTTTCAAGCGTCAGAGGATGACCTCTGGGACGCCTAAACAGCGGTGGGTAGGGAGAACCAGGGTCTGTTGTCATGTGTCACAATTTAGCCTTTCTCACAAACAAAAAGAAAAGTAATACGTTTACTTTCTGATTTACTGACAACAAATACTCATGCGGTCATGGGTGCAGTTTCAGCTGCTTGAGACCAATTGATCAGAATTGAGGGTTTTCATGCTCGGGGAACTGTTATCTCTATCGTGTGGTTTGAAACGGTCGCCTGTGTCGTCTGATAATCAACAGCTCGTTGTCGAAGGGGAAACATTTTGTGCACAGGTAAAATACAGACATGTTGGAAATACTTCTCACGGATGTAGCACCTTTTCAAACTGCCTATAAGTGACAACGTGGATCCCTGGGCCCTGGTCTACTCTACTCCACATAGCAACAACATTACTACACAAAGTCGACAATTTAGTGTGTTGACCAGAAAATAAAAAGTGAACAAAAATCCTACATGTAGCTGTTTTTTTTACAAGTCTTTTTCCATAATGTTGCTGCTATAAGTGACATCCACATCTGCACATAAAAAGTATATATTTATATTTATATAATATATATCCGTACTCTATTAACAGTTTTGTCTACCATGAAGTTAGAATTGCCACCCATCTCTCAGAAAAGTTTTTTTTTTGTACTTCAAACATTGATTATTTTACAACACAGAAATCAACTAATTTTGTACAACTTTGGAGGAAGCGATGCTCCGCCCGGTCACAGTCCCTCCGTGGTTTTCTTTTTGATCTTTTGTGGTTTTTTTGTAGTTTTCTTTTTGTGGTTTTCTTCCCCCCAGTCCCGGTGCAGTAAGACAGTTTTCATCGCAGTAAAACACAGTTTAGAAAAACCAAAGCATTTACAAACTGGCATCGTTAGAACCGTAAGGATGTTCAGCTGAGCGCCTCGGCTGAACTTGGACCCTTTAACACGCCCCTAAACTTCCTCCCTGCCTTATTCAGCGGAGGGGAAGTAACCCTTGTTTGGCACGGTTATATACACAATGAGTTCACTCAACAGAGGGGCTCATGGGAACAAAAAAGCAGGGATTGAGGTGTTAATGAGGAAAGAGAGCGAGCTTTAAAGATGAGAGTTTTGCCACGGATTCTAAGCTATCCTATGAAAACCATCTGTAGGGCAGTAAAAGGAGCACCGTGACCTACCAGAATGTGTCAATGCACAATTCACATCCACTGTTTCACATTAGCGACACGTTAGCATCCGTCTGTAGCTGTGATATGAATTTTCGAAGGTCAGAGTGCAGCTATTGTGTGTATTTCATGTGCGTTTAAGCTGGGGAGTCGGTTAGAAGGTGAGGTTGACCCGATGGCGAAAAAGGCCTGACATGACACAGAAAATAGTGCAATGTACAGTACACAATGCATCTCCGTAAATGTACAGTGTACATCAAATACTATACAACCAGAATCGAGAATTAAAAAAGTAGAAACACAACAAAAGAAAAAAAAAAGGAACCTGTTACAAATGACAAAGTCCTGAAGCGTTCTTTGCCCAGAGGAGGAAACATCACGCTGAAGCCATAGAGAGAAACAAAAGTTCATGTGACAGACGTCCTACATGTCCTACAGCTCTGCTTCTTGTGCTTCACATTACTAAAAGCCATGTTGCTATACCACATATGTACAGGTTTCTCCACACGTTCCACCCGCCATCCAAAACCTTCCGTCCTCGCGTCCATTTTCTCTTTCATTGTCCTTCTTTCTCTCCACTTGTCCTACTTTTCCCTTCATGTTTCCTTTCGCCGTCATCCCTCCAGAGGCCTTCAGGTGCAGGAGGTCTTTCTGTCTTTCTGTAATTGATCACAAAGTAAACACAGAAAGAAAATGTGTCTGTCGGTTTTGTTGGTGGTGTGCATGCACATGCATGGCCGCTCCTCTTTCGCTTCCCTCCCTTTTCCCTCCTCCCTCAGATGTCTCTAAAAGGAGTCCTCGTGTCTCTTCTCCTGCACTCTCCTGTCGTCCTGCTACCTATGATGCTACTCAGGAACTACAGGAGAGGATGAGGAGGGAGGGAAACTGTCCTCTCATCTTCTCTCCTAAACTCTTTAAACTAACCGCTTCAGCTTCCTGTTATCCTTCATCCTCCTCCTCCTGATCCCTCACCCTCGTCTCCTCTTAGACCCAGGAGTCTGGTGAGGCTGGATAGTGGCTGGTCTCATAGTTGAGCTCGCTGTAGGGCCGCGAGGCTGAATAGAAGTCTACATAGTTGCCGGTGGACTTCAGGCCCTGCAGGTGCATGTTGAGGTCACCCTGCGGGGGGCGCCCTCCCGGGTGAACCTGATTCTCGTAGAAAGCCTGGTCCTCGTAGTTGACGCTGTCGGGCGGGGGAGGGTTCTGGAAAGGAGGGTAGGGCTCTGAAGGCAGGCCTTGAGAAGAGATCTGTAGAAAGAGAAAACACAGCTAGTGATTATGATGGTTCAATCAATCAACTAAACAATATCTATTTATGTTTTATTTATATTAGCATTTAGTCTTTGCTTTATTATTTAAAGAGACCCAAAATTGATCCACTATGAGCAGGTACTTCCTTTTAACAGGCAGAAAGCTCGACCAGAAACAGGCTCATGCTGAACAGCCATCTGCCGTGACCAAACCATGGGTCCAAACCATAATGAAGTGAAGTACTGTTGTTCGACACAAGTGAACCATGATAAAAAATAAAGGAAAACAGCTTTAAAAGGTAGAAACTGAGGTACAACCAATAAAAGATGTTCCCTCAGAGCCAGGCTGACATTAGAGAGTACTTTAAAGTCACTCTGTCCTCACATCTCCAAAGTGTTTATAACAGTCTTAAGTTAAAGAGCAGCACCAGTCATGTTCTAAGACATATAAAATGCTTTGCTCTGTTTTTTCTGCAAAATACGTTTATTTACCTTATAAAAATCCTCCCAATCCAGAATCTGCATAGGCCCCGCCCATTATGCAAATTTCCAACCGCCCCCTCCCTCACAAAAACAAAACCTGTCTCTGCCGTCGTTTAGCAGCAACTTGCTGAAACTTAGCTAGCTTGAAATGTAGTAATTAGTAGTAACGTTAACGTAGTCAGTAGTGAGTTTGCAAAAATTACGATGACGGTTACAGCTGGCTCGCACATTGCCGAAGTGGTTGCCATAGGTTACACATAATGATATACATAGCGTCACCCCGTCCATTAACGGGATTGGCTCCTTAGGTTTGTGACGTCTCAAACCTGCCAATCTGAAAACGTGTTGTTCAGCCTGTCCTTGGTACACTGCAGTTTAAAAGCAGACAGGCCCAGCCATGGAGATGACTGCTGATGTTGTCCCTGATATGTCTTGTAGCACATGAAGAACACCACATGGAGATGTTTACAAGGTGAAACACTTGATTTTCACTGGAGGGGGGGCTTTAACAGACGTCTGCCAGCTCCAGCTAACTAAAAAGCATGAAATTCCAGCGGGCAATGACAGCGAGTGGTAGTAAAAATGTTAACCCAGACCTGAAGTCTACACACAAAAACCCAACAACAGGTTCAACACACCTGTTCAGAAAAGTCATCACTCTCCCTCCATCAACAAGCTTAAACAAGCAGCAATCATTTTGGAACAGTTCAGTTCTGGCTTTTATTCAAATAACTAATATATTATAATGTTTTAAAGCACAACGTCTACATTATTGATGGGTTTCTTAGTGCAGTTTGTTATGATAAGTCTGAGATGTTTGTGTGAACCATTTGTTCAGCCAGCTCTAGCAAACAAGAAGCATACATTAAAACGATCAGGGGTGAAGGCCTCTCATTGTTTGTGTTCATTGTTGTGCATTGCAGAGAGATTGCCAAGTCTTGACTTTAAAGGTACAACCAGCCTCGGCCAGCGCTGCCAGAGGGTATGACAAGTAATATTAAAGGGTTTTACTGGCAACAATGCAGAATCAAATGCCAGACCCTGAGAGCACTTCACTGCAGCATTCCTATAAAGCTGAATGGGTCTCTATAGAAGTTTATTGTGACCTTTTTGGTCTTCATAGTATTTTAATCCCCTTCAGTGTCACTATTAAATTCCAATGCAATAAAGAAAATAGTTCTGCCGCGATATTTTATCTCAATCTTGAAGTTTTATGGGGATACTACACAGCAGCTCCTTCTGTTGGAGAGGCAACAAAGGAAAGAGCCTGAAAGATAGACACATGGTTTCCCTGGTTGCCCACAACTACACGTTTATTTTAATAACATGTCTGCTTTTGGTGTTTTCATTTCTTCCCCTCTGTTAACATCTCTGCTTTGGACTTCTTCAGACAAATCGGTGACGTGTTGTGCTATTTGTCTAAGTACAGGAGCATGTGACGCGTGTGCATGCAGGGTTGTGACTTGTTTCAAAGGTGATGTTTACACTGTTCCTAAGGTGGCGAGCTTACATACATTAGTCAACTATAACTGACAACATGATCAAATGGTCTGACCTTATAAATAGTTTCATCATGTTGAGAATATTACACAGTATCCAGCTGAACATCAAGCTTTTAGGTTGTACAGGTATAAAGGCATTGAAGCCTTTATGTCTAATACTTTAGGGGAATTCACAAAGAATTAATTGCAGACGCTGATAGCTCCATAAATTGCACATCATTTGCACCCACTATCTGCTCTAAGGTCCGATTCACAGAGCAAATTGCACTGATGATATTGAATCAGGTTTAGCAGATCCGTGCAGTTTGCTCTTGTTTTGTGTCTGATTGTGGAGAGAAGCTGTCTGCACCTCCACTCTCTGCTGCACGCTGCTGCGCTCTCAGGCATCAGTTGAGCGCACACTGACAGATCTGAACTCCATGCACAGATCGATGATGAGCAGGGAGAGGAGGGGGCAGCTCTTTTAACAGTTTATTGTAAAGTTCAGGCTCGACAGGTGTCTTACTAGTACCAGTGCCAGTAGCACTCGTCCATATAATAATCCTCGTCCTACGTAACGGCTCCAGACCGTCTCCACACATTTGGACGAGGCTCATTTGCATAGAAAGGGGCCAAATTTGCCCCAAATGTTTGCATAATGACTCATTTAAATACACTCAAACAGCACCGGAGCACAGAGACGCTGTTTGCTCTGCTCTCACTTCGGGGTGCATTCAACCCTCTGCTTGTGCTTGGAGAATGAGCTGGAGTCTTTTTGTGTCATTCGGTTTAGCCGGCGCAAAAGCCGCGCAATCCTTTAGTCAATTACCCCGCTAAATTTTAGCTTTTGGTGGCTAATTCACTTTGTAGCTTCAAAGCAACCGGCAACTGACATTGACTTCTAAGGTGGAATGCTTCTCGATGCATGAGTTGAAGGTGTGAATGAATCAGGACGCCTTAAATGTCAACATGACTTTGACCAACTCATTTGTTTATAAGCTCTCTTGCTTGACACACAATTTACTGATGATTGGATCTTCAAGCACAAAAACTCTAAAAGTTTTAACTGGATTGTGTAAACTACAAATATTCTATTTCCTCACTTGTAGAAAAAAGTGTGAGAGCATTGTTGTGGTTCACTCTGGCAGCACTACACCTGTGTTTACATCCCAGATTATTGTATTTATTCACCACATAGAGTGAAAACTCATATTTCTCATTACATTATAAGGGGCACAGCTGTTGTCACATACGGGTGATGTGATTCTTAACATTTCGAACCCATGAAAAGAGACTTGTCGTACCTGATTATACTTCAGGTCATCAGTCGGCGACACGTATGCTCCTCTGAGTAGCGTGGAGGACCCACCGGTCATTTGACCTGCAGAGACGGACAGACAGAAAGCTGAATGTTTGCTGTGAAACATTTAAACAGATGTTACTGTTCAGGCAGAGCAGCGTGTGGAGGCTGGAAGTGTTATCAGGGAGACGTGACACATTTTTCATTAAGACTTAGAATTAAAATGACAATGATTAATGGTGATAAAGGCGGGCTTTGAACTCCATGTTTCCAACATAACTACCACTGTGAGTATGCAGACATGTACATGTGCTGAAACCCTCTCTAAAAACTTTGTTCGATCTATGTTTTTAATAAAATATAAATACATATGAACATTAAGTCCCCTGATTAGTGAGTGCTCTGCTTCAGTTGAAATTTAGTGGATGTTTTTCAGACACTCTTAAAACTGACTCTTGGTGGAAGTCTCTGTTCGTGTGCACAACATGAGCAGGTGATAATTAACAGGTTGACTTTCTTTAGAAAATAGATTTAACTCAATGTTACTGACAAACACAATACTGTCAACAGAATAGACATTTTTGGAAACATACTTACTCACAGTCTTGCTGACAGTTAGATGCATCTTAGTAAGAAGCTACAGCCATCAGCTTATTGGCTGAATTAAGTATAAAGATTGGAAACAGCTAGCGTGGCTCTGTCTTAAAGTCTTAAACAAAATCCAACCACACGCTCTCCTAAAGCTCATTAATAAAGATGTAACATCTTGTTTCATTGAGAAACTAACTAGTTGTTGTTTTCTGGAGGTTACCCAGATTGAGTCTCCAGGAACACAAGAAAAATCAACAAAAAACACAATTTCTTATTAAATTGAGATATCTCTTCTTTTTTCTTAAGAGTGTTTTTGGGCCATTTTTGCCTTTTAATTGGATAGGACAGCTGAAGAGAGACAGGACGTATGGGGAGAAGAGAGTGGGGGGATGACATGCAGCAAAGGGCCTGGGGCGGGAGTCAAACCTGCGGCCACTGCGCCGAGGACTGTAGCCTTAGTAAATGGGGCACCGGCTCTACTGACTGAGCTAAAACCGCGCCCTGATTTCTCTCGTTCGTATGAAAAGCTTTGAGCCGTATCCAGAGTGTGTGATGTGATTCTGGTGATCACAGTGTTTGTAAACCTGTATGTACTTGTTTTGTTTGTACACAAGACTTATGGCTGTCATGCGTAATTTTTGTGCAGTAGATGGGTATAAAAGCATGCCTTGTTGTTGTTTGTTTTGTATAAATCATGTATGCACTGCTGTTATTTATATGCAGCTCAGACTCTACCAGCCCCTGGTGGGTTTTGAGGCATATTAACATTCTCATGTAATTATATTCTTTTTCTTCTTAAATGACTTTTTTCTGTAAATATAATATCTAAGAAATATAATATATATATATATATGTATTTAATTCATGAGATGCACCCTGTTTGGAACAAGTAGATTTCTGATTGATGGATTCAGCCATGCTCGCTGTTTCTATTTGTTTCCAGCTTTGTGCTAAGCTATGCTAATACATAGCATGGCTCGAGCTGAAACTGTATGAGAGTAGCAGGATTTTCTTCTGTAACTCTTCTGCAGGAAAATGTTAAGTCTTTAAAATGTTCGTTATATTTGTACAACCCTCACTTACATGTGGTTGCTATTCATTCCAAAGCGCTACGTTAAGCTGTAAACACATCAGCAGTACTGAGGGACGTGTTTTTGTGTCGGACATGCAGTATGGGAGTCCTACCCGTCATGGCGTCCTTCCGGGATGTGTGCTCGCCCTTGTTGCCATGGTAACTGGCATTGCCAGTCGACTCGTAGTCTGCCTTCCTCTCCTTCAACGCCATCATCTCCCTGGGGGAAGCAGGGGCGCTCGCTACACACAAACAAACACGGGAAAGATCTTTAAGCCTCAATCCATTAATGACAGGAGTCAATAGGCAGTAGGTTTATTTAGGCTACACCAACATAAAACTGTAATCTGAGGTATTTACTTGCCTGAATCTGAACAAAGGCCCAGCACTCAGCGTGTTTCTTCTAACCGTCACGCTGTTTGCATTGTGACTGTGCGTATTGTGCCTTTACTAACAAATGAAGCTTTTTGACCCGGGTGTAATTTCAGAGAGGTAAACACTGAGTCATCCCTCCTCCCTGCATCTGCTTTTCTCTCCGTCTTCTTCTTCTGCATCTCTAGCCGCAGGTCACTCTCTCTCCTCCCGTATTTACTACATGTACTTACTTTACAACCTGCAACTCCTGCGGGCCGGTTAATCATTGCCTGTCTCGGCATTACTCACTTCAAAAGCAAAGCACAGTTGGGACAAAACGCTGGACAAAGGCGGGTTTGGTCGGATCGTTTCAAAGATAATCAGATCTACTTAGCCGTGTTGGCTGTTGATTCAGCGCCAAATGGCTCAGTATGACTTCCTCTAATATTCAAATCATAATCAGCAGCGTTTCACACAGAAGCTGCTGGCTGTGACGCGGCCTGCCAGCCTGTTTGTGCGGCTGCATCCGCCTCTTTGTCTCTCTTCTGTACATTTTAACAGAGTTAGCATTGATCCATACGCTCATTAGTGATCTGCTAATATCAGCAGTCTATTGTGATACTGGCACCAGCTCGGGCCGATCGTCCTCTGCCTGCTGCTGCTGCTGCTGCTGCGGGGAAATGTAAATGTACACATTTCAAAGGCTGTACACACACAATGGAACGATTTCTTTTGTGTGTGGAAAATTTCAACAGCAGTGGAATTGAACAAATGCCTTGATGGACCATCTGCTCACGCTATTGTAAACAGAGAAACAAAATAAAAGATGAAAAATTAGCCTCCAGACCAGAGTGTTTATCATTTCTCCGGCGTCAGCTGACAGCCTCATAAATCCAGCTACTGTGGAGTTTTTTTTCAATAAAGGTTGTCCCATTCAAATGCTCTCATATGCAATCATTTCATTTGGTTTAAATAGTGTATTGTGCAACCTCTCTTCCATGCTTTCAGACCTTCACCTGCAAAGCAATGGCCACAACATGACGGAGTCGTGTCTGAATGAGCACCTGACTCACTTCCACATGCGCAATTTCACTTCCTTTCAAAACGTCGTGCATCGTGCTGCAGGAAACTTGTATTGTTAGTTTCAGCTCACATTATGATAAACTGTCCCCATTTCTAACAATCTGGGCAAATGTAGTGATACTTTCCATCATTCATTTAAAAGTGTCTTTCCCCCAGCGCTGAGGGAAGGATGTTCCCATCGTGGATGTGATGGTAATACCAACCCACTAATGGTGCATTCCTCGCTGATTCCTTGTGCAGCTTCAAATGAAAAAGTAATGCGGGAGCTCTGACTCACTGCCGCGTGTATGCAAGAGAAATAATAATTGTCAAAATCAACCTGTTACTGGGATGGAGAATATAACAGGTCACAGGTGGAAAAGGATTTGGGCATACAGGTACATCTGTGTTACTTTGATTAAAGAACATGAGCCACAAACTATCAGATCAAATGTTGTTGTGTGGCTGGTCCAAAGAAATGTTGTTTTTCATATTATGAATAAAGCTTTGCAACCCTAACTAGGCGCGGGAGGCCTGTCAAGCTTTCAGAACAAGGAGAAATTCTGAAACAGTGTGCATATGGAATCTGCAAGTCGGACAGCAGATAAAGTTTAGAGGGGGGCGTCATACTTTTAGCTTTTCCGGAGCCAAAAACTGGAGAGCAGAGATGTCGGACATGGATTCAAAAATTGCAGAGGTCATCTCGTCTCCTCTTGCAATCCTGTCTGTCCTTCAGTAGGCAGTGACGTGGATTTTAGGGATGGCAAATGTCCTGGTTTCTGTTTGTAGTACTCTTGTAGTCCGAGTAATATAACAGTACGCAAGGAGATAAAAAGCAGGCGGGACGTCATGCGGCGTCATGACATCCCGTCTCCCATCAACGTGATCTGACGACGATTTAGCTTCTTATTAATCTCTATAAACAGACATCTGCAGCAAGTTCAGCTAACAATCCGTTCTAGGTCTAAAATTCAAGTTGAGATAAATTCCCTGACGCTGTCAAGACAGCCGTTCAGATTTCCCGATTTCCTCGAATGCATCAGACATGATCGCTCCAACCTCCGTTCAACAAACGAGCATTTTAAAAGTAGTTTTCTTCTCCTCTTTAGGACAGACCTGACAAAGCTTAATTTTTACTTCTTACTAATCTGCATCATGATGTTGAAATTGCGGCAAAGGTGAGACCTGTTAATTAAAGTCAATCCCAAGAAAGACGTTTTCTTTTTCTGTAAACAATGCAGCTTGCGGACAAGGAGGTCTTGACCGGAAGTCGTTGATCGCTAACCGCTGGCTACACGCCCGGCATGTTCACCGCAGTCCCCAGAGGCTACATCGTCGTCAGACTAAAGCCGAAGGGATCCAAGATCGGTTTGGTAGTAAAACCGAAAGCTCCTCCTTTAAGGACTACCTCTACTCCTGTACATCTCATATATGTTGATAATAAGTGAATCTCCCATCAATCTCGCTAGATTGGACCCTATAGCAGTTCCATAAATCTTCAAACAAAGCTCAGGCCTGAATTAAATCTTGTCACGTGAGGATAAAAGCTGCAGCATGATTTTATGTGCACACAGAAACAAGTCAGTTTACTAAACCAGGAAACGGTGGGACACAGAAATGAGCAAATGTTATGCTGTTGAGGGGAATCATCTATAAAAATAAGCTACCCTCACAATGATTAATGAGGGATTCAGTAATAACCATAAGTTTTACAATCCACTTCTGGAGTCATGAGGACATAACAATGAACTCTTCAACACAACACAAAGACCACATCTAACATGTTCTATTAGTATTCCTTATGTCAGACGTTTATGGGGGAACCATTGACATAGATTCGGTCAATAATAATCAGAGGATGTTAAGTCCTTGGAAAGCTAATCAAACTCTATTTCTACCGGGACACGGTTGAAAAGTTCTGTAAGGTGCCGGGATTTTACAGACAGCTGAGTAATTTGTTGGTGGCGGCCATCATGTGAAGGTTAAAGCAGACTTCAGCGGTATCGGAGCTGTGCTTGTCTGACTGAACTGTACTGATGGAAAGAGTGATAGAGGACAAAAAGAAAGACAGGAGGGAGGAGGGGGTGGACGCACCTGATCGATTGTTGGGTGAAGTCCGCACGGGAGAGATGGACGGCGTGCGAGAGGAAGAGTAAGGTCGCTGTCTGTCTCTCTCTATTGTAGACGAAGAGCCCACAAAATGGTACTGGGAGTAGCCGTCCTGAAGAAGAGGCGAGAAGAAAGACAAGTTGATTTGATGCTACGATGCTTACTTTGCTTCCAATCTGCCAGTAATATTAAACTAAAACACCAGCATGGCAGGTATTTCCAACCAGAGCACAGTCATCCATGCAGACTTTACCTTCTTGTAGAGGCTGCGGAGGTCTCTGTACTGCCACATGCTGTTCAAGACTTGAGATGCTGCTTTCACCACCTTAGGACTATGTCTGGGAATTCAGCAGAGGAAAAAACACATACAGAATAAAGCTCGACTGTCCTTTGTTTCGTGCTAGTGGGAGCAAAAAACATCACAATGCAGAATAATGCAGACACATTAAACAGAGACAGGAAGCTAGTTTGTAAAGCATCATCTCAGAGCTGTCTCCACAGAGGATACGACCAAAGGTGAAGATTGAAAATATGGAGCTTAAATTGGCCTAATTGCATAATTCCTTTGTTGTTTGATTGATTGGCCAATATTTCATTTTGCATCTTCCAGGTTTGACTAATGGCCTCAGCTGTTATTGGCTCATATGGCCTTATCAGCGCTTTGGAAATTAAACTTTGTTTCTTCAAGCCATTTGGATAAATGTTATTGTTAAGTTGTGTGGCTGCATATTCTGCCACTACGTTGGTGCAAAGCAGGGAAACTAAAAACATCCTTTGACAAAGAAGAAACTGGTGTTGTAAAGATAAATACAGCCAATGCCTCTTAACAACGAAAAGAAATATAGCGTAAAAATGTGTACCTAATGTAATTTCTATAAAAGCAGCTTCATAAATTTGTAGTAACAACAAAACAGAGCTAACAGCTAACATGATGACATAGCTCAAATAGTTAAAGCTGAGGCTACATTTAATTTAATTTGATTCATTTTTCATTGATTAAGTTTTTTTTCAAATTAAAAGTATCCTGATACATCAGTTAGTTAGTCCACATAATTCAAAGAGGCAATTGCTAAAGTCCAAATATTGACGGACAAAAAACCTTTCAGAAGCGGCCATCTTAGCTTTTGACTCGGGTGGAATTAAAGTGATAATCTTGAAGATTTTCATTTAAATAAAAGTCTGCTAAGTCCCTATCTATCGGCGAATGAGGTAACACAATGGTGATTGAGCCTATGGCCCACTGATGAAAGCCTTTACATTTGCAGTATTACAGACTGGGTGTCTGGTGCGACTTTATTGGAAAAAATCACAAGCAGCGCCCAGTTAGTGATGCGTTTTCCATCACCCAGCAGTGGTTGGTCTGCCAGTGAGGGTAGGCAGAGCTAAACAGTAATCTACTATGGCTGAACAAACAAAGAAAAGATGGATGACTACAGATACAACTTCAACAAGAAGTGAAAATCCAAAGAAAAAGAAACAAATTTGACGCTTTGGTCCTTAAATAATCAAAGAGAAGATTATTTATATATTTGTTGGTAGAAACTATATTTTCCAAAAGCATTTCTTGAAAACTCCCGAATGAAAGATATTATGAAGGCTCTATTTCAATGATTATTTTTGGAAAACAGTCTTAAAGGTAAAAAAAATATGTTTTAGTGCTCTCTGCCTTGTAATGGGAAAGATAAGGGGACAATATTAATGGAGCTTAGTCACAGTTGAGGTTTAAATTGCAGATGATCTAAGACACAACATTTTGCTTTGGACTGAGCATGTTGCCCCTCTTGCTCATGTTTGCCCCATGTTTCCTGTCTGTGACCTGTCATAATAAAGGCACCATGCCAAACAAATGTAGTGTGCAGGCAGACAGACGGGACAAACTTCTTTTGGACCTCATTTTCTGTTGACTGTTTTGACTGCTGACTCATAGCTCTAAAACAAGCACACATCCTCTCTATCTTTACTCTCACCCCCCTCCTGCGTCACCCCTGTGTGTCTGCTGCATGATCTCTTCACTCTGTCTCACCCTTTCTTCATCACAGCCATTTTAAAGCCACTCCTTTGTCCACTGGACTGATGAATGTGTCCCTTCTTGTTCTACTCCACCAATCAACCTTCTAATCTTCATGTTTAAATACTCTCCCTCTCTCTTCACCCCCGTATACCGTGCATCACGCTGTAACACCTGCTTGCTATGTGCTTTGCTAATGAGCAAATAATCAAAAGTATCCTTCTTATAGAACAGCAGGCAGCCTGATTAGCATTAATATGTGTGCATCCCAAAATCAACATTCAGAAATATGGAGACAATTAAACACAGATTATCTCCAGCTGTACATTCTGAGATGAGGTGACTCTGGAGCAGGAGTCTGTGTCTCTATTCTGTGTGATCGGGCCTGTAGGCCGATGTGCAAAGTTTTTTTTAAAGAAACAGGATCATCTTAAAAACGTCCAATGGCAGAGATTACAATTTGTTTGGCTGCAACTTCAGTTTCCAACTCTTGATAAATTCAGCAGTGTTTTGATTCTTACTACAAGGATAATCAAGATGTGCCCAATCAAGATTGTTACTCCAGGTGTTCGACAACATTACAGAAATGATCCCTTTAAAGAGTAAGATTATTTTTGTGTAACCAGAAGCAGAAGTCTCGCTCAAGGCGAAGTCTCGCTCTGAAATCTCGTGGGTGGTGAGGTGTGAACAGGACGCTGGAAGCGTGAGTTAGAGTTGGAGAGATTTTGGTGAGATTGTTGTGTTGGTGTACAGAAAGCGTAGGTTAGTGTATTTGTTTTATCCTCCTCTGCCTGTTGCCCCCCTCTCTCTCTCTCCTTTGTTCTCTCTTCAATTTCTATGAGCTCTTTGTCCGTATACTCAAATAAGTAGGGATGGCCATCGATGGCCTCATCTTCATCGTCGACATCAGGTAAATATTCAGCCATGGCTTTTGAAATATATTCCTGCTGGCAGACCTCTAGTAATGATCCACTCCTTAGAAACACTGCATCCTCTGGGTCTTAATGAGAATTTTGACATGAGTGTTTTGTTATGAATAAACTGTAATAGATTTTATATGTTCTATTTCTTCTGATGGCTGTAGCCTGAAGCATAGCATATATCTCTAGTGCTACATGTTCAATCTTTTTGTATGTATTATGAACTTTGTATTTTCGACATACTTAGTGTTTCTTAACTGTCTCTATAGACAGTGTCTTTAACTTGTAGTCCATTATACTTAGGACTACAATCCCCCTGATGCTCAACTGATAGACACAAGTGTTCTGCATTGAGGCTAATGAAGTGATGTTCCCTTGTACACTGCTGCATTCACTTGTTACCTGTTCATGCCATGAAGAAGGTCTCTGACCGAAAGCTTGCTAATTTTTACGATTTTTGCATTTGAGTGTGCCCGCTTTCTTAATTTACCACTTTTAGCTCCAGCACCTCAATCAAGTTTGATACCGGGTGAGTGGTGTTTTTTTCTTTTTGAGTCCTCTACATAAACTAATCCTCTCTCCAACTTAGAACTCACGTTTCCACTGTCCTATTCAGGTAACATCTCACCACCCACGTGATTTCAGAGCGAGACTTCTCCTTGAGTGAGACTTCTGTTTCTGGTTACACAAACAGGATCTTACTCTTAAAAAAAAGGACGATCTTTGTGGGGATCATTTCTGTAATGTTGTCGGACACCTAGAGGAGCAATCTGAGCCTGTCAGTGGCAATAACAAGCACTTTTAGTGGACGTACTTTGATCAGGAGCAGTTGTCCCAGGGGATTATGTTACAGCCATTGCTGCCATATCACGGTCACAGCGGAGGACATCTACTGGACTGATTCCGAAAGTTTTTGTTCCTTTGAGTCATTTCGACACCCAAATTTGTAAAAAATAGGGCCCGGGCTTAAAAATACAGAACTTCTCCTTTAAGTCACATTCAAAATATTGATTGTCTAAAATGATCCCCTTGGTGTTTTTTTTCAAATGACTGTAAAATAGTTTCCACCTCATCTCCACCTTTCTTTCCCCCTCTTCCACCTGACATCATCTTTCCATTCGGCTTACTTGTCTCCTTTGCTGCGGGCGACGCCGATGAGCTTCTCGATGCCGCCGGCGTCCCTCAGGGCCTTGGTGTTCTCCATGTTCTTGGTGATGACCTCGTGCAGCGCGCAGCAGATAGCCGTGATGGTGTCGTCCGACATGGTCTTCCCCACCAGGATGCTGGCGTTGCTGCCTCCGCCTCCCCCACCGCTCGTGTTGTTGTTGTTGCTGCCTCCGGGCAAACGGTGCACAAGGTCCCTCATGGCATATTTACCTGTTGGCATGGTGCAGAAGAGTGACAGGGTGGGTGGGAAAGGGGGGGATAATGTAGGTTAAAGTTGCAAAAGGAGATGAAGGAAAGACGGTTTGAGCTTTTGTTATCAGTATAATATGTTGTATGTTTTTGGCTGGGTTGGACTTTTAAAAGAGCAGCTCCGGTCATGTTTTAAGACATAGGAAAACGCTACGTTTCTCCTTTCATAAAATTACAGCCAAAAACAAAACACGTCTCTGCCATCGTTTAGTGGCAACTTGTTGAAACTTAGCTCGCTTGAAATGTAGTAATTAGTAGTAGTAACGTTAACATTAGTAGTCAGTAGTGACTTTGCAAAAATTACGATGACGGTTACAGCTGGCTCGCGCATCGCCTAAGTGGTTGCCATCGGTTACACATAATGATATGCAGAGCATCACCGTGTTCATTAACGGGATTGGCTCCTTAGGTTTGTGACGTCTAAAACCTGCCAATCTGAAAACGTGTTGTTCAGCCTGTCCTTGGTACACTGCAGTTTAAAAGCAGACAGGCCCAGCCATGGAGATGACTGCTGATGTTGTCCCTGATATGTCTTGTAGCACATGAAGAACACCACATGGAGATGTTTACAAGGTGAAACACTTGATTTTCACTGGAGGGGGGCATTTAAACATTTGCATAAAAACAACCCTGTGATTGACAGTCCGGGGTGTAACCCCACCTCTCGCCCAGTGACAGCTGGGATAATCCCTATGCGACCCTTAAATGGATAAACGGTATAGCTAATGGATGGATGGATGAATATAAAACGGTTAAAAAGTTAAGATAGTAAACAACAACTTGTTCTAATATCTATTTTCTACTTTCCTTACTAGTAAAATAAGTCGGTAGCATTAATGCAGACTATAGCTGAGGTGCAAACAACCACAAGTGAGTGACAATGACCTGCTCTTTGGAGAGAAGCAAAGTAACTTGTACCTAAAAATGTGTGTAAGTACTATTTTCAGATTTTCTATTTTCTACATTAAATGTAGCTTCATTACTCTAAAGCTACCCCTCAGAGAAATATAGCAACCTAAGCTACTGCAACACGGCACAAGTAGCTAGCTACTTTAAAGCTGTTTTCATATACAATGCTATTATTATGGTATTCTATTTGGGTTGCTCTGTACTAAAATTAATAGCTATAGCTACATACAGGAAAATATTTTGTTTCTTTTTGTTTTTTTTTAGTATAGAAAGAAACTTTATTGCCTTATGATAGTGTAAGTTGAACAACTGGCTCACTTTGCCACCATTTTGGAGATAATAAAACAATTCTGGTTAACCTTTGGCTAACTGATTAACATGGTTTTAAACCATAGCAAATCACCAATGACACCTAGTTTTTACGTAGTTGTCATTTAACTGAAACTGTTATATATGGTAAAAATGTGTGTAAGCATAAAACTAAGTCCTTCTCCTGTGTGCTTCTCTTCATCATTGCCAGAAAGAAAGGATGGATGCTTCCTGAAAGTAGCTTAAATGACAGAGAGTTGCCCAGAAACATGAGGTGGCTCACCTTGCCCGACTCTCCCCTAATCCAAACATTTGAGCTTTTCTACAGTCGCCTCAGTTTCTGTGCCCCTCTTCTCCTCTGTGTTCTGTGGTTAGCTCTTGGCAAGTTGCTAACTGGTGCTTACAGACTACACTGGTGATGGCTAACTTAGTAGGGGTTGGTTGTGTTAGCTTATTCACTGGAAATCATCTGAGTGAGTGTTCCTGGGTGAAGTAAACTCACAAGCTGTCCCCAGCAGCAGAGACGTCGCATGCATCTGCTGAAAGATTAGACAGTGATGTCACCGTCATATGGAAGTACCACTGTCTTCTACACCAGTAGGGCCTACACATCTGTGTATGCGGTGAAGTCATACACTGATCCTAAACAGTTATATTTCAGACTGCAGCAGAGCGCTCCGTGCGTTGCAACTTTGTTGTAGGAGAATGGATATGTCACGAGTTATTCTAGTTTAGTTATGTTTTTGATTTGTTTTTCGGGGTTCAGATATTGTTTGCTGTTTTACCTGGTCACTTTGTCTCTTGTCATGACTTCTCATTGTTTAGTTTTATAATTAGTTAATTCTGTGTTCTTGTCAGTATTTAGTTTAGTTTAGTATTTCACTAGTGTCTTTTTGGTTAGATCATTTCCTGTTTTACTTTGTCACCTTGTCTCTCCACTTCCTGCCTTTGTGTTTCCCGCTTGTTTGATGTTGTGCCTTGCCCTGATTGTTTTCACCTGCCCCTTGATTGTCTCACCTGTGTCTGATTAGCCTCACCTCCTAAGTTTATTTAGTCTCTGTGCTGGTTCATTGTCTTTGTCGTGTTTCCTGTGGACTTTTGTCGCTCTTTCTTGTGATGGATTTACCCGTTTCCTTGTTGCTCCCGTGTGTTTTGGTTTTTTCCCTTTAGATTATTTTGTTACCTGGACTCTCAATCAGTAAGCCTTTTGTTTTGCCTTCTGCCTTTTTGTTTAAATAAATACATATCCAAGTCTGCATCTGGGTCCTGAACCTTCTTGTTTCAACTGAAACCTTGACAGTAACTTGTGTGGATGCTACCGAACTACTGAATAAAACAAAAAGCGAAGCTACTGAAAAGCTATTTGATTCGTTAAACGAGGACGAGACGCTACCACCAAGCTACGGAGAAATGTTAGTTAAACTACTTATGCCGCTATTTGTAGCGCTGTTACTGCCCAACACTGGATATACACACGTCTTTACTGTAGCTACTGTTCTAGTGATGTAGAAAACAGTCAGCAGAAATAAAGTTGAAGAAAAGAGTAAAACTGTCTCTAATACAAACAGATCAAGTTGATACATTTTTCAGTTCAGCTCTAAAAACAATTCTCTCCAGATAATGAAAGTAATTCACACATATAAACCGGCTTATTACAGAAAGTTATCAAAAATGATTGTACTATGCAAACAGCTTAATTTAAATATTGTCGTACACTTTGCAATATTACTTTCAAACACTGAAAATGAGGCTCTCAATCATGTTTGTATCGCTGCAGCAATATAAAAGAACAGTTGGCTCACAGCGGACCTTTATGTGCACACAGCACTGGTGTGTACTGCTGAAAGCTCGAGGACACAACTACACAATGTGTTCTGTCTACAACGCAATCTCATCATGTTAACACAACACACGCAGGGCAGGATCATTTGTCCTAACATAATATACATGGCAGCGGGATACGTTTAAATTGACATTACAACCTACAGACACTATACACACGGATGGTTGCATTCACGTACTTAGACAGCACACACACTGACGCGGCTCAGATAAGGGCTTCGAGCACCAGACAGAGTAAGTGGAAGCAGGCATGATGTTGTTGCTATGAGGACCGGCAGAAAAGCAGGGTGTGTTGCAGACATCAGTCTCAGTCTCCAAAGGAAAATCAGGCATCAAACGATCAGTCAGAGACGTTACTCTCTGCTTCGAGGAGGAAACGGTCTGAATAACTGCATGCATATTATAAACACTCTGACAAATCCACAAGGCCACTGCCAGTTAGCCATTACAACAGCCTCTACACAAAACACATCTTAAAGCTCTGAAGAAAAAAAATACTGATAAACATGTCTAATTAAACAAGCATCATATTTATCATTAAAGCAAGTGGGTCAAGATAACTGCGCTTGTTTTCAGCATCATTATCTCTAATTAAGCACACGACTCACATTGTATCAAATTAAATCCTTAAATAAAGTTGGATTGATTTGAAAAATATGCATTAAAGGGATAGTTTGGTTTGTTTGAAGTGGGATTGTATGAGGTACTTATCAATAGGAAGTGTACTAGGTACAGTAGATAACAGTCAGCACGGCCCCTGTTAGGAGAAGCCGACCGGAGTTCCTACATGGAAGCTAAAGCCGCTTTCCTGCTGGTCAAAAAAACACCTGCTGACACCTGGCTTTTTTTGCTTAATGGGACAGGTTACAATCGGCATCTGTAATTTTCTCCTCGGCTCTGATCAGCATTGATGGGAACACAAAACCCCTGTTGACACGCTAATCTCTGCCCCCTTTCCGGTGCGATGCCATGCTCCGTCGGTAACTTCTGCTACTCCTTGTCATCTCAGCTACAAATTTTGCCCATCTCCGTCCAAGCAGCGCTCGAACATCGTTCCAAATTTGTCAGCACAGTGTTTGATAAACAGACTGAATGAGTAATAGATACAATAAAGACGTAACCACGTATCATCTTCACTGTTTACTAACCCTGTCTCCGGCGCGTTTGTGACATCAGACGGTGACGCAGCAGAAAAGAGATCGAAAGGAGAATACTTCACTGGCAATGGGAAATCTATAAGCGGGTCTTCACTGGTCTGAAAAACCTGCATCAACGCGCAAAGCACCGCTGCAGACAGGGTCAGGAGTACCACCTACTTTAGCCACTTAAAAGAGTCTATCCCTTTAAGCCATTGGAAGATGGTTTTGTTGTAAGTATCTCTGTATAACTTTATGTTTGTGGTTCTGTTTGTTGTAAAGAACAACTCACCGATGAGCTCCTTGTTCCTGATGTCCAGGGCCATGTTTCTCAGCGCAGTGGCCACAGCACAAACCACGCGGTCGTTGTCTATCCTCAGCAACTCCACCAGGATAGGGAGGCCCTTCTCCTTACGCACCGCAGCACGGATATATACGGACCACTGTGCAGAAAGAAGGGACCAGACATTAGTTAAAATTCCTTTTCCTATTACTTCAGTTGTAGTCTGATTCATCCTCTTACTGAAGTACTACATTTACTACATCTTAACTGTAATCCAACATGGTCTCTTTCTTGTCAAAGGTAGTGGGTGATAACTTAATGCTGTTTGTGCACTGTGTTGTCACAAACCAAAGTGCTGTCGATCAAGTTTACTGACAAAATTCAGTCATTTTATATGATTTAATCTAAAGTAGTCAAATATTAAAGGCCCATTGCTAGTTAGCTGAGGCTATAAATGCTGTAGTGTGTGGCATCGGTTTACTTGCTTCATAGTTGTCCCCAGTGGTTTAAAGTAACTAAGTATTTTCTCGGAGTATCTGTACTTTACTTAAGTTTTTACATTTCTGACAACTTCTACTTTTACTCCACATTTATGATGACAAATGATCTTACATGATGAAGATGTGTTCTGAATGTAAATAAGGGGCCCAGAGTGCATAAATAAAGACTGATTATCCAAAAAAGACCTTGTTTTTCTTATCCACCTTATTCCTAGCCCCCATGATCCTTTGCGTGAATTATGGGTGTGACTTCCACTGCCGCGTCTGTCACCGAACTGGAACCGGCGTTTTCCATGGTAACGGCTAACGCTTACCCTCTTTTCTGAAGCGATCGGGAGAAAGAACACCTCAGACGGTATAATGTTATCATTCTGCTGCCTTCTACTATCGAGGGATGGGACGTGCACTAGCATATTTAGCTACTTCATTGACTCCATTGCTACGAACGGTGAAGCTATGAACAATCTGAAAAGCTCTGAGGCGTATCAGTAGGGAGGTGGGAAGCGACCTCAAGGAACTCAAAGCAGACATAGAGCGTAGCCACATCACCGGGCCTGGGTGTTAGTTTGAGCGACAGGTGGAATACAAACAGCTGGGTGCTCATGTGTTGCAGGACCGGGCCAATCTTGCAGCTGTTGTCGAATAACTAGCTTACTACAACTTCCGCTATTGCACCGGAAGTTGTACCAATTTTATCTACAACAGCGCCCCTAAGAATAAGGTGGATAGTGAATCCATTTTTGAAAGTGGTTTAAGGATACTCAAGTAATATTAGAATAGCTGACTTTTACTTCCACCAAAGTCAGTTTTACCAAGTGAGTTTTTTAATAGAGTTACACAACGAAGTATTGATTTCAGAGACCCGTCCAACATGCATGCATGAGGTTATTGTAAAGAGCAAGTAAGTAAGGGTTGCTCTCTCACGGCACCATATTGCAAGAATATGACAGGCCGTTAAAGTTATCTTTTTTTTTTTTGCCAAAATAAAAAAACACTGTTTGGCGCCCACTGGAAATATGAAGCACTTCTCCAGATGCCTCTTAGTATCTCAGGGATATCGGCACAGTCCTTACCTTCCAGCTGCCAGCAGCCAGGTTCTGCAGAGCCCCAGCTGCTCCCTCCAGGGTGTCTGGGTTGGAGCACTCAGACAGCAGTGTGAGGTAAGGCTTGACGATGGTGGGGTGCCATAACATCTGGATGCCTTTCGGGGGCTCCGCCAAGTCTGGAAATGGGCCGACGCCATCCCACTGCGGAAGATGAGACACAATTCAGAATAAAACAGGATTTTGAATTCTGTGAGAGGCGAGGTTTGACAGCGGAAGGGTGCCAGCGTGGTCCCTCAGGCGAGAGCAGGGAAGGAGGGAGACAGATTTACTATTCATAAGCAGGGTATAAATAAGGTGGCATTCATCTATTTTTGCATTTTGTTTTTCTGATCTCCTCTGTAATTGAAATCTGACATTTCCTCCTGATGCATTTTCAAAAATTCACACACACACAAACACACACACACACATACCGTGCATCAACAATTACTGTGCAAGCGTGGAGTAAGGAATACAGGACATTTCTCAGTGACACTGCAATACTATCCACACAGATGTGGTATTGACTTGTGTTTTGATCAGTAGGTGCATTATTAAAAAAATAAAAATGTTTAATGTCTTTTTAATCAGTATTTAAAAAGGATATGTTGGGATTATGTGATAATAACTTTCCTATTTGGCTAATTTCTATGGTCTAAATTAATGATACTGAAGAATGCAGATAACGTTGTATGGGGGTCATCAATTCCAGGTTGAAACATGGACCAAAAATGTTCAAGAGACAGTGTTTTCAAACAATCTATGCAGCTAATGTTAGCTTAATTAGCGAGCTAGCTACAACTATAAAACTCTGCTAGTGTCATTTGTCAGTTCAGCAGAAAAAAGATGCCGGTTTGACAAAAGGGGTGACAGGAGAAGAAACATTAATTAAGGCAGAGTAAGTTACATTTTAAACAATAGTGTGGGTCTCATCATAAAGTGAAACTACCGAAGACAACTAACGCAGGAGGCTAACGCAAACTAAATTAGCTAGCTTACTGCAACTTATAAACTATAAAAAAAGATAGAAGCCTGTAAAACAAGAAGCCTGTTTTTGTTGCCACTGTCTGCAATCAAGGAACCATTGTTTCAGAAATCACTACTTGTTTTGATGGTCATAACGACTGTTATCATCAATGAAAACTGCATGTCTGCCATGTGAGGATGAAAGGTTTGAAAGGTGTATCAAACAGTAATTAAGGAAGTCTGTTACCATATTTTCCTCTGACGTCTAGCTCATGGGAGGAAGCCCAAAAGCTGTACTGCTGCGTTCCAAGTTAAACATAAGGATTCTGACAAAACGTTATCATCTCCCTGCTTTCAATTGATCTGCAACTTAAAGGAGCAATAATATTTGAAATTGGCGCCATAGCTGTAGAGAAAGTTGTACAAACAGCTTGTGGTTTCGCCCATTCTACATTCCTACAACACCCAGCATGCATTGCGCCCCTCCCTCTGAAAGGAACGGCCCAGCAAGAGACGCTGGAGTGAAATACTACCGTTTTCGCTGCAGGCAGTGGCTTAGAGCGGGACAGAATCCAAAAAACAACGAGAATATACCGGTGGATCGTCTAAAGAATCTTCGGGTCTGCAGGCTACATTTCAAACCAGACATGACATCAGTAGCTCAATAGCTATAAAAGAAAACCATTTTCCCTATTGGACACCCCCAAAAACAAACTGCGTCTTATATTCTGGAGTTCTGGAGTCTGAAGTTGAAGTGGCCCACTTTCCCACATTACTTTATCTATTGTCTTTTCCGTGGCTGATTTGTCCGGATGCTGTGAAACGATAACGATTCGGCAGAAGTGTGTTTGATTTGCAAACCTGGAACACAGCAGTACAATATCACCACAGCTTTTTAGCCTTCCACGCTGAGTGTGACGACAGAGGGAAATGGCCGCTGTGTGGATGTGGTGAACAGACACAAATGTAAAGTTTTCTGAACATGATAGCCATGTGATTATACTATATTATACTATTCTTCTTTGTGAGGCATTACAATCTTTGTTTGGCTTTATGTCTGTATCTCATGAGTCCTTGTAGGTTTAGAGTCCTGCCTGTACAGTTTATGTGATTACGATATGTTGATGTAGCATATAGTGTCATCACATATTATCCTCCCTCCATCTGCAGTGATGTAATCTCACATGACATATTGCACACAAAACGCATAATAAAGTCTAATTGTCTGTCTTTACTTCCGTTTCCTTTTGGCGTTATTATTACACTTCTTCCTCTTTCCCCCCCTCCTCTCCCATCCTTTTGTATTTCCCAGCCTCCTCCCTTTACTCCACTTTCCCTCACTCTATCTTAATATCTCCTCCCCACCAACATATCCTTTCCCCCTTTCCTCTTCTCTCCTCCTCTCTCCTCTAATTACCCTGCAGTTGATAGAGTTTTGCCCTCTTCAACAAGCTCCCAAATCGCTACTTCATGGTAATCATCCACAGCTGCACTGGAGTGGAGACAGACAGATAAAGGGAAGGGGGGAGGGGGGTCACATGTTATTATGATGGAGAGGTTATGATTTGTCCCTTTACAATCTGATCTCAGAGTTAGTTTTAGTATCCTTCATCTCCACGGTTCTGCCTGGATACACTAAAAGTTCGCTCAGAATTCGCTCGACAAATGGAAGTCAAAGGCCTGGCTCATTACTACCATTTTTAAGGCTTCTCTCTAGCTTTTCTAGAAATGAAAGAGGGAAAAAAAAAAGCAAGCAGGGCTAATGAGCAATTCACCCACTCTGATCCACCGGAAGTGTCGGGTTTTCAATCTCCGCAGCCTCACTAGAAGTTGTAAAAGACGTCTCCCACTCAACCAGAATGTGATGCTGATTGCTTATTAGCATGACAAGAGGTTAGAGCCTACTCAAAAGCAGCCGTTAGGTTTCTGCCAACTCTACAGCTAAAAGGGCGCTAATTTCTAACTCAACAGAGGATGAAACTCTTCCCCTTTACCACAGATGGACAGACCCTGAAATCCAGAGGGATGAACTAAATCTGCCTGATAGCCTTAGTTGTGAGTGCAGGTAGGTACAATTTTATCGTTAAGATCGTCAACATTTTAATGGTACTCTTATCGATACTGCTTAACGATCCGGTACTTTAACGGTATTCTTATCGGTTCGGTTATCGGAGAAAAAAATGAGAACAGATTTTAAAATTATTTACAGCAAAAGAAACAGCAATGTTTAGAACAGATTATTATAGTAGACTATTATAGACTCCAGTGTCGTGAGGATGGAAATATAAAACAAATTTGGCTGGCTGGTAGTGGGCGGGGCTTATCAATCAACCCGGTTCATCACGTGCACTAAGTTTGCTGGGTAACAGCCGCTTCAGACAGATGTTTGGACAGATCGCTCGTGTTTCCGAACTTACAAGCAAAAGTGTTGTTGGACTTGTGGCAACGAGCATTGTCGGCATGTTTAGTTCTTTCCGCCGTCGCTACGAGCAGGATCTCTTGTGTGTGCGCGCTCATGTGTATGTGTGTGAGAGAGAGAGAGAGAGAGAGAGAGAGAGAGCCGCCCCCGCCCCTCGCACACAGGCTCGGTGAGAGATCTCTCTCTTCTGGATTGGGATATGCGTCATACACGAATGTCTTAATCTTATTACAGATTAGAAACAGTTGCTTGATTAAATGTGCAAGATAATATTTTTTGTAGCAATAATAAACAGGAAATTAATTTCATTCCTTTCTCCAGTACCGAAAGCAACGTCAGAAGTTCATCAATACTGCGGTATTTCATAATTCAGCCCTGGGGACCGTTTAATACCGGGTTTCGGTACCCATCCTTACAGGTAGGTACAGAAAGTTAAACACAGCATCGCCGGTGCAGCTTTGATCTCCTCATCCTGCTGTGTAAAAACCTTGTGGCATGTGTGAATGACATTGAACAGCACAAAAAAAAAACACAGTATTAAGAAGACACATATTTGTATCACATCATTAAGCTTTTCTCAAAACATGTAGCTATGAGTCATCTTAGTCTGGGGAACCAAAATAATCCAGGTGGTAGGTGAATATCAGTAGTCGACGAGGAAAACAAGTCGGGCTCAAACATCATGAATATCAAAGAAAAATGTGGTGCATTCATAAATATTCATTTGAGAGTAGAGATAGTGTGAACTCAGGAGGAACTAAGCAAATACTCCTGAAGTGAAAACAGCAGCGAGCTGCATCACCAAATGAGATACTGGATACTGCAGGTGCACATAAAAACAGTGACACCTGCTCTGACAGAAGACAGGGGAAAAATGACACAAAAGGTTGTGATGGTGTGTTATTCACATAGTATTAGCATGGGTATTATCTGGTTATATGTTATAATAACATAGCTCATTGGGCATTTTAATTCCATGCATGTCCATAACCTAATTCTCTCCTGACAAATTACCCTGCGCTAAGTCCCGCCCCCCTTGGCTACTGTTGCTACGCCTGTCAAGCTTTCGCACCAGCATGTATATATTATGGCATTTTCAACTGTAACACTGAGAGATAGTTAGCAAATTTCTGGACAAATTGTTCCCAAATATAAGCGCGTCAGAATATTGCTTGCATATCGTCATACCTAAATTTGCCACAACAATGGCACAAACCAAGAGGTGGTAAAATAAAGCCTGTGCCGATATAATCGGTGGCGGTGGCGAAAGATCACAAGCGGAAACCAGTTGACTGTCTCCCACAATTTTTAATCCATGTTGACATCTCTCCTCTTGAGATTTTGGTTTCGGAAAAACCAAAAATATGACACCGTGCAGAAAAATCAAGCATGCATCCATCTGTAAAAACATCAGTTGGGAGCCTTTTTACAGAAACGGACGTAACAAATGTTTTGCAGCCTTGCAATCACGTGTGGGGTATAATCTCAGACAATACGAGTAAAACACAGGCTGCATTCTATCCTCTCTGCTGTTCCCCCTGTACACCAACAGCTGCACCATCAGTCATCAGTCTGTAAAGCTCCTGAAGTTTGTGGTAGTCACCCCCCTCATTGTACTCATCTCTGGTGGGGATGAGTCTGCCTACAGGTGGGAGATTGACCATCTGGTGACCTGGTGCGGTGAGAACAACCTGGAGCTTAATGCAGTGGAGATGGTTGTGGGTTTTAGGAAGAAAGCAGCAACACCCGCCCCCATCACCAACAGCGACTCCTCTGTTTCCACTGTCAAAACGGGACAGCAGAGGATGTACTTCCTGCGGCAGCTGAAGAAGTTCAACCTGCCAAAGACAATGATGGTGCACTTCTACACCGCCATCATTGAGTCCATCCTCACCTGCTCCATCACCGTCTGGTACGCTGCTGCCACAGCCAAGGACAAGGGCAGGCCGCAGCGTATCATCCACTCTGCAGAGAGGGTGATTGGCTGCAATCGGCCATCCCTCCACGACCTGTACACCTCCAGGACCCTGAGGCGTGCACGGAAGATCGAGGCCGACCCCTCTCATCCTGTCTCTTTGATACCCTCCCCTCACGCAAGAGGCTGCGCTCCATCAGGACCAAAATTCCCCCAACACAGGAACAGTTTCCTCCCCCCTGCCAGCCTCATCAATAATGCCCTGGTCTTTAAGTCGTTAATTCAGATTTATGTGCTACATTAACGCACACTGGACTACATACAGTCCGTTTACAATGCACAGTTTTTATTTTTATTCTGTTAGATATCTGAACTACCTCCATCTTGCACATACATGCACATCCGCACAGCTGGTTTACCTCAGTGGTTAAGGCATGTGCCACATGCGCCTTGGTTTCAACTCTGACCCTCGGCCCTTTGCTGCATGTCATCCCCATTCTGTCTTCCCACATTTCCGACTCTATCCACTGTTCTCTCTAATAAAGGCACAGGCCCAAAAAAATCAAAAAAATGTGCTGCAACAAACACAGAAGTTGGGGCTGGATTTGTAAATCACATGCAGTCTCAAGTTAAACCTTTGCAAACAGGGCTTTTTGAAATACATAATAGACACTTTAGAATGAACAACTTCTTTCTCTACCTTAATTAAGATTATTGTATTTATAACCATCCTGGTGGGGATATCTGACAGGGAATACCAACCAGTAAAGACAAAGCTTTAAACAAACAAAGGCAGATTCCTCCTACAACACATACTCTGTGTGTAGAGGTTTGTTATCTATTCACTCGAATCCTGTACGATAATATGAAATAAGTGGGAAAGACAAAGGGAGAGGCAGAGGAGCACACGCTGTGAGATAAGTCAACAATCAAAGCACAACTTACAAACCAACAGGACACAGCAAAGACTGAATCTGTCCCCTCGATGAAACTCAACTAGTTGATTGATTACCCGGCGTTTCTCTGACATTTGGAATATTAAGACCGATGTAACTGGCTAAGCCACCAGTGTACAAGAAATGGTTTCATATTCCACAGAGAGAATGTCCATCTGCCACCTCTGCACCCAGCTGCAACGCTCCTGCTGGTTCAATCCTCCTCTGATAAAGCAGCGTTCACATACGGGGCCTGTTCAACCTCAAGCCATCAATCTACACACTCAGCTTTAATTGGGCGGTCATTTTCTGCAACTGGCGCTACACCGGCGCAAAATGAAGTGGTTCATTTCCTGAGAGATCTCTTTCCAAGCACTGTTTTCTTATCTATGTCCTGGCTGTGTGATAAAATAATACCATGAGACCTGGGAAGCCTGAATCGATTCGTCTAATCTGATGTTCTCTGGCACCGACGTTGCTTCCTCTGTCTTCGTTCTGTTTGTGTAAATATTGGTTTGGGCACACTGGCGACCACTTGAGTGTTTTTGTAGTCCAAATTGTTCACTACAAATACTTCCTGTCCCAAGTTTCCATTGAATCAAAGTTTTTATCACCTATGTCTTGTGCTGATTGTCACCTATAAGGAAAAAAAAATGTTCTCCCTTTTTCTGCACTAGTGTGCTGGACCTCAGGTTGAGCTCCCACACATGAGGAAGGAAGTCACGGCGACGGATGAAGCTTGGCGATGCGCCGAAGATAATGTTTTGTTCAACTGCTTCCTGAGTTGGAGATCGGGCCGGTGTGGTAAAGAAGCCAGGCAGCGGAGGCGCATGGTTGGAGAGCGATCGGTTTATTTATAGTGTGTGAAGCTGCAGGAGATAATAAAAGAAGGTATAAACTGTAAGTGATCTGTCTGCTGTGTTTGTGTGTGTGCTCGGGGAACTCACGGTGGCACGGGACCATAGCTATTTATTAATGAAAATGTGTATATAAGTTATTTCAACACTATTTCAATGTATTTTTATTTGAAACACATTCAAAACACACACAAATTAAAGCCTATGGTCTGTTCTCGCCATGTCGAGTTTGCAATCAGCTAGCTACCTGGGCGGTCAAGCTCCGCCTACGGTAACATTGATTGGCTAAATCCCGATCTCCACTCTCACTGACTCACGCACTTTGAGGCACATTCCCGGTAAGTGTGCAAGTGCTTTGTGCTGTCTCACCGTCAAATCACCAAGTGTGTGAGGGCTCTGACGCGGACTTTTCAATGCCAAATTGTGGACTTTCCGTGAGTCCGCAAATCAGCAGACTTTCCTTCGGTAATTGCTTCATAGCCAAGTCGGTGACGTATGCAAACGTAATGGTCCAACCCTGCACTAAATGTAAACAAATGTTCGTATATTAAAGTAGTATTCAATAAAGTTTGAACAAAATTATCTAAATGTAAACAATGCGAGTATGGACGGGGTGACGGAACCACAGAAACTGTATGTTTATCTGTAAGTCCACTTTTTAGATGAAAAAACATGTATTAAAAGTCCCTCTTATACACCGCATTTTACAGTATGTCTGAGAGACTAGGCTAATAGAGGACAGTTTAATTCAACTGAGACTAAACACAGTCCGTAAGCCTGTCTGGATGTCCATCAGAGGACTGTTTACAGGTATTGGACAAAGAGGAATCTACTATATATATATGCATAGATTTACAGCACTTTGGGAACACTCTGCCAAACAACAAATCCTAAGAACATAAGGCTGATGCAGGTGAGGCACTAGCAAGAAGCACTTTAAGATAAAAATTTAAAGAGGAAACTGAGAGAAAATCTAACAAAAAATAAACACAGAAAGAAAATATTATGTTAAAACGCCGCCATCTTTTAACCTCCTGTCTTCCCACCTGATCGTGTCCCTTCTTTTTCTTCTTCTTCTTGCCCCAGCATCCAGAACTCTCTGCGTCCTTCCCGCCCGTGTCACACAGCAGACCGTCCAGCTCCTCCGACCCCCCCTGCTGGCTGTGAGACGTCTCCGCAGCCAGGCGGTACGACAAGTTCCTCAGGATGCACACACAGTTCTCGACGGTCTGACGGAAGAAACAGAAAAAGAAAAGAAAGACAGAGGGAGAAGGAGTGTTTGGAGAAAGAGAGAAAGACAGCAATCAGTCCAACTAAAGAAAGGACAGACTGTAGACACATGTACACAGGCACACTCAAACAAACGAACATACATAATACATGGATACACAGACACACATGTGCATAATGCAGACGGACACCCTCTAATCCTATTGTTGTGTGTGGCTGTGCAGTCGACAGTCTCAGACTTTGATCTTGTAAAGGATTTCTAAGGATTAAAAACTTCTCCACCCAACACACACACACACACACACACACACACACACACACACACACACACACACACACACACACACAACCAAGCCTTCATTTCTTACAGCGTGCAGTTTGTGGCGGGCACGTTTTCATCATTACCATAAAAACCACCGTTAAACCACTTATACAAATTAATATTCATATACAGTGTAAACATACGGCCTGCAAAGACACAGATAAAACACATTTGCATCTAACTCATGTAAATGTATGTAACATTTTAGCATAGTAATCACAACGATCCACATGTTTACAGAGCAAACAGAAACACAAATATTTGGGACACGGCGACACACACGCACATCATTTTCTATCATTGTGTGTGTGTCTGAGTTTTTATTCAGGTGATGTTTTGTCGGCTGTATGTGTGTGTGTGTGTGTGAGTGTGTGTGTGCCTGTGGCGTCTGGCTGTATGTGTGTGAGAGAGTTACCTTGCTGTCAATCTCACTGCTCCCCAGGGCGGTCTGGATGACGTAGAGCAGAGCGTCAGTCAGGCCCTCGCACTCCCTCATCCTCCTCCGGGCCTCCTCGCCTGCAGAGCTCACATTCCTGTTACACACAGGGACACACATGCACACACCTCATCAATAAACAGTACAAGTGATGGCGAAAATAAAGCCAAGTTACAGAATATCTAATAAGGAATACAAAGAACTTGAATTCTCCTGTAGCTCTGTGTGTGTGTGTGTATATGTTTGTGTGTGTGTGTGTGTGTGTGTGCGTGCGTGTGCAAACATATTTGATATGTTTCACTGTCACATGTGTGTGCCTGTTTGTGTGACAGCGAGTTTGAGCGTAATGCCCTTTAAATGTCAGACAATTAAAGATGACTGTGCCCTCAGTGTCGGTGAAAAATGGCACCAAGCTGCCAAAGCTGAATTATTTTCACACTTCATGATCAAGTCTGTGTTGAAGGTTCAGGGTGTGGTGCACTGTGTATTTGTGTGTATGTTTCAGAATGATGTCATAATCAATCACATTTTATTTGTATAGCGCCAAATCATAACTAAAGTTATCTCAAGACACAGAGCAGGTCTAGACTGTACTATTTGTTATGTTATTTAGAGAGAGACCCGACATGAATCGCCATGAGTAGCACTTAACAACATTCGGCACATTGGCAGAAAAACGTCCTTCTAACAGGCAGAAACCTCGAGCAGAACCAGACTCATGTTGAGCAGCCGTCTGCCTCGGCTGGATGGGCCGAAAAGTGGGATACAGGGAGATGCCTCTAATTTGTTCTCACTGTTGACTACAAAAAGACGTGTCACTTACTTGTCACATTGTATGAAAAGGTACAAGACAGAGCAACAAAAAGGGGTGACACAAGAGATGGCCAAATACAAGAAAAACATCAGAAGCTTCATGGTCGAGTTTTCCTCTCGTTTGTTTTGTCATTTATGCCATGTGACTCCATCTACTCTCGAAATTGATGCCAAATTAGCCCCCGTGATAGGCGCTGCCATCCTGTGATGGTGACGTCATTTGGAGCCAGAGTTGCGCAGTAGAGATCGGGTGGAGCCGCAGTAGCCACTTCCCCTAACCAAAACACACACTTAGATTACCGTAAACAACTGCAAAGATTGCGCACACCAGCGTGTTTAACAGCAGAACAGCTTCTTTGTGTTGGTCTGAAGCAAACATTCACAGGTATGGAAGCTTCAATGACTGTAGTGATTGTTTTAGTTACGGCTCCTCTCGCCGTTCCTCCTCTACTTGGCTAATCCAGAACAGATTGGTCAACAGAGCTGTCAATCATCCTTTTTACAGCATCAAATAACTAATTAAAAATAAACTCAACAGCATGATAAGAACTAACTATAAAGAAAAAATACGATACAAAACAAATCTCATACATGCAATGTGTTATTAAAACTTGTTTTTATTCGTCTGAAGGCTCAAAAAAGACTCGAAAATGTAATTTTCTGAAAATAATTTGATAGTTGAGGTCATACATGGTTAACGATCCAGACTTTAAGTCCTACTTATCAAACTTTTAAGTCAAACTAGTTTAATTTTAAACTAGTCTTCAACTCCCCTGGCAGTTATTTGATTATATACACAAATACACACACAACAAGGTGCTAAAGTCGCCTGTACAGAGCGTCATATGACCAGGGAAATAAGCAGATAAGTATTAAAATAAAAGCAGCTGATTTGTACTTTTACTAATTTACAAACAATACTTCTTTTTAACATTTCCTTTATTTGAAAACCCCCTGATAATCCATTCAATTCTATTAACCTTAATGAATTTGGCCTAATTAATCACACTGAAGCGTTCCCCTTGCAAGGCAACAGAGCTGCAGATTATCTCTCATTATGATCATTCAGTGTGACGAATATAAATAATGAAGAAAAAAAAAACGCTGCTGGAAAAAAGGTCGTGTTTACTTGTGGAGCTTTCAAACAGAACAGAATCTGATTAATCCTGAGTGTGCTGCTGCTGTGAGAAAAACTGCTCCGACAGAAACAACTCTCTTTAGGTAACAGTGAGAGACGTTTCCTTTCTTTATAATTATATAAATTGGATTTTAATTAGGATTGTTATACGGATACCTAATCTAATATAATCTAGTAGTCTTAAGTCTAATAGTCTTTTTCTGTTGAAATCCACCCCTACACCTGTCCTGAGTCTGTAGGTGCTGCACCTGAAGCTGTTTATTAACAGTGAAAAACAGCAGAGAGTTACTTTACAACTATTTCTGCGATTGAACCACAGGGACTTTTCTCAGGGACGAAGGATTTATGGAAGTACTGAGTGTGATTCCACCTCAGGGACCAGGGTTTAAAAAAGAGAGGTCCCGACTAGCAAGTAATACTTTCTAAAGCCGCTTTCCCACTGGTCAAAAAACCCGCTAACACCCGGCTTTTTTGCTCAGTGGGAAAGGTTACAATCGGCATTCAGACCCGGATCAAAGGACTCTGCAGTAGACCTGGGTACTTATCGGCATTGTCGACACGCTAATCTCCGCCCCCCTTTCCGGCACGATGCTATGCTCCGTCGGTAAATCCCAACGCACCTCTCAGTTGCTTTACGCTGCTAACAGCACTTGGAGCCACGTGTAAGCACGAATATGAAATAATGAAGGGAACGTATAGATAAGTTAATTAAGCAGGACCCACCTTTCGGCCCTTATGTCATTTAATATTCACACTATGTGAATGTACTTTAAATGCACTGGGTAATCTAGAAAGAAATCAAATACTAGTAATGCTAATTTCTCATGTGTCAGGGAGAGATGAGTGCATTTCTATCTTTTAAACGTCTGGTAGTTATTAATGTTGTCTCTAATCAGCTTGTATAGTGTATAACAAACCGAGTTAACCAGCATCGGCACAAGATCAAGCAGATTCAAAGCACATCATTCATACTCAGCTTTCTAGCAGAACAAGTTTCCACACTTCCTGTTTGTTGGCACAGCAGCATATGTGCACACGGGGAGTGAAACGAGCAGTGAGTAAGCAGAGGCAGAAAGTGTGTGTGTGAAAGGAACAGACAGCGAGGCCGAGATGGGGCGAGACGGGAGAAGAAAGGGACAGACGGGAGATAATATGATGGAGAGAGAAGAGGTGGAGAAATAGAACGAGATGAAGGCGGAGCGAGGAAGAAGGGAGCGACTGAAGGGAAAAAAGAGAAAATGAGAAAGCGAGTAGGATAATGGGAGAAAGAGAGCGAGAGAGAGAGACAGAGCGAGAGAGCAGGTGGCCGGCCATATAACAACCCGCCACCAAATACTCAATCTTTAATCAGACTCCCAGCATTCCCTAACGAGGCATGAGAAAGATGAATTAGCCCTTCGAGTTTAGGGAGCTGATCCACACAAAGCTATCTCTTGCAACACACACACACACACACACACGCACACACACACACACACACACACACACACACACACACACACACACACACACACACACACACTCACACCAACTGTATGGAAAGCAAGCAAGGCCTTTGTTAGCGCCCAATACGTGTAGTGTATTTTCACAGAGAACAGGTGAGGAGACCATTTGCAGCTGAGATTAATGGCCCACACACGTTGTAAGAGAGACAGACAGTGGCATGAAAGCACACACACACACACACACACACACACACACACACACACACACACGCAAAGCCAGACAACTTTGCAGACAGGGATGCAAACGTAGTCAAGGAAGCAGACTGGTAGCTATGCAAACATACAGTTTGTTACTATTTCAGGTGATAGTAATGTTTTGGTCTGCAGAAAGTTTTTTTGCAGGCAAAGCAGGGCACACCAAGGGCCTGGCTGTGACTAGCTCGCTAGCTGCGACTGAAATATGCATCTTCCCTGACATGCTTTTTTTTGTTTCTATAGAAACAAACGCCGTTTTTCTTTTGTTGCAAGAAAATAAAGTCATTCAAGCAACATTTTTATCAGTTACTGACTACGGTGATATTCTTTATCATGCGGCGTTGCGATTCATGTGTGGTTTGGGTTTCCGCACCCATCACTGCATTTTGTATGAGAAAGTTGGCTTGTCTATTATATAATCGCAGGACGGAACATTGGTACATCTTTCTTTACAAGACGATACTACATGAACTGCCTTCGTACTTATGTTCTCTATTGTCTCCTAAAACTCTCAGTGGCCGCAGCCTCTGGTCACATATCATGTTTGTCATTCCACGAACTCTTCAGTAAAAGTGCTTTTAATGTCTTTGCTCCCTCATCTTGGTCTGAGCTACAGGGTCACCTCAAACTGGAGCAATTAATTAGCTCGGATGACTATAAAAGCCGAATTAGGGAGCATTTGACCAGTGAATGCAAGTGTCCTGTTGTCTGTCCTGTACTTGAAACTTTTATGTTGCGGTCTTTAGTCTGTTGTTTTTATGCTGCCGTCTTGGCCAGGACTCCCTTGTAAAAGAGATCTTGTATCTCACTGGGATTATTTCCTGGTAAAATAAAGGTTAAATATAAAAAAAATAATCCAAACATAGTCACTTCTGGTTCCAAAAAATACAATATGGCCAAGGCTTTTAAAGGGGGGTCCACAAACCAATAGGTGGGAGCAAATCGCCCAAGACTTTGCACATTTCATTCTTTCCAAATTTGTAAATAAATAATTGTTCACCTTAATGAAGTCTCTCCTGATTGAACTCCTCCTAGAACTACTTCTGGTACGGAGAAACACAAACATTATCCCGCTCTCTCTCTACTCTATGTGTGTCTACGTGTTTCAACACACAAGCTACAGTGTTTTTAGTGCACTTCTCTGTTTGTTTCAATGTGATACGCAATCATTCTTTGGTGGCCTGTGTGAGGTAACAGCTGCATCCATCAAGACTGACACTGTCTGCCTTCTATGCTAACTGTAAACTGTTAATGAAGTGAAAACATAATTACCGCCTACATTTTATAGATACTGTTTTTACTTTTAAATATCCAACGTGCAGGAGTACAGTGCTAAACAACACAAAATGTGTCACAGTGAGACAATGAGAAGCCACTGCAGTTCTAAAGCCAAGTGGTGAGTCATCTTAAATGCAGCTAAGTCTGTCATTTCTCTGTGTGCACGGGGATAAAAATAACACAGAATGCGACCTAAAAATAACACTGCTGTGAACTACGAGAGACTAATTTGAGACTGTTTGGATGTGGTTGGAAATAGCTGACTGTGAACCGCAAAACATCTCAGCAAAGTGAGGAAATATGTAAGCACAATACTTGTCACATTGAACACTGTTAGCTAATACTATGTGACTTAAATTAGGTATGTATATTTTTTTTCTCACTGGTGCATGACAAATAAAAACATTGCAAGAACAGTGACACTGACCGGAGGCAGCCCGTGGCATTGCGGAGAACCTGGGAGGAGTGTAGGTGCAGCTTGCGGTCCTCCTGTGTATGAGGGGAGGTGTCCCAGCCCGAGTGGGGGATGATCACAGCATTTGTCAGAACAGCCAGAGCATCCTGGATGATGGGCATCTTCAGGGCGTCGCAGGATGACAGGTTCCACAACACACCTAAAGAACAGGGAGACAGTGGGTGAAAACTCAATCAACTGCTGTCTTTTGCCAATTTTACAGTCAGTCCATCTCCCTGATATTTTATGGTATTGATGACGTAAGCCATAAAGAAAAGTAACTGTATTTAAAATCTCATAAGTCTGTGTTTTTGCTGTACACATAAACGATACAAGGAAATCGATATTCTTCGAGAGGATTTACAAAAAGCCAAAGCAGAGCAAGCGAAGAACCTTGACCAAGCCAAAGAACGCGACGACGTTTCCGTGACAATAATAGATTCATTGACAAAGGAGAGAGTTACTTTAAACAATGCGATTGAGGCATTAACAATATCAAACAAGACGCTTGAAAACCAAGTTGCTGAACTCAATGAAGAAAAGGCTACCCTGGCACTGAGCAATGAAGAGCTCAAAAAGAAATTAGGGAGAAGGGACAACACTATCACTAGACTGAAAACGAGATATCAGTTCTACGATAATCTGAAAAGTACGCTTGATGAAAAGGAGAGAAGAATCGCCAGGGTAGATCATACCAAAGAAGAGGAGATAAACGTCCTTAGAAATTTGATTACGGAGTTAGAGAACCGTCAAAGAAAGCAAATATTTCAAACTGAGACCGTCAGGTCTGAGAGAAACCTCAGCCTTTAGAACTTATTCAAGGTTCAGACGGAACTAGATCAGAGGAACGAAACAATTCAAGAACTGACAGTCCAAAACAAAGCACAACGCTTAAAGAAGAATGCAATGAAGACAGAGCTGACCGAGATTAAGAGCAAATATAAGTCTTCAAAGCACCAGGCGGAAGACCTAAAGGTTCAGCTGGCACAATCAAGGACACTACATGAGAGCTATTTAGCCTCTACTGACAAGGACAAATTACTGGCTGAGAAAAAGCTGAACGAGGTGGAGACAGAAAAGGAAAGCTTGGAAAAAGAAGTAGTGCACTGCCAAGAACAGGTAACACAGATGCAAACTCGAATCGACCTGCTCCATGTTGAGAAATCAAGGCGAGAAGAGTTGATCAGAGAAATTTCTGAGGAAAACCAGTCTGTCAAGCTGCAAAACTCGAGGCTTGAGGAATGTCGCATCGCACCAACGAAAATGCTGCAAACAGGTACCCGATTGCGTATCAAGGCACGGCGAGAAATAAGAAGAGGGAAAACACATTCTCGAACCTTAGTTAAGTTGATTAATGAGCAGTATCGCGCGTTCCAGATGTGTGGGAGAAAAAATAACACGCAGAAAAAACAGCCGACGGAGGATAGGGACGAGACTGACATGCTCGTAGACATGGTGAAACAGAGTCAGTCCGACTTAATACACGAGCTTCAGACGTGTAGGTGGAGAAACAGACATCTTGAGATGGAGTTGAAAGCGAAAAAGGGAATCGCCACAGCGTACGAGAGAGAGTTTAATCGTGTTAAAGAGGAGAACACGAACCTGACAGTTGAAGTGAGGAAGCTCAGGCTGATCTTTAACGAACGATCCAAGCAGACCCCTTTGCCTCCCATTTCTAAAAATGTGCCCTCGAAGGAGAAACCAAACGGCCCTAATGAGCCTGAGAGCGCATCAAGGCACACTCGCTTCCCATTGGTCCCCCAAAAGACAAGTTCTCAGACCATAGGCCTGTCAAAGGCTCCCCCCCTACCTCCCATTGAAGATAAGACCATATGTCAGAGGATACAACTCTTAACACCTATTCCACCTCTTAAAGCCAACAGCTAGCGAGCAAGAAAAAGTAAACGTAGTGCTCAATAGAGGAAACAATCGATGTTGCTCGTGCACATCTCCTCGATTTAGAAATCGTTTAACATCTCCATAACTCTCAGCAACCTACACTTTTGATTGGCCATTCCAAATTAAAACAAAGACGTCCCCAGATTGAATGATTTTTTTTTAGGTTAGCACGGTGAGTCAGTGGCTAGCACTGACCTGTCACAGAAAGAAGCCTCCAGTCTATCCGGCGGGGGGCCTTACTGTGTGAAGTTTGCATGTTCTCCCTTGTCAGTGTGGGTTTTCCCCGGGTGCTCCGGTTTCTACCCACAGTTCCTTCCAAAGACATGCTTGTTAGGTTAATTGGCAACTCTAAATGTATTATTATTTTGCTGAAAATTTGATCAATAAATAAATAATAAAAAAAAAAAAAGAAAATACATCAATACTCATTTGACTGTTCCAAAGTAAATGATGTTTGATAGAGATTAATTACTTATCGTTTGACATGTAAACCAGATTTTTTTATTTTATCGGTCTGAAAGCTGATTAATCACACCTTACATATTTATATAGTTTATGTTATGTTATTTAGTTTCTCTGATGTTGAATGCACAAGAGCACCCTAAATAGACAGAGCTTCATAGGGCAGCTATCCAGAATCCAGTAAAATATAAATATGGGGACAATAGTGCAAAATTGTTTTGTTAATTTGAAAAAAACAAAAACAAACACAAACACAAAAACAACAACAAGGGTTTGTGTATAGCAGTGATGTTGATATGTTTTCAATGTAGTGAGTCCCAGGAACACACGGGTGGTGATTTGAGCTCTGGGAAATCAAATGGGTGCCCAATAAAATGTTTGCAGTATTAAACTCATGTTTGATGTTAGTATGGTACGACATGGTTATAACAAATATATTCACGTATGTTCAAAATGTATCTAAAATTCAAATAATAAAATTGCAAATCTAAAAAGTTAATTATAAAACTACTTTTGCATGACATCCAAAATGCTAATAAAAGTGTTTTGGAAGCACCAAAATAAGTTAATAGGAGTGCTGATTTTAACACACGAACAAAACATTCTCATCACCATTGTTTGCGCACAGGCTCCGCGAGAGAGATCTCTCTTCTGGATTGGGATATGCATCAAAGACGAACGTGTTAATCTTTTTGCAGATTAGAGATGGTTACTTAGGTTAAATAGGTTAAATTAAACGTTTCGGTATCCATCCCTACTGACAATTGTCTCGACTAAATGCTTTAGAGATTTACTCACACACACACACACACACACACACACACACAATCTGCCTTTCAAAAAGGACGGAGAAGTTAAATCATCAGATTTTTCTGCCAAATTCTTGATTTCTTGAGTAGTTTACACACACATATGCACACAAATTGGGGTAACCTTGAGACATTATTAACATTTAAATTCTTGCTTACCTTTGTCTTGCAACATGTCCTAATCTATGTACTCACATAATTACATGTTTGTGCATTTAAAAGTGTCCAACCATTGTGCTGTGGGTATTAACTCCCCCTCTCTTTTATGGTGTAATTATAGCTCTAGTAAAACATCCTAGATCCGTGTGCGTTTCCACACTAGCTTTAAAGTTGGGTTGCTTACCCTCAGCTCAAAAGCGACTGTGTAATTACAGCTTCAGTTATCTGTCTTTGTGGGTTACAATGAATTTCCTGTGTGTGTGTATGTATGTGTGTGCACCTTTGCCCCCTCGACAAATCAGACTTAACGCCATCAGCTGTTTGGACTTGTGTGTTTACGAGGCAAGTGTCTGTGGTCAGAAGGAGTTTAAAAAACTACCCTCTGGCTTAGTGACAGTAATGAGCTGGGACTGTCATGTTAGCTAAAGTGTCTTCTCTCTCCGTCTCATTTTATCTGGAAAGAAGGCGCGCACATTTTATAATAACCTTGCCATGGGTGTGACATGTAATAATTCTAGCTTGGTTTTTACATCAGTGAGTCAGCAAAGGTCGTGTGTTTTTGTCTTTGAAGTCAAAGACACTTCTTCCAGTTTTTCCCCCACAATATTACAAAATCTAAATCAGCTTGTAAGAAAAACTGAAACAGGCTGCTAATAACAACTCCTCACTTTAGCTCAACTAGCGTATAGCATAACTGACCCGACCTGTCAATGGAGGTTGCTGCAACATTGCTGTGAATGTATTTCGTATTGGAGGGTGCGGGACATCTGTGTATTTGATTGAATTGAAGTGGGAAGAGGTTTTCAAAGTCGGAGTTTTTGTACAGAGTCTGTAAACCTCTTGATGAGCTACTAAAATCCAGGCCGAATTTCAGCTGCGGCCCGCAGCGTCAACCCACACTAAGAAATCTAAAATAGGTAATAAGCAAGCATAATCTCCCACTGTGGAGGACGAACCTATAATGCATCTTTTTCAGGTAAAATCACTGCGTTTTAACCACCATACAGTTTATCATGTGAAATATTAGGAATGATGCATGATGTCATGCTGCAGCTGCAAGAAAAAGATGACTTTTTAATATCTTGAGCAAAGTCAGCTGTTTGCCAGCGACACTTCTCGCTGTGCAGAGAATGACATCATCTCCCTGAGGTGAAAGGCAGAGGGGTTTTATCTTTGACCGTCTCGAGCACGCAAAAGAAACGTGCATGCTAATACAGGCGAACATGCATGCGCAGACAAACACACACCACACACATCCAAGCTCCAAGAAGGACACACAGCGACACATACACACAGCCGGGAGTGACAGATGAAGGAGGTTAATTGCCTCAGCCTTACATCATGAGAGGCAGCAGGAGGTTATGAATGCACTATTGTATGAAGGCAGGGGAAATGAGTATGTTTGCTATCTTTCTTTGTCTCTGAAGCCATTTCCTGTGCCTCATTTACACCATATTTTCATTCCACCATCATCTTACTTTCTTCTGTAACATAACAGAACATCTCCTTGTTCACCTCAATACCTTTTTTTTTATTGGTCCCAAAGTGTTTGTTTGGGGCTCCTGTCCCCGTTTGATCCACTTTGTAAATGATATGCATGAATAGTTTTCTATAGTCACTGGGTATTTTGTTGCTCTTTTTCTATTTGCTTAATAACACCCCTCCAAACGAGATACATTTCGTTGGTTCTTGGTTGGATCTTTGATATTTTTTGCTGGAGAGTTTTGGAGTTTTAGAAAGATGGAAGTATGGTTTTTCCAAAAAAATCACATAAATCTACACATAAAATCGGAGCAAAATCCCTGCAACGCATCGTGGGAACCAACAGTAAAACTTTGCTGCTGTCGGGTCCCTGACTGAAATGAATGCACGTTTACCTGCAGGTGCAACACGGAAAAGCTTTCCAGCTGTGTGTGTGTTTGTCTGTATTTGTGAGTAAACCACAAACAAATTAAAAAACCACCAAACAACAAACAACCAATATGTTCTTAATATTAGGGATGCACAATTTGCCGATATGCCGATATTTTCCAACCCTTTTTGTCGATTTCGATACCGATATATTAGGCACGTTTTTTTTCCACCTAATAGCAGAGAACATCAAGTCTCCCCTGTAGTGCAGTTGATATCATGCCTACTCGTATCCAAAAACTGCCATAAAGCAGGCATCTTGGACCCTTCTTCACGCTTGAGGGAAGAGGCGTTGTACAAAAGGTCACGTGTCTGATCACTCACGTTTCTGAACGCACCTGAATGCAGCATCCCCTCGAAACACGGCAGTGAGGGAGACATGCCCGGACTTGTTTACTGCACTTACTACGGAGACATCAGTGATCACTGACGGACTCTTTTTATCGTGTGTGCGTCCATGAATATGTAAGTTAGTTTTGCTCTGATGCTTATGTTACACTCTGTTAGCGTGGCTCAGGCCAGTAGTGTATTTTCCGCGTTTGATGTTGTTAAGTCCAGTAAAATGAGAGAATGTGAGCTAACTGTTTGCTAGTTAATAGTTGTGAAAGTTGTTTAACTTCTATTCATTCTATTCAAAGTTTTTAGTCTTCATTTGTATATTGTTGATAACTTTGCACGTGCACACTCGCACCAAGTTAAAGTTGTAGCATTACGTCAAGCTTTTTAGGGAATCATCCAGCATTTACTCATACTTAAAGCGTTTTTTAGCGGTGAGAAAATATCGCCGGAAAAATGAGCCATAATCTGCAGATACCAATAACGTGTCAAAAATATCATGCATCTCTACTTAATATGTCTAATAAACATCTCTATCATGTGTTAATGGCACACTACTGCTTGCACAGGCACAGTGGCATCACATAAAAACTGTTGTGTAGAATTGGTAAGAACAGACAGGCCTGACCTGTGCTCTCAAAGGTAGAGTGACCTTTCTGTAGAGAAGCCGACCTGAACGGAGAGTCTCAGGCTAGAGGGAAGAGTTCAAGAGCTGGGAGCAACGGTATATGTTTGGGATTCACAACAAAGAGATGGCACACTCTCATCTGTAAAGAGTAACCTGGTGTGTTTCTTTTTTCTCTTTTCTACCAAATAATAAATAATAAACTTGATTTGTGGATTGGCCTGCCCTTGTCTGTGTGCTAATGGACATAAGCTGAACAAAGGAAATGAGATAGGGCAACATACTTAACCCTTTCCCACCAAAAAAGCATTGACGCGGGTTTTTCAGACCCGGGAAGACCCGCTAATAAATGCAGATTGTCTCTTTCCCCATTGCCAGTGGAGTATACTCCTTTTGGTCTTTTTTCTGCTGCGTCACCGTCTGACATCACAAACGTGCCAGAAACAGGGTTAGCAGTCGTTGTAGCAGTGAAGACGTTGCGGTGGTTAGGTCTTCATTGTATCTATAACTCATTCAGTCTATTTATCAAACTCAGCGCAGACAAATTGGAATGATGTTCGAGCGCTGCTTGGACGGAGACAGGCGGAATTTGTAGCTGAGATGATAGCGGAGACACAACCTGAGTAGCCACAGCGTTAATGTGCACCGGGACGAGGTGCCGAGTACACACACTTATAGCCACCTTGCGTAACTGTGTGTCTGCTTCGATCATCCCGCTGACATTATCTGTGACGGCAGGAGCGTTGCGTGCATGTTTACAGTTTACAGGCAGGTGACACAGAGTCTGCATGCACAGAGGTCAGTTCACTGCTATCGGTGTTACGTGGGTCATCAGTGTTGGGGGACAATTTTATGAGTTAGACAGCTTATGAACAGTTTCAGATTTTAGTCTGTACATCTCACTCATGGTTGTTTTTAAGCAAACAAAACTACACGAGACTAAGAGATATGGGGAAATCTCCCCCCCCCCCCCCTAAATGATTAGTTTCGTATACAGTAGTTAGAATCCTGGTCCACTCTCTATGCCAGGTGGTGGCGGTATTGCACAATAACGTTGTTTGCCAACTGCCATAAAACACAACAAGAAGAAGAAGACATGGGGAAAGGTATACTGTAACAACATGCTGAAAATACACTCGCGGCCAAGGCCGACGCCAACGCTATCCGCCAGCGATCACTGAGGTCTCGGTAGTTGGTGCAGAAAACAAGTCCGGGCATGTCTCCCTCACTGCCGTGTTTCGATGGGATGCACTGAGTCGTGCTGCGTTCAGGAGCGCTCAGAAACGTGAGTGATCAGACATGTTTTTACAAATTTTTTAAAGATTGATCTCGGGATTTGTTAATCGATATTGGGTCAATCAAATGAGAATGGATTCGAGGATTGGTATTGCAGCGACTAACGTGCAACGTGTTGTTGACAGCAGTAGCCTGCAGTGATGCTGAGATTGAATGGAGATAACCGTAGGATTCGGCACACAAAGTAATCAGTCCCGTCCATCGGGACCGTGAATCTCGGGAGGGCTACTATATTGTGCACATTGTGGGCTTGTGGATCCTACTGGCACACCGGGCCAGTTAAATGCTTTATCTACTGGCCCGGGGGGTACGAAACATACCGTCAGGCCACCAGGTCGGTGCTTATGTCCAGCCCTGCCTGGTCACACAGAAATAGGCAAAATGAACACAACCTCCTAACAGAGCTTTATTTTGAAGTGGCACTGAAGAAGAAAGCCTTTCTATCAAGTGGGTTAACAATATGAAATGGTCTAAGTTTGGTAAGTTTAGGCGAATGATGCATGCAGCTCCGTCGAATGCTGCGTCTAATCTACAAAAGGTAGAGTCAAGGTCTGCTCTTTTAAACCCGCTTCATGCCCTCCAAATAATCATCCTAAGCTCTGAACAGGAGAGAGGGAGAGAGACTGAAGAGCAGAGGGCGACGACCTTGTTTGTGACTTTATGTGCCATCAAGCAAACTAAACGCGTGAGAGAGTGTGTTTGTGAACAAGACTTCTGTGTGTGTGTAGCTGGATCTGCGGTTAGCTAGGCAGGCAGCTTGACTTCCCACTGTGATTCTGATTCAAAAACGCTCACCAGAGAGAGAGAGAGAGCGAGAGAGGGAACGGCCGAGAGGGTGAGCGAGATAGAGACGGAGTGAAAAAATGGAGACAGAGAAAGGCAAAGAGGACAGGAGAGAGACAGGAAGAGAGGGGGAGACCAATTATGAAGAACCCAACCACAGAGGGATAAGAGGGCGAGCGAGAGAGGCTGAGAAACAGAGAGAGAGAGAGTTATTTCCTCTGGGTCTTTGAGAGAGGAGAGCACGGTCTGTCTGCGTCCGGTCGGTCGTTCAGCTGATTAATTTGTGACAGGAGGGATTTCTGTGCTCCGTGCCTTGAATTGCTGCTCTAATTTATATGGTAATCTTCTTTAAGACTCCAGCAGCATACAAAAAACCTTTTATTTTCATCTCTGCTAAGCCTAAACCCTTTCTAAACTCACTACACACACATAAACACGCATGTATACGGAGAACACACAGGGGTCATACATTGCACCTCTAGTTTTCACTCCCCCGATAAGGCTTTTCGACCGCTAGGCTCGTGTTAGTATTCATGACTGTCTGTTATTAGCACAAATAATACTTCAAATGTTTGTCCCTCACCAGGATCTCATGTCACCCTGATGTAAAGTACTGCTGTAAATAATTAGGAGACTGGATACAGGCTCAAGGACAGCCCTGTAGGACACAGGGACAGTTTGTTTTAGGAGAGTTTGCAAGGACAGATGATAAGTTTGGACACTCAGGGTACATCCCAGGTCTCTTATACTGCATCCAGGCTTCCCCTACTTTGTCCATTTTCCTTGCATCTCAGTCCATCCCATGAGCGTCTATCCCATTGACGCAGTCACACACCTGCCATTTACCTAGATGATCTCTCCAGATGTTCCTGTGGTATGAGGGATGTAAAGAGTACTTACATTACTTCCCCCGATCTGCTCGGAAAGGCCGTCGTGGCCGCACTGATTTCCAATCGTAAATATTAAATGTTCAATATTTACGATCCGTTATCGTGTCGTGTGTGGGGAACCCCGATGACAGCCGAGCACACAGTCCGTGGATTGTCATATGGAACGAAAGTAATGAGTCCAAAAAATATAATCGCCAAGTCTTCCTGCCCGTCATCCGCCATTTTTGTTTACTCTAAAGTCACGTTTGACCGCGAGAGATTTCCAGTTGTGAGGGTAGGACTCTGGTTGTTGGTGAATTAATCTGTTAGTGTGCGCTGTTCTGTTTTGTCACAGGAAAAGGCTGCCGTGTGAATATGGTGAATGAGGGACGCATGAAGAGAGGCATCCCTCAAGAGACATGAAGCAGCTTTGATCATGGCTGGATCAGCTGTCAGTCGGTTCTTTTGTGTCTGCCAGGTGTGAAATGTACTAATGCTAACAAAGGCTCACAGGTGACAGTGTCAGAGCAGCAGTGTTTCCTCTCTGTAGCCTGTGTAACAAACATCCACACATGAAGAGCCACCAGCAGTCTGTGTCCTGCTTAGAGCCACACAAACCATTTCTACTGGTACACAGCCTTTATTCTTCTGTATTTCTTTTGGGTATTTATCCATGTTCAAATTGTGCACTCATTTTTTAATAACCCGTAATACGATTATGGCCTCTTTTGAACACTGGTTATTACGTTTTAGACAAAATTATAAAAATGACAAAACTCATATCAAACCGACGCTCATTAATGATGGTCCTCACGTGTGACTGAATCATGTGAATGATTAATGTACAAAGTTCTTCTGCAGACACACAGACTCTTCCATCTCTTTAATTAAACCAATAGTAAAAGTTTATGGCCTTAATAACCCACCTTGAAAAGAAAAATGTCATTAATAAATGAAAGGAGTTTTTTAAAGAATCAGTAAAGAAATCAAAAAAATGTGACACAGCCTTTTCACAGCCTTAGAGAGAGAGAGTTGCGACATCGCAATGGAGCATCATGGAGCATATTGGACCTCCACTGACGCGACTCTCTGTGTATATCTCTGTTGTACGGGGAGTAGGCGGGGCTGCTCCTCCGCTGCTCGTCCGCTGTCTTCGCCTACGTCCGCAGCGAAAAGCACACACTGACCTGATGCGGTCAGCCACATGCTAAGTTTTGACTTTGTCTTGTTTTCTTTTCTCCAGTATGAAACTCTGAGGATATTGTGATGTATCAGATCAGTCACGTCATCCAATCAATATCCAATAAAGGGGCGTGTCAGCCACTTAAAGACTTCCTTGAGGGCCTGCTCACTGCTCCTCAGAGCCTCCCCCGCTCCTTGGTGGTTGACATGACAGCCCTTATAATACTGCGCGATGCTTTTAGCACTGGTGTTTGTGAATAAGGTACTTTTTGCCTCCAGTCTCATTTACATAGAAAGGGGTCAAATTTGCCCCGAATGTTTGCAAAATGACTCATTTAAATATGCGCAAGCAGCACCGGAGCACAGAGACGCTGTTTGCTCTACAGCGCACTTTGAGGTGCATTCAACCCTCTGCGTGTTCTTAGAGAATGAGGCGGAGTCTTTTCGTGTCATTTGCACAGGTTTAGCAGACGCAAAAGTTGCGCAATCCTTTAGTGGCTCAAATTGCTACAGAAGCATTACACCAATTCCTGACTTGACTCTAAAGGCTGGCTTTGGATGTAAATCCATAAGTGCAAATCCATAGCATATGGAAGTAACATCGTGGGGATACAGGGCTTCAGAAGCTGGTAATGATAGCAACTCCCTTATGAAATGATTGTTCCTATAGTTTACAGCTTGCAGCACATCTTAAAACCTTCATGTGCCGAAGAGAAATGGACACCCATTCAATCAGTGTTATTTACGCCGCAGGAAAAGACAAAGAAATAAGCTTCATTTGTAAAAGATGAGACGGGAATATTAGGGCATGATGGAGTGTTGGGAGGACAGAGAGCTTCTTAGGAGAGGGATTATCTTCAGGTGATCTGGCGTTCAGTGCTTAAACCCAATGAATTTCCCTGTTTCCTCAATAAAAATTGAACTTCCTAAGCATGATGAACCAACAAAGCCTGATGCCACATCTTTGGCTCTCCTGTCAAACGGCTCCCGCCTGAAGCCAGTATAGTGACCACTGTCTCATGTGTACAGGCTTTAGGCTAAAACCTGCTGATTCAATGTTCCTAGAAAGAAGTCATAGCTAAATCTGGGTGTCTGACATGTCCAGCGTTGAAAGATCATGCTCCTTACATGCCTGTGGCACAGATGTGTTTATTAGCGTGTGCGCTGGAAGGAGAAATCCATTTTTCTCATTTGGCTCCAGGATTGAAATAAACCCCCCCCGAGGATTTTAAACGTACATCAGTGTTAAAAAGCGAGCCTTCGTTTCTTCGTGTAGCCGCCCTCCAGAGGTGAGAGCTGTGCATGTGAATGCCAATTAGAAAGGAGATGCCGGGATGTAGGCTGTGAAGAACACTGGTGGAAGCAGTGCCTTTCTTGCAGCGACTCACAAACCAACAGTCCTGAATACATTTTATGCAATGTGTTTGGTATTTGTGTTTACTGACTGTAAACACAAACCTGCTGTGGATACAAATGTAGCCCTTTGCACAAAATCTCTGCTTGACGAGCCAACAGCAATTTCAACTACAGTTCTGGGACACAGGTAGGAGGTAAACAGTGGTGTGTGCGTGTCTGTACGCACATTACCATATTAATGTGAAGTGCAAATGAGAGAGGATGTGTACAGCACTGAGTGTTTGTGTGTCATAAAGGTGGAAGGTAAGTGAATAATCCTGGTATGAGTTTGTGCCTTATTCAGAACCGGAATCATTATGTCTGTTTGTATTTATCTAAGTGCTCTGTATATTTGTATGTAGGACTGTATGTTCACGTTGTAGGTTTTAAATAATTACTCTGCGGGAATATGAAGCTCAAACTTCAAATGAAGTTAAACAAATGCATATAATGAATTAAAAATTACCTTTCAGGCCACTAAAGCCCTTTTTCTACTGGTTAAAAAACTCACTAACACCCGCTACCACCCGGCGCTAAGACCCGGGTCAAATGACTCTGCAGTAGACCTGGGTAATATCGCCTCGGCTCCGATCGGCAATGATGGGAACACAAAATCCGTGTCAACACGTTAATCTCCGCGCCACGCTCGTAAATGTCACTTCAATCAAAATCAAAAAGGGGCATGACTTCGTATATCAACTTTGTCGACAACAATGGTGGAGGAGAAACAAACCCTTTTGGTTGTCCGAGGGTAAAGTTTCCAGCTGTAGAGCTGCTGCTGATGAAGGACAAGATTCCTTTCCATTGTTTTTTTCTTTGTAACATTAGAGATGTTTTGGTGATGAACGCCTCGTTCTAAAAGAACTAATCTTTTTAGTGAATTGAATGATCCGTTCAATTCCACGCATTGATTCGTTCCTGCCGTTCATTAAATTCTCTCTCGCTTGATGTTAACATCCAACAGAATTGCGTCTGACTCTGATCACGGCTTCCTTTCCTTCCTCCTTTTAGAAAACCAGACTGATCAATGTCAGCACGCGCCAACAGCCTTTTGGAGGAGGGCTGTATTTATCAAATGACCATGTCATTAGTTAAGAGAACGACGGAACGTATCACTCGACCAAATGTGTCTCCCTCGAGTCACTCACTCGTCCACTGAACAAGAACGGTCCTCGTGAACGATACGACCCGATTACGAACGAAAGTGGGGCGGGAGTATTTCAGGTGTGCATACAAAGCCAATTAACAGACGTTTACCACTGACAGATGAACGCAAACTATACTATGTTTATTAATAATAATAATAATAATATCTTAGACTTATATAGCGCCTTTCATGGGACCCAAGGCTGCTTTAAGAGTAAATAACGAACAGACAACCGAACAGAACAAGCTAACAAAATGAGTAAGATATAATAGTGTCAGAAGGTTTTGTAACGGACCAAGTTGGGCCAAGTAACTGTTATATCGGGATGATTTTATGAGAAGACCAGTGAATGCAACGGGAGCCGTCATCGTTCATAAACGAGTGAGAGCGAGGAGGAGTCAGTGAGTCGTTTCTTTGTCGGAAATGTCACTGAACGAGTCTCATGAACTCATCTTGCAGTTGAACAAGATTCGAAGATCCGATTCACTGCAGTGACCGTTAACTGCCATTTCTATGTATTACTTCCTTTAATGAAAGCAGACAGAAAACAGACTTAATGGTCACTACCGAGGGAAGCGGAAGTTACCGCGAGTAAACATATCAACACCTATCAACAGTAAGCGCGATGAGAAGAGCTCAGAAATTGAGGTCTCGGGCCCTGCCAGCGCAAAAAAAACACCATTAATGGACACAGGAAAATCACAATGCCATCTCAGAATCATTAGATGCTCTGTGTTTGGAAATTTGTACTATATGTGGGTTTATATGCAGATTGTTGCTGATATCATATGGGAGTGATTGGGAGTTTTCAGCATCATTCCCTTTTGATTTACAATCTGTTTTTGCCAAGCAGCTGAACTGTAAGCTGCTATTTTCTCATGAGAAGCAATTAGACGAATCTGTGATTCGGTTATATCCCCAGTATAATGCTTTTCAGGGTCAGACTTTTACATTTAGCTTTGACAGCTGCATGGTAGTGTTAATGAGGTTTGGAAAAAAGATGCCTTTGCTTTAGTGCAAGAGAAAATCTTCATTTGTAACTGTATAATGCTGTAAAATTGTGCTTTTTACCTGTGAGCAGCTCTCGGATCTCCACGTCTGTGGTCTTGCGCAGCAGTCGGACCAGTGCCGGGATGCCTCCGCAGTTCTTCAGGGCGATCTTGTTGTCGTCGTTGGCTTTGCCGTAGACCAGGTTCCTCAGGGCTCCGCAGGCGCTGCGATGCACGTCGGTCATCCGGTGGTCCAACAAGTCGACCAGCAGCTGGATGCCACCCTGCCGCCGGATCTGAAGACAGACGGGGGAGGAGTCAGGGGGACATCGAGAGCAAACAATTGTGTCAATTCCCTCCAGGATACCTGTTTGTATCTTTATATAATATCTGAAGACACAAAGATTCAGTCTATTCAACTCGAGAGAACAAGAAGTTTCCACTTCTGATGGACAAAATTTAATGTGATCATGTAAAATGATAATTTCTCCTTCAACAGGATAAACAGCACGTTGTGGCTCCTGTGGCAATGATGCAAGTTTTATTTAAATGCCCACAACTGCACTTTCTTTCCCATCAGCCCTCTGGTTGTCTGCAGCCCTCCCTCCTTCTTTGCGTCTAGACAGAGAGAAAATGTGGGGCAGGCTGCTTTCTATAAAAACATGAGAGACGTTTCGGTGAAGGAGATGGCACAGAGACGAGGCAGCTGTGTTATGTGCCTAAACATTTTTATATTCAGCGTTAGATGTGGTGTCTTGACTGTGATGTTCTATCTATCTATCTATCTGTCTATCTATCTGTCTATCTATCTATCTATCTATCTATCTATCTACAGGTGATTCTATAATATAATATAATATAATATAATATAATGGATATTATATTAATAATTAAACTAGTTATTGTTTTGGGCTAAAGATATAATCTCTAAGATTTTCATGTAAATAAATGTCTGTTAAGTCACTATCTATCACCGAATGAGGTAACACAATGGTGATTGAGCCTAGGGCCCACTGATGAAAGCCTTTGCATTTACAGTATTACAGACTGGGTGTCTGTGGCAACTTTTGTGGAAAAAATCACAAGCGGCGCCCAGTTAGTGACGTGTTCTCCATCAGCCAGCAGTGGTTGGTCTGCCAGAGAGGGTAGGCGGAGCTAAGCGGCTGCTTTTCCGCTCTCTGCAAGTGTTGCGAGTAAACAGTAATCTACTATGGCTGAACAGACAAAGAAAAGATGGATGACTACAGATACAACTTCAACAATAAGTGAAAATCCAAAGAAAAAGAAACAAACTCGACGCTCAGATGAAGGCAAACAGTCTGAAAAGGAAAGCGACCGTCAGCAAGGAAAATCAAGAGTTACAACCGGAGCCGACCGTGGACGTCACACATGCAACACTGTCTGGATATCTGGGAAGTGTGCCGCCAAAGAGTGTGTGCCGTCAAACTGCTGTAATAATAGAATATTTTTGGCATGAAGTGTGCAGGCTCGTCTTCTTTCATTAATGCCATTTTTTCGATTATCGTGCACCTACGTGATGTGCGTACCCTAGGGTAATTAGATACCCTACCTCAGAAATGCTCATTGTCTTTCAATCAATAATTTTGTCTGAAAAGCGTTTTTTAAAAATACAATGTCGTAACGTGACAATGATCTGAGATATAAAACCAGAACATAGTTTTATTCCTTTACAAAGTAGGCAGGTAATTTTCTCTGTCTTGCCTTAGTGACACAGAAGCAGGGATAAATGATCTTAAATCATGCAGGTAATAACACCACAGGTAGTCAGCCATAAACATCCCTCAGGTCTCTCTCACCAAACAGGCATCTCACTCAAGGGCAGAAAAACGTTGCCCTGTTGGTTGTACTTTCTGCCGTGCTGCTTTAAATACTACCATTCTTCATTCTTCAAAACAATTTCATCTTCTCTGTTTTTAAACCTGTTGGCTGATTGCTGTTTGCAGAACTTTGTTTGCCCTCCAATCCACTGCTCCAGGGAGATTAATAAAGTCAAATAGAGCTGAACTGAGTTGACAGTGAGGAGACACTGAGCGATGACAGCTGTGAACGACAGGAGGACAGACTCCAGGAATGGGGGCTGTCTTCAGAGTTGGGTTATGTTTGCGTAATAAGGAGTTCATTCTGTCTAATGGGGAGCTTGGTGGAGTTTACCCCTCAGTAAATAAATATGTCTTATGTTCGATACAGCATGACGTTCATTTTGATAATTTTGGTCCCAATTGACCCTTCGCTAAGCCCCTCCCTTGAACGACCACTGTCCAATCCTTAGTTAGCAACCGTAACTAGGCACGGGATGCAAAGTTTAGAGGGGGTGTCATATTTTTCGCTTTTCCGAAGCCAAAAAATCGAGAGGAGAGATGTCGGACATGGATTCAAAATTGTGGAAGACAGTCAACTGGTCTCCGCTTGCCGTCCTGTCTATGTCAATCTGCACTCTTATCTGCATACTACAGAGAACAGTGAGGAAGTAGAGTAATTTCCCTCATTACTGGAAGTTCCAAAGTTTGCACAAGAGCCAAAATATGTGTGTGCGTATGTGTGTGTTGTACCTCAGATTTGATCTTGTTGTCTCCGAAGCAGAGGTGCTGGAGGTAGGCCGCAGCGTTGGATTGGACCGATGGGAACTGATGCTGCAACATCTGGATCACCTCGGGCAGCTCGGGATCCCTCCAGCCAAACTCCCTACAGAGACACACACAGAGAATGATACAGTATGTTTAGATGTGTGCAGAGACAAACATGTGTTTGTGAGTGTGTGTGTGTGTGTGTGTGTGTAGCTGAATTTGTGGCTAGTAAGGCAGGCAGCTTGATGTCCCACTGTAACCCTGATTTAAAACGCTCACCAGAGAAAAAGAGAGAGGGACAAAAATGGAGTTTGGAAATGAATCAGGAGAAAGAAAACAGATGTGTAGATTCTGAACACTCATTACTATTTAAACTGTATATCTGTGGTACAAACATCCAGCGCAAACATGGAAAATGGAAAAATATTTTGTAATGACTGACTGTAGTGAAAGTCTACTATTATGCACCATTATGGTGGATTTATTCACACCTTAGGCGTTGATTTGATGCCGATTCTTGACCGGAATAAAAACGTTTTTCATTAAGTGAAAGTAAAGTTTTTGTTCCATTACTTTCAGTCAATATGCAAACATACTTCTACTACTGTGTCATTTTGTTACATCGGGCCCTGGCTGTCCACGCTGAACCCGTCAAATTTACACTTCCATTACATCATGTAAACAAACCATATCGCTATCAGCTGGTGCGCTGGAGACCGGAGGGGTGTACTACGAAGCAAGATCAGAGGGTAAGCCAGGACTGTTGAGGGAACTGAGTTTTCTTGGATGTCAGTAAATGTGTTAGATGAAAGCAATGTTATGTGAGATGCTTCACTTTGTAAAGGAAGCTAACAAGTTCTGTTGAGCGAGGAAAGTAAAAGAATATCAAGAAACATCCCTCCAGCCAGCTGCCACTTTATTATATTTTTGTAGTGAAATGAGGAGGTATCATACAGGTAACTACTCATTTGAACTTCATAAAATAACCGCTCCTCGTCCTTGTCCATGCGAGCGACAGGGATACAAATAGACACAGACACTTTTTTTTTGGAAGACCAGTTGGACTTTGTGGCTGAAGACTGTGTCCCGACCATCATCACAGATTCTGAAATCTCATACAAGTCTCCAGAGAACATCGGAGGCTGCTTTAGAGAGTCGAGGTGGAACTGAAATGTCGGGGCTATCATCAAAGAAGACGCAAAAACATAATAAAAACAAACAAACATAATTATTTACTATTTGTGTCTTGAGAGCAACTAGTGCAAACCCAGCGCTCAACATTACATTAAACTAAAGCATACATAACACAGAATGATCAGGATTTTACTTTCATTATATTACAGTAGCAACCTCAATGTTCCAGCTTGGTTCCTTGGCCCGTCCACCTGACCACCTGTGGTGATAAGCTGTAATTGTGAATGTGGTTTTGGACTCCGATCTAACAGAGATCCAAACAAATCTTTTTCTTTGGATTTTAAATTAGTTTTCATCTTAATAAGTCATCAATTAATTTCTTTATTTCTTCAATCATAGAGTCAATTTTCTTACAACTCAGCAAAGACAAGAGAAAACAGCACACTGTCCCTCTACTCGGCAAAACCAACCAGTGCTAGATGAACAATGTGCTGCTGGTTTATTTAAAAAAATGCTGATTTTACAACAAGTTTGTAATCATAAAGAATTACATTAATCCTAAAGGGTTTCATCAGTGGACCATAGGTTCAATCACTGTGTCAATCTCAGCACCCATCCATTATCATCAGGCGATGATTTATGCCTCTGGGATTGACGGCTATATTCAGTTGACAAATATGAGACATGATTTTTGGCGTCTGATGCTCAGCATGAAGGAAACCTTCTCTGAGCAGGTATTCTAAGCATGGTCACAGGAAGAGCTTTAACAATAGCAGCCATCTTGGATCCACTGTTGGAGCTTGTTCCCGCTGTGAGGACTCCTTTCTTCTAACTGCCCCGGCTGCTTTGGTTTTAACTTGTAACCAGGGTCTACTGGTGCTTTTGCCTGGAGGCACGCTTAAGGCACAGATACGCAGACACTGGGACACGCTAAGCTCAGTAACCCTGGGAATGTGTGTGAGGGTGAAGAAGAAACACAGATGATTAATGTGAGAAAGATGTGATGTGAGAGAATGAAGCCACAGAGAGGGGGATGGAGGGAGGAGAGGGGGGCGGGGCTTATCAATGCAGATTATCTGTAGCCAACGGCAAAGTTTTATTCCCACAGTTTGATTTAACATTGTCGTTTATGGAGCTGAAGGGCGATCAAGGAAGGAGATGAGACTTCCTGGATATTAATTTTGCTTTACAATGCTCCACTCCTTGTTATACATTCTCCATGTGCACTCTTAGCTTTTAAATACACATTTTTGAACACTGATTGAAATTTTGTAACCGTCTTGAGAAGTTTCGGCCGCATGCAGACGCTCCGTTTGCTCTTATGTGGAGGCCGTTCCTCTTTGATGTATCTTACTCTTGATGCAGCAACAGACCGACGTCCCCGTGGAGATAATTTCACTTCAGACTAATCTAACACAAACACACACACACACAATCACAGGTTTGCACGCTTACAAACACACACACACACACACACACACACCACTGGGTGCAACTCAGTATTCAGCTTAGAGCAGCAAGAGCTTAGGCCAAGCACACGCACAAACCAGCACACTAATATTGCAGTAAAACACACACACACACACACTCATTGGGTTGCATACACACCCAGCCATCAAAGGCAGCGCTGAAGTGCCAGGATTAGAAAGCTTTTGTCTCTAAGTTTCATAATGGGCCAATGGGATAAACCCAGTGTTTGAAAAACGGGGAAACAGCAGAGAGAAATAAGAGAATCATTTCAAAGGCTATTTCTCTCTCTCTCTCTCTCTCACTCTGTTGTCTTTCCCATCCTCAGCTCCAGGAAAAACCCCGACACAAACACAGCATTAATATTGTTATGCGCACACACATACCCTCGATAAATATGATCAGACATGACATAACCTTGTTAAGGTCACCTTGTGGGTTAATTGGCTGATAAGACATCTAACGTTACGGCTGAGCGAGCTGTCACATGTATATGTGTGTGTGTGTGTGTATATGTTTATTTTTTACACTGTAATTAGAGTGTGGACACCAGTGATAAAAGCGCCCGCAGCCTTGAAGCCTCTTTAATAAGCAGTAAAGCAGTCGGCTTCACTTATCAGACTCGTTCAGATACTCATGTAATCACTTAACTGAAAGGACAAATCTGATCACTTGAATGCAGTAATTTGACAGCTATAGTTTCTTGTTATTCCAATATCACCATCATAAACTGTACATATTGCATACATATTGCCAGGGTCAGTTTCAGGTGCAGGACCTACGAGTTCGCTAGCATGTTAGCATCTGATTTCCCTGCCCCTCATCCTACTGCTCTCCTTGAGTTTCAATACCCTTGTGTTTTTTTGCCCCTTTTTTATTGTAAATTATTGAAATTATGTGGTAGCAGACACAAGCAATGCGGATGTAACGCACTTTGGCGCGATTGCCTGCTGTAAACACCAAAACAGTATCTACAACCACACCTCCCTTCTTGGAAAGATATAAACATGTGGAAACAAATAGAGCTTTGCTAGCAGTGAATGGGAACTTTAAGTAAGGAAAATAACATACAGATGAAAAGCTTGCAAGCAAGAAGTGAAAGATGTTTGGTATAACCATCAGACTAAGTCTGAGAATTAGGATATTCCTTTACTGGAATGCTTGTCTTGGAAATAAAAGCTCGACTTTACAGTAACAGGGGAAGATCTCTCGGAACCATAAACTGCAGTGTTTCCTTTAGGATCTTTTTTCAGCAGCGGTCAATCTGTCTGTCTTTCTGCTGTGTTGACTGTCTTCATCAGCAGTCTGTTTAATTAAGTCACAAAAGTTAAATATTTTCTCTCGCAATTCAGTTCTCACAGCACGTGAGCAGCGTGTGCACAAGGGATGTTATTAATGACGCCTTTTATACGTTTTACAAACAGGGACAATCAATGCATTTACAGTAGGGACAAACAGAGATACACAATAGGATTGTTTACATTGCGTAACAGAACTGCATATGATTGTGTGCGGACAGAGAGCGTCCGATGTCGGACCCTCTTTAACCGTTAGAACACTTTGTGAGGAGTAAACTGGTCCCGCTGTTGTTCATTTGGTTGCCACGACTTCACGTGTGATTGGTGTCACTGAGAACGGGCGAACAACCGTTCATTTGGAGTCGTTTAAGTGCAACTTCGGGACACATTATAGAAATCTGAAGCTGCAGTGGCAATAATTTTGCCGCAACGGGCCGCTGCTGCAAAATGTATGTAGTGGAAACACTGAACTGTATAAAAGAAGTGGCCATCATTTATTAGATTGTGAACCTCCCTTTTTAAACCTCAAGCTCAGAATTTTTGCGGCCGCCATCTTGCCTTTTTTAGAGCATGTCATGACCATATTTAGGACACAGGGCTTAATATGCATTATTATGTCTCTATCCCTGTTAGGTCAGCGTGGTAGTGACATGCTGATCACAGGTATCATGCTGTATGGCAGAGGAGTTGGAACTAAAGTTTGAGACCATAAACTCGTGAGGAAAATCCCAACTGGTGTAATAAATCAATTGAGAACTTGGCTCATTATCCCATCTAGTTTCACAAAATCAGACTTCTCTTTGCAACTAGTGGAGTCGCCCCCTGCTGGTGATTAATAAGAATGCCGGTTAAAGGCACTTTCACACTGGCTGAAACCTAGATGCTACATCCACTACACTTAAATACAGTCTATAGTCTGTGCTCAGTATGCATGGGGCTGTAAAAATATCTCTGCAGACTGAAAATTCAACACTTTACAATATTTATTAAAGCCGCCCTCCAGTGAAAATCCAGTGTTTCACCTTGTAAACATCTCCATGTGGTGTTCTTCATGTGCTACAAGACATATCAGGGACAACATCAGCATCATCTCCATGGCTGGGCCTGTCTGCTTTTAAACTGCAGTGTACCAAGGACAGGCTGAACAACACGCTTTAAGACTGGCAGGTTTGAGACGTCACAAACCTAAGGAGCCAATCCTGTTAATGGACGGGGTGACGCACTAGTAATGAGTAACCTCCGACCTTTCGATTGAAAGATGGCCGCTTCTACCACTGAGCCACAGCCGCCCCAAAATTTAATTACTAGATTTCAAGCTAGCTAAGCTTCAACAAGTTGCCACTGAACGATGGCAGAGGCATGTTTTGTTTTCGCGCCGGAGGGGGCGGTTGTAAATTTGCGTAGTGGGCGGGGCCTATACAGATTCAGGAATTTTTAATGAGGGAGAAGGAGGAGATGCCTTGGGAGGATTTTTACAAGGTAATTAAATGTATTTTGACGAGTAAACACATCAGATACAATTTATTATTTCAAGCAGAGCATTTTATATGTCTTAAAACATGACTGGAGCTGCTCTTTATAAATATTTAACCACAGGAAGAAACATTAAACAGCTGTACGGAAGTCTTCATATGATTTACCAAACTGTTTCTCCATCCTTTGCCTTGAACAGAACAAACACTGAACTTGAGGTAGCAAAGGTGCTTTTAAGGTCCATTACTCTTGAAAACTGCACACAACTGATGCTCCATGCACATGAGTGGCTTCAGAATAAAACACATGAAGGCCGGAGCGGCTCTTTTTTTGCAGCACTTCAGAATATTTCTTTTGAAAGCTGTCCCTTCTTCTGCCATGCAACATTTCCATCTCACATGATTTGAAGCACCCACGTATAACTATAGACTCTTACACCAACATCCCACAAAGACAAGTGGTACTTTATGCATATGAAACAATGGGCAGTTAACACTTGAATGAATGAAGGGACACAGTCTAATTGTTGTCAGCCTGCGGGCGCAGAATATTTGAGTCACCCACACACACTCGCAACACAACACAAGTGCGCTTTACAACACCGGAGCAAGAAAAAACACCTCAATTCACACACTTTTGGAGACAACAGGAGCCACACAGAGGTGAGAAACAAACACACACACACACACACACACACAATGACAGAACCAGGGCTGAGAATAGTCGTGGCCCTGAAGAGAAAGTGGCACATCAGAGTGGATCAAACTCAACCCGAGGCCTCAGGCTGTGGAGCTCCGCGGGCACACACACACACACACACACACACACACACACACACTGTTAAGTAAACAAATGTAAATATTCAACATGGATTTACTCTTCACATGCACACAGACAACAACGCTCTACAACATGCTGACACAACATGAAATTACAGTCGACGTGCTGTGCCATATGTTGCCGTTTGGGGATTAATACCTCAAACTAAACTAAACTGTGAAGCAGATTTTCTCTCTTAAACAATTTACCTTCAGTCGCGGTGATTTCATATCAAATAAAGACACTTCCTGTCATCTCTCCTGTGTGCGCTCTGCCCCAGAAAGCTGCACTATAACGGTTCATTCATTCAGTAACTGTAGCCTGGAGCTGTACTCCTTTCACTCAGCATCTCTCTCTTTATTTTATTATTACTTCACTGTGTGTGCGCGTGTGTGTGTGCGTGTGTGTTTCAGAGCCAAGGGAACACAGGAGTATTCGGTGCTCCCAGTCCCAAACACGGTGCGACAACTTCACAGCAGGATGAGCAAATATCACGGAGCCATCTGTGAACTCGGGGCAAAGTGTTCACTCGGGGATGTTTGCACTGTTTTAGTTGATAAAAAAAGAATACGACACATGTTTGATTAGCACTGCTGTTCTTCAAGACAGAAAACCCTGCTTTAACTGAAACATAATGCTTTATACTGTAGTGAACTTAAATAAATTGAAACAAAACAGATGTTCAAAGATGTTTCACTTTAAAAGGTCGGCACGTTTCAGTTCATTCGTTTTGTAGGTATATTTACTCTCCACCACATCCTGACATAAGCAGGGACGTTGGAACTATTTTCTGGGAGGGGGTGCTGTGTTCAATGTATCAATCTGGTGCACTTTTAGAGCAACATTAATAGCCTAGGTGTATGAAGAACTTTGTGCTCTTGAAAACAATTGAAATCCTCAGACAAATATCCTAAACTGTACACACTTTCACTGCCCGATCAACTATATGCACACACTGTCACGCATCAAAAATCCAGCCACAAGCGTCATAGCAACGGCCCTGACAACGAGAGGAACTTGAAATTAACGCGTAAAAAAATAAATAACGCAATTAACGCAGCTGTGTTTAATCCCTGTGGCAATTCCTGTGAGTGTTGCCAATTTAGCAACTCCCTCTCCCTCTAGGCGACTTCTTTCTAAAGAGTGACTAGCGACAAATTTAGCGTCTTTTTTGAGACCAGTGAAATGTATTGTATTGTAATTAATTCCCATGTATGCTGCTCAGAGTAATCGCAGTTCTCGGCTCCTCTGCCAACAGCTCTCAGTTGCTCTCTCTCCTCTTGTCCCGTGCGCAGCAGCACTGCGCAGTCAGTCAGCTCACTCGCCGCAGCAGTGCTGTGTCAACCGCCACACCGAACCATTCTGACTAAAGATGGATAAGGCACCTCAACTCGCACTTATAGGCCTGGGTTTTGTTATTATTTCTTTTAGTACTTAAGAAGTGCCTTTCAAGCTGTCAGTCAATTGTGATGGCCTTGAGGGTTTTATTGGAAATCTGTTCACAGGAGAGAATCTGTGTTTAAACTGAAAAGATGCTATTAAACAATAGTATTTAACTTGAGATGTAGAAAACATGGCTGCTCTAGGATCGGTTACTCGGCCTTATATGTACGAGCTAGAATCACCAGGACGTATCGGAATGGTAAGCTGAAGTCTTACAACGACTGACAACGACTTGACTACAAGCTAGTGCAATGACGGTGAATGGCGATTGGTCGATTTCAGTGATAGCAAGGTTCTATGTAGAAACCTGCAGCTGTTCTGATCGGCCCATTTCAGAGACGACCTTTTTAAAAATGTCATTCTGGAAAAACACAGAATTATGCAGTTTTCACTGTGAACAATAAACACCCAAAAATGTGAAACCCATGAAAATATGAGAATATCCATTCAAAAGATACGTCCCCTTTAATATATCATGGCCTGTTTTTCCTGCACTAAAAAGCCCTTTGAGGGCCTGCTGTTATATTGGACTTGTCTCAATAATGAATATTAACCTACTTGGAAATTTATGTCTGTTAAAATATGCCTCCTTTGGGTGGCAGAAACACGTCAATCATAAGATCATATCTGCTCAAAATGTGATATGATACCCTTTAAAATATGGTGTCACTCTTTATAAAACAAAGTTGCATAAGTAGGATGACACGACTTCACCTTGAAACAAGTTCTGACACGTCACCTTTGCTTTTATTCTTCTGCCACTTTTGTTCTTCCTATAAATAAGCCAAGTGTTTGTGCTGCAACCTCATCCCTGTGCTCGTCTGTCCTGCATGTGGCTCTGATCCTAATGAGACAGAAATAAGGGGGAATCTGTCAAGGAGAAAAGGAGCGTTTGGTGAAGGGAGAGAAAATACCTCATTATTATATTTACTGCCATATTTCCTCTCGTGAAAAAGGTGCATATATGTAGGTGTGTGTATGAGAAAGAGACTCCCAGGAGAGAGCCCAGTGTTTAATTTGGTACCTCAGAGGACGGGGACAAAGTACCGAGAAACTGTCAATCCACTCATTGTTCCTCAGCAGCCAGGTGGGCTATCTCCCATCACCACTTGTCTCACTGTGCGAGTGTGTGCGTGTGTTTCTGTGAGCGATCCTGTCACCCACAGCCAAAACATTTACACCACAATACAAGATGGAAGCAAACCAACAATTAAACCCAGTAAATAAACAAACTAACAGTGAATGATGTATTCAGAAGGCAGGGCGGGTCGCCTGTGATGTGCTGCATCAGGATGAAAGGATTCCCAGTGACTCAGGCTTTTTGGGGAATACAGCGATTTGAAACCAGAGGCGTTTTGTGTCAGGTGTACTTGTGTGTGTTGCTACCAATGACGATTGTAAGGGAGGGGAACGGAGATGTGTCTGATGACTCATTCCCAGATACAGACAGAAATACAGACAGGTGGGGTAAACCTCCAGAAGAGGAAGAAAGGAGGCTGGAAGAAAGGACGTCAAAAATAAACTGACAAGAGTGCTGACTCACTGCGTTCGCTTGTCAGCGGGAAATCTGACAACTTCAGTGTTATAATAAATTTACGGAGGCCCTGTGACGCAAACAACAAAAAAATAGTGATCCATTTTCGCTGTGTGTGACTAACAAAAACGCAAAACATTTATTTTGGAAGCATACATTTTCTAAGCTCCTTTTTCTCTCTTTTTTTCATGAAACAGATGATGTAAAAAAAAAAAAAAGTTATGCCAGGTGATCATCTCTTAAAGTTGAAGTAAATGTCTGTTGAGTCACTATCTATTGCTGAATGAGGTAACACAATGGCGATTGAGCCTATGGCCCACTGATGAAAGCCTTTGCATTTGCAGTATTACAGACTGGGTGTCTGTGGCGACTTTCACGGAAAAAATCTCAAGCGGTGCCCAGTCAGTGACGCCTTTTCCATCAGCCAGCAGTAGTTGGTCTGCCAGAGAGGGTAGGTAGGTGGAAGCTCCTTTTCCTCTGAGGAGCAAGTGCCCGAGGCGTAAGTTATACATCACACTAAATGCTGATGTTGCTGTTTCATTAGTAATGCCTCTATTGCTCTTGAGATTGTTGGGTTCAGTGTAATCTCAGATCTCATTGGCTATAGTCTGACGACGATAGTGATAGCCATCCCTGCAGGATCTCTGTTTAAAAAGGGTTTGGGATTCATTACATTTTTCTGGAACAACCACTTTCATCTTTACATTTTGGTTTAAACTACTGTAAAAATATTGTATCCTGTTTGCAATTCAGAATCAAATGCCAACATTTTCGAGATCCAGAACTATAATTTCTCTTTTAAACTCCATTGTTCGGCCCTCTAATGGCAGTGAAAGTAACTACATATGCTACAGATGCTGTAGCCTGCTCCATCACTATGGCTGCTCCTTCCTTTGGCTCTGGCAAACATTGACTGCAGGCTGAAGTAAAGGCATCACTTCTAGTGTGCCATCACATACATGTTGCAACAGACACCAGATTTAAAAACTCTGTTAACACTGAATGTAAAATTTATATGTAAAAGTCCGACACTCCTTTGCTCTCGACTTCTAAATAGTTTATAATTTCTTTTGCACTGGGAACTCTGCACATTACATTTTCATGCACATAAATATAAACCTAAACTAGGCCTTTAAATCCATTCAACGCATATGAAACCAGTAATATTTTCAAATAACAATGTGTATGTATGTGGAGGCACCTTTGTCTCAATGTGGGAAGAGGTCAGAGTGAGAAAAGGAGAAAGAAAGACTGAAGCAAAGAGAACAAAAAAGAAAATATGTATGTGTGTGTGTTTGTGTTGATCTCAGACTGTGTGTGTATTTTAGAGGGTATAATGGCATGGCTGACTGACTGGCCCACTGAGGCTGAGAGAGATGAAGGAAAGGTCAGGAGATGTCAGGCAGAGCTGAGAAACACACACACACACACACACACACACAGACACAAGCCCTACGGAGTCCATCTAAACCCCGTGACTGAATATGGATCAGAGATTCTCACTGTGCTTATGAGCATGAAATAAAAAGAGGCACTTTTACGATCAGGTCATATTCTGTCTGGCACAAATCTTTCTTTGTGTTAGCAGAAACGTTTCCATAAATTACCGACGGCCTGAAGGAGGAAAGTCGTTGCAGAACATTAGCGGCTGAATCCACAGAAACGTGCCTTGATTTGCCGGATTGTGTTGGTGCGTTTCTTTACAAATCAGCTAAATTATATTTGTTTTAGGCTTTTACAGGATAAAGACATCATTGTGGAGCAAGCTTTACACCCAACACTTTTCAATTGTACTCTCTTTGCTGTACTGCTGCAGAGCTATGCAGAAACATATTTTATTTCCCCATATTTTTATTCCTGTGAAGAAGTAGAATTGACAGAATCGGAGACAAATTGATGAAAGAACTACTGCAGTCTAATTAACCAAAGACATGCAAGCACAGCAGAAAATCCCACACACTCCCTTCTCAGTACAACAATATTCTCTTTGCAGCCCATTCATTCCTACCAGGAAGCAAAGCGACTGAGGGAGTGTGCGTGCATCGGTTAGTTTCTTTTTTCCCCCCATGATGATGTCCTCACCTGCTCCTTGCATCAGCAAACAGACTGAGCAAAGTGTTGCTTATCTGAAAAAATGCTCACCCCTGGGTCTATTCCTGCAATGTTTTGCACACCTGCACTTCATTTGCAGAGAGGTAAATTACAAGCAACACCAAAAACAATCTCATTCCCCATGCAGCACTGCAGCTTTGTTAGTTGTATGAACAATTATTTGTGCTCCATCTCCTAGTTTGCTCACTCCCTGTAACCTTTGTGGGAAGAGGCGTAAGTCTCTTACTCAGACAGTGATTCACCTTTTGAGCCAGAAAACTTCATCAGTTATGCCAAGTCTTAGCCAGGTCAGCTAAGCTAACTTTATGTCTCTGCTAGTATTGTTAGCTAACTTCATGTCTCTGCTAGTATTGCTAGCTTTATGTTTCCGCTAGTATTGTAAGCTAATGTCGTGTCTCTGCTAGTGTTGTAAGCTAACATTATATCTCTGTTAGTTTTGTAAGGTAATGTTTTGTACCTGCTAGCATTGTTCGCCTAGGTTAAGACTCTACTTGTATTGTAAGCTAATGTTTTATCCCTGCTAGTATTGTTAGCTTACTTTATGTCTCTGCTAGTATTATAAATTACAATACTGTATATCCTTTCTGCTAAGAATCAGCCAGGCCAGCTAAGCTAACATTATGGCTCTGCTGGTATTGTTAGCTAACTGTATGTCTCTGCCACTATTGTTAGTTGTATGTCCCTGCTAGAGTTGTAAGCTAACGTTGTGTGTTTGCTAGTATTGTAAGCTAACGTGGGGTCGCTGCTAGTATTGTTAGCTTACTTTACGTCTCTGCTTGTGTTATAAGCTAATGTTTTGTCTCTGCTAGTATTGTAAGCTAATGTTGTGTCTCTGCCAGTATTGTCGGGTAATTTTATGTCCCTGCTAGTGTTGTAAGCTAACGTTGTGTCTCTGCCAGTATTGTTAGCTTACTTTATGTCTCTGCTTGAGTTGGAAGCTAATGTTTTGTCTCTGCTAGTATTGTAAGTTATAATAAACAGCCTGTATGTTAGGCTAAGTGTCAGCCAGGCAAGCTAAGCTAACATTATGTCTTTGCTAGTATTGTTATCTTAGGTTATGTCTCTGCTAGTATTTTAAGCTAGAATCTATCAGTTACTCTACATCTGAGCTCAGTTTTGTAAGCTAACATTTTGTTCCTGCTAGTATTGTTTGCTAATACTTTTATACTGTCAGTGATGTTAGCTAACATTATGTCTCTACAAGTAGCCTATTGTAAGCTAACATTTTGTCTTTGCCAGTAATTGAACCTAATGTTATGTCAATGCTGCATTATTGACTACTAAAGAGGGTTCTGCCATTTTCTGGCCTACTGCGCTGTCATTGGCTAGTTTTCCTGTGCTGTGATTGGCTAGAAAACAATGGCTTTCTGCCCATGTAAAACCAAAATTCAAGAAGGTTTTATTATTTTACCACACTGGAAAGCACAGTAGCACTAGCCAATCTCAGTGCAATAAGACGGGACGAGGCAGAACACCCTTTGGATTTGAATGTGTTTTTGTTGGTATTGACAGCTAACGTTGTGTGTCTGCCAGTACAGTAAGCTAATGTTTTGCCAATATTTATTCTAAGCTAGTGTTGTGTGTCATACAGCATTGTTAGCAAACATTGTCATTCTCCCAGTATTGTAAGCCAATGTTAATATTGTGCGTCTGCCATCTTATCTTACTGTATGTTATGTGACTTTAGAATATTGTGAGATAATGTTACAGGTTCTTGGATATAAAATGCATGCTAATAATTTAAACTAAATGCATATACATATCAGATATAGAATCAGTAACAAAACATCTCAGACAGTCGACAAAACATGCAGGCCTACATCCCCATATTTACAAAAATGTAAGCTAACCGTAATATACACTTTTAAAGAGTCACACAGCATGTGATTGTGTAATCCTTAAGTCTAGTTGGCAGTGTTTACAGTGGCTATTGGGAGGAATGATTGCAAGATAACTGTTGTCTGTGAAAATGCAAATGGTTGACATTTCGGCAAATATGTTATACACTTTCTGGCGAGGATGACAAGATCATAGCATAGCAAAAAATCAGATACCAGAATAAACACTGGGCAAGCCACATGAGTGAACCATCACAAAGCATGTTCAGAATTCACCAAGACAGACAGACAATGGAAACAAATGAAAGACAGAATAAATCCACAGAAAGATAAATGGATGGAGGTATGGGTAGATAGATGGACAGCCAAAGGAGAGAATGTCTAAAAAACATCTGGTGAGCCTTATTACTATAAGCAATGATTCATTTAAAATAAGTACTCTGTGATCTTGTCTCCAATTTGAATAAATATAGCCTGAAATAAAAGTGATCCGTGTTTAATTTAGCACTAAATGGGTGACAGTACGAATGGGATATCATGCTGCCTTCAACACGGACAACTGTGTCTGATATTGGTGTCGTATATAGAGAAGATGGAAAGATTTAGTGAATGAGACAAAGGCAGATAGATAGACAGAATGAATATATGTATAAATAAATGGTTGGATTACTTTGTCATTCTTTGCTCGGCTTGATTTTGATTCCACACAAGGAATTCTGGGTCGTACCTATCGAGGGGGACAGGCAGAGAGAAACAAGAGAGAGGTTTTTGTTGGCTGTCTGGCAAAAAATTACTCAATAACCGTCATAATACTGATGATTAGTAAATAGAACTCAATATGTAGCCGCTAGACTCGTCTTTCTCTCTCAGCATTTGGTTATCAAGGCAATGGCGGTGAAGGTGGGCGGGGTGAAGGACATGCACTTAAAGCGAGAGGTGAGATGGTGGATATGTTGGGAAAGGAGAGGGTCTTCAGATTAGACAATATGTTCTGTCGAATTCAGAAAAACAACTGGATGTGAGTTTGCGTGTTTGTGGCCGGTTGGTCTTTGACTAAATGACTCAACCGTTCCTGTGTAATTGATTCATTTATTTTTGGTTTGATTGAAAGTGATTCATTTTATCTCAGAAAAGCAGGACTTTTACCAGAAGAGCTAAACGGTGCCTTAATGACAAGCTAAGCTGCTACGCCTGTCATGTGTGGGTTGAATTTAAACAAGGCAATACAAAGTATCTACAAGTATTTTTTAAGCAACAACTTTTTTCCTGTAATAAACGGTTGCTCTTTAATTGTATAGGTAAAAAATGTAATTCTTTTTTCCTAATATGCTGCAAGTTCTCAATATTTGGCTCATTGATAGATTAATCTTACATTATGCCTCTGTGAGGACATAGGAATAATCTAATGTGAATGATCGCGTGTAAGCATTTAACAGCTACATTAACCAAGTGGCCGATATAATAAGAACTGGGTGTGTTTGTTTAGTCAACAAATCCCATGAAAAGACCAGAAACAACAATGAACTTGTCTATTAACCTATTTACTATATATCTGCTCTGTAAAAACTAAATACTTCTGAGTTGAAATTCTGGAGCCACATCTTTAAACATGACCTTCATTTCGATGAGCACGAACACTGTAGTTTGTCTCAATCCAACAGAGAGGGTGTGTATTAATCTGTAGCAGAAAATAGTCCCCGACAATTGCAGTATTTATTCCTTGTTTGTGTACCGTTTGCTAAAATTTGCAGTAGCAAGCTGTTAGCAATTAAATTATCAACATTTCTAATGTGATTCTGGAGCAAATCAAAATGATCAAATGGACTTTAAGTGCCACAAACATGCACAAGAGGGCCGGGAATTACTAAGAGATGATCTCTTCATGGGATTTGTTGAGACAATCATTGTATAATATTATCATATATAATAAAGTGCTTTTTACAAGCAGTCCCTTTTTGAGCTGAAAGAACTGCAGCATGGACGCTGGTACAACAGTCGAACTGCAGGATCAGGTGGTTCAGTGTACTTCTAATCTCAGGGGACCCTCCCTTTAACGCAACATGATCATCAAGCGACACAAACAGCTCTGTCTCATTCAGACAGCGCTAACACTGACTGTGCATGTCGTGAAGGTAAAGCAAAATGCCATGCATCACAAGTCAGTCCCTTCACATGTAGCAAATGCAGATGTGTAACGATGAAGCCGCAGCTACAGATCAAACAAACAGACGATGTGAGTGCAATGTGCAGAGAGAAGAAAACACTCGGACGATGGAGGACAGAGCAATGGCAAGAACAACAACAGTCACCTGTCGTAACGACTGAGAAAGATACTCCTGAGTTTCCAAATGTTACCATATAATAAGCATTTCAGCACAAAGTGACTCACTCATTAAAAATATTAGACTAGAGCAAAAATAATATATACCTCCTGCTTACACCTGAGCTGAAATGTCACAAAGAGAGACGCTTCAGCTTTAATTAGGCGGCTTCTTTCTGTGACACCACGTCTGTGCAGTCATTAGTCAGAGAGAGGAGGGTAAGGAGGGAAAATCCAAGACACAATTGGAATAGTATTTCAAACTTGATTGTAACTAGGACAAAAGAATGATAAAAACAGCTATTACGCTGTCTGTCTGTCTGTCTCTTACTCTTTCCTGTCTGTCTCTCTCCCTCATTCTCACACGCCCACACTCGTGCACAGAGCTCTCTTGCACTAAAAGCAGACTTTGTGTACTCTCCACATTTACTGTGTCTACCTTCTGCACAGAATGTAACGGATTGTCACTGACAGAGAGGCACTCAGCTCCTAACAGCGAAAGCAAACTTTAAATTGGACCTAGAGGTGTGTGCAGGCATTCATACGGCAGTGTGAACAAGCCCCAACAGTAGGCAAACTAGAGAGGACAGTGAAAGATGTGGCGTGATGTGTGCCTCATACTAAAGCCCAGATTCATCCAGCCCTGCAGCACTGGACCGTCAAATCCTGACAGTCAATTATCTGCTGAGGGGAAACAAACTGTTTGGTGTTACCACATTACACTTCCAACTTTGACACTGTGGACTGCAATTAAACTGTTTTCCACTGTTAAAGCCTCTGGAAACCCAAATCAGCATGATAACTATGTTTTCAATTATGTGCATAATATTAAGAATCTAGAAAGGGTTATAAATTACTTTTAAGCAAAATTTGAAATATTGTCATTTAAAGTTATAACCTCAAAGATCTCAGTTTCGTTCTCTTTGGCGCCACCTATGGTGATAAACTGTAATTGCGGGAGCACACGTCCCAGATATCCAGACAGAGTTGCATGTGTGACGTCAACGGTTGGCTCCAGTTGTAACTCTTGATTTTCCTCGCTGACGGTCGTTTTCCTTTTCAGACTGTTTGCCTTCATCTGAGCGTCGAATTTGTTTCTTTTTCTTTGGATTTTCACTTATTGTTGAAGTTGTATCTGTAGTCATCCATCTTTTCTTTGTTTGTTCAGCCATAGTAGATTACTGTTTACTTGCAACACTTGCAGAGAGTGGAAAAGCAACCAACCACTGCTGGGTGATGGAAAACGCGTCACTAACTGGGCGCCGCTTGTGATTTTTTCTGCGAAAGTTACACCAGACATCCAGTCTGTAATACTGCAAATGCAAAAGCTTTCATCAGTGGGCCATAGGCTCAATCACCATGGGCCAGGTATTGACAGCTCCAAGTGACAACTGCTGGCCATGGTTGCTGACTTCCGTCGACGGATGTCTATTTTTTGGCTGCAGAAGTCTATTGCGTGCTGTTTGTCTCTATGATACTATGGCCCCTATATAACGCTACAGAGCCATCATTTAGCATTTGACAACAAATCTCAGCTAACATTTTAAGTGTATGCTAACTGCTAACTATGATATGGATAGCAAAGTATTTTGTAACTCGCCAATCAGTAACCAACTGAAATATATAATTTTCAGATGGCAGGGCTTCTGCTTCCTCCTTTAATTCTGAGTGAGGCTTAAAGTCACCGTCAGCGAGGAAAATCAAGAGTTACAACCAGAGCCAACCGTGGACGTCACACATGCGACACTGTCTGGATATCTGGGAAGCTGCTCTGCGCTGATTGTCACATGTGAAGTTCCTGTGTTTGGACGCGGGCAAAACGTGATCTGCCACGCCCACAGTCTTGAGAAATGTTGTCAATAGTCAAATGTTTCTTGATGTAGGTTTTCTGATACTTGAGAAGGTTTAATCTCACTATTTGAAGCCAAATTTCCAGAGGCTTTAAACTTAATGTCTCCACATTAGTGACATTATTTGAACTTTCTTGCATAATCGTGTTTAATTTGGTGAATCTGGCCCTCAGTAAGATCAGTGAAAGTGGAAAGGGAGCAGAACAAAGGGCTTCATCAACAAGCCAGAGCTGATTCTAAATAAAAATGTCCACGTGTTTCTCACCTTGGGTCCTTCTGGATGCTGTCCACTGACGGGGACCGGCCCAGGGCGGCTTCAGGGGGCAGGGTGGTGCCCGACTTGCTGTAAGGCGACTCGGTGGACGGGCAGAACTGCAGAGTGCGGTACGGGTTGGCGTAGTCAGCCGCCCCGCCTCCTGTGGCGAAGCTGCCTCTCTGAAAGGTGGCCGTGGCACTCTGGCTTCCCGTTCGCTGCAAGGGGATTGGGTCGACACCGGGGGAGGGCGGGGCTAAAGCAGGAAGAGGAGCGTAGGGAAAGAGCAGATAGTTGAGGACCTCTTGGTACAACTGGTTCACCACTGGGTTTGATGTAGCCGAAGGGGGGCGGGGAGTCAGGGAGAAGAAACCAAACACGAGTGCCGACACAAGGGTGCACGTCCAAACACACGCACACACACACAATGGTCAAAAAGCAACAGCACCATCAACGGAAGCAGCAAGAAAAAAAGCAGAAAGGGAAGAAAAACGTTATAAAGTAAAAACATGTATAAATGAATACGGCTTACTGACAAGGCAACTTACAACTCAACAGGTGGGGTAACTTCAGGTTAGGGATGCACGATATTGGATGTTTTGCCGATATCTGATATGCCGATATTTTCCAACCCTTTTTGCTGATTGCGATACCGATATATTAGGCACATGTTTCTTTCTACCTAATAGCAGAAAACATCAAGTCTCTCTTGTAGTGGAGTTGATATCATGCCTACTCTTATTGTAGTGGCCAAAAACTGCCATACCGCAGACATCTTGCACTCTTCTTTATGCTTGAGGGAAGAGGCGTTGTACAAAAGGTCACATGTCTCACGTTTCTGAGCGCACCTGAATGCAGCATCCCCGAGGCAGTGAGGGAGACATGCCCGAACTTGTTTACTGCACCTACTACGGAGACATCAGTGATCGCTGATGGACTCTTTTTATCGTGTGTGCGTCCATGAATATGTAAGTTAGTTTTGATGATGTTTATGTTACACTCTGTTAGCATCGGCTTTGGCCGCGAGTGTATTTTCAGCGTGTTTGATGTTAAGTCCAGTAAAATGAGAGAATGTGAGCTAACTGTTAGCTAGTTAAGAGTTGTGAAAGTTGTATAACTTCTAGTCTTTGGCTCGAGTTTCTGTGACTTTTTAGTCTTCATTTGTATATTGTTGATAACTTTGTATAAGTTACTAACTGGTAACGTGCAGAGTTATGCCGTGTTAATGTCGCAGCAACACGTCAACTTTTTTTAGGGAATCATCGAGCATTTAGGCATAAATAAAGCGTTGTTTTTTTGGCTGAAAATATCGGCAGAAAAATGACGACACTGTCATTTTCAAGCCGTAATCTGCAGATACCGATAATGTGCCGATAATATTGTGCATCCCTACTTCAGGTGAAAGATGAACTCACCAAATGATGTTATTTATATGTGAAAAATAAACTCACAGAAACAAACAGAAACAGTGAAATCAGACAGAAAATGTAAAAGAAATTTGAAATGACACGTCACAAGTTAAACTTCAAGGCACCTGTATAAAGTCTCATTCAAGATAACAATTAAAAACCGCCCCTAAAGCACAGCTGGATTACCAGGTCTGCCAGATTAACCGGCTGGGAGTGTTCAGGGGCCAGAAAGTGCCCCCACTCTGTAATCCAGTCTGTCTGTAGAGACACGAGAACATCATAATACCTTCACCTCCACCCTGCAAGCCTCCCGTCGGTCTCATACGGGGAGCGGAATTGTTTTCTTGTTAAACAGCAGTACAGAAACCATTTGAGCATGATAGTCGACGCGGTTACACCGGCGCGCGCAGAGGGAGGTGAGCTGGGTCAGTCTGCGTGTGTGTGCAGAACCGCAGGGACCCTGACAAGGCCTGAGGAAATTCACCTGTGATGTGAAGTCGAGTGTAAAGTGTCTGCTTGTTCCTAACTCTCTGTATTGTCTTGAAACTATTTGAACTGACCTTGAAACACAGTCAGGCTTCAACAGCTACTTTGTGTTGCACAGAAAAAAACCCAGAAAAGCTGATCTTAAATTTGGGGGGGTCGGAGAGAAAGAGGATTTGACAGAGTGCTGCTGTCGTGACTGACATCCACAGACACACGGCTGGAGGTGAAGATTGAGTTCTTTCCATGCATCAAAGTGACTTATCGGTGTGAACGGGGAGCCGGCGTGACAGAGAGGACCTGAGATCTTCTAATTATTCGGGTGAGTCTGTCTATTTTGGGGCAAAACCTTGTGGATTTCTCTCCTTCATACTCTCTCTCTCTCTCTGTATTTTTCCGTGCAACAACTTTCGGCGACCAAACCGGCGGCGCAGCGTCGACAACATTTTAGGACACGGTTGATTTGCTTTGATTTCAAAGCGCCCAAGCTAACGCCCATGGGATTAATTGAGATTAATTTTCAGCCTGGAAAACTAATTAGCTAACAGACTGTGACTGAGAGACAAATTGCCATTGAGACCCCAATTGGATTTGCCCACCTGATCTGGTAAATAGTGCTACACGATCAGATGGGACGATGAAATCTCTAACGTACAGCAGCCTTTTAACGTAACAGCAGCATTTAAGAAACACATATCTTCTACCAGACTATGTCTTTGCCTGTCCTACCTCTCAGCCTGCTGGAGAGTCTCTTTGATCCATCACTTTACTCAGACTATCATGTGATGTCTGCTTCTACTCACTGAGTTTTAAATATAGATGTTTCAGGTGCTGCCGCAGCTATTTATATTTTTGGGCTACTTGAAGCACAGTCTCACTTTACTCCACTCCAAGTTTATCTCCTTTCTCCTGCCACTCCTCATCCTTTTTTCTCATTTTCCTCCATCCCTCCCTCACTTATCATCTGCAGCATTTATCTGGACACCTTAGCTGCAAACCCGCTCGTATGCCACTATTTATTCTCTGTGAAAACGCCGTGCACCCGTTGCATTTAACCATCTCTCAAATGTTTGCTCTCTGCTCAAACTCTCTCCCATAAATCCTCCTCTCTACTCCCCCTGCCTTCCAGGATACGCTTTTGATCCCTCTTTGCTCCTTTAATAAATAACCCTCCATCTCTTGTCTTTACTCCCCTCAGCCTCCGTATCCCCCCGCTCAGCTCACCTTGTCCTCTAAGGTTGGGTTTGGTGTAGACTCGGTCTTCGTAGATGGGGTCGATGTGGTGTTCGGGGGACTGCAGGGGCCGGAGCTCGGCGCCCAGGTGGCTGTGCTGGCTGCTGTAGGAGCCTCTGGAGCCTGAAAACACAGAGGATATGGAGGTTCGGTATATTTAACGATGGACACATAGGTGGATACATAGATTACATGGTCCCTGGCGATGTAAAAGTTATGAAGTAAAATGTTTAAAATTACAATAAGAGGACAAAAAACAAGTTACATATGAAATCTTAGGTTGTTCTCTGTATAAGACATTTACAGAAAGGTTTTTATGTTGATCAGTTCACATACTACGAACAACAGGAAACAGATTAACATGTTTATGGGCCCAAGACAGAAAATATCGCTCTTGTTGCCTCCAAATTTCTTTCAAGTACAGTGCACACAGCACACTTTAGATCAGGGGTAAAACACAGAGCAAAATATCTGTAATAGGATCTTTTTTAAGTCGCCAAACTATTTTGTGGAATTCTCCTCAGTGGAGTCAGTTATTCATGAATTGTTCATAAATTCATGAGAACTTTTACATTGTAATACATTTTGGATAAAGCCTGAAGCCAATTTAATCAAATAGTTGATAATGTTTTCTTTCCAATCTTGGTGTTGATGAAGGAAAATTACACTCAAGTGGAAAGTGGGTTCATGTGACCTTAACTATCATAAAGAAAAGAAGAAATCAATAAATTAGACTTAATAAATCTAGTGGTACAAGCTAAAAATTACAAAATAAACTAATTTACCTCCATCCACTAAGTATTTGCATATAGTTAAGTATACAGCCACTATAAAAGTGTGTATGTACTCTTTTAAATACATTCAATCAGTTTATATTCACACAAAAACACACAAAACAACACATAAAGAGTAAGAATGGAGTTGTCCTGACCTCTACCTGCCAGGCTCCCAGGCCTTTGCAGGGTTGCGTTGGCGTACAGCTCGTGGGAAATCTTGTAGCCGTCGGCTCCGATGTGATGCAGCATTCTCTTGGTGGGCGACAGTGTGGCGTAGCTGCCCACCACCGAGCTCAGCTGATGGATGGGCGACGAGCTGTGGTTTCCCCCCGGGGAGGCCGCCATGGGGAGCGGGGAGGAGGAGCCAGCGGCACCCGAGGCGACCATGTTGATGGGCGATGAGGTGCTGCAGGAGGAGGAAATGGAACAGCTTGGTTAATCGATATTGAAACTATATGATATCACAGAGTGTACTATGTAAACCTCAGGCTTTTTTCTTTAGTTGTGTTATTGTACACAGAGCAGTGCAGGCTTGAGCCTCGTGACAGCAGCAAGCAGTGATATTTTCAGTCTGCGCGGTGCTGTTAGCGCTGGCGTTTGTGAAATAGGTGCTTTTTGCAACAAGGCTCATTTGCATAGAATTTTGCCCCAAAATTTGCCCCAAATGTCTGCACAATGACTCTTTAAATACGCACAAACAGTACCGGAGCACAGAGATGCTGTTTTCTCTGCAGCGCACTTTGGGGTGGATTCAACCCTCTGCGTGTGCTTGGAGAATGAGGCAGAGTCTTTTTATGTCATTTGCACAGGTTTAGCGGCCACGATCTTTAAGTGAATTCCCCCCTAGGAAAGTACTTTCTGGAAATGTTTTCATAATTTATAATACATATTATACAACATGAGCTTCATGTATAGTTTGATATTGGAGTGTGGTGTGGCGCTGACTGAACAGCCAGATCCCACAAGAACTTCAAATAAAGTCCTGCTGCTTTGAACAACATTTGGCTCCACAGCATGAGCTCGTAACGACTGGTCCCACTGACAATCTGCTACTTTGTTAGGAGTTTAACACCGCGAGACTTTTCAATGTACAATCAATGTGCTTCAGGAGTTATGAGCGGTACATAGAAGTCTGTAAACCTTTTGTGTCGTACCTTTAACTGTCTGGGGTTCAACTTTAAAAGTTTCATGTCATCACCTAAAAATGTGTAAGCTCAGTGCATTTAGAATTAAACATTAGAAAGTGTTATACAGGCAGATATTAAGACATTTAAACAATTTATATCGACTTTTTGGCAATTATATGAAGTGCATTTGTTGAATTGCTTGTTGCATAACTACTAACATTTGTTTCAGGGTTGTTTCATATCGAGGCAGGCTGAGGATTGAGCACAATCCCAAACCACCGAAGCATTACCACTGGAGTATTAACTGAGGAATACAAGCAGGAAGTGGGACAGATTATTTGCTAGTTATGTTTTCCAAAAGCCAAAAAATGTCAGCACAAAGTGAAGTAACTGTTGAGTCATCGCTGCTGATCATAAACGTATCAACTCCCTGCAGATATATTCCTCTCATGCTTTGGGATCACTGCAATTCTTACGTAATTTTCTCCTTACAGCGAGTGGTTTTTAAATCCACTGGACACATAGAAGCTGAACTGACCTGTAGGACTTGGCGAGTCGGCTGGGTGACTGCTTGGGCGAGGACACCCTCTGCAGAGTGGCGTAGCTGGGCATGTCCGAGGAGGCTGATCCCAGGCGCTGCAGCTTGGTCGGGGATCCCACGGCCTGCAGAGGGGAGCTCACACGCTGTAAGAGAAGGACATGTATTTCATTAAAGAGAGATGTCGCTCACTTTAAATATTCATCTTCTCTTCTTACTCCTATCATTATCTTCAGAGAGATGAACAACTCCCCCCGGAGCTGGATAACCAGGGAGCAGAGACTCTAATCTGCGGTAACATCCTGATGAGGAGCTCCGAGCTATCAGAGCAAACATGAAGGGATGACTCCGAACTTTTAGAACCAAATGAACTCGAAATGCGACTGCGAGCAATGGGCCGCCAAATGAAGTTCCCTCTGAATTCTAACCATTCATTTTCAATTTGTTCCATCTGAAGAAAAGAGTTAAGGAAATATTTGCAGGGTCTTGCAGTTACGGAACTAAAGGTACAATTTTAAACAGTCCATTAATATAGATGAGCGCGGACACGACGTGCTGAAGTGCAGATGCTGCCAATTTCTGATTCACTCGAACAAGCGCCGGCAAATCTGTTTAAATGAATTCAAAGGCATGATTACACAACGATCCTTAACTCTGAGCTCTGGATTTAGCAGATACAGAAGCAATGAAAGAGTAAATCATCACCTAAGGCCTGAATTTAATGCTGCACTGTCACTGCACTGCTGACCGACCGAACACGTACCAGAAAAACTGCCCGCAGGAGCCATCGTGCTAATTACGAGGAAGATGCAGGGAAGGCTATTTATTCAATTGCTACCACGACAGAAGTCATTTAGGTTAGATGAAGAGTCGGCTGAGTTTGACAACCACAGCAGTACTGTGGTACCATGTGTTTGTTGTACACAAACACCATCTACAAATTGGACTTCTGCAAGTCAAAACTAATATCTGCAAGTGTGAGTTTATTCTGTTATTCTGCACAGTAATCTTGCAGGACTTTCTTGTCAACAAAGCTCAAAAGACGTATTGCTTCTTTATATTTCTGTGGGCGGTGTTTGTCAAAAAGTGATAAAAAATTAAGCTGAGAATTGGTGGACTTTTAGCCTGTGCTGAACATTCTCAAATTGATCAGGTTAGCCATAACCGCAAGCAGAGAACGAGCCCGGATCATCAGTCACAACACCGGCTTCTTTCTTTTTCCTCTGCAGAGGGCCGTCTACTTCCCTCCAGCATTTTGTTCTCAGGACTGAACATAATTTCATTCTTTAAAAAAGTTACTGAAGAGGAATAAAACCAATCCTTCCAGACTAGCTAGCTATGGTTTTCTTTGTGTCTTTGCCTTTATTGGATAGTGAAAGCTCTAGAGAAACAGGAAGCACAGGGAAGAGAGTGTGGATGACATGACGGCTGAGAGTTGGGATTGAACCTGGGCTGCTGTGGTGAACACTCAGCCTCTGGCTGTGCTAGCTAGCTTTCTAACTGATATTTAGAGAGCTTGTTGGCTCAGTCAACAATCAATCCTCTGGGAATTTGGCTTGAAATAGTAAAAATATTTAATGTCAAAGTTGATGACATCAATGTGAAAAATAATCTTTTCCACTGGATAAATGATGAGTTACAAAATGCCTTACTTTGAACATCATAGAGTAGTTAGCAGTTAGCATCCACATGCAACCTTAGCTGAGATGCCCCTGTTGGTTCCAAAGCTATGAATGCATTGCTTAATGCTGACAATGTAGCGTTAGCAAGCTCAACCACCGCTTAAAAAATAGACAATTAACGGCCTAAATAAATAGCTAGCTTTGTTTTTTTTAATTCCTATTTTTGGGACGTTATTTGCCTTTATTGGACGATGAAAGCTCTAAGAGACAGAAAGAGTGTGTGGATGCCTCTGTTAATGGGGCTTTGTAAATCTAGCAGGTGAGCAACACAGGCTCTGTGCTAGCTTTCTAACTGATCGTTGGCATGTTTGTTAGCTCAGTCCCTCACTGGACAATAAGTTGAACATGGTTCATCAAATATATATATTTTAGCAAAACCATTCACCACCAAAGTTGAACTTAATGCAAAGACTTACTTCACCTCTATCAGAAAATCCACTGATTGCAATGAAATGAATAGGATTGATTCTGACACTTAATTTGGCTGTTTTTGATTTTAGTGGCGAATCAAGGCTAACAAAGTGTCAAAATGTATCAAACTCCTTCTGCAGAAATATTGACTTCACCAGCTATAAAAAAAAAAACACTTCAGGTTCTTCTTCGTAGATCTGAACTATGTTTTAGCATATAATTAGCATAATGCTAACTAAGCAATGGATTAACGACACGAAAGTGGTTTGTTTTGTTTTTGCAGGGAAAGTTTGCACATTTTGTTGTTTTTTATGCCATGACTCCTGTTTGCCATCAGACTCAATTGTCCCTGTAATGAATCGAGGCTGGCTATGGCTGCATGCCTCTACATCAGCAGAGAATAGACTTTAGAGAGCCCCTTTAAAGCCAACAGAAGTGAGTTTGTGATACTCAGGAGATAGATTTCCTCTAAAGCGCTCCCTGGATGTCTGAGGAATAATAGAATCAATAAAACAGTCCCATAGTTACTCCTAAACTCTTTGGTTTTAGCAGGTTACAGCAGCGTGAAGGATCCCATCGACAGTGTAAAAGTAATCTCTTCAGAGATTTGTACCTGTGCGGGCAAAGTGGCACAGGAGTAATACATGGGTGGCCCAGCAGGTGCAGATACGCCCTCAGTGGGCATGTGGAAGGCGCTGCCATGGGCCTGCTGAGCAAATGAGTCTCTCTGGGACTGGGAGGGAGAGTCCATTCCCGCTAACTGGGCAGCTGCACGGCTGGATGTCACCTGGAGAGGATGTAGAGAAGAGGAAGATGAGAGCGAGGTGGAAAAGTAGAGGTCAGACAAGGATATGTGGAAATGAAGGAAGTTGAGGGGAGAAGGAGGGGGGAGGAGAGTGGACAAAGAAAGTACAAAGAAACAAAGGTGAGAAAGAGTGAGGAGATTAAGAGAACACAGACGAGGACAGGAGACAAAAACATGAAGAAGAAGAACAGGAAGTGTGATGGAGGGAAGACAGAAAAGGCTTAAAATAGTAAAAATGCATTTATGATATCAAAGTTTAAAGTCTCATGAAGCATCCACATAAAATCTGTCTGAAAATAAATGTCTAGAACTATCAAAAACCCCAATTCAATTCTGCTGTTTAGGCCTTTCCCGAGACTTTGTGGGCGTGGCCAATAGCATTTTGATTGACAACTGTATGGCTCATCTGCACAGCAATGGCACATGTTGTCATTGCATGTTGAGTTACAAAATACTTGGTTTTCCAACATTTAGATGCCTTTAGTTGTTACAAAGTAGGGATGCACGATTTTATCGGCACATTATTGGTATCTGCAGATTATGGCTTGAAAATGACATGTGGGCATCGGCAGATATGTCATTTTTCTGCCGATATTTTCTGCCGATAAAACAATTTAATTATGCCTAAATGCTCGATGATTCCCTAAAAAAAAAAAAAAAAAAATGTTACAAACAAACAAATATGGCATTTTGTACATAACCTATGTTTAAATAATTTCTTATATTGCCCAGTGAATGTGTACATTTTAAAAAGCACTGTATTATGTTACTTCTGCATCTGCCAGTGGACCACTACAATAAGAGAAGGCATGATAACAATTCCACTACAGGGGAGACTTGATGTTCTCTGCAATTAGGTGGAAAATAACATGTTCCTAATATAAAAAAAATCCAATATCATGCATCCCTATTCCAAAGCTATGAATGCAATGCTAAATGTGGGCTCTGTAGCAAGAGCTATATTATTACAGAGCTAAATATGATCCAAAAGAAGCAAAAACAGGTCATCAACGGCCAACACTCGTCTCCTGCAGCCCAAAGTAGACAACTGTGGCCGTCAATAGTGAGCCACCTGCAGACGACGCCAACACTGGGGGTAAAAACCAGCAGCTGCCGTGTGATTAAAGTTATTGATTTGTGGAATTCATTGGGTAATTTTCATTCACAATTCGCCTCCAATTCAAACCAAATATCGGGGATGCTAACTTTAATATACACAACTTCCTACATTACACTGTGAGAAGGCTGTTGTGGATGAGGGTTTCCATTGGCTTTAACCTGCGTACCTGATTGTAGATGTGAACAGCCCCTCCCATCTGCCCGCCGCGGCCCGAGACCGACTCCCCCAGTGCCAGCCCTTGGTTGCTATGGTAACCTGCCGCTGCATAGGCATCCTGGTTGTTGAGCTGCAAAGCACTTTGGGACAGAAGTCCTTGTCCTGATGGAGGAAAGAAAAAGAGAGTCTTTAGATGTAGAGTTGGAGAGACGTCAGGTGAGGCTATGTCGTGTTTTCGATCCATCAAAAGACACCTTCATATTCAAAAGTGTCAAACTGCTTTATGTTACTGACTTTTACTTCTGTTACAGTCCAGCTTTGTGTAAACATTCATTCTGTTCACGGCCTTGAGGTGCTTTGTAACCAAGTTTGCATCCCACATGTTACACAAAGCATTTCTTTAGGAGAAGAATGACAGTGAAAACAATTATAATTTCCAACAGCCATCAAAATAATGAGAAGAAAAGCTGAAGCTGAAATAGAATATAATCCTTGTCCTCTGTCTCAGATACACATTTGCTTTTTACCCACTATGTTATTCCAGCCTCCCTCCACTCTTTTCCTCCCATGCTCTGTGACCCTTAAATCTCACTCTGTTCCTGACCTCCATTTAAAACACACTGTTTCAGTGTCTCCCGCTCTCACTCTCTCGGCCTGCATCACTTCCTCTCTCCTACCTGTCTCTCGCTCTCTCTGCACTCAGTTTCTCTGTATAATTCAGCAGGAGGAGCAGAGTCACATCAAAGCGTTTCTTTCACAAGTAGAAACTCTCATGGTGGTAATGAAATAATCTCAGTTCTCTGTTAAGTGTGTAATTCATGCATTTCTACATAATGACGTAGTTAAGTTAAAGAAACTGTTCGACATTTGGGGAGCAATAGCTTTCCTGCTCGGCTTAGCTGAACATAAAGACTTGGAGTAGTGAGACAAGGCTAACCTTGCACAAAATATTCATCTGTATACAAACGGAAATGTTAAAACATAAAGTTGTGGTTCTAAGGAGAAAAACGTGCAGGAACTTTCAAAGTTTTCAAAATGTATTCTTTTAAAAATATTAATCACCTATGTATGTATGTATCCTCCTTTCCAAGACAAAGGGCCCTATTTAGACGGCGAAAGGTGCACGGTCAAAAGCGCACGGCGTTAAGTGATTTAGGGCATGTCCAACTGACTTTTGCTAGTTACCCGGCTCACAATCTGGGTGCAAACTGAGGCGCGAAGAGGTTGGCTTCTGTCCCTGGATTATTCATAGGCGTGTTTTCAGCATAACATTAATCAAACCAATCAGTGTGTCAGCTCTCAGTCCCTTTTAGAGCCCGGTGCGCCTGCAGGCAGGCGTGTTGCTATTTACACGGTGGATTTCAGTCATTCATCTCATGTAAACTCAGGACTCAGACCAGCATATTTAACTTATTTCTTTCCACTGTGCCCCTGCACAAACAGAACACACACAGGTTACTCTACGATACATGTCGAAGCACGGATTGATGTTAAAGCCACTGAAGCGATCCCACTGCCCAACAGAAACGAAAACTAAGAGAGGCATTTATGCACGAGGCACAGCATTAATGATTTAAATCTCCAGACGGACAGGATCTTATGTTTATTAGTTCTGTCTGCCTACCATAAAAGAAAGGTCGGCTTTGTTTATTTACTTATTGTTGCTGCTGGATCACATGGCTGTATTCTCCAGTGCATAATGGACACTGGACAGTGTATTAATATCTGTGGGTCTGTGCCACAGCTATTTATGTTTGAGGTTTATAATAAATTTACCTCTCAGTTGCGTGTGTGAGAGTGTGTGTGTCTGTTTCTGTGTGCACATCAGAATGAGCGCACATGATGGAGAGCTTGGTGTCGTCAGTTTTTGGCCTGCGCATGGCTCGAGCAGGAATCTCCCTGAGGTGAAGCAGGTAGGTGTGTGTGTGGAGGCAGCGGTGAGCCTGTCCACTCTCATGTTAAAACTAACACGCCCATGGATGCTAACGTGGGCTCAAGAGCACAGGCTATTTACACAACGTGGGCGCTGGGCGTGAAAATGACAACTGCGTCGGGTGGAAAATAGCAATGACACTTGCGACGGGTGTACGATCTGAAACAATAAGACTGAGTATCTAAGTCAGCCAGAACACTGTAAAATGTTATGAGGTCTCCAACTTCCTCTGCACTCATATGTTGGAACGCTACACTTGCTGTTTGTAGCAGAGTTTTTTTAGCTAGTTTGCAAAACAAGTGAAGGCAGAGACTAGAAATCCAAGCTTGACGGCGCTGGTGCCAGAAGGAGGAACAGATTTTGCAGCTGTGCTGAGACGCAGCTCAGAGACGCAGAGAAATAACTGAAAAATAAAATATATCAAACTTAAAAGGATAACTAAAGCTGAAAACCTTTATATTTTAATGTGATCACATACTAATGCCACCAGATAACTAGCCTATCAAATAACCCTAACAGGAAGATATGGGATGTTTGAAATAATAAAGAGGGTCAGGGACAAAGCAGCGTCTTAGTGGGACATAAACAACACAACAACCGTGAAAGACATCCTCACAAGTTCTTCCCCTTCTTCCCATTGTTTGACTAAATCTGTGACCTTCTGACCTGTGGGAGACTCACTCAGCACTCCTCTGGGCGTGACTGTAAAATGTCAAAGCTAAAGACTTAATGAAGTTGTTTGTGCTGTCAGACTGAAACAAAGAAGGCATTAGCATTATCTATGTAGATCCTGCGAGCCTTGGAAGACGGCAAGCTTTGATTGGCCGGGGTCCAACGTGTAGTCTGCCATGTCTCTCGGACAATAATGGCAGACTGTATGATGACAATTTATGACACAGTGACCATCTGGGAAGGGAAATGCATCCAGAAATGCAGCTAATCTCATCCTTCAGCAAACCTTTACATACAGCAAGCGTTTATCTCACTTTTAAGAGGTAAGAAATAAAGAAAAAGCCACCAAGTTTTTCCTTCACGGTTCTTATTACGTGAAAATATTCCAGTGACTAAGCACATCCTCTACACTCTGTAATGAATCTGTCTGCTGATAAAAAAGTGAGAATAAGTCACACACTGCTGTCTAACACCTTCCTTTGGAGCTGTTTTTATTACCACAACTCTTCCACTTCCACATTCAGGCGTTCGTCCAAAATCTACCAAAGATCTGATCAGTCGGCCCGACTCCAGCTGGACGAACCTACAGAGAGCTCCGTCGAGCCAGCAGCTGGTCGGCCATCAAACCAGTCTGTTAGTCAATGGTAACTTTCAGTTTATGAATCAGTAACTTTTAATTAATTTTTCAAACGTCTCAGACGCTTCAGAGTCAATTAGTGTAATGTGATGTGTTTATTTTCTCTGGGTTCATTATCTCAGAATGACGTGAAATATTTACGTCTCACTTTGTGGTAACGAAACTCTGCAATCGTTTACGGATGACACTGTTAGTGATTAACTGTAGATTAACTGTGGATGATTTCAACACACACACACACACACACACACACACACACACACACATCCTGCCAAAGCATAATGTGATAAAATGCCTCATTGCTGATTTTACATGCCGCCTCAGGCTTTTTCGCTGCTCTTGATTTGCACACGGATCATTTCGTTCGGAGTGTAAATGTGCAAACATGTATAGACTGTGACACATTACATAATCAGGCTGAATGTAAATGACATCACAGACGCATGAAACATGACGAAGCATTTCTTAAATAGTTTGCCTAACGGCCCCATAATGTTTAAAGTAAGAATCATTAGAAGAGGTCAGGAGCCAAAACTCTCCCATCCATCCATCCATCATCTATACCCCTTATACTGTTCAGGGTCGCAAGGGGGCTGGAGCCTATCTCAGCTGTCATTGGGCGAGAGGCGGGGTACACTCTGGACTGACTGCCAGTCAATCACAGGGCTGACACATACAGACAGGCGACTATTCAGACTCACATACACACCGGAGGTTGTTACCCAGAGAGCACCAACCATTTCAACCTTTGTTCAGCTGGCTAAAATACGGTTACGACATCAACGTGTCAGAAACACATTTTTGTTTTATAATTTTAATAACTTGTTCACCTTAAAAGGAGGAGGGAAATGAATATCAGGGTTCTTGCACCATTTCTTAAATCAAATTCAATGCTTTTTAAGAACTCAATAAATTTAATTTAAAACCCCAAAAACATCGAAACAATTTCTTTGATAGAAAAGAGAATTTATAGAGTCCTACTAACTTAACTACTTAACAATTCAATCTTTTTCAAACCATTAACCAGTCAGAGAACAGTTCAAGCATAGTAATTTTTTCTGACATTTATTGTAAAGATAAAGTGGGATTCAACAGCTTTCACCCCCATGGTCCCTGACGAGAACGTCTTCTGGCATAAATTGCACTTTGCATCGTCATTTCTTGCTAGTGCCAACCACCTCCAAAACCTCTCTCCTTCCAACCGTTTTCTGCCATCTTAGCTCAGCTGTATCTAGACACAAACCACGACCGACAACAACGAAACTTCAGGCAGCCAGACGTCACCAATTGTAGCTAGCCAACATAACATAAACACGTAAAGACATTAAGACATTAGTCAAACAGCTTTGACTGCTTCTATACTCTTTGTTACGGTCACTGTGTGACAATTTCCCCATCAGCCTAAACGCTCCATCTGCAAATGACCTACAGCAAATGTAAGACAATTTATGACCTAAATTTCCCTGATTTTAATTTAAGACCTTTAAGACTTTTAAGGAGCCGTGGGAACCTTGAATATTGTGACGACATTTCTCCAGTTATTTTTCAGCGGTTGGTAAAATCCCGTCTACACAAAGACGGAATTTTAACGCATTTTATTTTTCATACAAAAATCCAAAACATTGGCTTTAAGGGCTGTGTGATGTTAACAAGAACATTTAGAGGCATCTTTAAGGGAGCAGTTTTAAACATTCCCGACAGAAGAAGAAAAAAGAAGACCGAGCATGTGCAAGTACTTCGACTGTGCAGCTCTGACTATGAAGGCAAAACAACCCCTTGATGCTGATGTAGTTCATTAACACCTGACGGGAAGAAGGGACTAAAGAGATTGTGGTGGCCGAGGGGATATGTGCTGGACTTATGTGCAGGTCTTGTGGGATTGAATCCATCTTATTATGTTATTATGTGTGTGAACGTGTGATGAATCTTGTGACAGAAGCAGGTGAAATCTGGTCGGAACACAAACGTTTAATCAACGTCTTCAAATAGTCGGTGAAAAAACGTTCACTTCTAAACCAGTTTGAACGTCTTTTAGACGTGAAAAGGGGCCATATTCGTCTTTTAAATGGCTTTTCAACTAAAAATGCTCACTGGGTACAGTTTAGAGTCACCAGTTAACGAGCAGGTCTTTGGACTGTGGGAGGAAACCGCACGCACGGGGAAGAACATGCAATAACTCCACATAGAAAGGCCCACTACATACATCACGGGATTCGAACCGGGCACCTTATAGCTGCGAGGCTTGCACCACCGTACAGCCTCCCATCCCTCTTATTAGAATCCTATAAAATTGTTGATGTAGCCTTGATAAATTACCTTTTGGCGATGATAGCAGAGAGGTGCCGGATCCACAACTTTAATTACAGAATTAAACACATTTTTTTACCCCAAATGTTATTTGAAAAACATGATTTCCCCCGGTGTAAATTTTGCTGTAGTGGACATAAAGTAAAGTCCATTTTTAAAGCTGCCACATCCGTTTTGCTTTTCTAGCAAACAACCCACTGCACTGGAAAATAACCTCCCTGCATTATATCAGCTCCAAATAGACCTATAAATTCCTAGCGCTCAGTATTTGTGCTCTCAGAGGAGTTGTTGAGCCGTCCTCCATCAACCGCGGCTGTCCCTTTAATCTCCGCTGATGTCACTTCTTTTTTTTCTTTGCCAGCAGTGGAAGAAACAAACCAAGAAACCGAACTGGAAGAAACAATACTTGTTTGTGATTTTTAAACAAGACAGAACGAAAAATCGCAGAGTGCCGGCGGTCAGCATCAACAGCGCGGGACAGATAAAATCAGCAGCTCACGGCAAACGGAGTCACTCTGGATGAGAGCGTTGGAGAATAAAGCTCCACCAAAGTGAAAAGTCACTTAAAAGCACAGCGAGCGACTCCTGTAGGCAGAGAAGCTGGTGAGTGTGAATTATTTAAGATGTGATATTAAGCTAAGGGTGCTGGGTGAGTTTACTAGGTCAAGGCCTGCATGTCCAAAGGAGGCTCATATAGGGGGCGAATACACACACTAAAGCACATACTGCAGTGGAAGTGTTTATACTGCAGGCCTGATGCAGATGGATTCACACACACACAAAGCCGGGGGTTGTTTTCCACTGTTTTTTTTTTGCCACTTTAGGTGTGTTTCATATGGGTAGTGGACCCTTCAGGGGAGCGAGGGGGCCTCATAAATACATTATCAGTCAGATGGCAAACAGTGACGGCTCCACTGAATCCATCTGAGGTGAGAGAGTGTGTGTAGGAAGAGGTGGGAGGGGGTGTCTTAGTGTATTAGAGGGAAAGTGCCAAAAGATGCATTTTGATATCTTTTCAAAGGCCCTGCATGAACCCACACCACGTCTGCATACACCTGCATGCAGGTAATGCACTCATGGACGGTCTGACCCTGACAGACCTGCTGCAGCTCAGTAATCTCCCCTCTGTCACGCACACACACACACACAAAGTTGAGTGGCTCTTCTTCCGCATCATGACCAGCCTTCTCTATTGACATATTTTAATATTTCATCATGCTTCTATTTTTAGATACCCGTTGGAGGCATGCACAGTCTGGAAACAACAAACACATAAAACAGCATGCAGTCCACGATACAAGTAATCACACACAGATTAACGTGCACAATGATGAGCATGTCCATAGACTGTATAAAAAGATAGACGACATGACAGCTCCTGTTTTTTTGATTTTATAGTTTGACTCATGTCCCATCTGTTAACATGGAGGAGGCGGGCTTTATGACCTATACTGCAGCCAGTCAGCAGGGGGCGATAGAGAGGTTTTGGCTTCACTTTGAGGGAGCTGTCATGTCATCCATCTTTTCCATCATTTTATCTTTGTGAAACTTCTGTTCATGTCTGTATGCATTTACCTGTGTGTGTTAATTAATGTCCATAGACTTGTGCCAAATGAATATTTAACCACCTGTTCCTTTTTCCTTTTTGTAATCACAATGAAACAAACAGAAATTGCCCGTTGGCTGGCAGATGGAGGCAGATTTATCTCAGTCATTTCTTAAACAATGGCTCCTTGATTTTAAACTGATGTAGAAAAAAAGCAAACCGTCAACGTCTAGCCAGAGAGTGTCGAGATCTGCCAGTGACTGTTGTCATTTCTGCTGGAATTAATTATCAGCTCTAGCTTGCTTGTTAATTGAGCTAATTTTATCTACATGAGTCATAAGTGCTGTCTCTGGTAGACTTTTTAATGTTTCCTCTTGAGAAGTTTTGCAGGACAGTTTTATTTATACAGCACAAAGCTCAGATCACAGATAACCAACTCTGGCAGGAAGATATAGATACAGTTTAATTTAATCTCTTTAAGGGGACTTTGTTTTTAACACTTAAACCAATTAGTTATTTCTAACCTTTTTTTAAATGACACATTTGTATTTATGACCTTTTAACAATGAATTTGCTGTTTAATGTCACTGCCTGTTTTTAAGACTTATTTATGACTGACTAGCTTCATCATAAAATTCTATCTATTACATTTGCAAGGCCTGTGGTGTAAACAGGTATGGTTGCTGAGCTGTGATTGGACAAGCAATGCTTGGGGGAGAGGCTTAGCACCAGGTTGTTAGAGCTACATTTCTTTCTTTTCTTTGTCTCTCTCCATCCGTCGCTCACTATTTGTTTTCCTGTTTTGATCAGTCAGGTGGTCGATTACATAACTGTTATTTAAACATCAAAAACATTAAACAAAATTACCATTCCTCGTCTTGCATGTGTGTGTTTCTGTGAGTAATTAGCATTTGTGCATAACTGCCGTCGCATGCAAGCGTGCACACTTCTCTGTTTTAATTCATGCCTGATGATGATGTATGCCTCATGTGTTACACGCTTGTGTATGTGCACATATTTCTGTGCCTGTGCTGTGCACTTGCATGTGTGAGTGCGTATGTGTGCCTCCCCTCTCTGCACTGTGAACAGCAGGCCAGCTGACACCTCAGTGAGGATGGATTAGCATATCAAACTACTGGCACGACACTGCATGTCTCCTGACAGCTACCTCTCTCCCATGGGGTCGACTGTACTAAAGACGTGGGTATCATCCCCGGGACCAGATGAAAAAAGATGAGTGGAGCGGAGAGGCACGGGGGGATGTTCAGGATCTCACTGAGAGCTCTTATAAACAACTGCTTTGAACTCTGAACACCAGAACAGCCCCTGTGAAACTTTTGCTCCAGTGTTTCTCTTCATCTAGTAACTATTATTGTCGAGGACTTTTAATGCTACACTAAAGCTGCATTGCACTTTTAGTCCCAGGAGCTACTTTTTAAGAGACTAAAAGGTTCCTCCAGCCCATTGTTGTCTGTGTTTCCATCTATGTCTAAAGACCTGTAGAGTAAAGCTGCACGATTTCTTTCACATTTAAATAAACTTACATTCCAGCTAATGAACAAATTTTGCATCAAACTAAGACTTAAAATGAGGTTCTTAACCTGAATTTGGTGCATGTTATAGAGGCAACATGCAATGCAAAGTGGATTGGTATTTTCAGCGTGTCTATGGGAGTTGTTAGTATAGGGTGTCATGCTGTACACCTGTTATGGATGTCTGACTTGATGCTGGACAAGGACGGGGAGGAGCGACGTTCTTGCTCTTGGCCTTCATACACTCATCATGCTGCACTTTGTGCTGTTTTTTCAGCTGCTTGAACAAGTTAGTTGTGTTGCTTTGCGGCGCAGACACAGGTTTGATGCACTCTTTGCATATTAGTTTTTCTTGCTTAAATCCGAAATGCCACCAAACAGCTCATGACGAGCCGTTTGGGGGGCACCGGTGTATCTGTTTAACGAGTGACTTGCTCTCTTCCTGTTTTCGTGTAACAACAAGCAGCATTCAAAATGTGACTGAGCATTTGTAGCTTTCATGACACTTCTACACTTCAAAGAAGTAACAGATAAGCAGGCTATATTTTGAACTCTTAATGAAAAACAACTAAGAGGCATTTATGAGAACAGCTATGTATTCTCTTCCCGGTTTCATTTCCCGGAGCCGTATTGGTCAACAGAGCTGTCAATCATCCTTTTTACAGCATCAAATAACTAATTAAAAATAAACTTGCCCAAAAAATAAACACTTGGACATAAATCAGCATGATAAGAACTAACTTTAATGACCGAAACCATGTTTGAGAAAAATGTATTTGACGTGTATTTTGATTTTATAGTTTGACTCATGTCCCATCTGTTAACATGGAGGAGGCGGGCTTTATGACCTACACTGCAGCCAGTCAGCAGGGGGCGCTTGAAATGTTTTGGCTTCAATTTTCGGGAGCTGTCATGTCGTCCGTCTTTTTATACAGTCTATGGGTCATAGCGATGAAGATATGGAATTATCACTTGATGCTTCAGCTCCCCTCAGCTCTATGGAGCACATATTTTGGCCCTTAGTTTCACTGTTTTGGTTCAGTTAACAAGACATGCTAACTACAGAGCAATAAATAGCAGCCTTGTAAATGACTACTTGGTGAACATCTGAAGCATTTAGCTGCAAAAGAGCCAAATAGTCCTCCAAGAAGTTAGTGAGAGTTTTCACAGCAAGGCGAGTAAATACTGGACAAATATTCATTGGATGGAAAGAGAACATGGCTTCTGCTTCACGAGCTACTTTTTTCTTTATGCCATCTGAACTACTGGTTGTCTTTATAGCTTTTTTGTGCAGGTTTAAAGTAATAAAAAAGTTTTACACTATAAGTAAATTATTAAATAAATATAGTTTGCAGACCTCTTGTTCAGACTACATTCACTGTATGAAAGCTTTTGCATCGTGTCTTTGTTATTTGTCTGCATTGTTTAAAATGTCACTCAAAAGCTTTTCTTTGCATATGTGAAGCTCTTTGAAATGCTTCTGTGTTTGAAACGCGCTGTATAAATAAAGCTGTCTGCTTTTCTAAAAACTATGTGGTACTTTAAACTTCTCGTGGAGCACAGGAACAGGGTTTATATTAAGATTAAAAGTATGTTCAGTATAAATTGAAGTAGTTAGCATTAGCATGAAGATTCATTATCAGTAAGAAGCCACAAAAAGGTGCGTCAGCCACAGGAAATATAAAACATTACTGAGCACACCAACAGAAAAGTGAAAGAAAGATCTCATTGGTCTATACTTTTAAACACTACGCATAAAATAATTATATTTTATAAGTAGCACTTATTGAAAATGTGATTAATCTAATGAAAAACATCTTTTTCATCCTTCGCTAATCAGAGCAAGTACTTCCTCTGATTACTAAAGGGTCTCACAGGGTTGATTACATTTAAAAAATGACCTTATTGTCTTCTTTTTAATAATCATTCAAGGACTGTCACTCTCTTATTTATATTCCCCAGTGTTAGACTGTAGTATAGTCTGCCTTTGTCAACAGCACATTCAACAAGTTAATCAGCCAAAACCTGGAGGCTCCAGCTCTGAACGCATCAGTACCTGCTCGTCTTTGATTGCATTTTACCTTTTTATTCTCCAAACAATCCTCCTGTCTCAGCAAAGAGCAGGAGGAATTGTTCCCTCGTTCTATAAAAACCCTTTTTTAATCATGAAATCATCCTTACTGTCTCCTGTTGAAGTGTCCTGCGAGTCCAAGATGCCGGATTCCTGGAGCGACCGGATGCAGGAGTCCACCAGCTCCAGGCCTGTCGTCAGCTCCTCCTCTATGTCCTTCTGTCCATCTACACGTGCACAGACAAAACGGGTACAAAAACATGAGTTGAATGAAAGACACAGACTCCTGTGCAGAATACTGATTCATTCGAGGGTCAAACTAAGCCCCATTGTTGAGTGCACACAGGAACTGCTAAGAACCAGAGCAGCATTCTTGGTTTGGACTCAACAAAATTAATTTAGGGTGAAATGAGGCTAAGCTAACAATGTTTATGTCCACAATAGAAGTCTAAAAGTATAAAAGACTATGATATAAAAGGAGTTACAACCAAGTGTTCATGTAATCCAAAGAATTTCAAGTTGTTGAGGTGTTGAGAGAAAACTGAAACTTGTATCCTGCTTTCTTTAACACTCATGTATCACTCGCTTTAAATTTTTGACCTGAAAAATGTAAATAGCGAACAGTTAATCCCACCGTCTGTCACCTACCCCCTGCTAGCAGTTTCAGGCACTAAAATAACTGTATAGAAATAATCAATCTTGTCACTGATGGTCTGGTTTGCTTTTGTAGCTCATATAGAGCAATCAGAATTCATTTCTGAAACAGTCTGTTTCATAACCAGTGAAAAACTCCTCACAGGAGCTTTAAAATGCACAGTCTGTAATATCTGATGATAGTCTTCTCTTTTTTAAAGATATGTAGTTTTATGACATCATGAAGTAGCTTTCATTGTCAAACCACCATTGCTGTTTTTGGGGTTATTTTCATTGGTTGACATGCAGGAAAGTGCCCGGGTTGGAATTCTACTGGGGTTGCTTAGATAAGCACTCTTGGGTCAGGGAGCACAAGATACCAGGTAGGGTTATCATGATGCCAGAATTTAAATTTTTAATATGATACTAAAAAAAAAAAGATACTCAATACTTATTTTGATAGCACGGCAACAAAATTAAAGCACTCTCTTTACTTCCTGTCTACATCCCTCGACCACAGCTTCTCTCTGTTTTTCTCGCGGCTGCTTTGGCTTGAAAGGCAGACCGTATCTATTGTTTCTTTAAAGCCTTTCGGTATTATTGGACGTAAAAATAACTTTTTAAAACGAAAACGAAAATTATCCTAGTATCGGACCATTTTGAAAACCCTACTTTAATAATAATTTCATTGTATAGCACCTTTCAAAACAGTTACAAAGTGCAAGCACAGTTACAAAGTGCTCATTAAGGCTCTGATTATTTAACTTAGAATACTGACACAGAAAAGGGCCTTGGAGACAGTTTCTACCTTGTCCTGGTTGGTAATCCAGCCATCACCATGGTGACACCTATGCTTTCCTTTGCCTACTTTTCCTCATCCTTCCACATCTCACCCATCCAAAACAAGTAGACTTTTAAGTTAAAGGGTAAAACCCTGGTCAAGGTTAAAAACCTAGCTGCTAATCCAGCAACAGATCTCTTGGGATTGAGGCCTGTGGGCCGCCGTCTTGCACTCGGACTCGCGGCCGTTTGTCTGTCAGAGCGCGGCTGATAACACGGCCAGTGTCTCCAAGTCAGAGAGGCCTGCCAAGAGGGATAAAACCTTACAAATGAGTCTTAGGAGCAACATTAATCTCTTATCGAGATGGAGAGAGAGGGATGGTAATAGTGGAGGCCTTAGTGAGAGGATTTAGGAGGCTGATTTTTATTGACTTGGACTGACACAATTGCAGACTGATGATGTTGATGCTTTAGGTGAGACATTCCCTGTGCGGTCTGAAGCGTTTCTCTGCATTTACTCTCACTTACACAACACAAATCTCATCTTTAAACCTGCTTGATGCAGAAGTTATGTTTTTTTAATGATTTGTCAGTGATGACGAGATCAACCAGTCTTATTGGAGCGAGGAAGGGCGGTCGTTTTTCCGAGCAGGAGTTTAACAGACGGATCACGACCACAGCCCGACACTGAAAGCCTTCACAATGAACCGCTTCGACCGCAAACCTTCAGTCACCTCTTTGCTGGCGGAGGTCGCCAACCCTGCACTCAGATAATCAATCTAACCTCAACGCCGCATACAGCTCGACATGACTGACACGAAGAGGGAGAGAGAGATGCATGGGAGGAGTTTCTCCAACTAAAGTGCTGTCAGAGAAGTTGTCAAGCCCAGAGGGGGGTCTTCATTTGACTTTCAAATCATGGAAAGGCTGCACACTCATTGATTGTTGTTTCCTCCTTTATGGAAAACACTTCCCACTTAAATTAAACGCTGAGAATTATTTGTAAATGTTGTTTGACCTTTACTCGGCTGTCAGAGGGGGTGAGGCAGGGTGAGGCGGGGTGAGGGAGGGTGAGAGACGCTACTTTTTTTTGTTAAAACTTGCCTTTTTTTTTTTTTTACAATCCAGGGAGTGACTTTGATTAAGCATTTTAACTGCAGCTACAATTGTTCTTGTACGGGATTGCATCAATACATTGTTGGTGCATGATGGGGGATTGTTACAATGGCTACCATTGTAAGAAGCAGAGTTAGCACTGTGCAGCGCTGGAAGGCAAACAATAGAGGAGCAGACAAAATGCACTGAGAGCATTTAAGAAGAAATATTACCTTGGTTGTTCCAGCGAAATTTCTCATCTGCTGAACTGAAAGAGACAAATGAGAGAAAACAAACAAGGTTAGAAACATGATATATTTTACATTAGCTTTGTGCTTGTTTGTTGGTGCATTTCTAAAAGCCTCACATGCCACAAACCTCTAAATCAACTTTAATATATTGTATAACACCGGTCTGAAGACTTTTATATCAGTTGCTGAAAGGCTCGTTGTAAAGCAAAACATGAGGCAGAATTTTGAAGTTTCTTTTGGACAAACAAAGATTTTAGTTTTCCTTTCACAGAAAAGATTTGAGGGCGCATAAAGGGCTCGGAGAGTTAAATGTTTTTGACTTTCAGAGCGAGGGCACAAGGCTGGAAATAGACTTATACAATTAAAGTGTCAAAACAATACTGGAAGCAGAAAGACAAACATCCGCTCGGACACATGCTCTGATGTGCTGCTGTGAAGAGGCCACAGAAAACACACTTAGTCATAATTGCGTGTATTGAAACAGCAAATGAGAAACACGTGGTTCCTTTGTTACTGAGACAAGACGGGTACAATGTGCGATGCGGGAGAAACAGAAACATGTAGCGTTCAATTGGGATGGCAGTCAGGGCATTTCACCCAGCAGACTACAAAGCATAAAAAAACACACCATGTTGGCTTTCCTTTACTGAGCCAAGTGATCTTTGTGACACAACCTGACAACCGAATTGCTATCAACAGTGTGTTAGAGTATAAGAGAACAGACCTTAAAACTGCAGTGAAAGACTACCTCAAAACCCATGCTAAAGGGTTGCTTGAAAGAGATGCTAAATGGACACATTAAAGCACAACCCAGGGAGGAGATTTTACTTTAGTACATTAGTTACACACAAAAAATGAGCAGAACTTTTAATAATCGTCCTAAAAGTTTTATGAGGATACATTGACTAATTCAGCATTCGATATAATTCATGACTGGAATAACAAACAGCTGATTGCCAACATTTTTGGACATCGCAACACATTCACAACTGATGGTAACCAAATCTAAAGCTGCAAAACCCCTCCTGCAAACTTTGCAGTTTAATTAAATGTATCTTCTAATTATTTTAACTAGGGATGCACGATATTTTACTCATGAACTCATTTAGCCGATTACCGATACCGATATTTTTTCCCCGCACACCTAATTGCAGAGATCTTCAACTCTTTTCTGTATTGGAATTAGCGTACAGTATAATGGTGATACTCTTATCACATATGTTACAACGGACGTGGTGACGGGTCTTGAGATGGTTAATCAAGTTTGTAGTGTTGAAAGACTTTGCCTTGGCTCCTCCTCGCATCACCGAAGCTGAGCAGTCATTGCAAATAGCAGTTTTGCCATCTATTTCGGACACTTTGAAAACTTCCACACCACGGATATTTTGGCTTCTAACTCTCTCATGCTGCAGGTAGACACATGTGACGTCATCACACTGCGCCGTGCAGGTCTTCTTCGCGCCGGGGACATTGCGCCGAGGTCGGGCATTTAATCAAGTATGCAGCAGCCCATTATTTTATCGGTTAATTATATCGGCGGATATCGGCGTTTTGGCCGATATCCGATAACGTGCCGATAATATCGTGCATCCCTAATTATAACTTGTTCAACTTTCTACAACTCAATCTCAAATTTTAAGAACCTTTTTGTGAATGTGGCACTTATTTAAATCAACATCCACCTTCAAATGATTTTTGAAAATGTTAAATTTAACCACATTTCCCAACATGATTCCCAGGCCCTATATAAGCACGTTATGTGTTTCCATATGAGTGGAACGAATATCCTTATTAACTTACTTTACCAAAAGTACGCCGGTGTCTAATGCACTGACACGATGTTGTCTTCCTGAAGAGTAACTTTTGGGATTAAAACACTTGTGAACAACAGTAACAGATTTTTTAGGTTCGACTCCTGTACTGTTCATGTGTCTGATTCTCTTCCTGAGCTGTTGTCATGTGCTGCAGGTCTCCTCTTGTGCTCTACGATGCTGAGGTGAGAGATAATGGTGAGCAAAGAACCACAGCTAAGGTAAGCACGTTTTTAAACTCTCTCACCATCTGTAAGGGATGCTTCACGATGCAGATGCTGTTGCAGGTGTCACAAGATACAAATCCAGAACTGTTAACATCCTTTATTGTATTTATTAAAGAGAAGGAGAAGTCATTGGCTTTGTTCCAGTGCAACCATGAGCTGTTACAGTCAGTCAGGGTGTTTCCTCCAGTTTCTCTGACATGTGATCGATACTGTTTACTATCTTTGATCATTCTCCTGCTGCAGGCATCACCCCTCGCTCTGTTGATACAACAGGAGCTGTCATTTGTCTTTCAAGTCATTTGTCAGGCGACTGCATAGCTGTAAAAGCTGAATGATTGGGTTTCTAAAAAAGCTCAGTCAGTTGCTTTGTCAGGCCTCAGACTCTTTATTCTTCTTTTCTCATCATTTAATCTTGACTTTTATGTTCACTATGAGTTCATGTCTGATGTTACGCAGCCTAAAGCTGCGCTCTTAAAGTTGACAGCATGAATCATCAGTCTAGAAAAGACCCCAAGTTGACTCATATTTTGTTAGTTAAATCCATGCATTATTGTTTTTCACCTGCGTCAGTGTAAAAAAGCTACAACCTGGCAGACTGGAAACAAACTGAGTCTTAAAGTGATCCACAGGTGGTCACAGTTCATCAACAGGATTATCCTCAGAGCTCTGCTCCTCTCCCTGACAGACAAGTGGTGATAAAAACAGATGAAACTGAGGAATAAAGTAGTTTCATGTTAAAAAGCTGCGTTTCTCTGATGCTCTTTAACTGAATGGAGGTCAGGAGGGGTTGAGAGCTGAGCTGCTGCCAACTTTTTCATTTATTTACGAGCTGACTAGCTGACCAAAATCATGCATCTAGTTAAATGATGGAGTTCAAAACAACTATGGCACGCCTTAAAACCCTGGAGTGTGTCTAACTAAAAAATAAAAGGAACTGATAGTCAAAGGTCAATGACGAATAAATCTGATTAGACTGACAAAATCCTGAGTCAGTACACCTCAATGACATAGATGCATGACATGTCCCCATCTGCTCTCATTGTACCAAATTTAAGCCAAAATAGCCCCTGTGGTGGACGCTGCCATCTTGCAATAGTGACATCATTCGGAGCCAGAGTTGTAAAGCAGAGATCAGCAGGGGTCCGTTTCACAAAGCAGGTTTATTGAAAACTCTGAGTCTGTTAACCCTGAAATGAGGGAAACTCTGAGTTTTCCGTTTCACAAAGGGAGGTAACTCAAACCAGAGAAAGAGGGGTAACTCTAGCCTGTTTCACAGAGAGAGGTAACTTAAGCTCTCGGTCAGTTACTGTAGTAACAGACTCTATGAACCAAACCTGGTCGTGAGCAGGTTTTCTTCAGGACACTCAGAGTTTCTCTCTGTCTCCTCCCTCTAGAATATAAAACCCTCATTCGACTTCCTCATTCATTCAGCCCGTCTCACGCGTGTGTTTGAGCGGTTACCGAATTAAAAGAAGAAACGTTGCGTCTCTGTGCTGCTCTGACCGCTTTGCAAAAGTCTTTTATAATTATGATAAAAAAAAATCAAAAGACAAATCTGTGTCAAAGTCATCATTTGTAGATTTTCCACCACCACTGCCGAGAGCACTCAAATAAGACGCCGTTAGTTATTGGATTTTTTTATTTTTTAAACTAACACATTCAGTTTAATCAACATGAATTATAATGTATGTGAAGTCAGCATCATGTTAGGGATAAAGCTGATGCACATTAAAACAGCCACTGAATGATATTTAATCTGTTTAATATTGAAAATATGATTGAAGTGCTTCCATTTACGTTTTTCTCCCGCTGCATTGCTCCTAAATTAATATAAATTTTAGCTTCCGGTCGTGATTAAGTATTAAATAAATAGACCAGTTCAAACTTGCAAATTTACTCGAGCAGCAGTTTCTTCCCACGCCGCTTCTCTCTCTTTTGCAGCTGCAGCCCTGTTACTTTATTTTTCTAAAAACATGCTCGTATTCGCTGAACGTCCGCGTGAGGATTTCGAGCTCCGCTGGTGTGACGTAGGAGGACATCTTTTTGTGTACCGTTGCCATGGTGAATCGTGGTGTCGGGGCTCCATTAATGCTGGCTTTTTACAGTCAGCGTGCACGCACTTAACTCTGGGTGAACCTACAGAGTTGATTGAACTAACTCTGATCAGCTGCTCTGGAACCGAAAACTCAGAGTTTCCTATCTCAGAGTAGATCAACTCAGAGTCCAGGGTTAGACTCAGAGTTTGTTGAACCTTCTTTGTGAAACGGACCCCAGGTGGAGCTGCAGTAGCCACTTCCACTAACCAAAACACACACTTAACTTTCCAGAAGAGACCCCGCACGTCAGTATTTAAGAGCAGAACAGCTTCTTGAGTTGGTCTGAAGCAGACGTTCACAGGTATGTAAACTTCAATGACTGTAGTGATTGTTTTAGTTACGTCTCCTCTCACCGTTCCTCCTCTACTCTGCTAATCAGGAACAGATCAGCTGCAAGAGCTGGATTTGTCAATCGAGCAGTCAATCATCCTTTTTACAGCATTAAATAATTAATTAAAAGTAAACTTGTCTGAAAAATGAACACTTGGACATAAATCAGCATGATAAGAACTAACTATAATGACAGAAACCATGTTTGAGAAAAATGTATTTAACGTGTATTTTGATTTTATAGTTTGACTCATGTCCCATCTGTTAACACGGAGGAGGCGGGCTTTATGACCTATACTGCAGCCAGTCAGCAGGGGGCAATAGAGAGGTTTTGGCTTCACTTTTAGGGAGCTGTCATGTTGTCCATCTTTTTATACAGCCTATGGCACTGCTCTATTAAGACTGGTAAGCTGTAAACTTTAAATAAAACCAGCTGCTAGATTATTTTTCTTGCTTTTTATACCTTTGTTTTAGAGAGAGGACAGTGGATAGTGGCGGAAATGGGGGAAGCGAGAGTGGGATGACAAAGAACTAAGAACCAATCTCCTATAAGGATCTATAAGGAGCCATTTGGGGTTCAGTGTCTTGCCCAAGAACACCTCGACATGCGACTGTAGCAGTCAGGGATCGAACCTTCCGATTGAGAGACGACCGACTCTACCACTGAGCCACAGCCGAATGAATAATGCAGATCATTTCAAACATTAGCCACCCTGCTGAAACCCAAGTTATGTAATCATATACGTTGACTGCAGGCATGATACAGTACAGATAATTAACAGCCAAGAAGTGCAGCAGATCAGCGCAGTGTGACATTTATAGCCCGACGCACTTCCTGTGCAGAGATGAATCCATGTTTGAAGCCTGTTTGAGGCCCTGATTTGAGGATATCATCTTCATTGTTTTTCAAATACTGACCAATGATTATCAGGTGGTAATATTCTCTTAATCAATAATGCTGCATGTTTCAAAATCCCTTAAAAAAACCCTCTGTTACCCAGAGCCTGCATAGATAAACCTAGCGATAAATGCTATTCACTCCCTGCGGACACAGAACAGATGCTATTAAATCATCCCATTGATTACCCCCATTCTGTGTGTGTATGTGTGTGTGTGTGTGTGTGTGTGTGTGTGACGGATTGCAAGGGGGAGCCAAGCGGTACATGTTAATGGGACCCTCTGTCAGCGAGGCAGACTCCTCATTCATCAGGCGTTATTATAACAAACAAACCACCTCCAAACGTGCACACACACACGCAAACAAAAGATGTACACACAGATGCATCACACCCAGCGAGGTAGCAGAGAGAGAGACTGAACTGTGCCTTGAGGATGGAGTGTGTTTATATGAGACATACACCATGGACGGGGCAGGATGATGGGGATTATTATCTGGGTCCAGACAGTGCTGATGACGGAGTCTGACTCACTGTTTTCTTAAAGGGCAGCGCGCACTGGTGCTCGCATCCTCTTCCTGCGTTAGTGGGAGTCTGTTGCCTCAGTACTCTTAAAAAAATGCCCAAAAGGAGGTGATTGTGTGTTATTTACCGAGACCAGGGGGTGTGATGTTGGTAAAACTAAATGCAAGCTGAGTGCTTGAGTAGAAACGAAACAGTGAGGAGAGAGGCCAAGTGGTGTTATCAAGAAGTGGTTACATCAACGGGGGCTGGAGCTGGAATATAAAAGAGTCCAGAGGGTTTTTAGATTTCTGTCTGCGCTCGGGGAAACATAGGAATGTGTTCGTATTATTGGGGAGATCAAAACAGAGCAGAACAGACAAGAGAAGACTGGAGAAAAGAAGCATTAGATCAGGATAGAACAGGCGAAACCCGGCTATAGCAGAACAATCCTCAAGCTAACACAGCTGCATCAGATCATAACATTAAGCCTTGTTATGATGACTTCTCTTTTCTCTGCACATTCGGCTCTTTAAAGTAACAATCTTGAAGATTTATATTCAAATTAATGTCTGAGTCACTATCTAGCTATCTAACCTTTGCATTTGCAGTATCACAGACTGGAAAGAATCACAAGCGGCGCCCAGTTAGTGACACGTTTTCCATCAGCCAGCAGTGGTTGGTCTGCCAGAGAGGGTAGGCGGAGCTAAGCGGCTGCTTTTCCGCTCTCTGCAAGTGTTGCGAGTAAACAGTAATCTACTATGGCTGAACAAACAAAGAAAAGATGGATGACTACAGATACAACTTCAAAAATAAGTGAAAATACAAAGAAAAAGAAACAAATTCGATGCTCAGATGAAGCAAACAGTCTGAAAAGGAAAGCGACCGTCAGCGAGGAAAATCAAGAGTTACAACCGGAGCCAACCGATGACGTCACACATGCAGCACTGTCTGGATATCTGGGAAGTGTGCTCCTGCAATTACCGTTTATCGCCATAGGTGCCGCCAAAGACAACGAAACTGAGCTCTTCGAGATTACAACTTTAAACTAACCCTTCTGCTTCATCCTGTTGGTGCAAAAGCAATGAGGTGAAAGTTACACATAAACCATTCTGATGTTAAAATAATTATTTAAGTCATTTATAAAGTAAGAAGACCAACAGTGTGCAGCCAAGATACTTTGTGAAGCTTTACTTTGGTGCTAACATTAGCGTACTAACATGGCAAACGATATTAACATGAATGTTACACAGGGAATTACACGTACACCAACTTAGTTTGAATGTGTTACCATGCTAACATATGCAAAAAGGCATTAACGACTACACTAAGCTCAGGCTGATGAGACGTATTTGATAATAATTGAACAAATAAAAAAGTTCACCTGATGATGGCGCTGGAGAAAGAGTCAGAGAATCACCACAAGTTAACCAAAACAAGAATGTGTGTACCAATAATCAATTTTCCTGTGATAACGAGTTAACTTCGGGTTGTTTTCTCGAGATCTTGACTTATTTTTCTGGTTACCTCATGATAACAAAGCTGGTTTTGTTGGATAACGGGATAATTTTCTGGCCATCTAGAAAGCAGAACAACAGGCTGGTAACTGTGATGTCACAGACCAGGACATGCCATGCTGCCATCGCCCACACTAATGAGGTAAGTTAAGCCTGGCTCTATGATTGTTTTGTGCTTTTGCAGCTCTGGGGGTACGAGTTGTGATCATCCGATGTTACAGTGGTGCAGCGATAACCAGTAATTGCTCGTTATCATTTCAAGACGTCACTTGAGGTCCTCCAAAATAGTGATGCTTTTTATAAATTTTGTGGCTCCAAGATAAGCCCACCAACCTCAAAAAGTAATGGTCGACTCTCTCAGCTGTAGCCTTCCTCTTTCCTTTCTATTCACTCCTCTCCACCCACACAAGCAGCCCTCCTCCTCCTCCTCCTCCTCCTCCTCTTCGTGGCCACCAGGTACGTCTAATCAGGCCTCAGTATCTGAAACAGCTCATTGACCTCGTGGCCCAGGAAACAGAGAGCTGGTGTTTTTCTCCCATCGAGCCCCTACGACACGCCAACAGGATGTGACAGTATAATTAGTGGACCGAGAGAGAACTAATTGACAGCATGATCAACTCGCCTGCTGCAGGTCACGCCACGGCACGGCACTTCATCACCGCTAATGATATAACGCTGTGTGCATGTGCGTGCAGGTGGAAGTGTGGCTCTGTTTGTGTGTTTACGAGACACCGCGTCGATGTCGTGCGCACAGGGATCAACACTGGTTTTTGTGTTTCAAGCTCAGACGTGTGTGTAAGGTCTTTAGCTGAGGAACAATACATTCATTAAACGACATAATACACGTATATCAGAGCTTTCTGATAGTGTTTTAAACTCATCTTCAGATGCTTTTGGAAGACACAAAATCCAAACATGTTACATAAGCCCCCCCATCCCAAGTAAAGGACACTGAAAGGCTAAGCAACAATATGTCTCTGAATGCCTCCAGCTACCTCTAAAAGATAGAAAGGCTGGCTTACCAAATCGGGATGATAACATAAAAGCTTCCTCATCTCATGTGTGACAGAAGCTGCTTCCTCATTTCCATCCTCTCTGGTTAAAAACTGATCAACAGGAAGTGATGAAAATGTATCTCCCAGTTACTTTAATCCTTAAAATAAAAAGTTGATGTAGTCTTTGCTTTTGTCCAATCGGGCGTAATGAACGGACGACTTTGGGCTGTAAGCTTTTTGATCAACGCTAACAAAAGAAGGATCCCATTGAACTCAGTTCAATACGGAAAAACATGACCAAAAATGTGTAATATATTGTCAATTAATCAATCAACCATCCATCCATCTATTATCTATATCCTGTTCAGGGTTGTGGGGGGCTGGAGCCTATCCCAGCAGGGTACACCCTGGACTGAAACGAAAGGCAATCACAGGGCTGACACACACAACGCGCTCACACTCAACTGAACTAGAACTGCCCGTTAGTTGTAGAGTCGGTCGTCTCTCAATCGGAAGGTTGGTGGTTTGATCCCAGTCACATGGCGAGGTGTCCTTGGGCAAGACACTAAACTCCAAACTGCTCCCAAAGGCATCAGGAATGAATGGGCGTAGATCTGATTGGAGATTGGCACTTAGGCCTTTGCCATCAGTATGTGAATGTGAATGTAGTGTAAAAGTTGAGTTGTCAGAAGACTAGAAAAAGCGATATATAAGTACAGTCCATTTACCAAATACATCCATTATGGTAACTGGTGTCTAAAAAAAGACGTGATGCTTATTAACTTGAAATATGCTTCATTAAACCATCTGACACTTTGCCTCTCCGTGGCCTTTTTAGGACTCTAATACAAACCTTTACAATAGACAGGAATAAACATGTCAAGATAGAGGGACAATTTGAGCTATAATTCAATATAAGTAAATAGACAGACAGGTAAAAGCCCTTTATTACAATACTTGAGCCGAGTTATGACAATTTCAGTTAAAAGCACCTCTAAGTGAAGCTGCTATTTTCAGTCAGATAAAAGAGCAGATGGGAGGCATAATGCTCTGTAATTTCAAGTAATGATCAACTCCCATTGTACGCTCTGATCTGACACTTTCAGCTGCTTTAAAGAGCTCATTTGGGCCATTTGGTGCTATTCCCAGAGGAACACAGGTAATGTCACAGATCAAATCAGCGCTCCCGGACCACCTCGTCTACCCGGCTGCATTAGGGCACGGGAAATGTAGAAAGAAGGGAAAAGTTAGAGAGAGGTAGGGAGATGAGGGAATACGATACACGAGCAGAGAGAGGGAGAACAATAGAGAGATACATAAAGAGGTTGAAGATGAAAGTGTGAAAATAATACGAAGAGAGAGAAGAGTATGAGAGGGAGAGAAAGGTCCAATGAGAGGGGCTTAAGAGAGCGGATGCCAGAGATAGCACCCAATAAACACATTCTGAACTCAGTCCATGTAATCCATCTATTTCCATGCCCTGCATATTATCTGCTATCTGTGCTGACCACAATGGCTTCCCTCTTTAGGACTGGACTCAAAGATAATAGAGCCACCCAGAAAGGGACTAACAAAGAATGGAAAGAAAAGACTCAAACCATCAAACGCTAAATCAAATTCAAAAGCTAAAGCCAGAGTAATTTACTCCATCTGAGAAATATAATATATTACAAAACAAACCCAAACAAAGTGGATGACTTTTGCCCAACAAGATATTATCTGATGCAAACATTTGATTTAGACATTAATCACGGGTTGTCAGCTGCGATATCCACAGTAACCTTTCTCTGCTTCATTCACACCTCACGCTACCTGATACTCTTCATCACAACTGACGCTGCACTTTTGAAAAGTCATCAAAATAAAGTCTAACTTGGCATTAAAATGTGTCACCTCTTAGTTTTTTCCTTTATAATTTAGAAAAAAGCATTCTTACTTTTTTCCCTAAAGCTTAATCAATATTCAGTCTTTGACCATCAATTGCTGACGCTCGACTTTGCTTCAAACATAATCATGAATTTCAACACTGACGGCTTTCACGCAGACGACAGATTGGCACTCAAATCAATTCTTAACACCAAATAAAGTGGGATTCAGGCTACTGTGAATCCAGGGTGACAAATAAAATTGAAAGCTTGAACAAATGTTGTTGGTAGAGAATCATAACAGATGCATATTTGACCTGAATCTGCAACTCTGTGATGTTTCAGGACGTTTCGTTTGTGTGCCAGTGAGATTAACAATTGGGTTGATCTGTTAAAATTAGTTTTTAAATGTTTTCTTTTGATGTTGTTTAAGCTTTGGCTTATGCAAGGGGTTCTGTAGAGGACATTTCTTTATTCTTAAAGGGATAATTTGGATTTTTGGCTCACTCACCAAGTCCGCTTGTCAGAGTTCTGGCCGGTTCTGAATGTAGAATAAGCAGTTCTGGCGAGATGTCAGGGTCATGAAAACAAAAAGTTTTACCCTACAAAAACAACACGAAGGCAATTATGATCCATTTTCAACACAAAATCATCCTCCTTGGATTTCATATACTGCGCCGTTTTTTGGCACTATTTTCTCTCTTGACAAATCCAGTATCACTACGTCTAAGTATATGAAATCCTAGGATGATGATTTTGTGTTGATCACCATTGCCTGTGTGTTGTTTTTGTAGGGTAAAAATTTTGGTATCTGATATCTCACCAGAACTACTTATTCTACGTTCAGAACCGGCTAGAACTCTGACCACGGGACTCAGTGAGTGAGCTAATAGCTTTGCATCCGCTACAGTACTAGCAAGTAGTTAATACAACTTCGTGTCCACAAATCCGAACTATCCCTTTAACGTTGCAATAATGAGATTTTGTAGACATCATTGGAGGCAGTCGGCCTAGTCCACAACAAGCGTATAACTGTGTCTTGAGCTGATATGGCTAACTTGTTAGCAAACAACTGCTCGTTCAAAAACCAAGCAGTCACAGTTCACATTTGAGCTTGTGTTTCTGTACACATGACAAAAATGTCTCTGTTGTTAGTTCTGAAACATAACTATGCCCACTAGCTAGCTAATTGCTAGCTGCTAACAGTTGCTGCTGTTTAGCGCTAGGCAGGTACAGTTTGTCAGAGCTTATTTTCGGGCGAAACACCTTCCAGCTGCTTCTGTAAGTGATATTGACAGACTGAACAGACTATTATTATCTATGAGTTGTAAAACAAAACTTTAGCCTGCAGGCTATAAAGCTTAGCATAGCGCGTGGAGAGATTGTAGGTGTTACAAAGAGTACAGTCTAGACCTGCTCCATATGTAAATGTCATAAGATAATTATTGTTGTGATTCGGCACTATACAGAAATAACATTTTATTGATCAATGATTCCCCTTCACAGAATTCCCCTAATATATATTACTGTCTGTACTAGGCTACCCAACCTTGTGCTACCCATTACCCCCAGGATCAGTGCTCCGTTCACTAATTTCTGCATAACGGTGATGTGTTACATTTGCAATAAACTCGATAAGGCAGAAATCTGTTGTGTAAGTCTGTTGCTGTGGTTATATTCACCATATTTAGTTTCTAGTAGTCTTTGACCTTTACTCTGGAATGACCTGGTGTTATACCTACTCAGTGAAAGTCTACATCCCCAGCTCTGTGAAATAGCAAGAAGCCAGTTTGCTACAGTGAACAATGTATAAATTTCACTTTTTTCCCTTCTATGGGAACGATAGCAACGAGCCTGTCAGAAGCTCCAGGAAAACTGACACATAATGCAACACTAGACGAGCAGCATCTGAAGCTGAAATGACTTCAAAGAGACCCATAATTCACCGGCTGATCCCAGTGGGAGCAGCAGCTACACCGAACGGCTTGGCTGTAAGCCACATAAACAATAAGTCAGGCAGCTGATATAGCCAGCCTTAGGTGCTTTAAATAGCAGTAACCTCAGTCATACAAATGTCTGTATGAGATCTTTGGCCATTGATTCTGCTTTAGGTGTTTGTTGAGGCTCATTCATTCTCAATTAAGTTGAGCCAATAGGTTATTCAGTACAGTAACTTTTTATATCACCCCTCATTCTTTGTGAGTTTAATTCTTACGGCACTTTCAGGCATTGAGTGGTTGCTGCTGCCAACACAGACAAGAAGCAAAGGAAAACAAGGCAGGAAGTGGTATTACTGGAATCTGACCACTGAATCTATTCACCAGCATTCAAACTTTGCAATCAAACAATGGATATATGACCAAACCTGTTGAATGTACGTCCAATATCTACTCTTTTTTAGCTCCGTTTTTGGTCTCCACCAACTCCTGAGGGAAATATCTGTCTCTCTTTAGCTGCTAAATGCTCCAATCATGTCTCCTAGAGATAACATATGCAGAGAAATATCTAGAGTAGATGTCAGGCAAACAAGGACGGTCACATCAGAGTTCCTGCTCCACATTAGAGGTCTTCCCTGGTCCACTGGAACCCGAGGACCAGGGACCCGAACCGGGACCCGGATGGGTTTGGGTCCACGTTTTATTTGGGCAACCGGTTCCAGGCTCGTTCTATAACCCCGGGTTCTGACTCTGTTCAACATTATGTGTAATACCCGAGTGGATCTGGGATCACCCGGCCGTGATTAGAAATCGCTGGTCAAAGCTGGCCAAAAGGTGGCACCAATGACCCGGCCGAGCGAGTGCTCCAGCTGCTTTTGCTCAGGAGGTGAAGGGTCAGATCACAGGTCAGACTCGGACAACACGGATGATAGCAAACCAGAAATGCTAACGTTAGCAGCCGTGGCAAAGAGTAGTCATTATCATTGCTCAAATGGACAAATTTGAAGTTATATTTATTATGTTAGATGCAACAAAACGTCAATGCTACTTCTAAACGAGGCGCACATTTATCGTCCATCTGCGTGACAGTAAGTGGACTTTAAATCTGAAATAACTGAAATGAACTTTATTGGCAAGGAGGATGGATGATATGCACGGCCAGGAACAGGGGAGAAGGCTACGTCACAGGTATGACAAAAAGTTTTGTTGCCAACTGACTAACGGTAACTTGTTAAAAGCAATCAGCTGTGAAGTCGGTGCTGATCGGGTACATTTCACCCGGCCGGGGTCGGGTCCGACATTTCTCGGTTCTGCATGGATCCGGGTCCCAGCTTTCAAATAACAGACAGATCCCGTTTGGTTGCAGGTCGTACATTTCCGGGTCTCTTTGGGTTCAGGCATCCACACTCCAGTGGTGAAGTTTAGGCAATAAAAGCACTTTGGTAGAGGTTTTGAATGATCGTGACTTTGGTAAAATTTTAATAAAAGATCATGTGTCTTAAGTCAATGCTGACTTTTAAATATAACCACTTAGAAATAAAAAAGTGTTGTAGTCAACTCAAGTGGATAGTGTACTACAACATTCCTTTCACTGGCGAAGAACTAATTAAATACTGTTAGTAAACTATTTATAGAAAACGTAATCTGCTTAGCACTATGTTTACCTCTAATATACTGTATATGCTGTATATGAAGGTAATTTCTAGAAGAGAGGGCTGGATGTTCTTCACTATGACTGACCCCTTTCACATTGTCATATTGCTTTCACATTTTAATTTGATTGTTCATGTTATCATAGAAGCATTGATTATTGCCGCTTCAGGCCTGAACCCACTCTATTAGCTGTATGATGAAATAAGAGTAGGTGGATAATAGCAACCTGCAGCGTATGGTACACGGTGTTGACAGAGTGGATGTAGCTGGTTGCATCAGTGATGGAGTTGCAATGTTGCTTTTTAGAGAGAAAAATAACAGTAATACAAAAGCAGTAAGATACCAATGTGGCTGGATTAAACTGTCCTATAGGCAGCCTCTTAATGAGACCAGCTTTGGGACATAAATTAGTCCATATGGACCATGTGATAGTAAAGGTGGAGCTTGGACAGAAGCTTAATACTGTAAAGGACCTGTGAGAGTTAAAAATAATAGGAACCACTCCACATTTGAAAAGATCCTCACAGACTACAGACACACACGGCCATGATACAGAGGACGACAAGCCGATACTCCAGCATGAGTTTTCCGGCTGCACTGGTGACAGTCGGACTGTCCATCAGCCAGCCGGGGGAGCGAGCCCAGGCAGATCCCAGAACGGCTATTGTGGACCTTTAATTACAGTCTGAGCAGGAAGATGGAGGACCCCGGTGTGCTCTGGAACAACGTGCTTTATCTTGCCCGGTCACCTAAGTTTTATCTAATTACCCATTTTGTTGGAACAATAGCTAACTGTTGCTGCTTTGTCCAGGTGCTTTGTAACGCGGCTGCATCTCATTTCTCAAGAGAGGCGAGAATTCAAAGGGTGGAAAATGTCAACAGCCTCGGGAGACTGTTGAGCATTGATACTCTCGGAAGGGCCATTTTGCATGGCAGGGACGGCAGGACTATTACTAATGTCTCTCAGAAGCAACAGCAGATGTAGCATTGCATGGTTATAACAAAACCTCTTTGGTAGGTGGTTTGGGGAGAAGTTTACATTGGTTTTTTTTCACAATTATCACAAACTGTCCCCGGCTTTGACCAAGTTAAAGTTGCCTAAACTTTAAGAAAGTCTGGAATTTTCTCGTAACAATGAAAAGTGATATTTAGATTAACTTTTCCTTGCAAATATGCAATATATATATCCATCCCCGAGGTCCAATCAATATGTTCAATGACTCCATAAACCTTTAAATCCATGTAAATGGTAAATAGACTTATACAGCGCTTTTCTAGTCTAGTGAGTGAGGCTGCTGAAAGGGCCAATCTCCAATCAGCATCTAAAGCATCTAACTAATCACATTCACAGATTGATGGCTAAGCTTTGGGAGCAATTTTGGGATTTAATGTCTTTCCCGCACACACTGGGACATGTAGACCTCCAGAGCTGGGGATTTAAAACCAACCTTCCGACATCACTTTACCGCTGAGCCACAGCCGCCCCGTGTCTGTTCTAGCACGCTGTTTTGTTCTGTTACTGCCTTATTGGAGCATGTAGTCCATTCTTAGCACGTTCAGTGGTGTGGCACGTGCATGCATTTAGGTATTAATAACAACCTGTGATAGGAATATTGCTTCACAGGTCATAAAGCAACTAACCATCCGCTTCCATTAAAGCTGCTATAATCAATCATTGTGGCATAATTATGAGTTATTGCTTAAGTTTAACCCAGTTGTTGAAGCAATGAGAAAACAGACACGTGGACCGTTGTTGGACAGACCATTCGCATTTTAAAAGGCTCCAATCTCTGAACCCATCAGCCGTCATCTGATGAGGATTCAGCCTCTGGGGACGATGGATAGTATTTCAGGGCTGCCAGTGTTGCCAGCTAAAATCCAGATAACTGTTATTAGGAGCATGACTTCCTCTTCCGCTGTTTACAGTGTGACCAAAGCAAGAATAGACTCATAGGCCATGTCTACATGAAGATGGATGTTTTTCCCTCCTTCGTTTAAAAAAAAAAAAACCCCGTCCACAAAAGCACGCTTATAAAAAAAATCCTTGTCGAAACGAAAATGCAAAAACACAACAGAAGGGCTGTCATGAGAATGCCACACCAACAGGCGGCGATATAACCCGGTCATAGTGGACGAGTAACTGTACATATATGTGTGAACAGGTAAAAAGTCCGGTTTGCAAGGTTAGAAACATCACTGTTTTTGTCACGTCCGTCATTTTGCAAGGAATGTCTCCTCGTTTGTGACACCTCACAAAGGAGACGTCACGAGGCAAAAACACTGTTTACCCCGTCTATACGTTTCCGTGGAAACGGAGTTTCTAAAAGTCTTCACCCTGGCCGGAGTTTTACAAAAGATCTGTTTGAAGGCTACGTTTTTAAAGTTTATTTGATGGGGTTTTTGCATTTATTTGAAGATATCTGTTTATTGCCGTTAATGCAAAGCTGAATTGACGTCCAATTCGCTCTCCACAGACTGTTTTCCTTCATTCAACCAAAGCCCACTCAAATTGGTTTGGTCAATACAACTCGAACTACAAACAGAAACAAGAACATAAACAGATTCTGCTCAAGAGATTCAAAAGCCACTGGCGTAAAAAACTCACATCATATAATTTTGGACAAAAATTACAAACTTATTTCATCATTTTAGACTGGAGGCAGAAATGTGGAGATAAGACTTTTCATGGGTTTGTTTCAAGTGAAGATGCAGAGCAGAGAGAGGAGAACACATATCGGGTGAGATCTTTGTACTTGACATTCGTGTGTGTTGGTGACAGTGTCACCATGTCAGATTTCACGCACATGATGAGCCTGTCTGTTACAGCACAAACATCATTACTAAGGTAGAAGAGAAGAGGAAAAAGCCATTAAAAATTCTTTGTGCTGCTGCAAATGCAAATAAAGCGATGCTGTTTGCCAGCAGAGCTGCAGCAGATTGCAATCACCAAACTGAATGCCGAGCTCTGTGTCTGGCTGCGGACGATAATATGTTTTGGTGAAACTCTGCTGCTTTTTTAATAAAAAGCTCAGCGTGTGCGGCCAAACTGGAGCTAGGACAGTGAAGGTGAAGCGAGATAGCTCTCTCGTGTTGGTCTGATGTACAGGATTTTAGCCGAGGCGGAGTAGAGCTTCATTTTCCTTCCCTCTGCCACGTAGACAGATAGAAACACGAGACCCTTTGAAGCGAGTGATTAAAGCACAGCAGGACGAGGCCCGGCTCGCCCGTCCACATGCTCCAGACAAATGCTTACAGAGAGAGAGGCAGAGAGGGAAGCAGAAGTCTCCTGTGACCCACTAAATTGGTCAGATTGACTTCCTAGTCTGCCCGTGTGGGAGGCGGCCATTTTGACTTGAGGCCAGAAGTTAAATGCAAAGCGAGGGGGGAAGACATGTTGGTTCTCTGTGTGAGACCGGACTCTGTTTCCAGAACGGCCCAGAGACAGATCCTGTTCCTGGAGGTAGCTCGTCGCTCTGCTAGATGATCCAAAAGCTCTCCAGCACTGCCAATCAGTCGAGACGAGACGCGAGGAGAAATACTTCTTGACAGTCGTGATGTCAGAAGTGATTGGCTGTGACACGTCTCTCTCATGGTGCTTTCGAGCTTTCCTTCGAAGCAGAATTTAAAAAAACACACAAGTCTTTAGCGTGACTACAAAAGGGTGTAAGAGAGCAGCGCTGCAGGACTTCACAGAGTAGCACCATCAGTCATCTTTCTCAGCACAGCGTCGAACAAACAAAAGCTGATGGGTACTGACTTCAGTAGGCCAGCACTCTTCACATCTCCTCCCCCCTTTTCAGCTATCAAGGGCCGAAATATTGAGCCTGTCAAGAGCTATAAATAAGTGCAGCTGTCAATAGAGAAAACCTCCCATTGGGATTATTGCTCAGGGGGCATTTATTAAAAAGGCAGCGGTGCTTTTCTTCCTGCAGGAGTAGAGGTTTTGTTTCATGATGGACGGAAGAAACAAACCATTCATATAACACATATTGACATGCTCTCTCTTTTGTTGGGTTTAAAGCCACTGGAACCCAAATCCAAAATAGCCTTCATATTATGTAACTTATGGTCTTACATAAATAAAAGTAAGAATGTTAAAGTATTAAAAAAGATTCCCAATCCTTATTCAAAATACTGTTGTTTGAAGTGATAATCTGGATGATTTTCATGTAAATAAACGTCTGTTAAGTCTCTATCTATCGCCGAATGAGGTAACACAATGGTGATTGAGCCTATGGCCCACTGATGAAAGCCTGTGTATTTGCAGTATTATAGACTGGGTGTCTGTGGCGACTTTCACAGAAAAAAAATCACAAGTGGCGCCCAGTTAGTGACGCGTTTTCCATCAGCCAGCAGTGGTTGGTCTGCCAGAGAGGGTAGGCGGAGCTAAGCGGCTGCTTTTCCGCTCTCTGCAAGTGTTGCGAGTAAACAGTAATCTACTATGGCTGAACAAACAAAGAAAAGATCGATGACTACAGATACAACTTCAAAAATAAGTGAAAATCCAGAGAAAAAGAAACAAATTCGACGCTCAGATGAAGGCAAACAGTCATACATTCAACACGTCACACATGCAACACTGTCTGGATATCTGGGAAGTGTGCTCCCGCAATTACCATTTATCGCGGAGATCTTTGAAATTATAACTTTAACTTCCTGAAAGCCTTTCTGATATGGGGCTTTAAATTGTTGTGTTTAAGCTCGAAAATCTGATATGAAAATTCGGCATTTAATTCCAGGGAACAAAGACCCATTACAGGAAGTCACACAGCAGTTATTGAGCTCTTTACTCACCCTGTTAGCTTGGTCCACGAGTGATTATGTGTCAGTCTAAGTGTTGAGTGTTGCTTAAGGGAGTTTAGCTCTGTAACAATATAGCACTAGCTAACGCTTAATGCCATCCTTTAGCACTGCATTCCTGGCTTTTAAAACAAATAGGGGCCTCTCAGCTAACATTGAATGTGTATGCTAACAGTTAAGGATAACAAACCATTTTGTAACTCCACATTTATGTTGATTGCCATATGTGCAGTTGTTGTGTGACGAGACAGGTAGATGTCAATCAAAACTTGCCACACCTGCGCGGTCTTGGGAAATGGCCCACCGTAAAATTAGCTGTTTTTGAACTTGCAGACTAGCTTTTCTCATATTTTTTGATCGTTTGTTTTCACTCAGACTCGCTTAATAAGACTCTAAACCTTGATATGATATATTTACTATTTTAAGCAAACTTTCCAGAGGGTTTAAAGGCAGATGAGGGGACACCAACGGAGGAGAATGCCTATTGAGCTGCACAGTTTCTACAGGGAATTTGTGTACTTTAAGCTTCTGCCTGCTAAAGTTCTCCTAAAAAGCGATACGTGACAGAGGTCTGGTGCCAAAACAATGTTTAGCCCAGCTGTTGCGGCTGCAGTAGCGCTGTGCTGTGTTTTTTTGTCCCTGTCCAGATTGACAAGCCAAAGCTGTGGCTATCTACTCTCTAGCAACCTCGATGTCAAATCAATTTGCTGGCTTTGGACTTGGCCCATTGCACACACCTACTGTACACACACACACACACACACACACACTATTAAAAGCCGTGTGCCAGGTCTCCTTATCAACATCGATCGGGTCCAGCCGAGCCACTTTACTGGATGGCAGACTTCCAGAGCTAAATTAAGGAAAACATCAGTTTGGAGCCAAAATGGCCGACCGATCTGTCCTCAGTCCCCTTTGTGCTGCTGCAGCCGACTCCCAGGTGCGCTCCGCTTTCAAACTGTCATTATTGCATTGAAAGAATTAAGTTAATTAGGTTTTTGCTGTAAACAGTTCATCTCAGAGCGTGGTGTTTGATTTTCTCCTCCACTCCCAGTGTCCAAACGTGCGACGAGGCTGTTTGAATTGGCACCGGGCACCTTTGCTGTCTTTGGTTGTAAAAACATGTTGTGTCTGCAAGGGGGTTTCTAAATGTTCCAGCTTCAGTGAGGCTGTTAGAGGAAGGATGTATGATCACATGATGCATGAATTGATCAAACCGAGCGTCTCTCGCTGAGCCGTTCCTTTCAGAGGGAGGGGCGCAATGCACGCTGGGTGTTGTAGGAATGTAGAATGGGCAAAACCACAAGCTGTTTGTACGACTTTCTCCACAGCTATGGCGCCAATTTCAAATATTATTGCTTCCATCGATTACAGAGAACACCAGCTTTGACTGACAGTGGCTTTTTCCAGGGGCGAGTTGCTCCTTTAAGACATGACTGACAAAAAAAAACTGAACACCCCAAACAAATTTAAAAAGGCAAAAAATGTTCTTTGAAATTAAATATATAAATTTGTTCAAAACATTGTATTAGCAGCTCTGTGTGTCATTCATCCACCTTTACGCTTTATTTAATCTTGTGTGCTTCTGCACGGGCTTCTTTCAAGTCAGCATGGATATGTTAATATGTGTTTGAGTGCTTGTTTGTGCGTCTGTGTGTATAATATCCCAGTGTGTGTGTGTGTGTGTGTGTGTGTGTGTGTGTGTGTGTGTGTGTGAGCGCGTGGTGTTTGTGGCCTAAGAAGGTTTTCGTCGGGGCTTAGCTGTGACAGTTCTGTCTCCGTTCTGCTGGCAGATCAATAATACAGTCGTAGATGACTGTGCTAACACACACACACACACACACACACACACACACACATACGCAGACATGCAGACAGACACACACACATGGCCGGGTGTGGCAGACAGAGCCTGTCTGTGACGGTGGAGGATATTAGGCTTATTAGGAGTGTCTGGGTCTCGGAGTGACTCATGCTAACTCAGTGTGTGTTTGCGTGTGTTTGCAGGGTAGCAGGTTAAAAGGGCTTAACATGAGAATGCATCTGAGACCCCTCCCCCCATTCCCCTTCTTCTCTGCCTCCTGGCTCATCTTGTTATTTATTCGCTCCCTCCCTCCCTGCCTCTCTCCCTCTTGCATCCATGTTGCCTCTCTTTTCTCCGCTCTGTCCTCTTTTCAACCCTCTGTCCCTTTTCTCTCCCTGTTCCTTCCCCCCGTCGTTCTCTCTCATTCTGTTTTATTTCAAAGAGGCAGAATTTCTCCCGCTTCGGTTTTTGTGACAGCTTTGGAAAGATTGTTATTGTCTTCAAAATGACTTTCTGTGGTAGTATGGAAGTCAGCGAGAGGACATCACACTGCAGCTGCAAATTATGCCTCCATACAGGTGATGAAAAGCTCCTGCTCCAGTGCAAGAAGTGTGAAAGATTAACTTTATCTTTTTTTAAATGAAGTTTGGCATAATGGTGGCAGATAAATGAGAACATTATGGTGAAAATAGCCTGATTCCAGACGTTTCAATCACAGCCCACAGCTCAGATGTGTTCAGCGGGAGGCTGTTATCTCACAGAGCACACTGAGTTTTTATTAAAGAGTGCTGTTATGGACGTGTTTCAGGAGGATGGAGAATGACGCGAGTCGTCTTCAGGATGACATTGAGCTGTTTCCTCTTTATTATCTGATAATTGTTCAGACAGACCTTGTAAACAGGAAGCGTATTGCTCAGGGAAACAGCACATTTAATAATAAGAGGGAAAACTGTGAGAATAGAGACACAAAACAAACAACAACAAAGTACCTGAAGGATCATTGAACGTCACAAATGTGATTAACAGGAAGTTATATAAGTCTCTAACACAATAAAACTTCTCAAGGACTTCTGGGAATAACGACAGGCTTGTTTGTTTCTATAAATCTGTGTCAACTTCGGTTTCTGGTCTGTTGTTCTGAATAATGGTGTCTTGGAAGCCTGTTTTTGGCTGGACGTATTATTATGGGTGACACAATACTTAAATAAAATCAAAACAAAGTCTTTACTTTGATTTGCTGTTTAACTGCCTTTACTAAACAAGCGAGCACGGCTACAAAACACTAGCCTTCCAACGCATTCATCTGTCTCTTTTCCAGGACCCTTACCAACCTTCAGCTCACCGCTTCCCTCATGTGCTTACAATTTAACTGCAGCCTTGATTATTTTCAGACTTTTTTTTCTAGTTAGTTAAAAGCTACATCTTTGTATGCAGTGGATTTGCAGGGAGGCGGGGATGTGTAGCCGGCGTACAGAGTGCAGGACTGTCACATCAAAGTTATAACGATGAAACTACCCCAGGAAAGATTTGGATTTCAGTTACATGCTAATAGGAAATTTAATGTCGGAAGGTCGCTGCTTTTTGTATTAAACGTAATCCTACAAAATTTAAATAAATAACAAGTTATATAAGTCGTCAGTTAACATTTACCTGATAAATTTAACGTTTGTCTGAGGTGTCAGGTACTTTAATTTATGATGTGACAGTTACACGTTTCCCATCATGCCCTGTGCTGGACTACATGTTTAGTTTAGTTTAGTTGTGTCATGTGTATGGGAAAACAGTTTCATCTTTCTCTCTCTCTCTCTCTCTCTCTCTCTCTCTTATTAAAAAGGGGGTATGTATAATGACCTAAAGCTTCTTTACTGTCGCTATTTCCTTTTTCCTTGGTTGTAATTTACATGTACTATTTCGTGTATAAGTTCAGACCAAAATATATGACTACAACTACTACTTTGTTTCTACAAAAGTGTATTTAATGTTGTAAATTAGTTGTATATGAATGTAATTTCTAGCAGAAAGGGCTGCTCTTTTCATGACACTTGTCTTACATGCTATATTTGTCCCTTCAGTGTCCCTCAACCTTGTTAGAACCATAAAAAATAGCGAGGCCTACATAGAAATGGGCGCAAAAATTGGGACAATACGGCTCAGATCAGCTCAGCTGCAGAGGTTGTTACAGGTCAACTCAGAGAAAAGTGATGTTCTTTCGCCAAAGAGAAGCCTCATCAGTCGTACTCGTTACTCCTCAATACGGTCTCAGACCAGACCATCATTATGTGTCTGTGCCAAGATAACACAGGTACAATACACTGTCATACTTTTTGAACAGGTTATATAAATTGGCCATTTATATCATTATTAGACGAGCTGCTAACACCTTGTCTTTTCTCTTTATAAAGACCGGATACTACAGGTAAGAGTGCTGGATGTTGGGGGGAAAAAAAGTTACTAAGTTAACTAAGGACTTGACTTGACTTGACTTGGCAAAGAAAAAAATACTCAAGTCTTGCTTGAGACTTGGACCAAATGACTTGAGACTTACTTTGGACTTGAGAAAAGATGACTTATCACAACGCTGCGTTGCACATAATGATGTCACCCCGTCCATGAACGGGATTGGCTCCTCAGGTTTGTGACATCTCAAACCTGCCAATCTGAAAACGTGTTGTTCAGCCTGTCCTTGGTACACTGCAGTTTAAAAGCAGACAGGTCCAGCCATGGAGATGACTGCTGATGTTGTCCCTGATATGTCTTGTAGCACATGAAGAACACCACATGGAGATGTTTACAAGGGTAAACACTTGATTTTCACTGGAGTCTTTAAGTGCTGTAAGAACCAAAAAGTTAACGACTCATGATGACTAAAATCAAGTAGACAACTCAGGTAATATAATATGTTTAAGTGGTGCATATTCACACACAAATATGAAATTAATCCCATTTCTCTGTGTGTCTGTGTGTCAGAAAGTAAACTCTCCTCCATTACAGCAAAACAGGACAAATCATTTTCTACTTCCGCTCCTGCAAGTGAAATCACCGTGTGTGAAATTGCATTGAGTCTCCTGCTAGATAAAAGCAGCTGTCGTATCTTTGTACATAAGTCTGGAACAAACACGCAGATGTTTCTGAGCAACATAAACACTCTTTAAACCTGGAGATGAAAGAAGCAGACTGTATTTCAGCAACATTCATATCCCATCATGCCCCACTCGCCTCTCCAGCCACATCCTCCATCCCATCCACAGGGAGAGCCCGGCACAGATCACCGACCTTCCGTCTTTCTCTTCCTCTGCTCCACATTTCCCTCCATTAGATCAATACGCAGAGTTCAGTATGGATCACACCCAATGCTCGTGTTTAAAATGTAACCCTCGTCCTCTTTGCTATTTCGTCTCCCGCCCCCGGATCAATGAGGAGAACACCCGCTCGACTGTCATCATCAAGCAGCCGTGCCTCCTCGGGATCAATGCCGGTTTAAAAATTAACATCCTCATCTGTTACATCACGGAAAACAACGGCATCATCATGACACATTTCTATTTTGCTCCACTTAAGACGTGTAAGAATTTAAAGACAGAGATGAAGTGCTGAGACTAGATTCAAGTATTGATGTGATCTAACTCTAATGTCCATCAACTCATCTCTTTGACAACATCAACATTTTTGCCTTTTTTCTTTCATTTCGTCAAAACTTTTCAGAGTCCTTTCAACTTTCCAGAGCACCAGCCGCTTCACCTGAGCCGTACTCAGCATTCAGGGACAGTAGTGGCCTTTGACCAAAAGTGTGTGCGCATTTCATCCGCGCACGACGACGGCAGAACCATTCAGAGCTCTGGCATTTGGAGCGGAGCGTGAAATGTGATTGTGGGTGATGCAGTTTATGGGCATGAGAGAGGAGTCGGAAATATCCAGCCAGAAAAATACAAACCAATTGAATACTAATACTAATACTTAGTAAAATCAAGGCTCAGTCACACGAGTAGTACCCGCCTGCAGCCAGCAGAAACAACAGTGAACATTATATCCCACCCACCATGGTTGTATTGTATTATTGGCTTAACTCTTGATTTTAGGTGGGTTTAAACATTCATAGGATGCATCCTGTGAGTGTAATTGTCTCACAGGTGGTGGTTGGTGTATGGAAAACAATACGATCCTCCCTATTGGATGAAGTGGTAAAAATGACTGTCCCCATAAAGAAGACGAGTGTCGGCACCTTGCTTTTGACCTTGTGCAGCGTGTTAAATTGTTCTTGCTTCTGAAGGAGAAACGTTTGGTAAAAGAGTTATGAGGCTTCAAGATGTCAGAGGACTGTATCTGCAGCTAGCACAATGGGGAAACAGCTCTATCAATGCTAACTGTTCTAGCAAACTTTGCAGCCATGAAAAGGACATCTATTGTCAAAGTTACCCGTAAATTCATGGTTCAAAATAGCCATAAAGTTTTAAAAAAGTAACCCTAATATTAAAGTAATGTAAAACAGTAGGTCCTTTTCATTTAATGACTGTGTTTAACTCCCCCAAAATCCAAGTCCAAACCAATGACTGTATATATAGATGGATGGCGCGTCTCCATCTGCTCTCATTGCCAAAACAGACCCCATAATAGGCGCTGTTTTAGTTACATCTCCTCTCGCCGATCCTCCTCTACTCTGCTAATCCAGAACAGATCGGCTGCAGGAGCCGTATTGGTCAACAGAGCTGTCAATCATCCTTTTTACACCATCAAATAACTCATTAAAACTTATCAGAAAAATGAACACTTGGACGTAAATCAGCATGATAAGAACTAACTATAATGACAGAAACCATGTTTGAGAAAAATGTCTTGTCTATGACTCATTTCCATCTGTTAACATGGAGGAGGCAGGCTTTATGAGCTATACTGCAGCCAGTCAGCAGGGGGCGATAGAGAGGGCTTGGCTTCACTTTTAGGTAGCTGTCATGTCGTCCATCTTTTTATATAGTCTATGCTCCAAACCAACAAAATCAGTTTTTGTCTGCCCAAACACGTAAACCAATCAAATGAGAGTGGGTGGGATTAAACGTTTCATGTTGAACACCACCCCTTCTGCAGGCATCAGCCAGGTATACTTATCACACATCAAATAACTGAAGCCTAAAGTTTCTGCGAGGACCCTGTGGACAAAGCGGTACCTCTTATCTCATCCTGCTGTCTTTTAACTGTCAAACGTATTTTTTGCTGTGGACACTGTATGAGGCTGTATTGGCAGCGTGCTGTGAATCACCTCGTCTGACGCCGACCCACTGGCAGCACTAACAGGCGTTAAAAATAACTATATAGAAATAATAAATCAGGTCTTGTTTGCTTTTGTAGCTCACATTGAGGCATCAGTAATCATTTCAGTCTGCTTCATAACCAGCAACAAACTCCTTCTAGCATTGTAACAAAGTGTTAGGCTACTGTATTTAATCCTGTGGAACAGCTGATGTCTCTGAAAGCAATCTGTATAAAATAAGAAAAGTGATGAAGTATGAAGATGATGTATGTTTATTGAGCTGTAAAGCACCTTCTGCTACAATTAACACGTTTTATTAGGAGCTTCCTGATTCTAGTTTGTATTTAACCCACAGTGAACTCACAGCTCAGTAAACTAACCTCAGAGGCTTTATTGTAAACCTCTAAAAGTTTTAAGCACCCCACATTCTACAATATATCATGATACACTATAACTATAAAACATCATTGATTTTTTTCTTTAACTTTGATGCTTTGGAAAAATTGTTTCTGAAGCTTTGATGCCAGTAAATCCTTTGAGTTGAACTGAAGTGAATTGAACTCCACAGCAGCGTTCCTCTCTGCTAGCATCTACAGCGTGAAGCCTTTATGAGTCAGCCGGATGCAGCCGAGTGCACGCCCGTCAGCCTGACTCTCACTTTCTTTCTTGTAGATGTTGTTTGGAAACATCAAACATTAAGTGTGCAAAATTAATTTCTCTCTTACATAATCGACCTACTTCACAAGTGGCTGTGTTGAGATGCTATGTGAAAACCATAAAGTATGACTTGTCGTTCACAATATCAAAGCCTTAAAATAAGTGGTGTGGACTGTGCATGTGCAGAGGGGATGTAGTTGTAGCTTATTAACTTTTTTTAAGGGCCAGTGAATGTATAGTAAAGAAATGCATGATGGGAGTTAAGTGCAGACATTTGGCATTTAAAAGTCAGTTCTAAGTAATACATGCCTACAACAAACAAAGTGACTCACTTTGTGTTTCCTCTTACATTTTAACCTAACCCCGACCATTAAGGGCAGTGCTCTGAGACACATTATTTAAAGGGATATGACACAGCCCAAACAAGACTTGATAACAGAGCTTTTTTTAAACCCCAAACTGTGTTCTTTTCTTAAAGACCTCCTCCAGTGCAAATAGTGTTTAACCTTATAAACATCTCCATGTGGTGTTCTTCATGTGCTATAAGAAACATCAGGGACAACATAAGCAGTCATCTCCATGGCTGGGCCTGTCTGCTTTTAAACTGCAGTGTACCAAGGACAGGCTGAACAACACGTTTTCAGATTGGCAGGTTTGAGACGTCACAAACCTAAGGAGCCAATCACGTTAATGGACGGGGTGACACTATGCATATCATTATGTGCAACCTATGGCAACCACTTTGACGATGTGCGAGCCAGCTGTAACCGTCATCGTAATTTATGCAAACTCACTATTGACTACTAACGTTAACGTTACTACTACTAATTACTACATTTCAAGCTAGCTAAGTTTCAACAAGTTGCCACTGAACGATGAATTTTTAATGAGGAAGAAGGAGGAGATGCCCTGGGAAGATTTTTACAAGGTAATTAAACGTACTTTGCAGAAAAAACATATCAGACACAATTTATTTCCTCCTGAGTTGACCTGTAACAACCTCTGCAGCTGAGCTGATCTGAGCCGTATTGTCCCAATTTTTGCGCCCATTTCTATGTAGGCCTCGCTATTTCTCATGGTTCTAACAAGGTTAAGATTTTATTTTGCAGAAAAAACATATCATACACAATTTATTCTTTTAAGCAGAGTGTTTTATACGTCTTAAAATGTGACTGGAGCTTCTCTTTAAGCATAACCAAGTCATTTTGTGTAAACATATCGAACCTGCTACCCTATGCAACATTACACACGTTAATGATTGTTGCACATCCTAATGGCATACAATTTTAAATGCTTGTCAGCAGGTTCATTTTGAAACTGTAAATGGACGCTCTATATCAATGATTCACATGTCAAACTGACTGGGGCAACTAGATCGTCACAACGTGAAGCTTAGAGCCTCAGTGTTTGAATGAGAGCGTGCCAGCAGGCCTTTTTTCGGCTCTCTTACTGTCACGAATGTTCTACATTGAACTACAAAGAATTCCTCAGATTGGCTCAGTGGGAGAACAATTTATCTTTCACAGGACTAACAGGAGCAGGGCCTTTCTAAGAATTTTTTTTATCTGTTTCTAAAAAAAACAGTCACTAGTTTCTCAGAACAGCCCCTCTGCAGATGTCTCTGTTAGTGTGTGTGTGCTGCACAGAAGTCTTAAAAGCTGGCAGCCGAGCAGCCTGACAGCTTCTGGGTAATGGTTCCTCGCTGGGCTCACTATACGGGTCGCATTCTCCCCGCCAGACGAGTGGTGATGGGTCTCGCCGGGTACTGTGGTTACAGCCAACGCTTATGCACACGCACACACTCGGCAGCCAGACGAGCACGCAGACGCGCATCTGATTACCAGGCAAATGTGGCAAACATGCACCGCCAAAAGAGGAAGACAAATGGCACGCCCTGGGAGGGGGCAAGTCCTCAGCCAGCAGAGCGGAGGGGCCACCGCAGTGTCACCAAAGCTCAGATATCTTTATCTGCTGGGTGTGTGCTCGCTGTCAGACGTCCTCTTGGATGATTAGATAAAGGGACTGCAGCCAGGGAGCAGGCAAACACTCGGCAGGGTGAGGGGCACCAACAGAGATAACAGAATGAGACCTCTTCTGTTCTACACACGGTTTGTTCTTATATTTCTTTGCTCAAAATCACTGACTCGTTACCTACAATAAAAGAGGAATTCGCCCCCGGAAAAAGCTGGTGTTCTCTGTAATCAGTGGAAGCGATAATATTTGAAATTGGCGCCATAGCTGTGGAGAAAGTTGTACTAACAGCTTGTGGTTTCGCCCATTCTACATTCCTACAACACCCAGCATGCATTGCGCCCCTCCCTCTGAAAGGAACGGCCCAGCGAGAGACGCTGGAGTGAAATATTTCCGTTTCGCTGCAGGCGATGGCTCAGAGCGGGACAGAATCCAAAATATGACAAGAACATACCGGTGGATCGTCTAAAAAATCTTCAGGTCTGCGGTCTACATTTCAAACAATTCTGAACGAGACATGACATCGGAGGCGGGCCTTTTATGTAGTCTGGCGGAGGTTTTCCAGGGCCCTTTGGAGAAGCAGATAGCATCCTCCAAAGGCACAGAGCCAAATTGCTAAATCATATCATAATGGCATTAGCTCCTCATAATAGGATGATAGGACTGAGGTTGAAGATCGGCGAACTGGCCCTTTAACGACTGATGAACCATGATGTAGCTGCCTGAGGTCAGAGTCAACCAAAGCGCTCCAGGGTTGGTTTAAAAAATGCACCAAACTTCTCTCGTAGTGATGCCCGAGTCTGAGTGGACAGTGTGTTTTTCTGTTTACAACCAAAGCCAAGTGAACCGCCCCGGGGCTCAAAATAATAACTCTTAACCGCACTGCTCTGTCAACCCAAAGTGGTGTTTGGATCAGAAAGACTGATGACACAGAAAAAGATGGTGAGAAATAAAATAAAGAATAATGAGAGAATAAATTAATTAACTAAACTAAGAAACTGAATAACAAAGAAGCCGAAGCAAAGAGGGAAGGGCTGCCCAAATTTATTTTAAAAAATATGTTCCTCAACAAAATATATATAACAGCTCAGGGATCAGCAATTTTATCTATTTAATTTGGCTAATGTACACCTGTTATAAATAATGTGATGCTTTTCTGGCACTGGCTACTCTGTAAATTAAATATCGAGCGCAATATCGTTACAAATATTGACTTAAGCGGCATAAAGCCCAATCGATTTAGCTGCTGAAGCCACCACATGAAAAATAAATTAAAGAATATTGTTTCATAAAAATTTAATCATGCTAATTTCCTACTTCAACCCTTTATTTCCTCCTTTTATAACCCTAAAACAACAACCAAAACTTTGAATGCAACCTTGGCCATTTAGGCGGAATGATCCTTTAACTGATGAGGCAACATATGCCGTATTTCTGCAGACAAAAACATTGTCTCAGTGTGACTGATGGAGCCACACGCACACTGAGTCACACAGTGGATTTGTGCTGTTTGAAGTGATAAAGCAGCAGCATATGTGGTGTCGACTCTGTGACCTGTGGTGACTGATTAAAACTGGAAACAAAGGCAGAGCCGAGCGTCTCATTAGCACCTCTGAAAGTCTTTATCTTCCTCGACACAACAGGAGCAGATTCCCCGAGCTGCCGGCACCCGCTGCACTTAACACTCATTCATAATTCAACTTTCCTCTGGTTTAACCTGGGACACACTTGTTATATTGATTACTCTATTGTCTGTGTTTACATAGAGTTGTCAAGTCCAAATAATTAAGACAAAGAAAGTCAAATAAAGCGGTTGGAAAATGTTGCACGAGTCACTTAATGGGTGGTATTGTTTAGGGAGTTTTTAGGAGTAATTTTCCCAACTCACCTTATTTTTCCAGCTAATACACGGCAGCACCTGATAGGCCGCACTGAACTTACAAACCATCTGCTTTTGTTTTGCTACTTCCAATCTAGCGTCAGCCAAGGTATCTGAAAAACAGCCGCCGTATTGTCCCTGATTATAACAACACTTGTTATTTTATATCTCCTGTGGCTCAGTGAACCCGTGGTTTGTATTGTTTGTATGGGAACAGAAACTGGAGCTGGTCCTTTGGGAAAGTCTGTGAGGGAGTTTTCAAAGAAACATTTATGCATGCTTCCTGGCTGAGCAGTTCCAGATTTGGCAGATTACATTACACAGCTGATGCAAATCTGAAGATATTATTAATGATATGTTTAATGAACTTTGGAAAGAGAGATGACTCGGTTAATCATTCTCTCCATTTGGCTAACTATGAGTGGAGAAGAAACAACTTAGTAGGCTGAAAGAAGTAATCAGCTCCAGAAAAAGCTACTATGATTTTTTTAGTTTTAAATATTATTTCCATGCTCAGGTATGAACCTTTATACCCAGTTAGGAAACCAAAGTTACACAACTTAATTGGCATTCCCTTCTACAAACAATACAGCATGTTCAAATAGTGAGTGGGCAGAAAGTCACTAATAGCTAACGGTATTTTTAGCATGAAAGAAAGTCATTTAAATTCATATCATTTGTGAAGAAGTATATTTGTAAGGAACACTAGCATTACTTTCTTTTGGCTACTTTTATGCTAGCAAGCTAGCTTACATGACACAGAGACACATTAGCTGTGTCCCAATCCGGGGGCCGCATCCTTCAAAGGCTGCATTTGAAGGCCGATTGCGTCACAACCGCGCGTCGAAGGCTGTCCCATTTCGAAAGGCTCCTTCAGAGGTGGCCAACAAATGCGTCCTCCTTTTCCCGGGTCATGCAGGATCCATCAGGTGCATCCTTCGTGGCCCAACATAGGCTGAGATTCATTGCGCACCAATTCAAACGAGATGACACTTGAGTCATACGCGGCCGAGGAATACACTTTTAAATTAAAAAAAGGCCCTTGAAACAAATTATCTTCAAAACAATAGGTTAAGTTATGTGACGTTAGCTATGCTAGCTAGTTAGCCTGCTAGCTACCTTTAGCTAGGCGACAGGAGCGGCGTTTGGTGACGCCAGGGTAAGGGCAGTAACAGCTGGTGACGCAAACAGGAAATGCTCCGTAGACCGAACCGTCTCATTTCAGTTCTGCTTTAATGGTCTACACAGGCCATGAAAGGCTGCAGCTCCTGGATTGGGACACAACTACTCAATTAAAGTAAGAAGTAGCTAGTAGCAGTTGTGCTAATCCTAGCAAGGCAAACAGATTAGCTTCTTCTAATCGTGAGAAATCACCAGATTCCTGCCCTGTCCAAAACAACAACTAGACAGCCTGGATTTAAAACACAACCAGGACAACTTACAACAAATTAACTAGATTTCAAACACTATGCTGAAGGACAAATAAAAAAACTGCAACAAAATGCATCTGGCCCATGCTAAAATGCTAATATAACTAAACCAAAAAAGAGGAAATAAGAGAAACAAAAGAAAGAAGCGTTTTCATTTCTTAAAGCCAAATAATAAATCAAAATGACTGAAGAAAAACTCAGGACAAGATGACATTAGTAATACTTCCACAACGTTGCTGAAATATATTACAGCTTGTAGTTTAATTGCCGAGCACAGTGCCAATACTTCTGGCCACAAATGCTACCAAGATAAATTTCTGCATGTGTATTGTAGCTGCCGATAAATGTTTCCACTTCTGTTCCCAGAGACAAGCAGTGATGAATAAAACTATTCAGAACAGCAACAATACTGATGTTTCAGAGGTAATTGAACAATAAATCCGACATGCCTTAGGCACTGCAAAGCCTCTCCAGCATATTGCCCGAGTGGACGTGTGTGTTTTTCCAAATCATTTGTCCATTTGGTAATTACCTCCAAGTCCAACAAAGTGGACGGCCAATAAAAAGCAGTGGAAGACGAGGAGTTTAATCCACAGGACGCGCTGCTCTTCACTAAATAATAAGCCCATCTAATCGAGTTAGCAACATGGCAGCCTTTATTTCATCTCCGTGCAGCCTCGTGATGAAGTCCAAGGACTCCACACCTCTTCCATCTCCCATGATGCTGCTGTTTTAAATGGGCACCCTCAATACAGCCCCGTGACAGCATTGAGGAGCTGAATGCATGCACCAGTTAATTAGACCGGTGAATGAATCGGTTTTAGGCCATCTTCCCGCTCTTTGTTGGTCCACCCCTCAAATTGAAATGAGAATTACAACGGCGGCAGAAGAGTAATTAGCTGGAGACGGATGGGATCCCCCGCTCGCTTTACGGAGTCAAAGAGGAGAAAAGATGATGGATTGTGTGCGTTTATTTATGTGTGTGTAAGAGAGGGAGGGAGAGAGAGAGAGAGTGGGGCAGAGAAATGGAGACAGAGGCTTTAATCGTGTTACATTGTCCTGAGTGGCAGGCTAAGTGCATTACCAGCATTGTGTCAGGAGTGCTGTCTTCACATTTGGACTCGTATGGAACGTGTAGAATGAGATCTTTGAGCCCGGAGCAGAGATGAGGCTCCAGTCCAAACTCAATCAGCAGCAGATAATACTGCAGTCTCTGCACATTGTTTACAGTTTACCTCCTCTCAACACGAGAAAACGGCCCCGAACAGTCCAACAGATTCCACTGACAGCTGCACAATTGCTGTTTTTTTAATAGACAATAATTCGTCGTGTTTGCAGAGCTGAGGATTTGCGTGGTGCCATCAGTCCAGAGCCAAAATTCATTTAAACTATGAAAAGCTGCTTTGATCAACCTGGAGTGTAATGCTGACAGAGTTGGCGTATTTTGCCAAAAGAGCATCATATTGCGTTCTCCTGCTGCAGCAAAGCAAGGTATTCTGGGATATGTTGTGACACCTGATAATCACAAACAAGGAATGAGTAAGATTTCAACAGATTAGGTTTGTGTGTCAGCATTGCAGGAGGTCATGTCTGCCTCCGGTAAATACAGACACAAAAATATGTTGATTTTAAGCAGGATTTTTAGTGTAACATTATAAAAGAAGGAGGCTTTGTCACAATGTGTCGTGTAGCGTGTAGCGTGAAAAGGTTGGCGTGGCTAGGTTTAAGCCCCAAAACCAAAAAAACTACATGGTTACTGTAGTAAAAACATCATGCTATGGGTTAAGGGGTAAGGGTAAGTCCTGTCCTGTGTTGTTGGAACCATCCATTGCCCCCGACTAACACCCCAAGGCGTTTCTCTGAAACACTGTTTCTCTGAGTGTCTAATGTTGCTGCTGATGGGTTTACATTGGAGTTAATTGAAAGCCTGTTGCGTCTCATGCAAATGCTAAAGAGTGCCTCTGCATCTGTACAGGGGTGTGTCCGGTCATTTTCTGACTGGGGTGGACCAGGGGTACTGACTTAAGCCCCTTTCTTACCCGCCTCAGTCCAAGCAGCACTCGAACATCATTCCAAATTCATAGGCGCCGAGTTTGACACAGACTGACTGAGTAATAAATGCAATAAAGACCTAACCCTTGTGCGTCTGTACTGGGTCGTGTCTGGACTTTTTGAGTGGGGTGGCCCAGGGGCACTGACTTATGCAGAGGTGGCATGAAGTATGTGTGCACTTACCATTTATTTACTAATTCTTTAAGGGCTTAAAAAGAACATGTATCAATGAAAGGCACAATAAAGCACCAAGAAAATCAGCTACATTGAAATGCCTCAAAAGCTACTAGCAGTATGTTGAAACACGGACAAAAAAGTTGGTTTGAACATAAGTCCCGCCTCTGACAGAGCAAATGGCCAATCATTGTTTAGGATTTTAAGGTTGCCAATCAGATTTTAGAGCAGGGCCATGCCATCCCCCTGGACACACCCCTGCATCTATATGAGATGCCATGGGTCATGACGATGCGGAGCGATTTGGAGTAAGAACGGGCTTATCCCTCTCTATAGGAGCCTGTCCATTTTATATGAGAGAAATGATTTGATCATGATTCAGCAACATGATCGAATCAGATTCACTCTGTTTGAAGTGTCCATCTGACATCAGGTTTCTTTCATGTTCAAATCCCTCTGCCACAAAGTGATCATCATTCATTCCTCATATCTCTGAGCTTAGAGGAGCTACAGTACGTGCAGGTAATGTGCAGTTAAGAGCTTCACGATGGAAACTTGATCCAGTCAGTAAACTTTAGTCTGCAGACAGATTAGATCCTTCCTCCATGCAGGCCTTGCACATACAATTAGGTTTGTAAGAAGTCTCAAGTAACCATCCTTTAGCTTTGTGTCTGAAAGACTCCTGACTGAACAACATGTTTAATAAAGTGATTACGACCTAATTGCTTCATGTCCTCCTCACCTCTCTGTTTTTCGTTTTTCAATTTCTTGTTATATACAAACACGGCGACTATAAATCATCTGGTATATCTAACTAAAAAATATATGATAATAACGGCTTGATAAGGAGGTAATATGTCAGTGTTGTCTATAAAAAGCTGCCAGATTTATTTATACTTCTTTAAATTGAACACTAAGTTAATCTAACTAGCTAGTGAGCTCTATCTGATGGTCTGTAGACGGTAGCTCAGTCTGTAGGGACTTGGTGGTGCTGGTTCAATTCCTTGTACGGACCAAGCATGAAAATTGGGACTGGTAGCTTTTCTGGGCACTGTCGAGGTGTCCTTGAGCAAGGCACTGAATCCCCAAACTGCTTGGGGCGCATGGCCAAGTGCAGCCCCCTCACTCTGACATCTCCCCATTAGTGCATGTCCATGTTGTCCTGTTTGTGCATGTCTGTATTTGGGACCTGTGTGTGTGTAGCCTGTTTGTAAAAACAGAGTTAAAAAATTGAATTTCCCCTTCGGGATTAATAAAGTATGCAGAGAGAGAAACATCTGTTCATATTACAGTTTGTGAGCTAAGTGAAGATTGCAGCAGCTAGCCCTTTGAACTTTTGTTTGTTTGCTAAGACGTCCATACTGTTGTGAAAGATAAATGTTACACATTACTAATTTAAATGTTGTCTCTCTCCTTGAATGCAGTATAGTAACCGAGAAGCTGAACTTTACCACAGCTTTAGATTTTACACTTTCAGAGCTTACACAAGCTGAAAGCAGTCATACTAAATACAACTCTGCCAAAGCAGGCAAAACACGAGCGTGGGCTTCCAGATTTGTCTATTTCTAAAACTGTGAGAAGTGGTGTTTTGTAAAGTCCTGGGAAAAGAATAAATACATGTGGCAGGTTTACCAGGTAACTGCTGCAGTAGGTGTGAAGGTACACGAGATGGAATAAGGTCTGCCTCACCAGAGAGACGCAGCCGCTGTCTCAAAATTTGTGCTTTGAACCACAGGAAGAATTTCTGGACACAAATCAAGGAGCGTACCTGTAATGTGACCTGCTGTAAAGCCAGTCACCTGCAAGAGTGCAGCTGACACACACAGGTAGAGTGTACGGACGAGGATCTGACAGGTGTGAGACGAACACAAAAACACACACACACACACACACCTGATGCTAGTCATGCTTCCAGTCTCAGAGCCAAGCTTGCATCTCTCCAGCTGACTGGCTACAATCTGTCGTTCGGCTTCCAGCTCCCTGGTCAGACGTTCAAACTGCAACTCCTGGAGAGAAAGAGAGAGAGGAAGAGAGGAAATCTGTCAAAACATTCTGTCTATTTATTTACTGTCACATTTACAGGCATCCTGAACATAATTTTGGCTCCGTTGTCTCTGTCACATTTGTAATTGTTGTGAAATGGACTCTGCAGTCTGTGAGGGGAAAACAGGCCAGATAACACGGTGTCTGCCAGTTTCACACTGCCAGATATTCGCAGAGAAGAGTCTGATATGTTGCAAATCTGTGACTCCAAACTAAAGCTATCACCAATGTGACATTTGTTATTCTGCTGCTGGGAAAGTCACAAGACAGATGAAGTATTTGGGCGGTGTGGGAGAAGAGTTTTGTTGGGTTTTGTTAGCTTCACTAAATGCTCTAATCACTGCATGCAGTGGTCTCATGATTGCCTGACATTTCATCTAGACCTCTTTTAGATTTGCATCCTGCTGTTAGCACCTTGAAGAAACACTGTCACTCTACTATCTTATACATCTTTCTCACCGAAATTAGCGCGTTGACGCAGGTTTTTAAGACCCGGGAAGACACGCTTATAGATGCCGATCGTCTCTGTTCCTAAGGCCAGTGGAGTATACTCCTCGGCCTCCTTTTCTGCTGCGTCACCGTCTGACGTCACAAACGCGCCGGAGACAGGGTTAGTCAACAGTGAAGATGTTACGGTGGTTATGTCTCATTCAGTCTATCTATCAAACTCGGCGCCGACAAATCTGGAACGATGTTCGAGCGCTGCTCGGACGGAGACGGGCGGAATTTGTAGCTGAGATGACAAGGAGTTGCAAAAGTTACAGACGGAGCATAGCATCACACCGGAAAGGGGACGGAGATTAGCGTGTCGAGGTTTTGTGTTTCCATCAATGCCGATCAGAGACAAGGCGATAATTACCTGGGTCTACTGCAGAGTCATTTGACCCGGGTCTGAATGCCGATTGTAGCCTTTCCCACAAAGCAAAGAAGCCAGGTGTTAGCAGGTTTTTTGACCAGTGGGAAAGCAGCTTTGGTGAACTTTTCACTCTAAAACACATGGCCTAAATCTGATTCCACATACAGAACATGAAATATAATGCAGAGCCATGTCAGTTGAAGTCACTAAGAATGATTTAATACACACAAATAGATGCAATTGGAGAATTAAACCTTGAACATGCAGGTTATCAAGTAACATGTTTCAGTGTTACTGTTAATGACATCTCAGTTCCCAGAGAGGGGTCACATTTGCATAAAAAGCAGCTCCATTCATGTAAACAAAGAGCCTCATTTACAAATTCAGTTGGGAAATGGGCAAAAGACAAAGTTAATTAGGCTGAATTTCCATTCACTATTGGTATGTAAATTACATGAACCAACTGTTCCTCAGGATAAACACTCACGGGTTACAACTGACTCAACAGTAACATCCGATTAACTCATTCAGGATGTCATTTATTCTGTTTGTTGTCATGATGTAGTCTTGTTTAGTTTTGTATTTCATTGATTTAGAGCAGGGCTCTCTAACCCTGCTCCTGGAGAGCTACCTCCCTGCATGTTTTAGGTATCTCAGTACTCTAACACACCAAATTTGAATGATCTGCTCGTTATCAACCAACTGAAAAGTCTCAGCTTAGCTTTTTAAAATTGCTGTAATTGTAAATTATTTTAATCTCTCGTTATTTTCTCTTACTCGCTGACAGAATAGTTCAGAGTCGGACTAAATAGACCCCTTAAACTACAGAAACTTGTTTCCTCTTCTGCTACGTTTGCAGGCTGATGTCTTTCTTGAAGAACAACAAACCAGAGAAGGAAACATTGACTGAAGCACATTTAGTCTGTCGTACGGTGGACCGTAAAGCAGCAGTCTTGTCTTGAGTTTTTACTTTCAGAAGTTAAGTACAGAAAGGCAGACGATCCGTCCTTTACTCATGACAAACATCGACCCATTTTGTGTCTATGAGAAATTTTATGAGAATGTTATAAACTCTTACATCTCTTGTATGAAAATCCGTTCCTGTGAGTGGTTCTTACATTGGTTAAGTGTAATGTATGCTGGTAAACACACGATGAATAACCTGTAATTACCTGATACCCAAACAAACCAACAGCTGATTACAGTATTTATGTCGTCTGCTGCTGCTGCTGCTGCTGCAGCGATCATTACAGCTGATTAAACTGATTTTAACAATTTATACAAAAACATAAACAAAATAATCTAACTAAATGGTGTTCCTTTTACTACAGCTGGTCCTGATATGATGATTTAGATCTTGAATGGGCTTCTGACAGTTTTCTGGTGGTTTTCCAAACTATAAAAGTGATAACATTGTAACAAATCGTGTCAGAACAGGACGCGTAATCAATCCTTGTTCCACTGACAGCATGTGAACACAGAGGAGCTCGTCTACAAGCTATAAAACTTTACATCTAGGATCTGAAGGTGAACGGACGGTCACATATTTCATTCGGTTTGATGCTCAGTGGCAAAAGTAATTCTGCGTGTAAGTGCACCGATTATATTCATTACTGTTTTACCCTGTCTGTCACTTTTATAAGAGAAACATGACGCTTCATAACACATTGAATGGAGTCACGCTCAGGCCGTAAACGTGCATGACAAACGGCCTGCTGCATATCAGCCATGATGGAGCCAAAAAGTAATTGCACCTCATTAAAAGTCAATAAAAAGTGTGACTGCTCTGTTTGCACTTTACTTTATAATAGTTTTAACATTCAAAATGCCCCTAAAAATATTATCAAACGATATATTTCCCAGCAAGGTCGAACGTCGGTGGAAGATGTGTATTTTGAGCAGCGACGGGAGCAGAGTGCCGGTCTGTGGGAGCTTAAACACTGCTGGTGCCTGAGGCAGCTCCGGCCTCTCCACCATAATGATGCTATTTGACTTTAATGAATCACTAATGTATTAAGTTAACTCATCAACATTGCAAATTTCACTGTAATTATGCACCATCTTTTCATATTTTTTAATGGTAACTGGACACAAACATGTCCGCCATACATCTGCACATGTGCACATGCATTATTTATACATGCACATTTGCACAGAAGCATGCATAATGTATTTGCATGTAGCTTATACACTTCTAAGACTTGCTGCTGGAACAGAAAGTGAATATTAAGATGCACCAACATTGACAGGAAAGTTCCCATTGACTTCATGACACAGTTGAGAGCTTTGAGGAGCTGCCAACCAGCAGATATGTTCGGCTAAATGTGGAAAAGGCTGTAATGCTCACACACACACACACACACTCACACTCTGCTGTTAAGTCTCTCAAGTGTGAATCCTGTTAAACAGCGAGCGCAACATGCAGACTCTTCCCTGTTTACACAATGTCAACATGATGATACATAGACGTGTTTACTCGGCACTGCGGATGAAAATATATCTGCTCAACAGAAATAGTCATAAAAAAAAATCACCTGGCTGCCTCAGCCGAGCCGAGCCGGCTGTATTTACTGAGCTGAGAATAAATCAGATTTGAAATGGACACAAATAAAAGCCATGTAATAAACTGCGAACACTTTAGTGGTCGTGAGATCAATCACCGCAGTGTTTGTTTAAGTTTTAGCGTGCAGCCAATCAGCTGCGAGAAACACATGGGTGATTTTAGAGTTTATGATCTCACCACTTAAAGGCTCATGTTGAGAGAGAAGCCTTTAATGCAAAGCACAAACCAGCAACTTGCAACAAGGCTGCAAGAAATTCCATCACACATCCCAAACATCAGAAAACTGCATCCTGTTTTTTGCATAGTCGGATCAATCCAAGCAGCTGATGAAAGAAAGAAAGACTGGGCTAAAACAAACCTACTTTGAGGCAACATCTCCACAGCAGATGAAGGATAAGACGAAACCCTTTCTGTATTCCCTTGTTTGCTTGTTTTGGGGCTCCTGCAGCGGAAAGAAAAGCTGACTAACTCGCTGGATGTCGAGCCGTGAGAATTTCACTTGTAAGGCTTCTTGAAAACAAGCAAACAAAAGCCATCTCTCCCTCCTTTTTCCCTCACCCTCTGCCCCTCCGATCTCTGCTCCCTCCAATTCAGGGCTGACAGGCGGACACCTGTTACTGCAGAGGAGGAAGCCGGGACTGTGATGGAATGCATTCAGAGAGGTGATGGTGTCAGAAAGCAGCACAGAGGAATAAAAATGGTGGGAAAAGAAAGAAAGAGAGGAGAGGACGCAGAGGGGACACGTACCTTCACATGGACCATACTTCACAGACACACAGTCACACAGTATCCCGCTCTTCTTCTCCTGCTCGCCCCTCCAGTGAAAAAGCAACAACAATGTTCCCTCTCCCTCCTCCAAACACTCATCTGTCCCGACTCAAACGCAGCGAGCGATAGAGAGACATGAAGAAAGACATAAAGAGAGAGGGAGAGAGAGACTACAAGTGTCACTTGAGCTGACTGCAACTCAGCCCCTCTCTCTCTCTCTTTCTCTCTGCCTCCTCGGGGGCCATGCACACACACACACACACACACACACACACACACACACACACACTGTTCACTGAGGCACAAAGGTCCCCATGGCAACGGAGCATTTAGAAGCCCCGTGGCATTATTTATGCAACGTTGCATCACAATGGGCCCTCCCACCGGCTGACCCTGCCAAAAAAGCCCGCCGCTCGCCCGTCACTCTCCGCCTCTCTCCCTCTCTAACCAGACCATCTGCACCCCTCCCTCTCCTCCTCCACCTCCTTCCCCCTGACTCCATCACTGAAAAGCAAAGGGGGGGACTTTGAAAGAAAAGGGGGGAGGCGGGAGAGACAGAAGATGGAGGGAGGCACACTCGTTCAAAACAGTAGACTCATACCGACACACAAACACAAGTATACACGCGCGCAGGACAAATCCACAAGCAGGATGAAAGGAGGGTAGAAGTCGGAGACACCAACACCAAGTCCACACACGGCTGCGACTCTTTTAGACAGTTGTTGCTATCATTCGCACAGACAGAGAATGTGAAGAGTAATTTTGTCTACTCAAACTGTCCAGATACAGTAAGCTATTTTCCACAGTGCTTTCCAGTCAGAACACTATTTATAGCAGCCAAAGTTCAGAGCAAAGCTTAAACAGAAATGATCGGTTGACTCGCTTTCGGAGGCGTTCCCGCAAATATTTTGTTTTTTCTTGAGCTTTAAAATAAGAATTCTTGACCAAAAGTTTTCAGCTAGGGGGGGGATGAAGAGCCAGAGAGATCAAAGTGGAGAAAACCATCAAAAAAAAATTTCTACTTTTATATAACATCCCACTGTCAGAGTAAACTGCTCCACAAAACAGGGCCGGTTTAAAGTCTGAACTGTGAGGAGGAACGTAGCTTGCAATCTGTCGCCTAGACGCATGCTGATGATGCACCACAAGTTTTAGGAAAATTAATACACCTCCTGTCTTCTAAACAACAACAATAGCATTTTTTAACAGTAAAAACACTTAGTTTATAGTGATAATTTTCATGTAAATAAATGTCTGTTAAGTCTATCTATCACGGAATGAGGTAACACAATGGCCTTTGCATTTGCAGTATAACAGGGTGTCACAAGCACCAAAATCACAAGTGGCGCCCAGTTAGTGACACGTTTTCCATCAGCCAGCAGTGGTTGGTCTGCCAGAGAGGGTAGGCGGAGCTAAGCGGCTGCTTTTCCGCTCTCTGCAAGTGTTGCGAGTAAACAGTAATCTACTATGGCTGAACAAACAAAGAAAAGATGGATGACTACAGATACAACTTCAAAAAGAGGACGTCACACATGCAACGCTGTCTGGATATCTGGGAAGTGTGCTCCCGCAATTACTGTTTATCGCCATAGGTGAAAGAGAACGAAACTGAGATCTTCGACATTACAGTTTAAACTGTTTTAGTCCCTTTTAATTCATTTTTTTTGTTATGTTTGTGGTAGAGGGGGGCATCTGCATCAGGGTCCAGTACCAACAGAGATATTTGTTGCCAGAGCTCACGTGAGAAAAGGTGGATATGTTGCCAGATATCTTGGGAGTATGTCGCTGAGCTCTCTAACAAATTTTCTCCTGTTTTTTCTGTGTGAAAAATTACATTTTAGTGTAGGACATACTGTATGTGGGTCGTAAAAAAATGTTCCAAAATTTACTTTGAAGACCATGAGGCAAAAATAGAGGTCTCAGTCTGCGCTGCCAAACACTTTTTACTATTTAAAGACGCAGCACCTGTCGCTAGTCACATAAAGAGGCGGGGCAGTGGCAAAACCTAGGTGACACAGATACAAGAAATGACTCTCAGTTCCCTGTTTACGTCTTTGCTAGCATGTCTCTTGATGGCTAGCGTGTTACCAAAAGCTATCGTTAGCTTTACTTCACCGGCTAGCTCCCAGGAGGCCCTGGGAACAGTGTTTAACAATAATTAGGTTTAATTTCAAACCTTCACAGAAAGGAGAGATCACGTGACGAGATATTATTAAAGCTTCACACGTGAAAACAAGCATGTAAAACCATCTCTTACCCAGATGCAATCACATTGAAAATCTGAACCCATGGCTCCTCCACAGCCGATGCTAAAGCAGGAGGTCAGGTGAAACTCCTCCAGCTGCCGTCTCACTGCCTAAAACATCTCTCTTTGTTTGTTGCTCTCTATTATTTGGCTCATCTGCCTCCTTTTCCCTGAATGACACAGTCTTACCAAACCAGTCATGATATCCCAGCCAATACGTGCTGCAGATGCAAAGCTCCAGCCTCCAGTCATTTCTTTATTCAAATATAGATTGTCTCAGGTTACACGGCTGTGCGGCTGCAGAGTGATGAGCACAGGTTAAATCAAAGAGACGAGTGGGCCATCGACTGAGTGTATCGCAAACAAACAACACAGATCAGTGTGATAAGCTCAATTTACCTCATACTCGTGTAGCATTCATAAGCAAATTATCAATATCAAAGGTGCACAAATTTACACATAAAGGTCAGTTTGCTTGTAATGAGGAGTTCTACTCAGCCTGATGATGTCGTCATTATCATCTCAGTTTCAGCTTTAAAAGTACTTATTTATAACAGGAAGTGGTGTTATGAGCAGGGGCGGGGCTTAAAAGATGTAATGACATTTCCCTGGTAGGAAGGGTCACACTAAAGGATATTAAATAATAAGAAAAGTAGGATGCAGTATTTTTGTAGTTTGACCCACAGCAGGGACTCTTAAAGAGACGGGACAAACAGACAAGATGTGTTTGTTAGAAAACAAATCTCTCCTCCCCACATTTCCTGTCTCTCTTCAGCTGTAATAATGTAGGTTTGTAATAAAAAAGGCAAAAAAAATCAGTCAGATTCGAGGACCAAACAATCGTGCAATCACGAATAATTCTTTTCCAATGCACTCAACAGACTTTGCAATTGATTTTGTATCGATTTTTCCATACTTCCAAGCAATCATTGATCTCAGCCATTGATCTCAATAAAAATGTTGCTTATTTGGTGCGATCCCTCACAGTGCAGTCACAGCATTACATTGTCCTTCTGGGAATATGCTGTTGAAAGGTTTCCAGCAATTTAGATAGAGATAGAGACTTCCGTCAAACTGGGGGACGAGCAAAGGTAAAAAATTAAAAAAAACACGTAGTCACTTCAAACTTTGACACATTGATGCTAAATGTATCATCAGTTCTGACTCTGCGGTCAAGTTAGCAACAATAAAAATGCAACATACAGTTACACTTTCAAAATAAAAGCTCGCTTTTTGGCTGTATATTAAAAGACAAAGTCAGGTGACCTTCATAGAAACACTATAAAACAAGAGTTAATATTGTAAAACTGAAATTATGAAAATAAGGATGTGAGCTACAGAAGTCACACAACATAAGTCATGTACATTTAAGCTAAGCTAAGTAAGCCTAAAGTGATTTTGAGGAAACACATTTTCAACATCTGTTAAGATTGAAAAATCGTTTAGTGTGGGCCAGGCTTAAGAAGGACGGTACAGACTGTTGTCTACTGTACGCAGTACAATCACTATGGAAAAGAACCTCATACAAAACCACTTCAAACAACCTGAACTATCCCTTTAATATATAAAATCACTGATATGCTGCTAAAGTTTGACCAAAAAAAGTACAGCTGAGCTAAAAAAAAGCTAAAGGTGAACAGAAACAACTGGACGGTATCAGTCTGAAATGGTGCGCATGACTGTGTGTTTGTGTGTGCGAGTAATCATAGCTTGTTTGGCAATTAAGTGAAAAGGACACCAATTAACTATGTCTTAATGAGCCGCTTCTACAATCAAGTGCTTGTCAGCTGATTGCATTAGTAAAGATTCAGCTCCATTCAGAGGCTTTAATGGAGACGGAGAGAGAGTCAGTGTGCAGCGTTCTTACAGGAACAGGCCGGCCCCTGAAAAAACCATTAAAGCAATTAGTAAAGTAAAATAAATGACTGTAGGACAGTGGTGGGCTGCATGGGGCGCAGAGTTGCAGTGTGTGTGTGTCTATGTGTGTGTGCTCGTCTCTCCAGTGTAAAGCGGTCTAATTGTGCCCTGTGGTGTCCGCCTGGCATTTCGTTGTTTCGGAGGGAGGGGGGGCCAGTTCGATGGAGAAAATGTCACGGAGGCTGTATGGCTGAGACCACTGCGGCGTGGAGCTGTTGTTTTAGGACGGTAAATTACTCGGTACATCCAGTCGGTAACAAAGTTGTCCCAGAGGCAGAGATAAACAAGCCAACAGGAAGAGGCGAGGTGTGATAGAAATATTGAGACCAGGGGAGCACTGAGAGACGAGTGAAATGAGATAGAGGACAGGAAAACTTCCGCTGGCTGGAAGGCAGAGACGGATTCAAGGAGATTTAGCGCTCTCTGGATACCAAAACTGCTTAAATGTTCAACCTGAAGTGCACAGATCTGTCTTGTTTCTCGATAACTGCAGCCGTAGATCAGGGCTTTGATTCCTCTCGTCAACAGTCGGTGCTGCAGAGCTGGAGCTGGTTTAAGCACACGGTTAGGGACATGAATTATGAGTGGCTGTAAAATATTTAGAGTACGGTGTCTTTGTTTAGTTTATTGTGTTGTAAAATAACAAACTGTTCACCGAGCATCAGTATAAAACAGTTTACTGGACTGCAGAGTGAATGAAAACCTGGAGCATGTTGAGAGCTGAAGGCAGTGACACATGACACATTCACCACAGTTCTATGACACTGCTGCTGTAATCACATCGTGGCCTTGTTATTGTCTGTCTCAGTTTATCGCCTGTTGCTGGGAAGATTGCAAATTGACAACCCCTCAACGCAACACACATCGTATCTGCAGGTTCTGTTTGAAGAAGATCATGAAGCATTTCAGCCCCAAAAAAAGCTCACCGTCCGGGAAGGAAACCTTTTAACTAAATGGACAATTTTCAAGCCCTTTTTACACTCCGACGTGCACTGCTGTGCATCATTTACAAGCATGACTACAAGATGTTCACTGTGAGTGCAGGCGGCTGGCTGCTCTTCTGATATTTATAATATTTAGGCTAACAACAGTCTAATTACAACTTTATTCTAATAAAATAACGACTTTATTCTCCTAATCCTACGACTTTATTCTCATATTTTTACGACTTTATTCTCGTATTTTTACGACTTTATTCTCATATTTTTACGACTTTATTCTCGTATTTTTACGACTTTATTCAACTTTATTCTCAAATGATCCATTGCAAGATGGCAGCGCCTATTTTGGCATCAATTCCGTACAATGAGAGCAGATGGGGACGCATTGTCCATTTATATATACAGTCATTGGAGTTACGTTAAGTGGCGGGGACCGGAGCAGCAAAAGAGCAGGGAAGAGTGATCGGTAGCTGTATGAACAACAGAACTAATGTACAGTTTAGGTGTGCTGCTGGCATATTAAAGTGACGGGAGTTATCATCAATCAATCAATCAACTTTTATTTGTATAGTGCCAAATCTTAACCAAAGTTATCTTGAGAAACAACAAAAAGAGCAGGTCTAGACCGTGCTCTTTGTTATTCAGAGAGAGACCCAACATGAATCCACCATGAGTAGCACTTAGCAACATTCGGCACATTGGTAAGGTAAAACTTCCACAGGCAGAAACCTCGAGCAGAACCAGACTCATGTTGAACAGCCGTCTGCCTCGACTGCATGGGCCGAAAAGTGGAATAGAAGGAGATGCAGGAAGGAGACAGGCAAAGAGAGCAACAACAACATATGTTCTTGCTACATCAATAACAACATGTAATACATACTTATGGTTATGATGCCAATAATAGTTAGCCCCGAAGCTAGCTACAGCTTCGGCCCTGGAGCAGAACAACAGGTCTCCCCTGTGCTTTCTGACTACGGTCGGGACGCAGAGGCAGGAAAGGTTAACAACGGCTCGGCTCGTTAGTTTCCTTCATTGGTTTGTAGCAGGCGGCGTATTATCGCCATCTGTTGGAATAAAAGGTGCACTGCTTTAATCGTGAAGCATTCTGGGACTCTGGACAACAGATTACTCATTTGTTTGTGGGCAAGCGTTATCTGCTGTGCTTCAATTTTGAATTCGATCACATCATTACAGTTTGAACTATTAAGATTTCACCAGGTTCCAACGATATATCGAATGTCAATTGAAAAGAGACCCTACTAGTTCCTAAAAAATGTATGAAATCAAACAAAATACAGTACATGGTTAAGTTTTTAATAAAAAGGTATAAAACTCAGGTACAATAAATAAGAAAAACAACAAATACAGACAAAGACCTCAGTGTTTGCAGTGTGCTAGCTCGCAAGGTCCCTTCATAAAAGAGAAGGAGCAAGGTCCAAGCTTTTAATTAAAAAATATATATATAGATATTTAAACTACTGGTGGTATGAAATATGAAGATATTTTGTGTTTCTTTGGAAGTTGAGCCTCAACTTGAGACCTTGTTAGAAGAAAAAGGAAGAATTTTTTCGGTTTAAATCTCAAAGATTTTGCCTTTAGTACCTTTAAACTTTGTGTATCCGAGGAGGGAGGGGCTGGCAGAAGTGGGAAAAGTGCCAAATAGAGCTGATAGGGAAAAAATCATCACTGCTCATTAGAGCATGAGCTGAAATCCTGGCTCTGGCTGTGTTGCAGCATGTGTCTGGATGTGTCTCTGTCTGTTTGCCTGTGAAAAAATCAACAACGTCTAGCATCGGAGTTATTCTCATCAAATATAAAATATGGGGTATTTTCCTCTGCAGTGTTAACCTTCTGCTTATCTCACTACATAATGTAATTCACAGAACTAACCTCAAGTCTGGAGCGCTGGAATCAACTGAGCAACCCAGAGGAGTCAGACTTACACACACAAACACACACACACACACATACACACACTGCTTGTCAATCCCTCGACAAATACGTTTTCCGTGCCGCTAACAGAGAGAGGGCTAACAATGTGATTGAGGTGCAAAATAGGCACAAGCATAAGAACCCGACCCACAATGCACAGCTTCACTCCTCCATCACTCCTTCAAAGTTTGGGCTATAAGCAGAACCAGTAGAATATGTAGCACTCTGAAAAGGGTTTAAATCATACATGCAGAGAAGATGTTCACGTTATCAAATGCACATGAGCCCATGAATCGCTGGCTCGCTGTGCTCCCTTAAATTCCCCTTCATGTTACAGTGAGAGAGATACTCTGTATCTCAATAGTCTGAAGGAAGTCTTATTTTAGCATTAGCCAAAACAAAAACACAAAGACTAAAAATAATGGATTAAACAGAGCGTTAATGTAGGTGCAAACGTTAGCATGTCCAGCTTACTAGCTTGCTAATGTTTGACTGTTATTTGGGATGCCAAGGAGCAAAATAGAAACTGCATTATTAGTTTGTAGAGTTACATGATACATTAACAAAGCCTAATATATGACTAATACATACAGTGTGTACTAGGGGAAGCAAGTCCTGGATGCTTTCAAATTTAGGCTAACATTAGCACTTTGTCCAGGTAGCATTACCTTTGCTAAAAGTTTAAGCCCTCAGTCAAAACACTCCTTGCATTTGCAGTTTCAAAATGGGAAAACACAGTTTGAAACTATGACCAAGTATGTCAGCCAAGCAGCCAAACTGAGTCATGCTAAAACTAATTAAAATTTTGACTTCACGTTAAATAAGTACTTGATCTTCTACATAGCAAGTCAGCAGGCCAGGATGTTGACTTTTTGCCTGAAAAATTTAATTTGTTTAGCAGGAAATTAAAAAGTCAGTCCAAAGCCCTGTTTTTAACTCATTAACAAAGTTAGTTAGCTTAATTAGCTACCTAGCTCAGGGCGCTTTCACACCTAAAGTCTGTTTGTTTGATCCGAATTGTTACAATGTTGCGTTTTGCCTCAAGTTTGGTTTGTCTTCACACGGCAGCTTTTACCAGCGGGCCAAAAGTTTTGATGCACGAGGAAACTGAGTCTTATTACTTTTAACCAACATCGTTCCTCAGTTCGATCAGTTCCACTCTCCTTTTTTTTTACTGAACAGTTTGAACACCTCCATGTTCTTGTGCGTTTCTACAAGCATGTGTGAAATTGTTTGGTCAGCCCATATATCTATTCGAGCCCTCGCCTCGTCGATCCCGCACGTCTGGCCTCTCCTCATCTTGCTGCCTGGCTGCTTGTCTGCCAATGTCAACATACGGTAACAACCCACAATGGACTTTTTGGTTTGCTTCCTGTGCTAGGTCGTATTTTAAGTCTGATCACGTTCTCACCTGAATCGAACCGGACCATGGATCATTTGGAAACGGACCGAGTCCCGTCTTTTCTGGCAGGCCATGGTCGATAGTTTGGTCCGCACCACAGTTCGAATGTGTGTCTCACCTGACCAAACAAACCTGTGCTAGTTGCCAGCCTGGGAAGCTAATGACCAGCCTAGCCAGTAGCCGATCCAATGGGTTGCTATGTTAGACGCATGACTTGCTGCCCTGGTTGAATGAATAGGTGGCTTCTTATTTACCACCGCCAGCCTCTCTGTTACCTGCGCTGTGCTTATCAATGGCCAGATCAGTAGCTGGCTTCGGCAAGGATATAGCCTCCTTCGGCCTCTCAATAGTCTTAATTTTGTCCTTTTCCCTGCGCCAAACGTTAACATTTAAAACGGCAACAGCTCGACAGGTGTAGCAGCAGAAGCTACACAAACATGCTAACACAGAATCCCCTTCAAATACAGGAACATTTCATTGCTGAAAAAAGACATTCTGTCCTATTTCTACCACCGTGTTCTGGCCTGGAGTCTTCCTTCAGCTGGAAATAACAAAAAGTAAAAGAGTTTCTCAAATGCCAACACTCTGCCTGACCGAGCAAAGAGAGAGAGGGAGGAGACAAAGCATGAACACACACAATTTCACCCAAAGTCCCTCCCGTCCCCCCTCGTCCCTTAAATATTCTACTTTTTCTTTTTCTGCGTGCCCCCTCGCATGAGAAGTTACACAAAATAAATATTTGATCCACTTTGAAACCGCTTTTTATGAATATCTAACTCGTGTGAACTTTGAAGAGAACTATATTTGGTGGTTTAATGAGGTATCCGATGCTAAGCAAATGTTAATTAATCCTTTATAAACAAATGAAGAGAGCAGCCGTGGCGGGAAAGGGAGGGAAGGCTGATAGCAGACATTATTATTGCAGGGCTGCTGCCAGAAAACAGCAGCACAAGAAGCCGATGAATCATCAAACAGTGAGTACAATTACCATGAAGCTCATTGTTTTCAAAAAGCTATTAATCCTGAGTTACCATCATCTCACATGTCATAACACCAATCATAAACGGAGCGAGCGTTTAAGTATTTATGCTTTGAAACCAGTGCGTTAAAATGTGAATGACGTGTTAGAAGTGAAGTGAAGTGTAATTAGGCTTACACAGAACATAAAGGTTGTGTCTTTATTTTCTCTGTAAGCCTAATTAAACCTCAGCTTTCAGTTTGGATTCAAGCAAGTTGTAGGTCAGACCTGCGCGGAGCCGTTTCCTACCGCACTGCCAATTAGAGTTGACATCCACGGTATCACATTAATTATTACGTGGCTGAGAAGCTGCGGAGACGCTTCAATCTGTCTAAAAACTCTTTTTATTGAGCATCTTCTCTCCTGGCTGCTTTATTTCTTTCCTCTTTGCACCGTTAAACGCCTTGTCATGTTTTCCTCTCTCCGATGAGGCGGCGGATGCAACAAACTGATGTAACCTGTGTTGCACCGTTGTTGTGGCTTGTACGAACACAGCAGGAGGTCATGTTTGCCGGCGTGATGGGAATAAAGGTCGAAGCAGGAAAGTAATGTGCTTCCCAGTTTTAGACTAAAAAAAGAACACATGGCCGCTCTCTCTAACAGGGGCCGTTTTAAGCTTTTATCTCCGTCGTGGGTTTATCTTTGAATCTTTGAACTGTACGTCAGGTTGGGTTCACTGCAGTCTGGTATTGAGTAGTAAGAAAAATACGTAGGAAATCTTTAACAGGCCGACTGCAATTAATGTCAGAGTAACAAAATTATACATCCCAATTTTTCCATTTCGCTATCGGTATGCATGTGAAAATGAGCATCCATTATGCAGTAGAAACATCTTGTCGTGATCACTTCTCTTGTGTCAAACTGATCACTGTAAGAGGAGGATCAATGCAACCATTTTTAGCTTCTTGTGTTTTATGTTGTGCTAAATTGTAAAAGTATATAATTGTAGTTTTAGTACAACATTCGTTTTAATTCCAACATTTCTCCCTACTTCCAAATACAATATTCTCATTCAGGTCATTCTTTCTTTAAGATTTTCATGTAAATAAATGTCTGTTAAGTCTCTATCTATCCAATGAGGTAACACAATGGTGACTGAGCCTATGGCCCACTGATGAAAGCCTTTGCATTTGCAGTATTACAGACTGGGTGTCTGTGGCGACTTTAGCAGAAAAAATCACAAGCAGCGCCCAGTTAGTGACACATTTTCCATCACCCAGCAGTGGTTGGTCTGCCAGAGAGGGTAGGCGGAGCTAAGCGGCTGCTTTTCCGGTCTCTGCAAGTGTTGCGAGTAAACAGTAATCTACTATGGCTGAACAAACAAAGAAAAGATCGATGACTACAGATACAACTTCAGAAATAAGTGAACATCCAAAGAAAAAGAAATAAATTGGACGCTCAGATGAAGCCAAACAGTCTGAAAAGGAAAGCGACCGTCAGCGAGGAAAATCAAGAGTTACAACCGGAGCCAACCTTGGACGTCACACATGCATACATGTCTCGTATATTTAATACACCAAAATAAAGAAATGAAACAAACATTTTCTCTATTTACAGAATTGTATACATGGTTTCACAGCACAGCTCCTCTGCCTTTTCCCTTGCCAAAGGCTGTTTGGGGCATCAAGTGTCCGAGCAGTATCAATCCGCGAGACAAGTGTCGCTTCAACCACAGGTGCTTTCGCCGTGCACCTTTGTTTTCTTTCTTCATCCCCAGCAGCCGTGACTGTTTCTCTTTATTTGAATTGACTCCAGAAGAGAGCCTGAGGAACGGCACGTTAAACTGCTGCATATTGTTGGCTCATTGTTGGCTGTTTGTCAAAACTATGGCGAGACTATGTTTTTCAATGAGGGGAAATGACTCCTTTTGGAGAGCAGGAACTGCCAGTTTTACAAGCTTTTCTCCATCTCTTGGCAGGTACGAATACAGCCAAAAAGTTCTCAGTTGGCTGCTTCTTTCACATTGCATTAGATTGGACCTTACCTGAAAACAATGGACAGTTTGAGGGTGACTGAATACATTAACGTTAACAAGGTGACTTACCGCTGCTCCGACCAGGACTCTGACTCAGGGTTGGCAGGGTTACCAACCCCCAGGTGCCAGAAACCAAACCAGGCAGGAAATTCAACGTCAATTATGTAAAACTCCTCCAACCCACTTTCTGTTAAAATGACCGTATACTAGACTATAGCAATCTGGCTGCCATATTAATGGATAATATAAGGATATGGATAGTATAAAAAGTAGTTTGTTCTTGCATTTTGTCAACATCACATTCAAACTTGGCCCCTCCTCCTGGGCTCTTCACCAGACGCTCACTCTCATTCTCTCGTGCGAGAACATGCCCACCCCGCCGAGCTACAACCAACAGCATCACGGCTACTTTTGCGCTAGCATGCAAACCGCCGGTTACCTTTGCGCTGACATGCTAACAGACGGTTTGTTGCACTAGCATGCTAAGCGTCGGTTAGCTTGTCCTAACCGGTTGGAAGGCACTAACCTGTCCAATAGAAAGAAGGCCAGCTCTGCATCACTCTTTCGCCATGTCCGCCGGTCTGAACGGGGCCCAGGTGCTAATTTGAACCACTCCCACACTCACCTGTACGCTGTGACTGGCTCAGGGAACCACAACAGCGCCCCTCCTGAAAACGTCCCGTGCAAATCAAAACACAGGACTGACACAGAGGGAAGGGTCTCACAAGGGTCTGCACACACACTCACCAACACACATGTATAGAGGTATTTATATTACATTTGCAAAAGTCTATTTTATTTTTCTAGGAAAATCCACCTTATTATACCTTTAAGAGAAATAAAGAAACACAAACTGTAGTTCGACTTCAAATTTAGGATGAAAACATTTCAAAGTAGAAGGCCATTAAGGAAATAAAGAGTAAACAATGTTGTTTGAGAGGCTCAGGCTCCTGCGTCGCTGGTGTTGTGTATTTTATGGTGCTGAACGGACAGCTCCTGGAGGTGATATTTAAAAGACACCTCCATGAGATGACTCTATATCATACATATACATCTTATTACCATCAAATCCTATCTAAAGACCAAAACCAGCAATGTGTTCATCAATCTCTCAACACTAAAAGCATGAATAGATGAATACTTTGTTTATAGTTTAATAGGACTAAAGCAGAGGCACATACTACGAAGCTACTCTTTTGGATATTAGGCTTCAGTTACCCTGACAAAGGAGATCGCACAACTCACACAACTCTCTATAACTGGACAAGTCGACCAAGGGGTTTCTATAATGTGCGCGTTCACACATAAGGAGCGTTGTTTTTAGTGTATGACCAATCACACATAGGTACAAGCCTGCCATCAGCAGTAATCCAGATGTCAATCAGTACAGCTGCAGCTGCTGAATGCAGGAAGGGAAAACAGGCAAAAAAAACTGTTTTTTCTGACTGTTTGAATGTGCAAATTAAGTCTATAATATCACTGCTCCTATTACATTAAATTAGCATGTTGCACAGATGTATTTTGGTTGCATTTATGACACTTTTTCTCTGAGCTGTATCAAACTATGGAGCAAATAAAAATAAATATTAAACCACAATTTAAAGCGGTTTAAAGCTGACTTTCATATCTCATAAATACTGTACAACAAGTATAAGCTTCAGTGCTTTTATCAGTCTCTGTTGTGGATGTATATCAGTAAAGCACGATGAATATTTTTCATGAATACATTTCACAAAATCACACAGTAAAGTGGAAGTGTTTTACCGCTCTCTCTCCCTCCTCCCTCTCACGATGCATAAGTTCAGCATAAGTTACCATGGTGATCTACCCCGTTAAGAAGTGAACCACCATCGTGGTACTGAAAACCTGGAGTTAATCCCGAAGTTACCTTGTTAACCGCAAATCCTGCTTCGTAGTATACCCCCCCAGCTCTGTGAGGTCGAACGTAAACTGAGAGATGCTCTGAGCTAAATGTAAATGTTGGCAAGTTAACGATCTAACACAGAAAACGCTAACATACTGAAGCTAAACAGGTGAAATAACTTTGTCCAGCAGCTTAGATTAGCATGTTTTGAATGCTAATTTTTGTTCGGCAATTGGCACTCAACACATACGACCACCTGAAGCTGATGGGAATTTGATTTGCAGTCATCATCAAACATTTTCAGCAGCAAATTAATACTTGCTGAGTTTTAACGGCATCCAGAAAATGTTTGTGGCATTGATTTAGACCAGGGGTCTCCAACCCTGCTCCTGGAGAGCTACCTTCCCGCATGTTTTAGGTTCCTCCGTACTCTAAACACACCAGCTAGCAGGGAACGTTCCCATAACATTGGCTAACATTACCTACAAGTTCTAATTACGTTCGAAAGAAAACGTTTTAATCTAATATTCAAAGAACGTTTTAAGGATGTTTATCATTTCAAATAAAGTTTCTTGTAACGTTAAAACTTAAACAAAGAAATTATTTAACTGCAACATTCTGAATATATTTTCAGGATGTTATTTTGGCCTAGGATGTCAGAACGAGCGAAACATTTGAATCAGGTGTGTTGGAGCAGGGTTGGAGACCCCTGGTTTAGAGTACACCAGAAGAATTATTTACATCATGAATAATACCTTCTGACGGTGAAGTGTTACTTATTGGTTATTGCAGATTTTAAACCTGCTTTTTCCAAACAACATCGTCGCACATTTTCCGACTTCTTCAGTGATGTTAGTTCAGCTGAAGTTGCTGTTTTGGTACTTTTTTAACTCCTCCTGCTTTTCCTGCTTTTGCGTGCTTTAAAATAATGGCACTGTACATACTACATGAGCCAAAACACACTATATTAAGCCATGCTGTCTATATTTAATTTTACAGGCAGAAAAAATATTTGGCACCAAAAAAGAGCTTCAAGCTCCAGAAAAGACACAAAGATATTCTAAAGCCATATTTCAAACAAATGAAGGATTCAGTTGTGAGTTGCTGCAGGTCTTTGTCTGCTGACAGGATAAATCTGTTTTGAGCTTCTTGATATTTTAAAGCACTGACTCGATGTGTCAAATGTTACCAGGCGACGAGCAAAAGACAGCTAATCAATACCCTGAGCTGCTTTCACTTTATCCCTCATTCAATCTGACAATATGTCAGATTTCTCCAACAGGCACATCTCACATTGGAATGAAACTCTTTCAGAGCCGGCACTTCACACTGCGCTCCCCCTATAGCAGATGTGTCGACAGCAGAGATGATGAACGATTCGAGGACAAAAGCTGACAGATGTGATAAATACAACGTCGAATGGCTAATCAATCTCATGTGGGTCGAAAGAAACGGGGGGAAACAGCAGCAGGGATCTCCTGGTGTGAGTCAGCAGAGGCAAAAGAAGCTGATTGGCAGCGAGTACACGAGTGTGTGTGCGTCTGCATACCGCATGTGAGCACGCCTGTGTATCCAAGTGTGTGTGAAGCCTTTTCTTGGTCTCTCATGCCTGACCTTGTCTTTATGAAGCAAAATGAACAGGAAGCTGTGTGGACGCTGCTCCCTTTATACAGCCTGGTAACAAACACTGGCAGGAGCCCAAACATATTGAAGAATTACACAGTGCAAAAACAAGTATGAAAGGAAGTGACAAATGACTGGCTTGAAAAAAATAATAACTTCACTGTGGTGCAGGAGCATGAAGTATAACGACTGGAGCTCATAAAGGAGGAAGAAAGGAGGTGGAGGAGACTATTCGTCTTCACTTTCTTCAAACAGCCGGCACGCCTTCCATCCCTCTCTTTTCTTTTACACATTTTCACCAGAAGGCCATTACTGAACCCCGCCTGGGCCATCTGTGTGTGTGCACACGACCTGTATATATATGTCCGAGTCGACATGACCCACTTAGACTCGACACGGACTTTCAGAACTTTGTAGTAGCTCGCAGTGAGGTTTCAGCCTAAAACATGCAGAATCCATTATTCTCCTACTCTCAGCATTTTCACCTGCTATCTTTAGCATCTGAATCTCTGAGCGCATTTCCTCACATCCTGTAGTACTCAAGGACACACACAGAGTCCACAGTATCAAGTATCCACTCGACTCGTGCCCCCACCCACACATGCACAAATACACCGGAAAGCATGCGCATCTTCAATTCAGAGCGTGGCCGCCTGCTATGGAGCTAAAATGGGGCTTCATTTATTCAGCACAGCACAGGCTGAACATGGTCGGGGCAGTTTTTAAAAAAGGGATTAAAATTGATGCAACAGAACCAGAGATAATGTCTTTTTTCTATGTCATGCATTCATCTTCCTTCTCAATATCGGGCACCTACATTACCCACAATGCAACAGACAGATTTCGTTGCGTTAGGCTAGCAGCCTTGATCTTCTAGCCTCAAGTTAAGGTAAGGAGTCGATTACAGTGTTTGGTCACTCCAACTTGTAGACTCAGTCCCAACACATGCTGACTCAAGTGACATCACTTGAGGTAACCTCTGACAAATTCTCCTTTTGAGCCCAAAAAAATCCCCCCTTTATAAATCTCATACAGTAGCACTCCCCCCAAGACTTGTCAACAGTTTAACAACATAATAAGATCTCACACTGACATCACATTCAATCTGTTCTATATTTACTGCATGTTGATTGGTGCTAATCCCATGTAAGAGTAAGCTGATTGGACGTACTTTTAAAACACAGTGGTAGTGGGGATTTTGGGGGGTCCATCTGTTCAACACCAGATTAAAATATTTGTGCAACTTGCGGATGGATTAACATTAAATTTAGCAGAGTGATAAATGGTCCTCAGACACTATAGCCTTATGACTGGTGATCCCCAACAGTTCCCCAACAGGAGGTCACAATTCCTACTTTTCATATCCTGTACGGATTGCTCTACGAGTAATTCTCTATTTGTCATCAGCTAAGTTGTTTCCTGGTCTGTGGTGTGCATTAGAGCTAACTCCATGCTGCCAGCTTTGCTGAAGGCTTTAAACTTGTTAAATCTTTGATTTGAGTATACAACATTTAATCATCTGCGTAACAATTGAGTCAAACACAAAAGCTATGCTCTCGTTAAGCTGTGGCTTTCATATCTGTAGTTCAGTTCATCTGATTCCAACCAATTAATACTTTTTAAAGGGGACATATTTTAGCTATGCAATAATTGTGTTTTTGAATAATGTTGATAAAAGTTGGTTTCTTTTTAAAAATTGTATACATATTTTAATTTAATTATTTTTCGGAGCCTCTCCTTCCTCCTGAAACCAACAAGCAGTTTTTCCATTCAAAGGTTAGATCTTAGCCACGATTGGCTGACAGTATTTGAAGTGACCACGTAGCCCCTCCCCCACGTGGGGGAGCGGCCGCACTGCACTGTCACTCCAAAGTTGTATGTTATATGTACGAGCCAGAATCACCAGGAGGTATCAGAATTATAAGTTGAAGTCTTGACAATGACTTGACTACAAGCTAGTGCAAGACGGCAGCCTGAGGTGAATGACGGTGAATGACGATTGGCCGATTTCAGCGAAAGCGAGGTTCTACGTAGAAACCTGCGGCTGTTCTGAACGGCCCATTTCAGAGGTGACCTTTTTGAAAATGTAATTCTGGAAAAACACGGAATTATGCAGTTTTCCCTTTTTCACTGTGAACACCCAAAAATGTGAAACCTGTGCAAAATATGAGAATATCAATTTAAAAGACACGTCCCCTTTAAGAAAATGATAAATGGTCTCTTTAGTTTGGATATGGTTCACGTTCAAAGTGGCTTTTAAGAGTGAGACTGCATTACAGACTGACAGGAAACTCACTCAGTTTTGATGGTTTACTGTTGGGAATTGTGGAACTTTGAAGGGAGCCGGATTTTTTGGAACGGCTCTCGGAAAGGAACGGATCCATAAGATCTGCAGTGAGAGAGTGGTCGGACTCAAGTGCACTATATTAATGTAATATAAATGTGTGCACCAATATAAAAGCTCTCACCTATGACTCAGTTCCCGTCGTTCGCACCAAAGAGCCGTTCAAAAGAATCGGATTCGCGAACGTCACAACACTAGATGGTTTTATCCTGCATTGTGGCTGCTTCATGGACCCGAGTGGGGAAAACAAATTCCAGATGGAAAATATAATCTGAGAGGTAAAGGGGTTTCTCAGCAATCATAATGACTGCTTTAACTTCCTCTCACTTTCTGAATGTTACCAACTCTCATACTCTGATGCAAGATTAAGCAGTAGTTCAACATTACTTCTGAATTCAAAACTTCCTCTACTATCATAAGTGGTTGGTCAATATTGCTTTCAAACCATGAATGAACTGCATCCAAAGGAAAAGGCATCATTTTTTTTTGACGGAACCTAACAGGTGAGACATGAAAACACCTTATATTTTAACCCACAGCTAAAGCTTTGTCACACAATGCATGATCAATTTTGTGTTGCTCTAAAGAGCGGCTATTTCCTCTGTTTAAGGAATAATCAAGCCAATCAAAGCCTTTCTTTGAAGTAGTAGTTTGTTGATCAGAACCATCTGCAGGACAGCTGGAAATCTTGTCCGAGTTCTGTACAGCTGTTTAATTTCTCCCCTTATTGATGATGTGATGTAGAAGTGTACTCCACCAGGCAGGGAAACACTGACTGCTTTTCTATCTGCTACGGCATGAATCTTGAAGTTGGTGACAGGAAACTGTGTCAGACTTTGACAGACAGATCAGTGCATCTCAAATACTACAGAGTAGTTTGGAATAACAGCTGATCAGTGGTGGACAATGGGTCGTAATGCATCGCATCTGTCTTTTTGTGGAATGAAAGAAAACTGTCTTTCAGTCTGTTTTGCACAGTTTATCTCGTCCTGATTTTCCTCCAAGTTTTTTCTTCACTGGCGTCTAGACTGTCTCAGCTGAGGAAAAGACATTCATGTGCAAAGCCTGTTAATGTAACACCAATCAGCTCTCATGTGATGATGATTTAGCCTCTGTGGGAAACAGCCAATATTTCTTGCTCACTGTTGTAGACGGCAGACATCTAGCCATGGGTGGATCTGAATTATCTGAGCCTTTGTCCTCAATGCACCATTCTTTACAGTCCAACTTACTGAGCGTGATGGCGTTGGAGTTGAGAGAGAACATCTCAGGCTAATCTTTATAAATGGATGTCTGTATATGAATGCAGATCATTCTAAAAAGGCAAATGAAAGCCTGATTGTAGTCCGAGTAGAATTGATCACGGACTACATACAGGCACCAAACAGCTTTAGAAAGCAAAATGTTTGTAGCCCACAGATTCTGACTACATTTGCAGATAAATATTTTGATAGATGAATTTAATACAAATACAATGTGTCAAACAAAAATTGAACTAGGGGACAGAAGCGAAGTAAACAAGCTTTAAAGTTATAATCTCGAAGATCTCAGTATGTTCTCTTTGGCGGCACCTATGGCGATAAGCGGTAATTGCGGTGACGGTACTTTCACAGCCATAGAGAGAGAAAGTTGCAACATCGCCATGGTGGATCATGGAGCATATTGGACCTCCAGTGACGCGACTCTCTGTCTATACGGCTCTGGATACTTTGTTCGGGGAGTAGGCAGGCTGCTCCTCCGCTGTCCTAACCTACGTCTGCGGCGCACATCTGCTTCCAAACACCATCATCGGCCTCATAAGGACAGTCCTTGTAACACATTGCCCACATAAGCGCACACTGACCTGATGTGGTCGGTGTTAGCTCATTCGGCAATAGATAGTGGTTTAACATGACATTATTTTTCTTCGAGATTATCACTTTAAGTCAGTATAAGACAAAACAATAAAGTAATAGAAGAAACCTAGTTGTCAAAAATGAGAGAAAGCAAAAACAGATGATGATCAAGACTCTGCAGTCATGAATATTCCCCCTTCATGAATACAGATGAAACACCAAAGACAAAGTCTGGCTCTCCAGCCTGATGTTTGCTCTGCTCCAACACTAAATTCAAGGTGTGGCCTTTGTCCCCCAAAGTATCTCCAACAAATCTGCTCAGGCTTTGATAAAAAAAAGTTAGCCGAATGAAGCCTCCCACAACGTCAGGGCATTTCCAAAATTACTCTGAGCAGCTGCCGCCTCGGGCTGCCGGCTCACAGATAAAAATGTGGCGACATTTTTGTGACACATTAGCTCAGATGATTCCATCATTTGTGTTTATTGTCGCCCCGTCTCACCCAGAAAGGACTGGGGGGAATTATCCTCACTTATTTCTGGTATTCATATTTCATTAATTGTGACATCCCTTTATGTAAGTTACACACACCTACATATACTTAGACAGACAGTTCTAACCTGTTCCTTGACGGAGGCGAGGATGGCGGAGGTGGTTTCGGACTCTGAGCCGTCTCCATTGGAGGCGTTGAGGACGGGGCTCAACATGGCGGCAGCGCTGGCAGTGTCAGTCGCCACCTCAGGCACTGGCATACCTCCTGGAAAACAAGGGGACATGCAACTCTTTAGTATTATTAAAAGATGATTGGGGACACCAAAGTTTAGGCTGAGTGGATCACACCTCCACTCTCCATCAGTCCTGTACTTTGGGACAACGACACACAAGGATATGGACAGTGAGTGAAGGCAGAGACATTTCAAAGCACACATTTAATATTGACATAGTGAGGTTCAGCAAAACGTAAGATTAAGAAGTTTAACATGCTATTAACGTTTGGATACCAGCCAGTCGGTATTTTTTTGCATATTGGATTCATTAAACTATCTTCTTTCTCATTTTCTCTATGTTTTACTCATGTTCAGGGTCATGTAGCTGCTTTTCCCAGCATGCATTTGGCAAAGGTCAGGTGAACATCCAGGACAGGTGCACGAGTACATCTTTAGAACAGGTTATCTAGGTCAGTGAGAGGAAAGTTTGCAGACGACTAAGATACAGCAAATGTGTCGGTCGTCTAGCAACGAAAGCAAAAGCCGTAGGACTGCTAGCAGACTGCATGGTGGTAGTGACAGGGGAGTAAAAATAGGATTTGTAGATGTAGGAAGTGGTATCACTGGGAATACATTGTGACAAGAGGAATACATTTTATACAACAGGATTCATCGGTGCATGAAAAGGCATTCTTTGTCCTCGTAAGGACAGACGTGGGAGCTTTGAATTGTACTAAAAACGTACAAATCTTGCGCGCAGTTGCTACAGCACACTGAACCAAAGGCCAAAAACTTTCAGAAGCAGCATTCGTCTTCATAATAGCTGGAGTACTATTGTAGCTGTACTGGTTTACTAGTAGTAGCAGTAATAAAGTCGTCCAACTGCATCTTTTTTTGGCAGACAACCCGACATTTAAAGCAGAAGGCAGCAAGACGTTACCATTTTGCTGGTGTTAACAGTTTCAATGAAAAGACCAACAGTGTGTGAGTTGGTCTCTTTGCTGTCGGTGGCTCTACAGAGCCCACTGACTCCTGCTGAAGACTTAAATATTTAAAAGCAGGTTTAAGAAAAGGCTAAAAACGTCCCCAAACAGATGGGTACCTTAGCTTTTAGCAAAAGTTCCTCCAAAAGGGGGAAATAGTGCATTTTTTTGGGAACTACTTTCATGCGGAATAATTGACAGTTGATGTACTGAAGAAGAAGATACGTTATCAAGGGGAAATTCAATGTTTTCACTCTATTATTACAGTGTCCAGGAATTAACTGGCACCTCTCCAGCTAACAGTCCCAATTTCCATGCTTGACTTGCACCAGGACTTGTTTTGTATTAACCACAGGATGGTGTATGTGGGTTTAACACAAAATACACTACAGTGCGTGTTAATTGTAATGAAGGATCATGATACCCAGGCTTTGGATACTTACATCATACTCTAAATGGACTACTTTTCTAGTCTTGCGACCACTCAAAGTGCTTTTACACTACATGTCACATTCGCCGTTTCACACACACTGATGGCAGAGGCTGCTACGTAAAGTGCCCAACTGTCAATCAGTCATCACATTCACACAGATGGCTGTGCCGCCGGGAGCAATTTGGGGTTCAGTGTGTTGCCCAGGGACACTTCGACATGTAGACTGAGGGAGCTGGGGATCTTGAAAGAAGGTTGGTGGAGGGGCGCTGTTTTAGCTCAGTTGGTGGAGCAGGCGCCCCATATACAGAGGCTACAGTCCTCGTCGCACTGATCGCAGGTTCGACTCCCGGTCTGCCAATCATTTGGTGCATGTCATCCCCCACTCTTTCCTCCCAACATTTCCTGTCTGTCTTCAGCTGTCCTATCAATTGAAGGCAAAAAAGCCCCAAAAATAGGTTGGTGGTCATTGTAGGTGAAGGTCTGCACATGTGATTTGGTTCCTTCTGTGAGGAACTTCCTGTTTGTGTTGATTTTGGCGCCCCTTGTGGACAAAGCCGTACCTCTTATCTCTTTGCTGATGACATCCTGTCATATGTATCACTCACTTTAAATTTCTGCCCTGGAGAATGTAAACAAAGGCAGCGTGCAGTTAATTGCTGACACCCACCCCCCACCAGCAGATTTAGGCATTTAAAATAACTATGTAGAAATAATCAGTTTCAGTGACAAAGTCCTCACAGGAGCTTTAAGACTTCAGTAAAAGATGTTCAGGAGAACTGTTTGTTAAAGGGAGTCAATATGCTCTGTAGTCAATTAAGGCAAATATTTAGTTTAACTTCATCAATGCACTTATTACCATCTGAGCAGAGGATGGTTTCCTCATCACAGAACTAAATATGAGATATTTTTAAGCACGTGTGAACCACTGGGACACACATTTCATGCATGATTGGAAAACTGGCAGAGGAAGGCTTAAATACTCTGTTTGTTTTGGAGAGGCGGAGAAGAATTGTGCTCCTGGTAAAAAACCTTGAGAATGATAAACACTGGAGGAAGCACAAACACAATTAAACAAGCTAGGCTAACATTAGCAGCTGCTCTGCTAGCAGCTTAAAAATGTGTTATTGACAACTTTACTCCTTTTTACTGAGCTATACTTTAAGTTTAACATTTAAATTCAGCCAAAAAAAAGACAGTCGCTATATGAAGAACCTAATACTATAAAAGGCATACACACACACGCACTCACACACTTTTGCATGCTTGATGCCATGTGTCATCTTGTATTGGACCGAGCGTTGGAGGACACGGGCTTCACATGTGCCGTGTAATCCTGATGCAGCACAGAGCTGGTGTAACAGCTGCATCAGCCAGCTTTACACACTGATGAAAGGCTTGTCAAGAGGAATCTGCCACATGCACACACACACACACACACACACACACACACACGCGTATACACACTAAAAGAGGGCCGTTTGTCGGCATGAGGCAGCACCGGCCCGCTCTGGTACAAAGAGGAAAAATGAAAGAGGAGAAGCCGAGTGGAGGAATATGTGTAGAAAGCAGAAGAGAGGTGGAGAGATTAAAGGAAAAGAGGAGTGGAGAGGGCAGCGGAGAGAAGGAGGTGATGTGAGGAGAAAAGAGAGATAAAAGAGGAGTAGGAGGGAGAGGAGAAAAAACTATTCTTGCATGCTGCTAGGCAACAATCTGTGGTCACCGAGGGCTGCTAATATGGCTGACCTGGCTTTACTTGTCTTCCATTTTGGAGAGTGTTCCTCTTTACCTTTCAAACTAAATTTTTCATAACCACCCACCTTTCTACTTACACTACATCCCTTTTTCCTCCTCCATTTTCTCCTCCTCCTCCTCCTCCTCCTCCTCCTCCGTTATGCCTCTAAACTTTCTCTCCCCTCCTCCCTCCCCGCCCACTTCTCCACACTTGACCTATTTCAGTGTCTCCTCATCTTTCAGCAGATTTCTGCTTTATTAGGCAGCACGCAGTGAAGGATGCCAGAAGGAGGATGACCCGAAACGTAGCGGCTTGGGTTTGAACCTGCAACGCTGCGGTGCACCTGAGCCCTCCCAGCATCCCCACCCAACCCCTCCACCCTGAGCGTGCACACTCGGCTGCTTATCTGGCCTGGTGACACCACTACATGCTTCACATTTTTCACGCCATCCCGCTTTTTCTCCCCTTCTTTCCTGGACTTTTTTTTCCTCCTCGGCTCAGCTTTATCATGTGCTTGCACGTGTCTGACATCCTCCCTCTACACCTTCCTCTCATATCTACAGCGCCTCCCTGCCTACTTACATCCTTCCTCTGTGCCTCCGTCCCTCTAACTTCTCCTCCCCTTTCCGCCTTACTCTTCAGGTATTCAAATCATGCACAGTGTCATCATTCTTATTATCACTTTTACTCACCCTAATCTGTCTCCATCCCTCTCTTTCTTTGTAGAATACAATCCCAAATCCCTCTCTAACACACTTACTTTCTTTTAACCTTTCAGGTTATTAGAAAGGGGGCCCTAGATCCTAGCTACTGTGGGAGTCTGACACAGTTCTCCATGAGGGAAATGCTCACCTGTAAGAATAGCTTTGCAGCGGACACAGATGGGTGAGCCTCTTTTTTAAAAAGCCAAAGCCAAAGCAGTCGTGCCTTAAACCTCATTCTTTCTAATGGCCATCGGGGGGCGACTCCACTGGTTGCAAAAAGGTGTCCTACTATGCTTTTGTGTCAATAACAATGACTGATAGAGATAGACGACGCGTCTCCATCTGCTCTCATTGTATGAAATTGAAGTTAAAAAAGCTCCGTGATAGGTGCTGCCATCTTGTGATGGTGATGTCATTTGGAGCCAGAGCTGCGCAGTAGAGCTCGAAGACAGCCCCGGCCACTCCTGCTAACCAAAACACACACTTAACCTTTTGGTTAGAGGAAGTGGCTTCAGCAGCTTCGCCCGTCGAACTCTACTGCGCAGTTCTCGCTCCAAATGACGGGGGCTATTTTTGCATCAATTCCGTACAATGAGAGCAGATGGAGATGCATCATCCATCTATACAGACATTGGTCTCAACCAACGCTAAGGCAGTAGCAAAAACAAACAAACACTTGAGTATGCTGAGTCTAGAATGAGCGTGTTTTTGCTTCAAATTCCTTTTCATTTGTAAATATCTTGTTAGTGTAACAACTTTAAAACAGGCCTACCACCAGAACTCAGCAAATTACTGCGACCTTACAGATATAAAAAACTTCACTTTATATTTAAAGGAGAAAAGTTGGAAGCTTCCCCACTCACTATAAATCAGTGAGAGTTTTCTTTTGTTCCAGCCTCCACTGGAGCCATACTGAGTCATACATTCAGTCATGCGGTGTTAAACGCGGAAGAGATGGGAAATTGTAACACCAACTACATGACGTGTATTTATGAAAATTTAAAAGGTGAGGAAAACAGAAATATCTCTCTTTTAAAGAATATTTAAAGAATATTTTATTGTTAAATCCCCAAAAGACTGTCAGGCTGAGGAATGACCTTTCTTTGTCCCTCATACCATAATTACTGCTGTCTGGTCCATTTATTCTTTTAGCTTCTCAAAGTATTTACTTGGTCTTGATTGCACAGCCATGCTGTATAGATCATGTTTGTACAGATCCTGATACACTGCACCTCACTTTTAATTGTGTGTACCTTCTCCCCCGTGCAGACGTCTGTTTTTCTGCACAAACAGTCGTAGAAGGCAGCGTTCTGGAGCAGGAACACAAGCTGCACACTGAGATTAAATTGGGGAAGATGAGATTGAGGTTTGTGAAAGCTCATTTTGTTCCCCTTCTTGCTACAAAAGATCAGAGGCATTTAAAAAATGTATCAACTCCAGAAGAGGTTTTTTAAAAGGACCATGTTTTGGTTGCTTTGTGTGGATGGAACGCAAAAACACATCCTGTGCCTCCTAAAAGCAGATTGTTCAAAGTTATTTTTGGCTCTATATGGCATTTTATGGTCGTCTGTGGGTGGCGCACCATGTTGGTCTAGACCTAAATATCTAATAAAATATGTTGGATGTATTTTTATACAGACTTTCATGGTTCCCAGAGGATAAATACTAGCAGATCAGAGGACCGTTGCTCTGGCACCACCAGTAAAAATGCGAAATATATGGATGGCTTTGAAATGTATTACAGATCTCCATCCAACATTCATGATCCCCAGAGGATCAAAGAAATTGTTTTAATGCAAAACTACCCCCAAGCACCATAATCCTGTCACAATATCTATTCATCAAACACTTTTGTTCATGACCAAATACTTGACAAAATAATTCCCAGCTGCACTTTGTGTTTGGCACTAATGAGCAAATATTACAATTAACTAAGAACTATAGACTGTATAAAAAGATGGACGACATGACAGTTCCCTATAAGTGAAGCCAAACCCTCTCCATCGCCCCCTGCTGACTGGCTGCAGTATAGGCCATAAAGCCCGCCTCCTCCATGTTAACAGATGGGAAATGAGTAAATGGTAAATGGACTGTACTTATGTAGCGCTTTTCTAGTCTTTGCGACCACTCAAAGCTGCTTTTACACTACATGTCACATTCACCCATTCACACACACATTCGTACACTGATGGTAGAGGCTGCTACGTAAAGTGCCCAACTGTCAATCAATTCTCACATTCATTCCCGTTAGCTATGCCACCGGGAGAAATTTGGGGTTCAGTGTCTTGCCGAGGGACACTCAGATACAGTCAAATACATTTTTCTTAAACATGGTTTCAGTCATTTTAGTTTGTTCTTATCATGCTGATTTATTCTTCTGACAAGTTTACTTTCATTAGTTATTTGATGCTGTGAAAAGGGGTGGTAACCTCATGATTGATAGCTCTGTTGACAAATTTAGTCCAGCAGCGTTCTGTTCCTGAACGTAGCAGAGCAGAGGAGGAATGATAAGAAGAGACGTAACTAAAACAATCACTACAGTCATTGAACCTTCCATATCTGTGAACACCTGCTTCAGACCAACACAAGAAGTTAAGTTAAATGTGTGGCGCAAGGAGCAGGACATTGTTACCACAGCTCCAGCCGCAGATCACTACTGCGCAGCTTTGGCTCCAAATGACGTCACCAGCGCAAGATGGCAGCGCCCGCCTCGGGGGTATCTTGACTTCACTTTTGTACAACGAGAGCAGATAAAGAGGCGCTGTCCATCTTTATATACAGTCATTGCTAAGAAGGCATAACATAACAGCTACGTCCCAAACCAGGGGAGTTAAACCGCTAGCTACCTGTTGCTAGGCGACAGGTGCTGCCCTGGATTGGGACACAGCTTATAACTGCTAAACATTGCTAAGTTAGCACTGTCATTCTGAGCATGTTAGCAAGCTGATATTAGCTCTTACTCTTACACATTAGTTTTAATATAATTTCTATTTTAGTTTATTTAGTTAGTTTTTAGTTTTTATGTATCTAGTGGGTTTAATTTACCATCTTCTGATCATCTTTATTGATATCTTATTCTTTTACAGTTTTCATCTTAATGTGTGTGTCTTAACATACATATTAATTCTTGTATGGCACTCTCCCTGTTTCTGTGTTCTACCTGTCTATTTTTAAGCAAAGCATTCATATTAGTCTTATTGTTCAGCACTTTGACCTGCATTCCTTGTATGAAATGTGTATAAAGATTATCATTGTGTTTATCCTTATTGGTATTATTTCGCTGTTTCTTAATATAGCTTTACAGAGCTGCTTTACAGAGCTGCTTTACAGAGCTGCTATCACGACTCTGTCTATAAGTGCTGTTTTTTTAAATGTATATATTTATATATACATTAATATATTTGTATCCATAGGTCTGTATATAGTAGTTTTAGATTTAGTTTTTAGTGACGGTGTGTTGTCTAACCGGTCGTTGTTTTTAAGTTTAGTGTGCATGTTTAGTATTTGAGTCTGTACATTGAGAGCAAAGAAAACCCAGAGTCAAATATATTTGAATGTGCCCACATACTTGGCCAATAAAGCTGATTCTCATTCTGGTTTGATCTGTTTTCCCAGCTCTATATGACCATGTTAGCTGTTTATCTGATGCTGTGGCAATGATATAAATTCCTCTACACTGATGGTGAAGATGCTCTGATTCAGTACTGTGTATAAACTCCATCTTTACTTAATAAATGTATCCTTATGCATTTGAATATTTCACACACACAAGCTTTGCACTGCATCAGAGCGAAGGAGCTCGCCGAGCAGCTTATTTATCCTATAGAACAAAACAAGAGAGAAGCTGTGGTTGTGATTGTGCTCACAGGGCAGGCAGCCAAATATAGGTCAACTCAACAGAGCGTGTCCCAGCCCTCATCACACAACTGACCAGCACAAAGCAGCTTTCCCCATAACAGCCCTCAGAACTAGGTTATAGATCCCGCAGCCCAGCTAGAGACAAGACTTTGAATATGGATTAGGCCTAAAGGCTTTATTTCACTGAAGTATAAGCTTGGATTTTTACGTCTATATTTCAGCGGCGTAATGCAGGGGGGTATTTAGCCCCGCATTTCACCGCGGTAATCTCTGATGTTGTCGTAGCATTGTAAATTCAGCTCGCCATGCCATGATTGACATGGCTGACATGGTGAACATTGAGTTTAATCTTTTGACCTTTTAAGCTCATCAGTCAGGTCTGAGACAGGCTTGTGCTGGTGAAGACAGAATTCATCACAGATCAGCAGCAAAGTCCACGTACAAATGATATTTCCCTGCGTGTGTGTTGTGGACGTGCATGCACGACTGAATTCTTGTATTCGAGTGTGCACGCAGAGCAGTGGAGCATATTTGTGTGCGTGTCCCTTCTGGGATGTGATTGTTTGTTATGTGTTTGACGGGCAGTCCCCTGTCGCCTCATTAAAACTTGCTGCAGTGTTTTGTTTTGGCTTCACCAGTCATCTGTCCCTTTGTCTAGACCCTGTGCCCACGACTCGGCTTTTTAAATTAATAACACTTTAACACTTTCATTAACAATGTAATTAGCACTGTCTGTGTCTCATTGTGTATTTATCAAGACCTGGAGGCCACAGCGGAAGATTGCCTTTAGTTTCTCTGTGTTCCCCTTCAGGGATCTGATGTGTGCATGGTTTTCTGTCTGCCTTGTATACAACAGAATTTAGACAAACTGAATTAAACATGGCGTATCAGGGATTGAAGGTAAATCCTCTGATCAGCGCTCTGCTTTGAACATAAGAACCACTCTCAGTGCTGAAAACTCTACCAGACATATAATGGTACCTTATTAGAGGATGGGTAAATTGAGCAGATGCTTCTGTCCACTTACAAGTGAAGCCAGGTAACTTCCATTACACTAATTAGACTGGTTGTATCAAACACCAACACTGACTCCAACAGCATATGTTTGCAACTAATTAGCGCATATTCTGCCTGAATTAAGTTCACGGGCCATATTTGTATTGATCAAGACAGTGAGACGTCCTTATAGCTGCACTAATACACAGAGATGTGGACTTGAGACTTGGTGACTTGGACTTGAGTCGACTTGAGTCACTGTTTTGATGACTTGAGACTTGACAAAAAATGAATGACTTGACTCGACTTGGACTTGCAAGTTAATTAATTGAGACTTGACTTGAGGCATGATGACTCTGATGACTTTCGTGTGTTCATAAGTTTGAATGTTAGCTGTTAAATATAAAATGATCAAATTCAATGTTGTCAAGTTTCTGTCTAACTATAAAGTATGTATGCAGCGCAAACTGGAAGTCATGATTGGACGACTCCAAAAGCTCCCCCGTATGTGATTGTCATGATTGGATGACTGGCTGTCAGTCAAACTCGCTATGGCTGTCAGTCAAACTCGCCATGGCAACACGCAACATCAAAGCCCCCATAGAGAAGCCTCATCAGTCGTACTCGTTACTACTCAATACGTTCTCAGAGCAGACCATCATCATGGCTGTGTCTGTGCCAAGATAACACAGATACAATTCACTGTCATACTTTTTGAACAGGTCATATAAATTGGCCAATAATATCATTATTAGACGAGCTACTAACACCTTGTCTTTTCTCTTTATAAAGACCGGATACTACAGGTAAGAGTGTTGGATCTTACCTGTATCTTACCTGGGTGGGGGGTGGGGGGGTGACTTGACTTAACTAAGGACTCGACTTGTCTTGACATAACCTGTGACTTGACTCGACTTGACTTGACATAACCTGTGACTCGACTTGACGTAACCTGTCACTTGACTTGACATAACCTGTCACTTGACTTGACTCGACTTGACGTAACCTGTCACTTGACTTGACATAACCTGTCACTTGACTTGACTTGACATAACCTGTCACTTGACTTGACTCGACTTGACGTAACCTGTCACTTGACTTGACTTGACAATGACAATCTTCCAGATACCTCAGGGGCTGAAAAAGGATGCCAAAAAATGCAGTTCCTTCAATGGCCACCTGAGGCTGGCTCCAAAATCGAGTCAATCTCCTTTGAGCCCCATGGAAAAGTGTCACAGGGAAAAATAACTTTTACAGCCTGGTACAAATAAGTAGTTATGGTCTCTATTGCTCATTAACCCATTAATGACAACAGGTCAAAAGTGGTGCTGTGGTCCACAAGCCTTCTTAGCTTTTTTAAAACTTTGCATTTGCCATCCCTTGCTCGCCTCTATAGGAATAGATCAGGATGGATTCATTACAGACAATCATCAGACTTTATAATGGAGACAGAATTTGTCCCTCTTCTTGTTAGTTGTAGATTACCTAAACACCAGGTAAACACTGAATGAAGGTTATGGTTTTGGTTCAATCTCAAAGAAATCAAAGCATTCGATCTAATCCTTTATCTTAGTGTTAGGGACTTTATCTTTAACTAAGAGCTTTGAATTAGGTAAATACAACCAACATACAGTAAATGCCTTACAAAGAGCAGTCATGGGCCTTATTGAGAAAATATTGCAACATGTAGACACTTAAAAAACACAGTGGGATAAACCATCTGATGTCTCCTCTGTGTTTATTTACTTTGCTTTAGTCTTTGACAAACCAAATCTATCCAATGACATCTCACCACTCGTCACACTAACTTAAACACAGTTCATTCATCACGCTTAGCCAAACACCTGACCTGTTGGTATACTTTGTACCAACTGACTGAACTTACAGCCTGCAAAACGCGTTCTGTCTGATCGGAGCTGTGTTTGAGCATGTTAAGCTTTTGGCATGTGGAAATATGAAAAAAAAGGCTTCTCCTTTCCTCGATATCCAACAAGACGTTCTCTCTCTTTTTCTACCCCTGGCCATTTAATTTTATATATGAGAAGCTAAGAAGTCATAAGATTCCTTCTATACATTGACAGTGGATGTTTTTTTTATATTTTGCAGTGTTTATATGTTATTTTGATAAAAAAATCATCTTGGTAGCGTTATGCATTTGTTAAACTAGTGAATAAAGATTTGCTTTATTTAACTGTTATTTTCTGCAAGCACACGAGCTGATTGCTGACTTTACCTCTGCTCAGGTTAAATGTGGGTGGCACCAAGGTGGGAGTTACATGAAGTCCCTGAACATCATGTTCTGTGAAGAGTGATAAAGGTGCAATTTGTTCCTCCTATCAGAAGCACTGAAGCTAAAAGGAGAGTGACGGAGCTGTCAATCAAATGCAGTCTGCAGCCTCTCTCAGAAGAGGTCCAGTCAACCAAAATAAGCCACATGCAGGGCTTTTAATTTGAAGGACTTCCGCTTCAGAAGTGTCACTGGCAGACAAAGGCAGATGGTCTTACAAGCATCGTTGAGGGTTAATCGCCCGTCAGCTGATCTATCCATAGTAAACGTCCAGATGCTAATGGACATCTACACTCACACACACACTACTGTACCTCTGTGTGTTTCCCCTCTGCCTGTCACTTGAGGGAAGCAGCCCTGATTAAACCCCATTAAGAGGTGAATGACAACAATAAAAATATATTATTGAATAAAAATGTATCATCCAAAGCTTTAAAACACAAAGCCAGTTACTATACAAGGGAGCTGCCAAAGCACTTCAGAGAGCTGCTGCCTGGTTCACTGAATATGGATCACAATTTAATCAAGTCTGGGTGATTGTGTTTCATCTCAAATGGATAAATCTATTTTAGGCAAATATGCTAATGATGCTCGCTGCTGTTTGTTGGTGTGTGATGGAAAGTACTGCTGATTATATAATCACAATACCTACGGTGTAAACTTCCAAGGGCGACTAATAACTGCAATAACTTCTCTCTTTGTCTTCTTCTGTGCTTTACATGCACGGAAATAGTTAAATATGTTGCACGAATCAGAACAAAAGACGCCTGAAAATAGGAGTCTAAAAGTAAGTTTATGGTAGATGTTGATGGATGACAGGAGCTTGATGATTTCATGATGTAACGAACCTTCAGGCTCCTGACAAAACACAGCTAATGTGTCTGATTAGACCTGTGACATCCGCATCATTCAACAACAGAGAGCTGAGCTATATTTAATCTAAAACTTCAGTGTGGAGCAGAAATGCATCGAGCTCAAACCAGAACACAACAAAGCAACTACAAGCGTGCAGGTGCAGAGAACGTCTCTGCGTCTGGCAGAGCTTTGTCGTCGACAGGCCTCACCTTCTTCCCAGTCGGAGAGAGCTGCAGGAGCCACGACAGGGAAGAGAGAGGGAAGAACCAGCATGTCAGATACAGCCGCAGCGTGAGGCCTCGACAAGGACGAGGCAGTTTCCAGACCACTGAATCCTCTCCAGTTTGTTCAGTGACTCAGACAGTTGGAGTTTGCCTATTGCTGAGCAATTAGAGCAGGGTGACAACTAAGGACGTCATTTTCCGACAGAGGAAGCTACACCTGCGTCAAATAGTCACATGAATGAAATGAAAAGTGAGGATAACTTTTCTGCTTTCAACCGTTATGATAAAAAGATAATTTAGCACGATAATTGTGCTAATCATCTCCGTCATCTTGTTTCATTTTGCACTGATGCTCTATCTTGTTTATAAAGTAGTGCATCCCTTTCCTGTACAGAGGTGCACTTCTGCATGCCTTATAATTCCGAGCCAATGCTGCATTCACATAGATTCAGACAGATCGCAGGAAAAAGAGAGAAAAACACTCTGGACAGTACAAGAAAAAGACACAAACAGTCCTACTGACTGACTACTGACTGATTATCCTCGCATAACGGAAATACTACACCCGACTCCAGCCTATTTTTTCACCCCAACTCTATGCAGACTTTTTCCTGCCAGCCTCCTAGTAAAATGTCAGCAAGAAGTCGGGGTGAGCCGATGTGTGAACGCAGCAGGTAACAGCACATTCACCGCTAGCGAATGGGCGGAGCGACAACGTTTATATGATGAAAACCAGAAGAGCGAAACATAACAGGATGATTAAAAACATCCGAGGTTGAAGAAGAAGATTCATTTACAGACGACAACAGCAAACATGTGCAAACTGGAGAGATGAAGTGATTCGGGAGACTGTTGAAGTGTCCTTGGGCAAGACACTGAACCTCAAACTGATCCCGAAGGTATGACTGATTAGTTCCTGATTGACAGTTGGGCACGACATAGCAGTCTCTGTCTGTGACTGACAGGGTAAAGTGGTCGGAAGACTAGAAAAGCGTATACAGTCCATTAACCATTAATGGACAGTGGAGTGACATGTGCTGTCAATCCACTTCTCATATCCCTCCTCTGGCTCCCAGTCGCCGCTCGCACCAAATTCAAACCCTGTCGCTCGCTTACAAAACAGCAACACAAACAACTCCTGCCTACCTGAACGCCCTCATCCAGGCCTACACTCCCTCCTGCCCACTACACTCTGCCAATGAAAGGCGCCTGGTACTCCCATCACAACAGGGCCCTAAGTCTCTAACTAGACTCTTCTCCTCAGTCGTCCCCAGGTGGTGGAACGAGCTACCAAACTCCATTTGGCCCGCAGAGTCCCTTTCACCTTTAAGAAGAAGCTAAAGACCCAGCTCTTTATGAAAACCTCTGACCTTAGAGCACAGGGCGTTTTAAAAATCAACAACATCCTCACTGCCTGTTGGCACCAGTGTTCGATCGCACTTGAAGCTGTTTGTTGGCACTTAGTGACTTCCTTCCCTCCTGTCTTGATCGTCACTTGTGTATTAAATCTCAGATACGTCACTTTGGATAAAAGCATCTGCTAAATGAAACTGTAACATGTAAACTTTTATAGCGACTGGTATCACCACCTGCCCTAAAAATCAAGCAATAAAGATTCAACTTTCATTTTGTCCTTTGTCATAGTTTTAAAAAGCTGAACTTTTACGCAACAAATGAATTCACCACATACAGAACATGTCTTTAGGGAGGTCATGGTTCCCAGGAGATAAAGTTCTCGTATCTTCCCTGCAGGACAAACCCTTTCTCTTTAAAATACTCAAAGCCCTTCTCTTGTGCAGTTTGGGCAGATTGCTGAGCAGGTTATGTCAATTTGCTGAGGACATTCCCTGGTGGCAAACACAGGACAAACGTTCCCTGCTTAGACGTAAGATTTCCATTCCAACGTGTAGAAGTTTGATCAGTCCAGAACTTAGATTTTGTGGCCTCTGGAGAATTTAAGAGAGTAGCCACAGATCTTGCAGATAATTGGGCTGCAACATCTGTCTTTTGACCTTAACCTTGATATTAACTCTTATTCCCAGTTTGTTTTCTGGTGTGAACTTGTTTTCACCTTTAAGCCCCCATGTACTGACACTGACATCACTGATTACAAGAGCATCATTAGCATAAAGGGAAAACGCAGGATTAGCATTAAATCGGAGGGATTTGGGCGACCTATTAAAAAGCGAGACACGTTCATAAGCAGAAGCGTGATTATCAAAGTGAGCCGGTTGGAGATGTATGTTCAGGGCGCTGTGGTGTCTAGTTAATTTCACATCCTCTCTGCTCCGAGACTTTCAAGGTCAGAGCCGCGCCAAAGAGAAACAGTAAAGTCTTATTTTATGGCAGACTTTGTCTCCTGATCTGTTTGAATAACGTAGAATAGAACCGACAGAAGAATAAAATAGATCTTTAATGAAAACTATATTTCTACTCCACAGCCCCTCCTGAAATGTACTCACGCACCCACTCATCATACTTTGGCTGAACCGTGAGCGTGCAGGGGGAACTGTACCTTGTTACACAGTTTTATGACTTCACAGTTGTGCAGTTGAAGTCTCCAGAGTATTTGTCCTAAATTTAAGCTTCAAACTGCCGTAAATAAACATCCAACAGTAGAATTCATTTAGTTCGGCTTCTCTGTGATCCGAGTCTGCTGTTTCGACTAGTGATGCCGAGCGACACACCTCTCCTGAGACTTCAAATGCTGCTCTCTCCTTCTCTACCTACTCACAAAAACAACATCACAGTACGCATGCAAAGGCCAAGAAACTCTGCAGTCCTCCTGGTTCTACATTTACTTACAATCAGCAGCACAGGGGTGGAAATCACATCATAGTGATTTTCATTGAAATAAAAGTCTGTTAAGTCTCTATCTATCGCCCAATGAGGTAACACAATGGTGATTGATGAAACTGATGAAAGTCTTTGCATTTGCAGTAGTACAGTCTGGGTGTCTGCGGCAACAATCCCAAGCGGCGCCCAGTTAGTGACGCGTTTTCCATCACCCAGCAGTGGTTGGTCTGCCAGAGCGGGTAGGCGGAGCTAAGCGGCTGCTTTTCCGCTCTCTGCAAGTGTTGCGAGTAAACAGTAATCTACTATGGCTGAACAAACAAAGAAAAGATGGATGACTACAGATACAACTTCAACAATAAGTGAAAATCCAAAGAAAAAGAAACAAACTCGACGCTCAGATGAAGCAAACAGTCTAAAAAGGAAAGCGACCGTCAGCGAGGAAAATCAAGAGTTACAACCGGAGCCAACCGCGGACGTCACACATGCAACACTGTCTGGATATCTGGGAAGTGTGCTCCCGCAACTACCATTTATCGAATTTTGCTCTCCAAGGCAATAAGTAACAAACTGAGTGTGCCCAACACCTTCAACTGGCAGCACATGTTCGCTCTGACTCCTCCCTCACACAAAAACCGTTAGCAATAATAATTATGCTAGCATATTTGAAATTTGTCTGCTGCACAAATGTAGAGTACAGCCCCCCTCACACTCAGTACTATAATAGTTATGTACCATCCATAAGTGTACACATTTTTTTTAAAATAAATTTTGAAATTTTTATCAGACAAATGTTTTCTAGACACTGGATCAATGTGTCATATTTGCACTGAAACTCTGATTAAATGCTGGCAGTGTTCGGGCTACATGCAAGGCTTCCCTCACAATATACAGATATCAATAAGTGCTATAGGCTGAGTCATGACAGTAGATTCTGCGCACTTTCACTTTCACTAGAGAAGAACAAATGTACAATAAATTTGACAGCTATAAACACATGGTAACGCTGTGAGATGCTGTAAGTTTGTTCTTTTAAAGATTATCCACCGCATGAAAAACAAGCATTTAAGCTTTTATAAGCATTTCCTTTGCAACCTATGACATCATCTTATCTCCCATAAGCTCTATATAATGCTGCTTTGTTTTCTACTCCCAGTGCTCATGTGCATCTCACTTCTTACGTTGATTGGAAACCCATGTATCGCTTTTACATAAAAGTTATTTTAATCTTCTTATAATGTTCTTCAGTCTATTAAAGCATGAGGGGTGAGACAGTTTTCTTCTGCTGATCAATATCACATCATAATTAAACATGTCCTACAAGCAGACACACAGCACATGTTCATGTATAGAAACATCCCCATATGACACACACTTGTCACTCTTTAACCTCTGTAATTATCACTTTTCTAAGCTGAGAACTGTCACCATGTCTAAATAACACTGCAAACACACACACACACACACACACACACCATATGCCGCTCTGTCACAGTGAGCGTGTCTGCAGCCAGCGAAGCTTCACCTCAGCACAGTGAGTCAGCCTGTTGGGGACTGAGTCAAATGAAATCAGAAAACATCTTGTCACAACATCGCTAACCTTAATCACTGATCTGTGTGTGCAGTGTAAAGTGTTTTAACAGGCTGAGTGCCCATGTTTCCCTGCAGCTCCCTGGTTATAGATACAGTATGTAGTTCATTTAACACAACCACCACGACACATAGTGGTTAACTGAAGTGTTTACTTAATGATGGACAGGGTCATTTTGTAACGTTTGCGCTACCCTTTTCAGTGTTTTAAACATGCAAGGGGTCATGTTAACACCGTTACATGTACAATCAGTGTTTATGTGACGAAAGAACGAGTGTTTTCAATCAGAAGATGGTAAAGAACCAAAACAGAGCTAAAAGGAGTTAATTTATGCAGCGTTAACAAACATTAAAGGTAAACACTGTGTGTTAAATACTTGATTCTGATTGGTTAATCACAGCATACCAAAGTCTGCTTTTTCTTGATAACAGACCGTTGCTATGAAGAACAGACTGTTGCTAGGGATTCAGCTCTAGAAAAGAAGTCCGGTAAATTTGACATCGGTCTGTTTACATAGGGAGAAAAAAAAGGAGACAAAAACAGCAAAGAGAAAGCAATAAAGGTTAAACGATGCACAAACTGAAGGCTACGACAGAGAGATCTACAAAACTGAAGACTGCACACTAAACAGAACACAGTACGGGATACAGAGGCGTTTAAAGATGGTGAATGGAAAAGAAAATGTCAACAGACTGACAGTGACGAGACAGAAAACCTCAATCAGGTGCTGCGCTGATTCCTGTGGTCCTGTTCACCGTGTCTCACTTCACCATCAGAGGAAATGTTTCCATTTTCATGTGAGTAAAAACAGCTAGCTTAGATCATTTTAATGTGAGTAATAACAGCTAGCTTAGCTCATTTTAATGTGAGTAATAACAGCTAGCTTAGCTCATTTTAATGTGAGTAATAACAGCTAGCTTAGCTCATTTTAAGAAGGATAGAGTTAACCGTTGCTATGGACGCAGCTCTAACTGTGAGTGTAACGGACTACTTTTGGAACGGAATAACAATCCGTGATAACAACCTGCTCACTGTAAAATATCCCTTACTTGCAAACTGTTTAAACAACAAACTTTAACTTTAATTCTAACTCTTCTTAAAATATGTTTCTCTCCAACACTCAATCGACCCATTCAAGCTTTAAATAACTCAGCCTTTACGGGCTCTTGTAGTCCAATAATTACTGTACAACATAGCTTTTTCAGTATAACACTGTGCAGACATTTATGCAGCATTTTGCACACATGGGAATTCCCTATTAAATTTAAAGTGTTTGAATTCTTACCAGTGAAAAGGAATATTTTTTCACAATAATCATAAAGGATACCCCACAGACTCCTGAATAATGCCAGCTAAAATGTCACTGCACATACTGCTCACCTGCTTCTTCAGTTTGGGGGTGGTAGGGTTGTGGGAATGGGGACATGGGGCTTCTGAGCCTGTAGCTGCTTCAGTTGGCCCTGACACCAGGCAGGGGCAGGGACAACTGATTTTGAATAGCTTACTATGAGTAAATGGGTGGTAAATGGACTGTACTTACATAGTGCATTTCTGGTCTTGCGTTTTTACCCTACATGTCACATTCACCCATTCACACACTGATGGCAAAGGCTGCTACGTCAAATTCACACACCGATGGCTAGGCCACCAGGATCAATTTGGGGTTTTGCCAAAGGACACTCGATAGGGATCGAACTCCGAACCTTCTGATTGAGAGACGACCAACTGCGAGCCACGGTCCTTCACTGAAGCTTAAAGACAGTCAAAATATAAAACACACTTGTCTGGAAAGATATTCAACGGTTAAACTTCCACCACTCCTGGACCACGGCAGGCTTCCTTTGTGAACAATTTGTGGCCGTACTGACGCCCTTTCTTCTCTCTGTCCGTCATTTTCATTTGAAAGTCATATTTTTCTGTTGGAAGCTGAGACATACAGTATGTTTGAATTTCAGGGGTTGGGTTAGGGTTATACTAGGACTGAATCCATCCATCCATCATCATCTATACCACTTATCCTGTTCAGGGTTGCGGGGGGTGGGTGGGATGGGGGTGCTGGAGCCTATCCCAGCTGTCATTGGGCGAGAGGCAGACTAGACACCCTGGACTGATCGCAAGTCAATCGCTAGGCTGACACATCGAGACAGACAACCTTTCACACTCACACTCACACCTACGGGCAATCTCAGTGTGACCAATGAACCTGTCGAGCATGTCTTTGGACTGTGGGAGGAAGCCGGAGTACCAGGAGGGATCCCACGCATGCACGGGGAGAACATGCAAACTCCACACAGAAAGGCTCACTTCGTCCGCACCGGGATTTCTAGCTGTGAGGCAACAGCCTTATGACTGAATCATTTCATGTAAATAAGGTGGTTATATTGCAGAAAATAAATACCTATTGTTCTTATAATGGTCATTTACAGGCCCTTGGAATGTCCTGAAACTACCCCACCATACGGCGCCCCTGCAGTCTTATCAGGAAAAGAGATCCTGAGGAAAGCGTTTTCAACCTGCTGTCATATCAATGCAAATCTCCATCGCAGGTTTATCCCCAAGATGTGTGTTGATCCCGGGATGGAGAGAGCTCAGGCATATTGATGAATCTGGGTGTAATATTTCAGGACAGTTCTTCCAAGGTCAGCCTCTCAGTGTGGGAAACTTTCAAGAACTTACTTTGTTTCAAATCTTTAAAGAAAATTGTGGACACGTGTGTGAGGCCTGAAGGTAAAAAGAACAAATACACTCTATGTCACACACACTTCCATTAGAGTCATTTAGTGACACAAGGTTGTACGGCTGAGAGACACTCCTGCAGTTTGTCTAATTATAACTCTCTGTCCGGTCTGTTTGTTTAACTGAGTGACAAATCTGATTACAGACTACTAAAGGATAATGCACATCATCACTGACTGACACAAATTAAACAAGTGATCAACAACAATAATATCAGGGTGGATGGATGCACTACATGGCCAAAAGAAGCCTAGGTGGACCACGCTGTGTATTGGCCTCATACCTCTGAAACTGTAGATGAAACATAGCTGTGCGTCCATTTTTGTGGCACCAGTTTGGCGAAGAAGCGCTCCTGTTTTAACATAAGAATAATCCTGGTGCACAAGACAAGGTCCATATAGAAATCACATTGTCTGGCCTGTACAGAAACCTGATCTTAACCCCATCGAACATCCTTTGGATGAACTAGACACAGACTGCGAGCCAGGCCTTATCACACAACACCACTGTCCAACCTCGAACCAATGACCAATAAGAACTAGATGAGGCTGCCTTCACTCCAGCGCTTACAGCCACGTTGCTTTTCTCCGCTCCACCATCTTTAGGTCTGTTAATGTTGGAGCAGCTCATGTCTGAAGCATGAAATGTACTTTTGAATGTATTTACAGAAAACTATTGTACAAATATTATTCTAACTTAAAGGGCCAGTTCACCAAATTTCAACTTCAGTCCTATCATGCTATTATGGGGAGTTAATGCCATTATGGTGGGGAAAAAATACAATTTCGCTCTGTGCCTTTGGAGGGTGCTATCTGCTTCTCCAATGGGCCCTGAAAAACCTCCGTCAGACTACGTACAACGTGTCATCTGGCGGAGGCCACGGCTTGCTAAACTACACTTCCTCAATCTAGGACGCCCGCCTCCGATGTCATGTCTTATTCAAAATCGTCAGGTTTGAAATGTAGACTGCAGACCTGAAGATTTTTTAGACGATCCACCGGTATGTTCTCTTCGTATTTCGGATTCTGTACCGCTCTGAGCCATTGCCTGCAGTGAAACGGTAGTATTTCACTCCAGCGTCTCTCGCTGGGCCGTTCCTTTTAGAGGGAGGGGGGCAATGCATGCTCGATGTTGTAGGAATGTAGAATGGGCGAAACCACGAGCTGTTTGTACAACTTTTTCCACAGCTATGGCGCCAATTTCAAATATTATTGCTTCTATTGATTACAGAGAACACCAGCTTTGTCTGACAGTGGCAGACTCGCTAAAGGTCAGATAGCAAAGTTGTTAGCTCTGCATGTTTGCTAACAGGATAGCATGATAGCTTCCTCTATGTTGGACTCTCAGGCTCTCCTGCACCTTGACTGTCAGTTCTGTCAAGAAAGTTGCGAACAGTGTTAATTTCAAGATTCATGTTGATTTATAGAGTCCTCTTCAGCAGATCCTCTGATTGCACATCGATAAGAATGTTTTGAAATTTTATGTCTCGGCCTGTAGAGTAGACATTGGGGCTCGTTGGTGGAGTCAGTCCTGTGTCAATATGACTGCTACAGTGACATGTCAGAGTGTCCTTGGGCAAGACACTGAACCCCACATTGCTCCCGGTGGCATTGCCATCGGTGTGTGAATGGGATTTGTAGTGATTGACAGTTGGGCACTTTCCGTAGCAGCCTCTGCCATCAGTGTGTGAATGTGAATGTAGCATGTAGCATAAAAGCAGCTTTAAGTTGTCGCAAGACTAAAAAAAGCGCTATATTGGAGCTGCACCTGCGACATGATAGTTGTAAGGATGTGGTGCAACTTGAATGTCATGCAGCCGCATGCAGTTGACATGAGGGATACTGCTCCTGGGGCTGGATGGGAGCAAATCCCTGCAGCCAGGTTACAAAATGTTGCCTAAAACCTTCTCAGAAAATTGCAGCAGATTATGACCCAGGGTTTTGGAATGAGATCTTTCACACAGTCATCTCAGATCCAAGATGTGAATATTTTCCTCCAAAACAATAATTATGGAAACATTTATAAACTGCAAAAATGGGAGTTTGGAAAAGCCTAAAAGAAAGAATGTTGTGCTTTATTATCTGTGATCTGGAATGACACTGGTCCTGCTGTGCATCCTCGTGGCCCTTAACCTTGCTTCAAGACAAATCAAATCACTCACAGAGGTCAAAGAGCTTTACTGTGATTGGCCGAGAGCGTTGCGTTGCCATGGGAGACCCCTGCTGGCTAGTTGATGGGAAAACAGCACAGAAGCATCTCGGGAAAAACCTCAGGCCAGAGAGAGAGAGAGAGAGAGAGAGAGAGACCTTCAAAACAAACAGGAAGCTGACCTCCACACACTGCAGGTCACTGCTAATGTGCTCTTATTGATGAACATGCGCACATCAACACTGAGAGGGAGGGACGGGGGATCAACAGAGTTCACCAAGTTTCCCACTCTGATCGATAAAATGCTGAATTAAAATTCAAACACACACGCGCACACACACACACACACACACTGGTCTCCAGCGTTCACAGGCAGCAAAGTGGGTGATTTAACATGCACTGAGCAGACTTTTTTTTGGTGCTCATAGAGATCTGCTTCTCATGACTCAAACATCATGTAGTCAGTCGTCTCCGGTCTGAAATGAAAGAAGGCCCTCCCAGCTTACACATATAAATTATGCCACTCTAATGAACAGGGAAATGTGGCCAATTAAGAGCTGAAGACTTTACATTTTTCATGTGTTGTAATGGCACTCAGTGGGATGGCACAGCTTTGAATGTACCTTGGTGTTTTAGTTTGAGAAAGATATCAATTAAACAGGAATAAAGGCGGACTCTAACTCGGGGACCACAGTTGAAAGAGGAGGAAAAGAAAGTGTTCACTGGAGGAGCAGATCCTCATCTTCAATACAAAGTAGCCCGTGTTGAACGCTGCCCCCCCCGTCTCTAAACAACAAGCTAAAAATACGATCAACATCATGAATTATACATGTTTTCCACAGATCCTCTGGGTGAGCTGCGTTCGTGAGCGGCTTCACCACATGCTTTAATTGCAGAGGTTACGGCGGCGGTAATAAACACAGTGCAAAGGCAAATTAAAACTTACACTGCCGTCCTCCACCCACAGAGGAATGCTCCGAACGCTCTGCATCGTGACAAAGCTGTTTGTGAAACAAGAGGATTCAGGAATGAAAGTTACAAGCTGGGACTCTTCAAAGTTAACTGCGTTGGACAAACTGAAGCGTTTTGTCGGAGTGTTTGTGAGGACCAAACTCCTGAGGGTTTACATGTTTGTCAGTGAAGTAAATAAGAGGCCAGAGTTGTATTAGCAGAGGGGGGTTACTGATTGTAACATCACAGGTTCAGTTCCTTTGTTTTAAGGACGATATACCCAAGACATTTCACAGCAATAAAGCAAATACTGATACGAAACTCCTCTAATAATGCCTGAGAGTCTGTGTGTCTGTTTTATGCTGCATTCGGGGGGATTCAGGCAGACAGTATACTGCAGAGAGACAACATCTTCTAGACAGCACTGGAGCAAAACCTCCACTCTGACAGGACGGCAAAGTAAGACATGCTTCTCATGTTCGTGTGGTGATGTTGAATTGTTTACAGTATTAAAGTAATAATATTTAAATAAATGTCTGTTACGTCACTATTATATATATTATATATATTTCAGTAAAGGCAAGACCTGTTAATTAAAGTCCATTAGAATAAAAATCTTTTTCTGTAAACAATGCAGCACGCGGACAGGACGTCTTGACTGGACATTGTTTATCGCTAACCACCGGCTACACGCCCGGCACGTTCACCGCTGTCCCCAGAGGCTACATCGTCGTCAGACTATAGCCGATGGCTTCTGAGATTGACTGCTGAGAGACAACACCTTCCGGACAGCACTGGAAAAACCTACGAATAGTTTGACAGTCTGACAGGAAGTGAACCATGCGTTTGTTCGTATGTTGATGTTTATAGTATTAAATATATTACTGTAAGTCACATTATTTATGGTCTATAATTTCATGTAATTTTTACTGATGCATGTAGCTTTAAGTTTTCTAGGAATATATTCAATATTCAGTCTGCAAAATTAAAACCAACTTCCCCCGAATCATGATTCATTAACTCATTTCCAATATGCACAGCGGAAGGAGAACTGCACTTTGTAACCCTTAATAATGTTTCTAGCTTATCTCGATAAGGTAATGAGCTTATCATGTCCTGATAGCATTTTTTCTCCTTCTGAGAGGGAGCTGCATAACATCCCTTTGAAAATCATAGGACAGAAAAATGTTTAAACTAATGCTGTCACCTAATTTTACTGCTCTGCTCTCGTCCATAAAATGATATGCTGTTTGCAATCTACTATCTGCCTGAATCCATGTGAACGCAGCATTAGCCACATAGCATGCTACATTGCAGTTGCGCATATTCCCATATCCTTATGAGCAAAAAAAACCCCACACCTTTGTCCTGTTGATACTTCAGACTAGCTTCAGTTGTTGCACCGGATACTCTAAAGCTCCTTCCCCCCTCTGAACAGCACAGCTGTTAGCAGAGTGTCCTTTCTGATAACAGTACAGAAAGCTGAACACTGCTGCTGCTAATGACCTCGTGTTCTAGTTTACAATAATGGTGCTATTCTGTTCCATTAAGCCCCCTGCTACTTTAGTATTTATAGACAGTTTAACACTAACAGACTACACCATGCTGGTAGATCTGTGAGACTGTATCCGGCTTAAGCACAGCAGTGTTTTTAGCTAAATGCTAATTGACCAATACAATCTTCACATGTTAAGGAAGTAATGTTCCCTATCCTGTGGAGCAGTTTAGCATATTAGCATTCAATGAAGTCATTTGGATTTCTATGTGGAAGTACAGAATACAGTTCAGTTTATGCTCCACAACCTGCCCAGGTTCAGTGAACTCATCAGCATGTGACAGAGATTAAAACTGCTTCAAACGTTCACAACAAACTGAACCTCTGGGTTTCATCTTGAAGGATCTATAACGGTGCGTACCCACTGAATGAGAACTGATGCATCTCATTCATTGTGTATTGCAAGCGACCGATTTGCTACTTAAAGCATGCTGAGATACCTAAGTACCAGGTAAGGGCGCCACTTTCTAACTTTTCTCCCTCATTATGTTATAATCATGCATTTGTGTAAGCTGTCCTCGTTTCTAAGTTCAGTATGTCTGTTTAGAATGTGTGTGTCTGTACATTGAGAGTCAAATTCATTGTATGTGTCCACATACTTGGCCAATAAAGCTGATTCTGATTCTGATAAGAGAAATCGCTGATACATTATTTAGTAAATAAACCTTGTGGCGTGTTGGTTTGATTGAAAAGACTCCTCAGTTCGCCCCAATAAGTGACCAGCGTGGCTGGGCAGACATGAGTGTAAATTAACTAGTAGCGTGCAGTCGGTCCACACCGTAAGGCATGTGGGTTTACATGCAAAGTGATAAAGTGAAAACTGACCCGAATATAACAGCAAGATGAGATAAGATAAGATAAGCTGTATTGATCCCCCACAGGGTAAATTAACTCATTACAGCAGCTCACACAACAGGCAAATAAATACTCAAGTAATAAAAATAGACTAACGTGCAGGTAGCAATAAAAAGATTAAAAGAAATATGAAAATATAAATAATAACAGTAACACAAATAATTTAAAAAGTATTCACACTAGGTACACATTTTTCCTTGACGATAGATATGCAGGGGCTATTTTTTACACAGGAAGTTGTATTGTATAAAATTGTACACATGGTGTGTAGCATTATGATTAAAACCAGAATGAGCAAAGAAAAAATGCTGTAATATTGCACAGTGTAGCAGAAATTATTGCACAGAATTATTGTGTAGCAGTATACTAATATTATTATACTATAATAATATAGTATACAGTAGATATGCATGAAGAGTATATCATAGGATATGTTTAAATATAATTTGTGTGGTTATAGATGATGAATAACCTGGATCTTTGTATTGTGTCAGGACCTACAAAGGGCAGAAGTGTTGTGCTTTTTTGTTTGTTTGTCTATTAAGATAAAAATAAATATTTCAATAACACATGTAATAAATATAACTATGTATTATCGCGACATAGCCATAATAATGTGAGATTGGAGCAATCTGTGAAAATGATTTTCTTAGGGATTCCAAACTATTTCATCATCTCACAAAAATAAGATTGTTTTGTTTGGCTCCTCAAGGCTTCCATACTATCTCAAGACACGCATGATAGAAACTGGGATGTTTAATGCAGATTGTATCTTATGTAATAACTTTGAATAAATAATGTAAAAATGCAGCTTTATTGTGGTATCTTCCGTCTCTAGAGCTACACGTGTGTGAATTTAATATGCTAAACTGAAGAAAAAAAAGAGGTAAAAATGTGATTTCTCACTGAGCACCTCAGTGTTCAGGGTTTCCTCCTGCGTCGTGAGCGTAGCCCGTGGACATCTCTGTACTGTGTTTGCACAGTGATAGCTCTGCACTCATGCATGATTTAACAGAACATACACTGAAGGAGAAGAAAAAATTGACCATAGATGGATTCAGCGCACAGTACAAAGGCTCCCCGCTGCTATTCTCAGCACTGCCAGCATCACCATTACCACCCCAGAGCACTACAGGCGCACTGGCCGGCTACTGTAGCTACTGCCATGCATAATACATCCACCTGACTTTGATGGGCTTTTCTCAGAAGAAACAACGTCACTGAGAGAAAAAAAACAGCTTATGGAGGGCAGGAGCGAAGAGGTGAAACTGCCTCCGTCCATGGCTGCAGTCCAAGTATGAGAACAGAAAGTTCAGACAGCTGAGAGGGCCGCGGTTTGGACACTGTGGGAATAAATGAAATGTCTCGAAGGAAAGATGTTGAAAATATCAGCATGTTTTACTGCAGATGTGTTATTTTTATAGGCAAACAAATAGGATGGATGGATTTTCTAATGTTTCATGTTGATGAAAAAACAGCTAGGCTAAGCTATTTCTCTATCTCGCAGCACAAATCAAAGTCTTAATCCAATTCCAGTTATTTTTATCTGATGTCCTGATGCTTCTTTGCTCTGACAGTGCTGGCATGTTATGCAATTCTGGGTCACATCAATCTTTATCATCTTACATCAAAAGCAGAACAGTCGTGGATGATGTCACAGCTGCCTTTTAGACCTTATTAATTCAACAAAAGCAGCGTTCACCTACTTCTGCTGGTAGACAGGCAACGAGAGATTCAGATAATGATTTCAAGCCTTGTTTTGATTCTTACTCACGGGTCAGAGTTGCATCTAAACAGAGCGTAACATGAGTGAAACAATTCTTCAAGCTGCGCGCCAACTTCGACTCCTTTTTGGCTTCTTTTCATCCCTATCTGCAGCAGAACAGGGCGTGCTGTTACTTTCCGAGCGCCGCTGAAACATTTCTCGCAGTTTGTGCTAAACAGTGCGGAGCTACAGATGGGTTTTTATCATCACAAAGCGACAACACAAAGCCGCGACCAGCTCTTCCCCCCCGTGAGCATCTGTTTAGCTCTGTGAGATAAAAACGAAAACTGACGGCTTCTGACTTATTCAGCTTCCCGCTATTAAAGGGAGCTGCACGCTCACAAATACTGGATGGACTGTGCCTTCGAAAAATTTTGGGCGCAATTCCACTTTAGCGAATGAAAAAATGATGCCAGCTCTGCCCCGGAGTGTATGTGGTGTGGCTGCTTTCTCTGTCTTTCTCTTTCTCTCTCGCAGGGCTATAAATAGTGGAGAGTGCTGCTGTCTCTCATATTTCATGTGTCACTGGCTCCCACAGTCACTGGTGAAGAATGTTCACTGCATACAAACAGAAAGCCTCGTCTTGCCTCCTTCTGCACTTGTTTCAATTCCTCACTCGCCTCACTGCTGTCTAATAATCTCTCCTCCTCTCCTCTCCATCTTTAACCTGAGAGTCCAGGCCTAAACCACATCTCTCAAGTGGCAGCGAACTAGATCTCCATAGGACTATTTAAGAAGAGAAGAAAGAGTACAGATGTTGAGCCACATGTCGAGTCATATGTTCACCTTAGTCATGTGTAATTTGACTATTACCAAGACAAATAGATGCTTATTCATTGCAATGCAGCACTGACATAAAAGCCCAAAGCTTTGTGCCACAACCAGGGCTGTAGTGGAGCACATAAACAATGTTCACCCACCTGTCAAATTACCTTGTAGCGTAAATCGCTAGAATTAATTGTTTTTGTGCTCTAATGAAACATTTTACTCATTGAATAAGAAGCTGTAATCAATCGACCGACCCCTCATGTTACATGGGAGTAAATACAAACATCCTCCAGGCTAAAGCCAGCTGCTGTAAACACTAGCTGGAGATGCTTTCATGAGGCAGACAAATGAATCCGAGTTGATGGGGTCAGCCGATGACAAGGACCCGATTTCATAAGTGAAGTCAATGTTTGTTTTTTTCATTATTAATTGTCCATTTTATCTCGCTAGCTGACTTCATGTATGTTGCAAGCAACATCAAATCATCCTAACAACCAGGATTGTTCAAGTTAAGTGGCTATCTATCACCGCTTGAGGTAACACCATGGTGATTGAGCCTATGGCCCACTGCTGAAAGCCTTTGCATTTGCAGTATTACAGACTGGGTGTCTGGTGCCACTTTCGCTTAAAGAATCACAAGCGGCGCCCAGTTAGTGACACGTTTTCCATCACCCAGCAGTGGTGGTCTGTCAGAGAGGGCAGGCGGAGCTAATCGGCTGCTTTTCCGCTCTCTGCAAGTGTTGTGAGTAATCTACTATGGCTGAACAAACAAAGGAAAGATCGATGACTACAGATACAACTTCAACAATAAGTGAAAATCCAAAGAAGAAGAAACAAAGTGGAGGCTCAGATGAAGGCAAACAGTATAAAAAGGAAAGTGACCGTCAGCGAGGAAAATCAAGAGTTACAACCGGAGCCAACCGTGGACTTCAGACATGCGACACTGTCTGGATATCTGGGAAGTGTGCTCCCGCCGTTACCGTTTATTGCCATAGGTGCCGCCGAAGAGAACGAAACTGAGAACTTCAAGATTACATCCAAAATAACCAAAATATGCAGAAAAATATGTTTTTCAGGCCCCAAATAATGCAAAGAAAAGAAGTTCATGTTCATCTTTAAACAACAGAATACTGAGGAAGAGTTCACAAATCAATATCCTGGTTTTTAATCACAGCTTTCATGCATCTTGGGTCATGCTCTCCACCAGTCTGTCACAGCGCTGTTGGGTGACGTTTGGCCGCTCTTTGTTCGATGGCTTGTTAGCATCCATCTTCCTCTTGATCACATTCAGGAAGTTTTCAGTGGGGTTCAGATCTGGATTGGGCTGGCTATGACATGAAGAGAGAGATGCTGATTTAAGGAACATTTGGAGGGGTCTCTCTCTCTTTTTTGTGGAGCCTGTACAGCTGTACTTTAGTGCCAAATTCAGGATGGTGCACATGGTAATCATTACATGCAAGCTTTCTCATTGTTAGCATATTTGCATTGCTAGTGTTGAAATGAGGCCCAAATAACTGCTGTGCCAAAGCAGCATGGAGACATATTAAGTAAGGTGTACCCACTCTTTATAGACTATGTAACACCATAGGCCTGCCTACAACTAGACTCATGCAGCGATACTGTTACAGTACAGTCGATGTCTGTAAGTGCATCATGTCTCCCTGTGTAAATAATGACATGTTTGGTGTAAGAGTCACAATAATAATGCCTGCAGGCCTATATGCTAATATAAGGCTCCAGCTCTGCAGATACATCCAGCTTATCATTGTCTAATCAATGGCCTCCATTAATTAAGCTGAGAGCGAGCTAACTGATGACACGGTGTTATTTCACTGCAACAAATCAATGACATTCATTAATTTCGCCTGAAGGCCGAGATAAGTAAGGACACGCTGTTATTTCACTCCAGCAGCAGAGAAGAGTGCAAAAAAGGAATTCCCAGCCCTACCTCGCACACCGGAGCACATGGAGTGCAGTATGTTAGCCAGCTGAGCGAAAACCTCCGGAGGATTTGACCCTTAGCCAATAAACTGCAAAGTCTCTTCATCTCTTAGTCAGACACAATGCTTAGTCATCAGCGAGACGCTCAGCTCTCCCTGACAAATCCTTATTAGTCAAAGTTAAAAGGTCTGAGAGAAAATATTTCCTTTGAGCTACGTTCAGGAGCTCACTCTGTGTTCCAGGCTCGTCTTCAAGGAGGCAGAGTGTGATGTTTAAAATCAGCAGCTGCCAAGAAATGGAGTCATTTTCGCCTGACTGGGTCTGGTGATAAAACACAAAAAAAATCCAACATTTCTGACAGAGAGAAAGTGTCCGAAAGCTGATTCACAGCCGCTATAAAAAGCTGCTTTGATTTCTTTTCATTCCCATCTTGTTCTATTTCCCAAGTGCACAAGGCCTTTTTTTCTTTCTGACATCAAAGCTGATGAAAATACCTCAATCTTTCCTAAATCCCATCTGAACTGACATTAAAAATAAACTTCAACAAGTTCAATCTGTATTCTAATGAGCTTCCAAATATGCTAAAAACCCAGGGTTAAATATAGCTGTTTCACGTCACGTCACAAGTCTTACACTTCAAGTCACAAGCAAATCACTGTGGTGAGAATCAAGCAAGTCAAGACGAGTCATTGCTATAAATCATTACTCAGCTCGAGTAAGTCACAAGTCAAGTCGTATGAAATTCTGATTATCTGCCCCAGTTTCCACATGTTAATCATTTTAAAGACAGCTGTCTTGAAAAGTTGATCTTATTTTCAACATAACTCCTCCTAAATAAACAATTAGACATTTAAACAAAACTGAGGTGCTTCTTATTTGTCAGTTTTCCTTTTTAACTATTTCTGGGCACAAAATGCACTGACCCATGCAGTGACCATAATGCATTGTAACGTTAAGTTTATGATAGCTTTTAAGTAACGTTAACATGAACAACACTCGCAGCAAAGTGATTGTTACAGAGCGGGGACAATATTAACGTTAATTGTGCACAAAGACACGCATAGAACGACAGAGAAAGGGGTCAACGGTGTCAAGAGAGGACTCGCGTTAGTCACGAGCATGCAGCTCTGTAGCCATAGCAACATGCCCGCACACGTTAGTATACCTGGTTATATGGCCCCCGAATCAGTCTTTTTCAAAAACATCTGCTAAAAAACTGAGTCGAGGTCTGTCTAACACAGCTTAGACTTAATGTTAGCTTTCTAGTTCACGCTTGACCAGCTGATAAATAAGCTTAACAGACACAATTACTTAGGCCTACCTTTCTTTGTGGGTTTTGAAGTGACGGATGAAGTTTAATGTGGTGGTCGTCGTGTGTTCTTTTCTTTTTATAGTCATCCATTACATACTCCTTAAATCCAAATGCAATTATTTTTGGCGTAGCGCCCTCCATGTTTGCTGCCTCTTGCGTTGCCTCTGCTGCGTCCTGTAGGTTGCCAGGTTTGCGGGCACTGCACTGAAAATCACCCAATCATGTTTCAAAACGTAACGTAAAAAATGCTAATATTTTATTGAAAAAAAGTCATAAGAGGTCATAAAAAGTCCGTACGAGTCATCTGTGTCAAGTCTAAGTCAAGTCTCAAGTCATTAATGCCAAGTCAAAGTCAAGTCGAGTCTGTTATCAATGTTAGTCAAGCAAGTTTCAAGCCTCTGGTTTGATGCGACGGTTGGTGAGGTAAAGGTGACAAAATACCTGATATTAAAAGACAATGAAGTATACCTCGTATACTAAAAGATGAGTTTCAGATGGGTTTCTATTAGCTGATCTATAACACCAGCCCAAACTAATCCCAAATCCAGCTCAACGGCAACAGTACAACAGCACAGGTGTAATTTGATCCATGTGTAATTTCAAAGGCTGTGACCAGAAAAAACAACATCCTCATTACTTGCACTGCTTATTTAGTGTCGACATATCTCATTACAAGACCTTTCCAGCTAATTAGTTCTATTAATGTTTTCACATCCACAGTCGAAAAAATTTGCTCATTTCTTTATCCTGGATCTAAAAAGGTAGTTTATTGTGACCTGGGTCAACCGCTCACTAATTGCTGGTGATCTCATCCTGGCTATTGTGGTGACAAAATGAGAACAAAGGACTCTGCTGTTAAGGTTAATGGACACACACATGAAATGACATCACCTTTCATTTTGTAGATGTGTGACAACAAGGCACAGTAACCCCTCACATGCAAAGGCAACCACGTTATATCTGTTCATGTCTGATAGGAGGCCAGAGCCATGCTAGCAGCTCTATGAGGCTAAACGCTACTTAGCACAGTGCTACTCAGACTATCATTAACATTTCAACATGCTAACAATGGCATGCTGTTTTGTGTATTGCAACCATAGACTGCATAACCTCTTTATCACCCCCTATACAATAAGAGCAGATGGAGACATGTGGTCCATCTATATAGTCATTGATTGCAACAGAGTTTGGCTTGTTAGCATGCTAATATTTAGTAAAAAAACAATCAACATAAAGTACAACTGAGGCTAATAGGAATGTGATTATTTTTGCAGGTACTTGGTCATAAACTAAAGTTAAAAACAAATGAGTCTTTTCCAATTCATCCTGAAAGGAACATGAATGTCTGTAGCAAAACTCATGACGATCCATAGAACATGCTGTTCAACCAAAACCACAAATATTTTTGCCATGGGGGGGTTAGAGAAAAAGTCAGGAAAATATATAATTAGGGTGAACATCTGAAAATCATAAATGTTACTTCTGGCGTAATCTGTGAGGAGGACGTTGAGATGTTCTAGTACAGATCTTGACCTTCTGGTGCTGCTAAGATGATGACCACAGTCATGGGATTCATCTGACGTTGCCAACTATTTTTATTGGAACAAATCTAAAGCCTAAAGGCCTAATTTCATGAGGCAGGACGTCCTGCAACTCACAAACAATTTCAACGTCAGCCCTCACAGCCAGAAGCTCCCGAATCTCTTCATCTCTCCAAACATCTTTGCTCTTGTTGTCTTGTAAATTATCCTTCTTCTTCAACCTCAGATGTTTTTAATCCCGTTATGTGTCGCTCTTCTGGCTTTGCACTGGTCGCATGATATAAAGGTCATCACCCCACCCACTCGCTCGTGGTGAAAGTTCCTGACTATACCTGCTGCGTTCACACATCTACTCACCACAACTTCTTGCGGACATTTCATTTGGAGGCTGGCAGGAAAAAGTCTGCATAAAGTCGGGGTGAAAAATGTGGCTGTTTGTGTTCAAAAGGGGCATGAATGTGTTTCTTTTCTCCCCAACTAACTGAAAACAGTCAGAGCAGAGAGAAAAAGCCACATTAAAGTACAGAGAAATATTATTGATTTCAAGAAAGAGGAATTGGCCTGCCTAAAAGTCTGTCGGCAGAGCTGGTTCACCCTTTGGGAACCATAAATATCTTTTGCAAGTTCAATGGCATCCATCTGATATCGATCAAGAGGAAAAAATAAATGTCAAAGACCTAGTGTGATCACCAAATTCATTAATATTTATCATCTGGGGACCATGACTGTACATGCCATTTCATCCAAGTGTTTGAGTCTGGACCTGAATCATGGACCGACCAGCCATATTAGCATGGCTAAAAATGTTGACATTAAAAACATATAAAAAGTAATCCATGGTGAAGCTCAGTTTTCTAATAATGGCATTATTATTATCATCTATAAATTATCATAAATTATTATCATCTTGGACCAGTGTATGACTTTTGACTATCATCAGTGACATCACTAAACTTGTGCCGTCCTGTTTCCTTCAGCTAAGATATATTGCAAAAATCAAATCCTCTGATCTCGAGATATTAATTCACATGTTTTTTTTATTATTGTAATTCCCTTTACACATGCCTCAGCCAATCATCTCTCTATCGTTTACAGTTAGTTCAAAATGCAGCTGCCAGATGATTAACTAGAACCAGCCGTCCGTCCCATGTCTCCCCTGTTCTTGTGTCCCTCCTGTAAAATTCAGAATAAACTACAAGATCCTGTTAATTACTTATAGAGCACTGCATGACCTCGCCCCCAGTTACATTTCCGAACATCTTATACCATATTCTACTTCTCGTCCACTCCGGTGTTGAAAAATGAAGCCAATGCGTAAGTGCAAAAAACTGCAGTTCCTCGAGGGGCCACTTGAGGTTCCGGAAAACAAAAAATAACATTACAGCAGATGGGAAAAGGCCCATTTTTATTGCTTGCTGCCGGAGAGATTACAGCGGACCGGTATCGGTTATTTTAAGTTTCCCGTTACGTGTCGACTCACCGCTATCTCACCGGGCGAGCGAATGGCGAGTCCGCTACTTCTTCTGATAAAGTCTGATAAATAAACACCTGCAGTCAGTCACTGTCACAAACAGAATCTCCTCTGTGGGAAGACAAAGTTAAACTAGCTCATTGATTATTTATACAGTCTATGGCTAACAAGCGCTAGCTACGCTGAGAAGCATATAGCCTAGCTTCATAGCCGTGGCTGGCTGATTCATGCGGCCTGCACATAGAGCTCAGCCATAGACTTCAGCTCGTTTGCGCTCCGCCTCTTTGCCTGCCTCTGGATTAGCCGGCTTTGGCACCTACGTACAGTACTCAAGTAAATTTACTTCATTATTGTCCACCCCTGGATAAAGTTGATTGGACATATTTCCCCTTTTTTGCTCAGAATGGAGCACCGTAAGATCTAAAGCTCTTTAGACTCCTCTACACATGTCTAAAACTCTTCTTCAGCAAATTTGGAGCCAAACTAACATCCCTCCCAAGAGTGCAATGACAACTAATGGACAAAGTAGAGCAGTCAACTAAGAGTGTCGTTCTGGTGCCTGAAATCTTTGGTTTGCAGCCGCCTGAATGGGACGGCAAAGTGCTGAGCAAACCTTTAAGATAAAGAGGAGATTAGCTGGTGTCAGGGCACTGGCTGGATGTGAGGACAGTGAATGAAGAGGCATTAAAGCCAGACAAAGCTTGGCTGCTCTGGCCTGACGCCACTTCCTCTACTGCACGCGTACACACACACACACACACACGCAAAACCTGCAAGCAAGCAAATGCCTGCACAGGGTTTGCAATTAATGAAGGCTTGGAGCGCCCAAATGCCCTTTAAAGTTTAAAAAATGCTTATGGAATAAAAACTACTGCAAGAAGAGAGAAGATAGCATCCACTTCCATTTCTGCTTACATATCTTTTGGATTGAGCAATATTTTTTTCCCCATTAAATGTCCACTTCAGGGAATCTTTTCAAATGCATTCGAGGTTGGATAAATGGAGGTGATTTTGGTCAGAAAACAATCAAGGACACAGCCTGAAGCAAAAGACCTCGCAACACAACAAACCACCATGTCAGCAGAAATGGAACAACCAACAGAGTAGGAAAAAAAAACCTGAACAATGGTGCGATGGAGGGCAGGATCATTCAGGACAAAGAGAAGAAGAAAAAAAACAACTTTCAATCACTGGGAGAAGTTAAGACAAACCATCGAGGTGCCGCTTCAGCATTTATTTGCTTTTTTTGGAGAGAAAATCTATTGTTTTATTGAACTCGACAAACAAAGGACCAAAGCTTTAAAAAATCACAAGGGGAAAAATGTCCCCTCTGCAGACCCATTACTTTCACACCCAGATGAAAAGCCTCTCTCTGCCTCTGTCTGCGTATGAATTCATGTGGTGCCATATCCAGAGAGCACAGGCAGTTAAATAAAGCAGAGCGAGAATCGTTCCCATCAAGGTGATAAGTGATGAATGGCTGTTTGACCACCACAATCTGTCTTTTTTTTTTTGTCTCTCAACTTCACAGCTCCAAAAGCTCTGCGGGACATAATGGTCCTCTCTCAGCATCATTATGGATAAGAAGCTCATTTGTAATTATGTAAAGCACACTTACACATAACAGTTGATAAACGCTAAAGGCGTGCGAGAACAAAGAGCGGCAGCGAGGCTGCAGCCAGTCCTCCAACGCCCACCCCGGCAACAACACACACACACATGCAGAAACACAAGGGCATGCAAAGTCACACTAATATTCTGGCCTACAAAATAAAAGCACAAAGAGCTTTTTCAGTGAAATACTCAGACTGAGCAGGTAAAGAGGTCTGATATCTCCTGCTTAGTGCACTGAAATCATGAAGGGTAAATAAAGGGCAAAAAATCAGCACGCATGAACTGATCTACCCTCAAACACATAGACAAAAAGAGACAACTGCAAAAACTGGTACACCTGACACGTTGCTAGTCAATCACAGGCTGACACATACAGACAGACAACCTTCACACCCAATTTGTTTGGACTGTGGGAGGAAAGCCGGAGTACCTGGAGAGAACCCATGTATGCACAAGGAAAGCATGCAAACTCACACAGAAAGGCCCATTTCGTCGGAACCGGGAATCGAACCAGGAACTTTCTTGCTAAACACCATGCAGTCTATTAATGCTGATGTTGATATCAACGATAAAACATAACTATGTGTAATGTGAATAGTGTCATCCACATGGACAAATCCCTAAGGGCCCGATCAGACAGGACGCGCTTTGCAGGCTGTAAAACGCGAGGCGCACCGCACTGCCTTTTTTGTGGAAGTAAACACCCGATCAGACAGAGCGCGTTTTGGCAGCTGGGGGTGGCTTTTTTTCCTACTGTTGTTAAGGCAACTACCGAATCATTAGCTGTCATTAACCTAACCGTTACATTGTAAACTGACAGAAGGCTCACCTCTCCTTTCATCCGATTGGACAATGAGAAAAAACACCCATGACGCCGGGCGCTTTTCTGCTTTGAGTTGAAGTTTTTTCAGCTCGAGGCGCTCGGAGCATTTCCTCAAAAACGCGAGGCGCACAGAGCGGAAAAAAGCACGGCGCTCTGCAAAGCAAAAGCAGCGCACAAAAAGCCTCATTGAAAACAATGAGAAAAAAGCCGCCCCCAGCTGCTAAAAGCGTCCTGTCTGATCGGGCCCTAACTTTGCAGTTCCTTATCGCCACTACTACAGAACTACTGCAGAGTGAACTGGTTGCAAACACTTAGCCGCATGAATTTTATAGATAAAAGACAACATGTCAAACATTTGTGTTTTTCAATAGTTTCATTAGTATGCTTTGCTGCACATGTGGATGTGTTTCTAATATTTGTTTCACATGCTGCAAAAATGTTAATTTAAAACATACAAACAAACAAACCAGAGGGGGAGAGTCTCTCGCCCCTCTCCCACTCACTCACCCACCCTCTCTCTCTCTCTCACCCACTTGAAGCTAATTGGGAGTCGACCCTCGCTGACCTCCGCTCGTCCACAGAAAGTCATCGCCATGACAGCAGAGTCATCCACAACAAGGGTCGGCCTTGTTAGAGCCCAAACTGCCTGAACGCACCTGGCTGACATCACAGCAGAAAACCCGAGTCCCTGTTGCCACAGCAACCACAACTTGGCAACCGCGACTTGGCAGCGTCCCACTCCGCGGGGGATTGATTGGGTGAGCGATGCAGTGAGAGGTGGATTAGGAGGAGTATTATTGTCTCCCTGGGTGCAGAGGGACGGACACAGAGAGGATGGTGGACTAACCGGAACAATGATGGCAGCCCTGACCTGAACTTGGCTCAACACAGAGATGAAAGAAGCCTCTTATTTATGCATTACCCATTAATAAGCGGATGTGCTGCAGTGATTGGAAAGATAGCATGCTGTTCTTTTAGCTTAGCCGGCTAGTTTAGTATACATTTAGATTGCTAGATTGTATTTAATGGGCGGCACATTGGTGCCTCAAAGCAAGAAGGTTCCTGGTTCAAACAACAGGGCCTTTCTGTTATGCTTTTTCGGTTAATTAGTGACTCTAAATATTGCCCATAGGTGTGAATGTGAGTGTAAATGGTTGACCTGACGACCTGTCCATGGTGTACCCCACCTCTCACCCACTGACAGCTGGGTAAGACTCCTGCCCTTCGTGACCCTGAACAGGATAAGCGTTATAGATAATAGATGGATGGTTGTCTGTGAAATGCACAACTGCAGTAAATATAGGTGCAGCTATTTTGCGAGCAGAGTTTTCCCGCTACAAAGTGCACACTCAACCATCGAGTGAAATGAACAAAACTCAAGTGACAAAACGTTGCGTCCGACAAACAACCATTACCCTCTCCAGAGCTCCAGTTCTGCTGCTCTCTCCTCTCCGGGCAGAACCACTCAGAGCCTGAGACAGGGAAGCAAAGTGCAGCTGTTATTTGTCATCATCCATTAGTGAATCAACCGGACACACGAATGGAAGCTGCAGAGAGGTAAGAGCTGGAGGTCGTTCAGTCGCCTGATTTTTGCACCTGATCAGTGCTGTAGTATCAATATACTATGTAAACAGTGTGGGTGAACATTAGCACTGTTAGACCTCCATGACTTCATTCACATGCACTCGGGATTTAGTTACCACCTGTTTGGCTGAGTAACCTGGATTCTCTTCTTTGTGAATGCAGGAAATAATGCGATCTTAATTAAGGGAGGTGCAAAGTAAAGGTGTGGAGGTGGTAACAGATGAGTTGAGTTGTGTTAAAGACCTGCATTCAGTGCTAATCTTTTCCTCTGTCTTTTCCTGACTTTAATCATGTTTTTGTTGGTTATACCGTTAACAATCGCTTATTTAATATAACCAGGAAATTCCTCTTTTAAATTGTTGTTATTGAACATATTCAGGGGTTTTCAGGATTATCTCTTGCTAAATGTGGTTTTGCTGTGAGACATGACATAAGAAACATCTGGAAAGGTATCCAAAATATAAAATTCAGACTTTTGATTTGGATGGAAAGAAGTATAAAAAACCTTAAATCAAAGGACTCATCCTGTTTCTGGAAAGATTGTTGGTTTAAACATTTGCAAAATCAACACGGAAAGAATTAGAAAAGTCCTTGCACATACAGACTGACTCTGTAGTCACTATACATGTCTTAGTTAAACATGCTAAAAGGTCTTTAAGTAATAATCTTGAAGATTTTCATTTAAATAAAAGTCTGTTTAGTTCCTACCTATCGCTGAATGAGGTAACACAATGGTCGCCTATGGCCCACTGATGAAAGCCTTTGCATTTGCAGTATTACAGACTGGGCGTAATACACCATAGACGTCGCCAAAGACTACGAAACTTTACGACTTTAAAGACCTGCATTCAATTCTAATCATTTCCTCTTTTCCAAACATTAATCACATGTTTTTTTGGCTATAGCGTTAATAGTTTATTTACTATAACCAAGATTATTTTTTCTTAATTGTTGTTATTGAACATAATCCAGGGGTTTTCAGGATCAGCTAGTGCTAAAAGTGCTGCGGTTTTGCTGCGAGACATGACGATGCACATGACCTGATTAAAAATATTAAATTCTAGTCTTTTCACTCCATCCTTTTAATCTCCACGTTGGTTTATGCACAGAGATTCTCTCATTCTTGGGATATTTATATTGCATAAAGGCAGATTTTAAAACAACTGCGAGCAAGCTGTAAATGACTGACTCCGAGCAACTCCGAGCTTGACAAGCCAAGCCAAGGAACTAGCTAAACAGTAAAGTTTAATCTGCAAAGATGCTAACTTGCAATCGGGGATGATGAGTTAATGTAATTAAATAACATTAGAACAGGAGTGGAACTAAACCCAGACCTTGAGGGACTCCTCTACATGTATAATCCAAAGATCAGTGTGCGTCAACATGACCCCTCACTGTCAAGCTATACAGTCAAATCCAACAGTGCAGGTTTTATAACAGGATGAAGATGGATTATATTGTTACACAAAGAGGTTTCAGTGTCATGCGTCACTAAGGTGGTCATAACCCAGGTCTATTCTATAAGTCTTATCAGTTTAATGACGATTTGTTCCCTCTTTTCTGTTGTTTTTGCCTGTACTGGTACATATTATCATTGCACCGTTACTGTTAATAAAGATTTATTTTAACTATCTTATAGTTTACAGCGGTTAAAATGTTCTGCAAAATGCAACACAAATGGATTTTCCTGTTTTAATGTCCATGATGGCCGCTACTTGCCCTGTTTTTTTTGCATCTACTGCTGTTTCTGCTCTGAACGGTTCAAGGAATAAAGTGGTTGTTGACCAGGCAGCAGATCTTCCCCATCTACTGAGTGAAGGAGGAAGGGGGGGAGGGAGCCAGAGCGCCAGCTGTGATATGAATCAGATGCTGCCATGATTGGAATACAATGACCTGGCAACATGCAGTGTCGCTCTCCCTCTCTCTCACCATGTGTCTCTTTCTCTGAACAAGGTTATCAGCAGAGATTATCGGGTTAGGACAATAGACGCCTGATTCAAATAGGCAGTGAATGACTTGGCCACAAAATGCATCTTTTTTTGTGTCTCAATCCATCATTTTGACTCCATTTTAGGATCGGACTGTTCTTGTTTAAGAAAAATTAAAGCTCCTGTGAGGAGTTGAAACAGACTGAAATGAATTCTGAGGACTCTATATGAGCTACAAAAGCAAACCAGACCATCAGAGACAAGATTGATTATTTCCATATAGTTATTTTTAATGCCTGAAACCGCTGGCGGGGGGGAGGTGACAGAAGAAGCGATTAACTGCACACTGTCTTTGTTTACATTTTCCAGGCAGAAATTTAAAGTGAGTGATACATATGACTGTTAAAGAAAGCAGGATGAGATTTGTTGTTTAAAACCACCACTTAAGCATGAACAGGACAAAATCAGCAAAGAGATAAGAGGTACAACTTTGTCCACAGGGGGCGCCAAAATACAACAAAACACAAACTGAAAGTTCCTCATAGGAGCTTTAAATACGGACACGCACATTGCAAACTGGTGCAGTGGTTAGCGCTGTCGCCTCACAGCTAGAAGGTTCCTAGTTTGAATCCCGGTTCAGACGTTGTGGGCCTTCCTGTGTGCACGTTCTCAAACTCTGTGCATCCCTCCGGGTACTCTGGCTTCCTCCCACAGTCCAAAGACGCTCATTAGGTTAATTGGTGACTCTAAATTGCCCATAGGTGTGGGTGTGAGCATGAAAGGTTGTCTGCTTCTGTGTGTCAGCCCTGTGATTGACTGGGAATCAGTCCAGTGTGTACCCTGCCTCTCGCCCAATGACAGCTGGGATAGGCTCCAGCCCCCCGCGACCCTGAACAGGATGAGCAGAATAGATAATGGATAGATGAATGGATGATTGCAAATTGGGAACACTGACAGATATTCCTGGTGTTTTAATATCTTTAATTGTAGCACTAGTAGTAGTTGTACAAAGACATGAAAATAATCACGTTACTAATTAAATATCATTAAAGATTATTACAAGTTTACACATGTTTAAAGCATTCACGTGTTTATTAGTAGCAGTACTGGTGCTCGGATCACCACGCAGATCTGTAAGATACAGCTGCTTCTATAAGCTCACATCAAGTCTACAGGGAGAAGATGAAATAGCATAACCACTCGTGAAAACAACTTTGAAGTTACTAAAGCATGCTAATGCTGCTACAAAAGTGGGTCATGATGTTCCATACTAATTAAGTATTTGTCAACCTCCTATATACTTTATATAGAGGCTCTGGAGCATCTCCGATGCCTGGACTCAACTGGTGGAGGCCGCTCGTCTCTCTCTCTCTCTATCTGCAGTTTGGTCCTGATTTTTAACACTGTTCTCCTTCAGGTGATGAATAATTGAGCAGATTTTGGATGACTGATGCTCCTGCAGTTCACACACAGATCATCATGCTGATGTTTCACACCTTCTGTTGATGACAAACACAGCTAGCCGATGTGCCACGTTAGCAGTATGAGTCAATCTTGAAGCAGTTATTGCAATTAGGTCACTGCTATGTTACAGGACGGCTCCAGTTTATCACAAAATGAGACTATTTTTCTAGTTCAGGCCAAATTTTCTATTAGCATTAATAACAAGTTAATTTCTGAAAATATTACATGGTCACGTTGCTAAAAAGATTTTCTATGTCAACAAACACAAGCAATCAGTTCCTGGCTGAGCTTGAGCATTTTCATTACTGATTAATTAATTGGTTACAGATTCAAATCAATACTCTGGGTGCATTTAATTTCTTTTTTACCTCCAAATCAACTGTACAACAGGCTGATCCCTATTTGGACAACTTGTTGCAATCTCGTTATGCTCCTAAATTTGAACAATCATGCTCAGGTTTAACGTTATCAAAGCCAAAATAAACAGTTTCCAAACCTCCAAACATAAAACACAACTTGTAATAAACGTGAAATATCCCGTAAAGTGCCTAAAATATTTTCATTATTGTGTCCTTCTATTCTTTATTATCTTTTGAGGGGAATTAAGCAGAAGAAAATGGATCTCTCCCGAGGGGCACGGGATATCGTCGTGGAATAATCCAGATTAAATAGATCTAAAATAAAAACGACAATAGCGAGAGCCTTCATTCATTTTGCAGCAGAGAGCTGAGGCCTCTATCCTTTGTGTCATCCTGCTGTACATTTGTTGATGATGTCATTGCATTACATTATACGTGGCGTAAAACGTGGTGAAATAAAAAATCCTCTTTAAATTGGTAACCATATTAGCAAGAGCATGATTTATATAACCTTCAAAGGATGTTCCAAGAATGTGCATCACAATTAAACTAAATACTAATGTAGGCTATCTCCCAAACTGAAATATCTAAATCGCTCACTTTTGTCAGTGTTGTGCGATATATAAAATGTTATTTTTTTCTGTTTATTTTGAGAAATTTGATTAAAAAAAACATCTAATTTTTGTATTTGCATGGTATTTCACATGATATAAATACCCTAATGCAGTATTATGGTTTATAGCCTTACATAACCCTTTAGCTTGTGATGTACAGATTTGAAGGGATATAAAACATTGGGAAAATTGTCCAGTAAATGACATCACAATAAGTATAGATGGAGGATATCTAATGCAGACATCTAAGGGTTTAAAGGGGACATATTTAAGGCCCGGATTTCCCACCAGGGATAAGCGAACTACCTCTGATTCAGATTTTAGCTCTGCAATCAATTTTAATCTAACATGTTTTTTAATGTTGGTAAAGTTTGTTTTAAAAGCCTTAGACACATATACCTGCCTTTCTGTACGCTTGAGACCATCTGTCTTAATAAAATACAGGTAAGAGTGCTTACATTGCTTTACTAAATTGGGACCTATTGGCTTTAGGGATACCCTTATATGGTACAGAGTAGATAGACTAAACTTCATCTGAAAGGTTCAATACTGAGCACAAGGAATGGTCTGTTCGAATTGACATGGCATTACACTACACCTACAACTGTATTGTTTCTGTCTCTTCTTCTTGATCAAGTTATATAAACTCTTTAACCTAAGCCATCTCCTGAGTCTTCTTCCATTTCTGGGTTGTCAAGCTTCACGAGTTTCCTCAACAACAAGCCGTTTTGCCATTCAAAGGTCAGACCTTAGCCGCGGTTGGTTGACAGTATTTAGAGTGACTGCGTGTGCGATCCCATGTGGGGGATGTGTGTCACTCCAAAGTTGTAGAAAACATGGCTGCTCTGGGATCGGTTATTGGGCCTTATATGTGCGAGCCAGAATCACCAGGAGGTATCGGAATGGTAAGTTCAAGTCTTGACAACGACTTGACTACAAGCTAGTGCAAGAAGGCAGCCTGAGGTGAATGACGATTGGTCGATTTCAGCCAAAGCAATGTTATGTAAAATAATGGACGTAGTCTCAGTGACATCACCCACTGGTTTCTGAAGAAGTGCTTTGAAACCTGATTTGTGCCGGTGCTCGCCATATTGGAAATGCCAGAGCCGGCTAATCCAGAGGCAGGCAAAAAGGGCGGAGCGCGACCGAGCTGAAGCGTGTGGCTGAGGACTATGGGCGGGCCGCATAAATCAGCCAGCTACGGCTATGAAGCTAGGCTATATGCTTCTCAGCGTAGCTAGCAGTTATTAGCCATAGAGTGTATAAATAATGAATGAGCTAGTTTAACTTTGTCTTCCCACAGAGGAGATTCTGTCTGTAGCGAACTCGAGTCGACATGTAACGGGAAACTTAAAATAACTGGTCTTCTCATTACTATGATCACTGTAATCTCTCTGGGGAAAAGCCAACAACTCCTGACTCCTATTTCCTGGCGATGATTAAAGGAAATGTTTAATAAACACTGAACAGGCTAACAAGCAGCTAAAGCGAGCACAGTATACCTGCTACTTAGTGCTAGAAATATATCAATACAATAATATTAGCATTTAACTCACTGAAAAGCTGGAGCTCAGACTTCTTGCACGGCCATAAAGTTCCATAAATCCTACAGAGTCAAGTTAAGTTCAGTGTCTGTGCTTCTGTGTTGACGTCTAGCAGACAGCCAGCAGGATCCACCTGTCAATCAAGTGAGCCGGCCCCTTTAATTTAAGGCTAAATATAATTAAAACAGGTGTGTTATAAAAAAAATCCACACCCCGTACAGTAAAATTAGCTATTTATATCAAAAACGTTTTTTGTACCAGGCTGTAAACATGTTTATTTCTGCTGTAAAAAAGGGCATTTTCCCATCTGCTGTAATGTTATTTCTTGTTTTCTGGAGCCTCAAGTGGCCACTCGAGGAACTGCAGTTTTTTGCACTTCCGCATTGGCTTCATTTTCAACACCGGAGGTTACTGCTTGGTAGAAACCTGCAACTGTTTTGGGCGGCCCATTTCAGAGGCTACCTTTCTAAAGATGTCCTTCTGGAAAAACACAGATAATACCCAAAAATGTGAAACCCATGCAAAATATGAGCATATCCATGTAAAAGATTTGGCTACTTTAATGTGTAATTATATTAGTCTAGACTGAGAGATCAATAAATACAAAATATTTGACTGTAAGTGTTGTGCAGGTGCAGCGATTCACCTCCCAGACCTGTCTCAGTGAGCTGTTATTAAGTGTTTGTCCAGCTCACATACATCAACTCCTTAATAGAAGAACTTAATGAAGCCTGTTGAGGCTGCAGCAGCACTAAAGACTGATGATAACACTCGTAACACTTCTCTGAACCGCGCTTCTCTTTCCAGCCTTTTCACCAAGGACCTAGCTTTAGGGTCACTCCAGCATGCAACATGAATCATTGGCAATTAGGCGGAGAAATGGAGAGAGGGGGTTTGGGTTTGTTAGATGGGATGGGGGCTCTCTGTATTACACCCTAGAGATGCAGGTGAAGTACTCCGAACACTTCCTGTACTGCTGCTCAGATCGTTACAGGCACACATGCAGCAGAGAAGCTCTTTGATCAGTTAAATGTTGTGTGACGAGAACAGGGGCTGGCAGTTTCACCTGTGTGTGTTTAAGTGTTTCGTGCTCCGCTTCGAGATGTTGCAGATGTAGCTGGTAGCAGTCGGAGCTGTTTGTGTGCACTGTGGCAGACCAAATGAACACTGCAGACGAGGAGCTCAGACTGTCATTACGTTTGTTATCGAGTCACAACACGAGCAAAGAGCTCGTATTTAAACACCCACGAAAATATGTGCTTTGGATTATGGGCCCAAATAGATGTGAGTCTATGGTTCCCAATATGAGGGTTGGGTCTCCAAAAGGGCTCGCGAGAGCAATCTGAGCGGCCACAAGATGTTTATATTTGTACTTATGTCCCATCTTTACTTTATTACTCTGAAAAGATAAAATGACTCAACAATGCTGAGGTAGCATCACTCGACCCAAGCATGTTGGAGCCAATATGGGTGTTTTTGGTTTATTTTTGGTGGACTGATTTATATTGTGGTTATTTGTATGCCAGTAAAACAACTTCGTGATGGGTCACACAATTAGTTAATGAATACACGCTGGTGTTGAAGCCTCAGTGTGTTTGGACTGCAGAGATGCTACGGTTCTTATGTCCTAAACTAACACAACTAAAACTACACAAAACAATAAGTAAATAGACACCTGAATTTACACTGTAGAGAAGGCTTTAAAAACACCGCAAAAAGAAGCAGCGACAAACTGAAGGTAGAACACCCTGTAGTGTTTCATTCACCACCGTGGCTATCAGTATTGGACCAGTTTGTCAGTATAAAGCATATGCATGTCATTTTTAAGCAAAAGTGTCAAATTTTGGCAAATTTCTCGCTAAATGTGTTTTTTTTTTTCACATATTCTTTTGTAAAAAGCAAACAACAATATATGAAATGGTCTTAAGTGAACTTTAGAGATGCTGGAAGGTAGATTGTGTTACCTTTGGACGATCCAGGCTAGCTGTTTCCATTACTTTCAGTCTTTATGCTAAGCTAAAGCTAATCTTGTGCTACGTGTAGCTTCATATTTAGTTGTGTCCTAATCCAAGCGCTGCAGCCTTCGGAGGAGGCGGTCCACGGAGGATGCTCCGCCTGCGTAGACCGTTAAAGCTGAACTGAAATGAGACGGTCTGGTCTACCCTTGCGTCAACAACCGCTGCTCCTGTCAACTAACAACAGCTAGCTAGCGGGCTAACTAGCTAGCTTAACTGACGTTGAGTTAGTTAACCTATTATTTTAAAGATAATATGTTTCAAGGGCCCTTTTGCGTTTTAAACATGTGTATCTCTATTCGACTAAGTTGAAACCAAAAACTTACATTACATTTAGTGCATTCCTCTGCGGATTAACAGTCTGCCATTTTGTTTGAATTGGCGGGCAATGAATCTCGGGATACATTGGACTCATCTGAAGGAGTAATAGGATAGCTTTTGACGCGCCGCTGGGCTGCAATCAGCCTTCAAATACAGCCTTCGACAGCTGCAGCCCCTGGATTGGGACACAGCTAATATGACTGTAATATCAGTTTTCTTGCTATCTCAGCAACAAAGCCAATAAGCGTATTTCTGGAAATGTTGGAAACCAGTCCTTTAAGGCAGTGGTTCTCAAATGGTGGGTCGGGACCCAAAAGTGGGTCACGGATCTGTTTTCAGTGGGTCGCGGATGTGTGCTTGAAAAAAAAAAAGTTGTGGCAAAAAGTCTACGCTGCGCTTTTATTTTGAAGGACATGGGTTTCCTATGACATGCGTGCAGTAGTAGTGTAGTTTAGTCACACTCCACGTATCCACTGATTGGATAACTCCAGCTATTTACCATTCTTAAGAACTTGATGAGCCCGACAGTAGTTGCATTTATCATGCACTGTGAGTTTTAACTGTTGAAAAAAGGCTCTTAAATATTTTACTCTTATGCACTGCTCGTCATTTTGCTCGACTTCTATACTGTTTATACTACTGTACTGCTAAAACTACTGTATTAAACTGCATCATTTTTCATCCAATAAATCTGAGTGGTTGAAAATTTCAGACATTTGGGTCGTGATTCATCATTAAGGAGGAGGTGGGTCCTGAGGCGAGACCAGTTGCGAACCACTGCTTTAAAGGGTCACATGACAAATAACTCGGCAGTCACGGAGGTTAAAAGACGTAGAAACAATCATCAAGTCTTGATGACAACCAAGCATGTTCAACTCATACATAACGTTGCCATATCTGCTGATCCTTGACATGTTTTTCCTCTCTAACCTGATGAGAAACATCTGCCACAACATGCTCAAATACCATGTCCAATCTGAAATAAGCCGCCTGTTCAACCCACGTAATAAGACACTTCCCTGATAGACACAATCTGCCCTGCTGGTAATCAGACCCCCTCTCACTGGCTTCCCCCAGCCTCCCCCACATTAAACTTCTTATTTGGGCTGGGTAGCTCCTCCATCTTGGGAGTGATCTGTAATCTACAGCACCAAAGCTCATAAGAGAAAACACGAATTAAGTTTAAATGAGGCGTCATAAACCCACAGTGACACTGTGAGGCTACACAGGGGCTAATTCAGCAGGCACATGCAGGCCCCAATTTCTGCCAGGTCACAGAGCAGAAATCCACAGACAATTACCAAAGCTAACATTAGGATGCTCTCTGCTGAAACGTAGTAGCTTCTCTAATCTTTGCAATGAGATGAATGGGATTAATTACTCCACAGTGGGGAGGAGAAACAGCCTGGAGGTGATCAGAAACACACTGTGGTGGTTTTATTCATCAACATGGAGCCATTCAAGCAGGCAGGCCGGAGCTGGAGCTGCACAGAGGCTGCGAGGTGCTCTTCATACAGCTCACATGCTTGATGATGGCTGAGTGAAACAAAAATTCGGATCGTCCACGCATCGCCCTGCAAAGGCAACACAAAGACGGCAGCGATGCGCCGCTGTCAGCTGTGACAATCGCGCGGAAATCGCTCAGATTTCCGTCAATCTGGAAGCGTTTTCACATCAGCCAACCCCCACTCCTCCTCCTCCTCCGACCCCCACACACCCCGGCCTCTGTCGGGTGGATGGTTGATGGATGGATGGCGACTCGAGCTGTAATGGGGGGGGGGGGGTTCCATTTTCAGTCCAACGCGAGCGCACCACAGCCCTTTAGCGCACCATCATAATAAAAAACACACAATCCACACCACGCCTCGGAATTAACTGACATAAAATCTGAAAAACATCTGGCACACACTCCGAACAAAACACATCAGACAGCCATATTCCCAGCAGGCTGTCTCATTCTAGCGTTTTTCAAGCATTCACACAGATGGGAGGTGCGAGACGAGCGGAATGAGGAAACTGGAATGACATTGCGCCTGCTTACTGTAAAATAAATTCCCTCGGGTGGATGGAGAGCCTCCGTTTTCCCTCTTGACTCCCCTCCTTTCCGACGTGCGAATATCCCGAAATTCAGACCATGCAAACCAGGTCGTAGTCAGTCATTTCCACACTGCGAAGTATTTGTTCCAGCGCGGCGTGTGTGTGACAGAGAGAGGAGGAGAAGAAGGCGAGCCAGCATCCGAGAGGAGAGAGCCAGCTGTGGGGAGGAAATGAGGGAGGAAGGAGCGGCCGGGCCGGAGCGCTGCGCACACAGGAGAGGGAGAGGAGGAGGGAGGAAGAGCGGCAGAGGTGCTCTCTCTCACTCTCTCTCTCTCTCCTCTACTTCACAATACAACATCCCCCCATCCCTGCCAGACAGACTGACAGACGGCTTTGGGTACCAGTGTCAGCAGCGACACCCACCGGTGATGAGAGGAATGACAGTATGGAGGGTGCTTAATGCCACAAGGGAGGTGGATGCAGCTGGAACAGGAAGGCACTGCCACTGTGGATGCTGTGTGTTGCTGCAGGTTCATGATTTACCAATAAACATTAAAGTCAAGCACAGATAACTGCAACTTAACACTTTAGCTGAAAAATATCTTAAGGAATGTTTTCATAATGCTCCTTTAGCCTTCAAGCTGTTTGATTGACAGCTGAAGAAGCAGGGGTAATACACCAACGATGGCTTTCATTAATCAGTGATTGCTTTCATCATACTTTATCAGATGCTTTATGTTGATAGGTGTTAATAAAAATAGTGCCTAGATCGTCTTTAGATAGGGATGAATAATAAAAGATTCACAGAAGCTCCCAGAAATTGATCGACACCTCGAGTGACAACATTTTAAACGAGAAAAAAAACAATCATCTAGCATCGAAATGTAACAATCTAAGAGATCACAAGATAAATGGTTCCCCCATTAATAAATGTAACCCATTACCCTTTTCTTTCTGCGCATGCTGAACCGACAAAAACAACTTTCATGGAGATGGTTCAAACATCACCTCATAGCACATCCCGGTTTGGACTGTAGGCGTAGTTTGGGGGGGGGGGGCGTTCAGGGGGTTCGTAGACAAAAATGCAAAAGTAGTTTAATATCTTTTTTTAATAACACAGAACTAATAATTTATTATAAAGCCTTGCTCTATAATAATAGATACAATAGAACTAATTGTGTGATTGATTATTTTCATGAAGCTGTGGTACGGCAGCCTGCAGGGACACTCACACACGCACCCATGACAGGCAAAGAAGGAGAGGTTAGCGGACAACATTCTGTCAACACTCGTTCATTAATACTGCATTATAAAAGAGTTTTTGAATATCTATAGCCTACGCTGCTTCTTCTTTTAACATAAAACACCCCCAGCTCTGGCCATATACAGCACAGAGACTGAGTCAAGCAGCATTGCCATTGCTACTGGCAACAGCGCTGAAACGCATTGGTTCCTTTCAGCCAGAAAGTGGAGGGGAAGAAGTACTGACGAAGAGAGGCGCACGGTACTATCTGAGAGGCTCACAAAGCATGGAACATGCAGGCTAGGTTATAAATGCGATCCCGCTACACTACTGACCTCTCTGTGTTTTAACATGGTTTATATTAGACACCACAGGGTCAGTCTCTCTGCAGAAACGCGAACAGCTGAGGATCTGGATCTTTTTTACTTTTAGGTTTTACGGTTTGTGCGAGTTCGGTTTCTGTGTGTCATCACTCTGCCTCTGTTGTTGCATGTCCTTTATTTTTTGTGAACCTACAACCTTAAAGTTCAAACTACGCCTATGGTTAGGACGTAGCGGGCCTTTCTGTGTGGAGTTTGCATGTTCTCCCCATGTGTTCCTCCCGTCTTCCTACCACAGTCCAAAGACCTGCTCCTTAGGTTCATTGGTGACTCTAAACTGCCCGTAGGTGAGAGTGTAAGCTGAAAGGTTGTCTGTCTCTACATGTCAGCCCTGTGATTGACTGGTGACCTGTCAAGGGTGTAACCCTGCCTCTCTCCCAATGACAGCTGGGATAGGCTCCAGCCCCCCACGCCACCCTGAACAGGATAAGCGGCGTTGATAATGGATGAATGGATGTTCAAATACGTGTGAAAGTGATCTAACTGAATGTGTTGGGGCTGCTGAAGCAGACGAATGCCTGTGACGTGAATCCCTTCAGGCCCCACTCCAAAGTCAGTCAACCGAAGCACGAGACTACAGGCGGAGGGCGAGTCCATGTGAGGGCGTTGGAGAGAGAAGCCCAGCGCAACTTTGTTATCGCTGAATGTCCGACGCCTTGACCATCACACCAAGAGCCAGCAGACCAAGCAAGACCCTTTCAACCAAAATACAGTGTATCAGTTCAAGCCAAACAGAGATCTTTTTCTTCATCGTAGTACTCTTGGTACCCAAATCGTGCCAAAATGCCTAGTTTTCACTCGTGATCACAGTTTAATTGTAGGCACCAGAACTCGGTTAGGTTGAAATGGTTTGGACAAAAATAATAATCTACGTGTGAGAGGTCTACAGGCTCCTCAACAGAGACGATGTTTGTTTTGGGGCATAATTTACACTTTCTAAATGTCATGTATTGTAGCACTATTTAGTTGTACATACTTTCCATTTTAATGGTGAGATGCTAAATTTGAAAATGTATATTCTGTAAGGAAGCCCAGTCACAGATGCAGCCGTACCAGCAGTAATAGAAGAAGAAGCAAGATTCTCAGTGCATCTTCTTAAAACTATGATCACAAAAAACAGCTCTGTTTGAAGCTACAGACCAATGACTGTATATATAGATAGATGTTGCGTCCCCATCTGCTCTCATTGTATGAAATCGAAGCCAAAATAGCCCCTGTGATAGGCGCTGCCATCTTGTGATGGTGACGTCATTTGGAGCCAGAGTTGCGCAATAGTGGACCCTTCGTAGCCACTTCCACTAACCAAAACACACACTTAACTTACCAGGAAATAAACAGCAAGGATCCCGCACATCGGTGTATTTAACAGCAGAACAGCTTCTTGTATTGGTCTGAGGTTAACGTTCACAGATATTGAAACTATAATGACTGTAGTGATTGTTTTAGTTACGTTTCCTCTCGCCGTTCCTCCTCCACTCTGCTAATCGGGAACAGATCGGCTGCAGGAGCCGTATTTGTCAATTGAGCTGTCAATCATCCTTTTTACAGCATCAAATAACTAATTAAAAGAAAACTTGTCAGAAAACACTTGGACATAAATCAGCATGATAAGAACTAACTATAATGACAGAAACCATGTTTGAGAAAAATGTATTTGACGTGTATTTTGATTTTATAGTTTGACTCATGTCCCATCTGTTAACATGTAGGAGGCGGGCTTTATGACCTATACTGCAGCCAGTCAGCAGGGGGCGATAGACAGAGTTTGGCTTCACTTATAGGGAGCTGTCATGTCTTCTATCTTTTTATACAGTCTATGTTGCAGACAGGTGTGAGGTCTCCTGAAGGGGTTCATTTGGGGTTTAGGCAAGAACAATAAACAATATTTTAGGTTGTGGTTTTCGCTCTAGCTCATCCAAAAGGTGACGAGGCTCACAAAACTGGCCTCCGACAGCCACTGAAACAGGATCTTTTCCCCCTTTGTTGTCAGAGTAAATGGGACTTGTGTTTGGCTGTCAGGATGAAAAGAGAATTTAAACAAATGCAACAAAAAATGCTCCTAAAATAAACTTTGTACCGTACCTTTAAATAGTGTAGAATAGAGGATATAATATATGCACACATGTGCCAAATGAGGACAGAGCTTTTACTGTAGGGAGTTAGAACACAAAAGGAAAGTGGGAAAAGTTAGTAACCCAGTTGAACTGAGCTCTGTCTATCCTCTGACTCCTCTCTATCTCTGTCTATATTTGTCTCCCTCTCGATCTGCGTCTCTCTCTCTCTTTCAGCTCCTCTTTGTCGAACAGCTCTTTGTTCAGTCGACTGTAAGCACAGTCAGTGGCATCACTGGCAAACTAAAGCTTGCACACATCGTTCCAGCGTGCACTGTTTGCTCCAGTGCACAAGAAATGACTTTGGATGTTCAGATTATCTACAGCTGTATCTGTGTCAGACTTTAACACCGGAAGAATCAGGAGATTGTAGATAAAAAAAACGTTTCATCTGATTGTTTATAAAAGCGTGCGTTAATGGTGTAACACTGCACATTTTCAGAGCCTTTAATGTGTGCTGCTCAAACTGTTCCTCGCAGTATGCACCATCTGAGCTATTCTTATCCTCTGCAGCTCTAATGACCTGACATCTCCACAGGGATCATTAAAGTTTCATCTGACCTAATCTAAAAATTGAAGTCCCCTTAAGCAAGGCACTTGTCTGCTCCAGTGAAGCTGCTCAGTGTCCATCAGGAGTGGAATGTGTGCTGTAAGTGAGAAGCTGCTCGCAGGTGTCAGTGTGTGTGTGTGTGTGTGTGTGAAGCATAACGCTGCAGGGAGAAACACATTCAAACCGATGTTAACACAAAAGAATATGTCAGCCTGTGGGTAACGGACTAAAAGGCGACAGTGATGATGAGACAACGTGGTAATAATGCAGCAGTGGTGACTTTATGTCTGCGAAAGTGAAACACAAACAAAGAAAGCATCCGCTTTACCTCATTGGTGCTCGGTGACATCATGCAGAGAGAGACGGGGAGAAGGAGAGAGAGAGAGAGGCTGTGAAGTCAAGACCTACAGCCCATCAGTCTGTGTCTAGACGGAGGATTACTGCTTCATGTACATCACACACACTCTATCCTTCATTTGTCTGTCATCCATCCGTCTTTCACATCCAGAGAGGGTTTCAAAATACTGAAAGCAATCTTTCCTCTGATCGTTTTTAAACATATGAGTAATCTCTGACATGATTTGAAAGCCTGGCTTATAGACCTGTTTTTGCAACTGAGAGGAGGATCCGCTGCATGTGGCTCCTCCTTTAATAGCCACGTTAGCAGCTTCATGTTGAGGCTACCGTTTAGTTTCAGGCTGAAATATCTCAACAACAGATATTTCTGTTCCCCGGAGGATAAGACCCACTCACGTCTATGACCCCTGACCTTTCCTCTTTCGTGTACACACATTTATGTCTCCGTTGGGATGAAGTAATAATTTTGATCCTTTTGACCTTTCGACTAGCTTTTTTTTTTTTTTTTAGCCTAATCCATTTTCCCTCAATACAGTCCGGCCCTCATGTGCTTTAGTTTGCTACTTATGCTGAGCTGTGATCGACTGGTTACCTCAAAGTTTACCATCAGGAGTTTTGTCCCTGTTGACTCAATGTTTTAAGCCAAACCATGATCCTTTTCCTAACCAAGAAGTGTTTCACGTTAACCACATACTTTGTTAGATTTAGGAAAAGGTGACGGATTAAAGCACCTGGGGGGAATACCACGAAGAAGGATTTGCGGTTATCGAGGTAACTTCAGGGTTAACTCAGAGTTTTCAGTACTACAAAGGTGGCTCGCTTCTTATCGGGGTAGATCGCCATGGTAACTTATGCTGCTCCGGAGCAGGTTATGTTCAAGATAAAAGATCAACCTGTACTAAACACCACCTAATGACCAATCAGGTCTCTTGATTTAGGGGCTTTGAGAGCAGATCGTGAGAGGGAGTAGGGAGAGAGAGCGGGGAAACACTTCCTGTTTACAGTCGGATTTAATGAAATATTTTTATTTAAGATATTCATCGTGCTTTACTGATCTTTACGCCCCAACCTAAGGCGGCACTATGGGGCTAACAACTATCCACAATTGACCCAAATATAACCACACCTTAAGACACTCAAATACATGGGATTTAGCAACTAGTCTGAGAGGAAGAACCACCGCAGTCCCCACTCCAGAAGCCTCTCTTGATGTCTTAAATAGGCTACTGATCCAAGGTCAGGTGCACCTCATTTGCAGTTAGGTTCACCTGCAGAGTTGAGAACAGAAGGGGAGAAGGGACAAACAGAGCAGGGAACACATACAGCCGTAACAACATCTACAACAATAAAAACAATGAAGACTGAAGTGCCTTTGTACTCATAAGATTTGAAAGTAAGCATTCATACGGCTGTAATTTGTGGATTAATATTTATTTCTATTTGCTCCATACTTTGATACGGCTAAATCTGTCATTAACGCAACGTATTAATCTGATACATGAGTGTGTGTCTGATGAATCTGTGACGCAGGTAAACCAAGAGTTAGAATACACAAAAAAAAAAATCCAAAGGTCAAGAATTTAGTTCGGCCACAGCCCAGTTCCACTTTTGCGAACTGGATAATCTGACAGAGACTGGTGTGCAGAGACGGAGTATTTATACTGCAGGAGCTTGATGAGTGGATGGGTCTCAGGTGTGCAGGTGGACTGGCAGCAGGAGGATAATTGAGTGTCGCACCAGACACACAGACAGAGAGAAACAAACAGAGGAAAAGCAACTGAAACACTAGGAGTGAGGGGAGGCGCAACTGTGTGAGATGTCGCAACTCTCTCTCTCTATGGCTATGAAAGTACCGTCACTCACTCACTCACTCACTCACTCACTCACTCACATACAGACCCATGTGTAGGGCTGACCACGACGGTCAGCCAACAATAAAAGGAAATAAAACTTGTATGATGTGGACTTTGCAACAGTAACAGTTTGTAACAGATTAAATAAGGAAATTATAGGGAAAGTGAAGAAATAGAAACTAAATACTGAGGATGCAACTGTGGATGCTCAGGCCCTGCTGACTGGTTTAATCTTTAACAATGCATTATATTTTAACCAGCTCTTACAGTATGTTTTTTTATATAAAATGTTAATAATAAAAGTAACTGACCGAAAAAAAACACAATTTCCCTCTGAAATGCAGTGTCAGTCTAAAGTGTTACAGTACTAACTGAATAATCAAGTAAAGAACAAGTACTTAAACTTGCTGAAATCCATCCCTTTTCGAATACTGAATTTTAAAGCTCAAAACAAAGGTTATGTGGGGTCAACTCAGATGTGGTTCATTAACAAAAAGATTCATGAATGTGCTCCTCTCACAATTGGTCAAAGGTTTTCAACCGTGCAGAGCACCTTCAACATTTGAAACTGCTCTTCAACAACTGAACATCACCTCTTTTACTGCAACATACAATGTTGTAATACGGCCTACTGAGGGTAAAGTGATGGAGGGACAAGACACAACTGAAAGAAAGAGAAGGCAGATTGCAGAGAGCTATTGTGCAGCAAAGAGAGCCTCTGCGGATCCTGTCACAGGCACGGATCTGAAGGTAACGTTCAACATAGCCTCTAAAGCAAGCGAAAATGAGCTGATCCTAAAAATGAGACTCTGTTTCAGTGTGTCCTGATGAAGCGCTGCACCACGAGGACAAAGAGAAGAAGATGTTTCTATAAAACAGAGCATACGATGCTCACACTGAGTGATTAAAACACATGTTTTTTGTGTATATTACTCTTGTTGTTTGTGTTTGCTTTGCTATTCTTAATTTATGGTAAGAAAACTGAACCATCATTCTTTTGTCTTTGAAATAAACAGACTCTTATTTTCTTTTACATTTCATAGTCATCAAGCCACAAGATATTTTATATTTGAGTTTCAGATTGTTTAAATTGAAGATGGAGATTATTTGGTGCAGGCAGCTGTGTTTAATCATGCTGACAGCAGCGCCATCCTGTGGTATAAAAAAGTATTGCATGTAACTATCTACTGTCAGTCTCTTGTTTCCAGTTTCATACTGTCGTAGAGGAGCACATAACCTTTGCACTAATGGACCATGTGTCACAGAGCACTCAGAACCTTTATACAATCATTACCTTTAGAATGAGACGTATAGTTCATACGGAATAAGTGTCTAAGTTTGACCTCCAACCTCCTGTAGAGGCAAATTTTAAGAAAAGATATGATTTCATTAAATATTAAGCTCAACGTATGAAGAACCATTTTATCCTTACTTTGACCCGTAAGAGATTAATTAATTTATTAAAGAATGAATGCACATAAATGAGCTTTATTTACCAATATCTACGACTAATATAAAGGCGAGTTACCCTAGTTTTCTGCTGCATTCAGGTGCTGTGAGAAATTTTATGTATTGAGTTCAAAGTACAGGAAAAATCTAGTAGTTTTTACATTTTTATTTTACACAGTTGTTATATTTCGTATATTTTTATTCATTTATGTATTATAATAATACTAATATCGTATCTTTATAATTTAAATTATTATTATTATTTTTTTGTAAATACGTTTATTGTGATATTTTTGTTCTGAAATGTACTATGCTGCCCTCTTATGCGCCTATTGTAACTATATGAATGTTTCTTTATTAATCACCTTCTGCAGATTTTTTTCTTTTTAATACAAAGGCTAGTTTAGCATTTAATTAAGCATTTAATTGAGAGTCTTCAGATGTACGAGGGGATATTGAATGCAGCACAAGCCGCGGTGCTTCGCAGCGCTCTCTCCTCGCATCCTTTTGTGTCTCCTGTCCAATCAGCGCGCAGATGCGGTCTCCTGGCTGCTGATTGGTCGTGAAAGAGGAAGATGCGACGGCCATGGAGAAGAGACAGGGGACTTTACACACCATCCCACTGATGAGATAAATAACCTTAGATTATTTACATGCATTGACCCGTCGCGCTGTGTAATGTAATGGCTGTGGATTATTAGCTCGTGCACGCTGGTCGGGGTGCTGTCGGTGTTTTTTGTTTGGTTTTATTTGTTGTATACGATCGTCTGATGTGGTGTCGGGCCTGTCGCGCGGATTTGTAGGTGAAGTCACTCCCTAGAAATGTAGCTCGGGGTTACAACACTGAAGAGCTATCACTGAAGGTAAGAAATGGCTGAAACAGGCATTTAGATATATTAAAATGACGGAAATAGTGATTATTTGAACCTACTTTGACCTAAACCTGGTATTTAACTTGAAGGCCTAACTATGGACTGGCTGTTTGCTTTAGCATTAGCCTGCTTCACACTGTTAAACCGTGAAATAAAGCAGAATTTCGGGTATGAGAATAATTTATGACTTGAAATAGTGAGTTAAAATGTAATTATTATTGCTAAATGTTATTTTAATAAAAGAAAAAATCCTAAATTGTGGTTGTGTCAGTTAATGTGTTTTACTTACATTTGTAGAGTATGAAGATGCATATGCATAGTAATGTATAATTTCATAGGAAGTTATATGCAGACAGGGTCTTTGAAGCAACTTTCCCAAGCTTTAATGTTATCACCTCAGTTTTCTTTACACTCTGGTTGGAGACTGATAAACGGACCCTCTGAAGGTGTGTGTGTGTGTGTGTGTGTGTACAGATAAAGTCACAGCTGCTCTCCTCGCAGGTGTTGCTGTGTGGACGATGCCCGAGCGATGTCTGATGTTGAGGCCACGTACGCAGACTTCATCGCCTCTGGCAGGACGGGACGCAGGAACGCCATGCACGACATCCTGCAGAGTCCCACCGACCCCGAGGGACGAGAGCTGCCCCTCACCCTGTCTCTGTCCCAGCTGCACATTAATGCAGGAGGGGGAGGTAATACTGCCCTGTGCTGTGGTGTGTTTCATTCACTTCATGTTCCTAGCTTTCTTAATCAATCTTGATCCCATTTTATAGGGTTTATTGCAACAGAAGTTATTTACACAACATCATTTTTGCCTCTCTAATTAAAGCTCTCTGTGACACTTACAAATAGTCTTTTCAATCTTCAGAACAAACTGATTGGAAATTGTGAAAAAAACGTAGAGAGAGAGAGTTGCAACATCGCAATGGCGGATCATGGAGAATATTGGACCTCCACTGATGCGACTCTCTGTCTATGCGGCTCTGGATACTTTGTTCGGGGAGTAGGCGGGGCGGCTCCTCCGCTGTCCTCACCTACGTCCGCAGCGTGCACCTGCTTTCAAACACGTTGTCATCAACCTCATAAGGACAGTCCTTGTAACACATCGCCCACAAAAACGCACATTGACCTGATGCGGTCAGCCACATACTAGGTTTTGACCTAGTCTTGTTGTGAATGCGTCCTGTGGGTAACAAAAAGGCAATCGTCTATATAACGAGACTTAGACACAAGACCTGTACCTGTAGGAACAGCTGTTTTGAGGTAAATGCTTACATTAACAAACATGCTCACAATGACCCTTCTGACATACTGATGTTAAAGGGCCTATATGTAAGATTTCACATATACTCATCAATCAAATATAATTTTTTATTGCCAGTGTGTGAAGGTATAGTAGAGGAACTGATAAATTCCTCCATTGCCTCTAACAACCTGTGGGCTGATTTTTATGTAAAGCACTCGGGACGGTTTTTCCGGGAAACAAGAGGATGTGACGTTTCTGCGCGTTCACGATTACCTCTGCCGAGAGCTCATTCTATGCCACTACAGTCAACAGTGTGCAACACGAGACAACGCAAGCTGTGAAATGGAGATGGATAATGTTAACAAACAACCGGCAACCACAACAACACCAACACAAACTACACACAAGAATAAAAAACAAAAATAAAGTTTGATCTGGTGAAGCCCGTCTGACTAAACAGGAATGTGATCGACGTCAGGGGGAAAACTAGAGTCAACGTCGGCGGGGCATGTGAGTCATAGAGACCTTCGATTGCTTTTGGGGATCAAAAGAGACCCACAACTTATTGTTGTCATAGAAACAAAACCCGCGTGCAGCGGTCTCTCACCGGTTGTTTTTTCTCTCACAGCACAAGTGCTTCATTCCAGCTCTCTCCGGCCGCCCTGCCCTGCCGTGCCCAAATTCTTATCACGACAGTTCAATCTGAACCATAACTGTCAACTTTATGGTGAAGCCAGAGGAAAAAGTCACGGGATTGGCAAAGTCAGCACATTTAATTAACTTGTTGAAGAGCAACTTGCTGTCCTCACCTACGTCCGCAGCGCGCACCTGCTTTCAAACACGTTGTCATCGGCCTCATAAGGACAGTCCTTGTAACACATCGCCCACAAAAGTGCACATTGACCTGATGCGGTCAGCCACATACTTGGTTTTGACCTCGTCCTAATTTGTAAGCTTCAACAAAAAAGGCAGTGTGATTTTCAAACTGCAGAAGAGCTGCCTGATTGGGGCCTAAAACGAGCAACAACACTGATGTAGTCTAATTGTTCTGCATTAAATGTGTACATATTTTGCCTATGTTGTATTTATTTAGAAAAATGTACATATTTCTTAAATATCCTTCATTTAATTTGTTTTATTGCTGCATGTTTTTTTGTTTATATATTTTATTTTATATCTAATATTAACCCTTGTAATTAAAGAAAGTCCCACAGTTATTCTTGTATAACCGGAGTGATAATAAACGTCTTGAATCTTGATATTCGTGTCCTTAATATTGAATAATTTATTCTCCCTCCTCTTTTTTAGATGGAGACGACACTGAGGACAGCCAGAGCTCCTCCTCCGCCCACAGGGAGGCGGAGCAGAGGAACAGCTAAACTGCCACACTCTCCCGTCAGAGGACAGAAAGCTGCAGGAGGCATTTCAGCCGCCATGTCGTTCGTCCAAAGCGGGCTGGTTGTCGGAGGGTAGCGCCACCACTGCTGAGGTGCCTACAAGCAGGGCACTAATCCCCCAAATCCACTGTAGAGGCACTGTGCTGCGATGTGTTCACACAGTGCTCTCATGTGCACTAGAATAACAGACTGATGGCAGGGCTGTATTTCACAGTTGGAGTAAGCATTTGTAGCTCTTGTACAGCTGATTTTTCTTTCAGTCGTAGTTAGTAAACACACGGGCTGGAGGACTGGATAAAAGAGAGATCTTATGTGAGGTTTTTAGTCGTGCAGGCAGTTTGTAAGACCACTGAGACACTGGTGGCTCGCAGTGGGAGTAGCATGTTTAGTAGTGATGCTGGTAAAGATTATATTGCCAGCGAATGACTTGTGCTTCCTTTAAATTGACAACACTGTTGAGGGAAACTACTCAGTCGTAGTAGATACTGAAAACACCATAGGGCTTGATTACTTTATATGTGGAAAGGTGATTCTGTTGTGTTGATGGACAAACCCAGTGATATTATGTGTGTGAAACTGCTTTACTGTAGAAAGCAGCCTACAGCAGAGCGCTGAGACGGTGGCGTGACAGTGTTCTGTTGACCTATAATACATATACAGTGAGCATGGTAACATATTTTAATAGCTCAGTGGTTAAAAAAAGAAACGATGGTGTTCTATCTTTTAAAATGTTCATACTTTAGTTTTTATTTTTCTAATGATGCCATTATAATCACAACTTTAAAGGAGCTTTAGGACATACGCTTACTCACTTTCTGGCCAAGATTTAGAAGAAGCTATACCCAGCTAGTTTTGTTCTAAGAACGTTCTGAGAACGCTACATGCCATGTTTTTAATAGTAGGAGAATGTTTTATAAATCACGTTCTGATATCCCAGGCCTCAATTACATCCTGAAAATATCTTCAGAATGACAACGTTTTGTCTAATTTGAAGTTTTAACTGAAATGATAAACATCCTTAAAATGTTCTCTGAATATTAGATTAAAACGTTTTCTTTCAAACGTAATTACAACCTGTAGATAATGTTAGCCAATGTTATGGGAACGTTCCCTGCTAGCTGGGTATTGATACCACTTTCATGTCTGCACACACAAATTGTAGCTGGAGTCAACCCGAAGGTTAGCTTAGCTTTGATAGATAGCCTGGCTCTGCCAACCAGCACATCTGAAGCTCATTTATTAGCATGACGTGTTAATTTTTTATTCATACAAAAAGTTCTGATCAAAACTTACAATTAGAACTCAACTAGAAGTCTTATTCTGAACTATTTCTTTGCTAGCTCACGTTTCAGGCAGCCAGCAAAGACTTCTTTATGGTTTTTACACATTATTGTAATGACGCAAATTAATGATAATATGTCAATAAGTGAGCTTTGGGGTCCCAAGTTAGCAGATTTCATGAGCTTTTGATTCAGCCAATCTAGTTAACCACCTGTTTCCATTTTTATTATTTTTATTAAGCTAGGCTAATATTTCGTAAGGCTTACTGTCAACGTGTCTTTAGATTCCTCCTGACCTTTGACCTAGCTTATTATTTGTAACTTCAGCTGTGTCCCAATCCAGGGGCTGCGTCCTTCGAAGGACGTATTTTAAGGCCGATTGTGTCACCGCGATGCGTTAAAGGCTGTCCCAATTCGAAGGCTGTTAAAATAAACAAAAGGGGCCTTCAAAACTGGTTAAGTTACGCGACATTAGTTATGCTAGCTGGTTAGCCCGCTAGCTACCTGTTGCTAGGCGACAGAGGCGGTGTTGGGTGACGCAAGGGTAAGAGCGGGAATAGCTGGTGACGCCAACAGGAAATCCTCTGTAGATCAGACCGTCTCATTTCAGTTCAGCTTTAATGTCTATGCAGGAATGACGCATCTTCCGTAGACCGCCTCCTCCGAAGGCTGCAGCCCCTGGATTGAGACTCAGCTTTAGTTGCTGATTTTGTGCTTTTTTCGAGTACAGATTAGCCACATGTTCCTCATTTCTCATTTGCGTTTTTCAGCCATGTTCTATGTGGTTTGAGAAAACATTTATAACCAGTTAGTTATAAAATAGGGAAGGGAACTTAGGGAAGCTAGTTAGGCTAGTTAGCGAAGATAAGCTAACCTGCCCACGGCTCCTGCTACACATTTAGTGCACATAAAGAAGACTAATCTAACTCTTTGGCAGTAAAGTAAATAAGTGTATTTCCTAAATGTCCAACTACTCCTTAAATGTAGATATGCAATACTCAGTGGAGCTTCCAGTAAGTTTAACATGTTTATGTGAAGTTTCTGTTGAGCTAAACTCCAGCTTCTTCTTTGCGTAATAATGTAACATCACATAATCATCAGCAGAGACCATCATGCATGCACTGTTCAAACTGTGCTTTGTTATTTTCCTCCCCAGTATAATCTTACTGCAATACTGCAACTTAGCTGTGTCTCATTTCCGTCCATGCTGCTCATAGTGAGGCAAAAATATAACTGTTTTATTATATTCATTCAATCAGGTTTCCAAGATGTAAACTGCCATGTGACTGTACAGTGACTCTCACCTGCACCGACACTGTGTGGACCCTGCTGTTCATAACTCAGCATGTAGAAATACGGCAGGTGCATGATTCTGCTTAATGTGTAGGTGTTTGTCTGACTGCCTATAATCATATTTTCTACCCAATGTGTCGAAACGAAATAAATCACTGATCACAGTAAAATGTTTCTGGTCTTATTGTAACACTACCATTCAGTGTTGCCGGATTGGCCGGGTTTCCACCCAATGGGGCTTCTTTTGATTTTGATTACCTTGGGCTGGGCTGGTGGATGAATGTTGGGCTGCTTCTGTCAACATTTAGCGGGATTTTGAACACCAAACAAGCTGTGATTTTATGGTTTAAGATTTTGTGGTTTTCACTCACTCATTCTTTACCCATTTGATTGACATGAGTTGTTTTCAATCCTGTGAATAAAGGAGGACCTACCGTATTTACTTTGACGTCATTGTCATTGACAATGTGACAACAATTTTCTTTTTGCATTTCTTAAATCACAAATAGTCACATTTTATCAATGCCTTATTTTTAGTATTTTTGGTGCATTTAATGGCATATTGATTTATTTATATGTTTTCTTATTAATGCTTGATTTTAGCAGTTTCTTACCTCCGTTATCTTTTAGTTTTTAAATAGGTTGGATTTTGTGGTGTCACATTTCACGGCAGTATTTGATCACGTTATTGTGGTTTCGCCACTACACCAATTTGTGTATCTGGTTGTCTGACTGCACTCTGTTTGGGATGCGATAACATATTTATCTAACATTTTATCTTTGTTTATTTGCATGCTTCTGATCTGTTTGCTATTGTGTATGTGATGGTTTTACAGTTTACACGGGTTTCGAGGTTATGATTTGGGCTGTTTTTTTATTGAATTGGTTTTGAGTTGTAACTGGGCAGGAAACTGTCAGTCTGATCGGGCAACACTGCTACCATTTGGCCAACAGGTGGCACTCTTGACACTAAAACATGCATTTAAACTAGGGTATACAAAACAGTATAGACTTCTTATAAAAGTATTTAATAACACACATTTCAAATACAGTCTTGATCGAAGTAAAAAAACGTGTTTGGCCTTTTAAATGTTTGCAGATAATATCATAATTCCCCTTTTTTTCTCTTTGTTCATGTTTTTTTTTAGCGTATTGTCCAACTCTTCCCTTGTTTAACATTAAAAACGTGTTTCAGAATGTAAACTAAAATACCACCTCTCTTTTGTGTGCCAGACTGTGCTATGCAAATAATCATTAGACAATGTACCAGGAAGTTTCAGTAAGAAAGAAAAATCCCCAACTGGCTTCTCTAAGTTCCTCATTCTGGGCGGCAGTGTGTAACAGTCCATTGTCGACCAACTTGTCAACAGAATACCAGCAGACTGTCAGTCCCCCGGTCTGTCAGTCCGTCTGATGACAAACACAGAGAAGAAATCTGAGGACTTAAACAGTGCACGAACTGTTTCTTTAACCAGGGAGACGCACGCAGAGAGGTAAGCACCGTTTGTGTGAATGACACGAGCATGAAGTGTGTATCAGGTCACTGTGCGCTGTCAGAGCGTTCATACCTGCTCAGACAGAGACACAGAGGAAGAGAAGGATTTGCGGTAAAGTTTAATTTGTGGAGAAAATTTTAATGCAGGAAAATGTTGGCTTATCTGTGATTTTAATTAATTAATTCACATCAGAAAGTTACTTTTAAATTCTTTTATTAGCAATGATCTCAGTCATAGATTGCGCCTGAAAGTAAGGGAGTGTTTCAAACTCATCATGTACAGTTTTATGGAACTCAAATGTGTTTTTAATAGTTTTAACAACTGATTAAAAGAGTTGTTTGTGAGTTTTAATAAATCAATTGATTAACTTCATTGGACATATGGTTTATGTTGCAAGGCAGAAAGTGCTGTCAGATCTGTCTATTTGTTGCGTCAAATTCTGCAAAGTAAGGCGTCCTCTCCTCTCCTGTCTTTCACCACTTTTCATGTCCTCACCACTCCAGACTTTGGCTCAGTTCAGTGGTAAAAGAGGAAGTTTGTATGTTTCTCATAGCACATTGAGTGTAGTGTGTGTGTGTGTGTGTGTGTGTGCTCCTAATCTGTTCATACCCTTGGTTTCCGGCTGTTTGCTGACTGTCAAGTTAAAAATATAACAGAGGCACTGAACCAGTGGAGCATAAACCCAGAAACAAACAGCCAAACTGCTGGATTACTCACAAACGCCCTCATACTTCACTAAAACACCATGGCAACACACTTAGAGTTATCTTACTGTTGTTTTGACACATAAACCTTTATTTAAACATGCTGGGAACACTCTGGTTTTCAAGTGTGGCCCTTTTTGTTTGGTGGTGTTTGAATCCTTTTCCACTTACTGATGTCTTGAGGTTGACAAAGGTAAGTGCAAAAGTATGGTATGCTGTTATCGGAGATTAGCTTTGTAGGTAGTTAATTTTTAGCCACACTAGCGATATAAAACTCCAGTCGAGGCAGATGTCTGTTCAACATGAGTCTGGTTCTGCTCGAGGTTTCTGCCTGTTAAAAGGACGTTTTTCTGCCACTGCTGCTCAGTGCTGCTCACGGTGGATTCATGTTTAGTCTCTGTCTAAATAATATAAAAGAGACCTGCTCTTTTTGTAACGTGTCTTGAGATATCTTTGGCTATATAAATAAAGACTGATTGAAGTTTGATAGCAATGTTCGGACTAGGAACAAGGTTCAGACTGAAATAGACTCCAGGCGGTCATTCATGTCAAAGTTATCTATCTGCCATGACTGGATTCATCACATACATTTGAACATCCATGTTCCCAAACGGCGCTGCATGGTGATGCAGTGGTTAGCGCTAGAAGGTTCTTAGTTCGAATCCTGGTTCAGATGTAGTGGACCTTTCTGTGTGGAGGTTGTATGTTCTCCCCATGCATGCTTGGGTTCCCTCAAGGTTCTTCAGCTTCCTCCCACAGTCCAATGCTCGTTGGGTTCATTGGTGACTCCAAAAATTGCCCATAGGTGTAAATGTGAGTGTGAAAGATCTGGGGCCTGGGGAAAAGCCTGTCTCTATGGCTGTGTTTGGAATGCCATACTAAATACTATAACCTCTATACTACATTCTGCATACTGCGTTCAGTGGTAGTATGTAGTACAGAGCTGTTCAAATGTATTCAGTAGTATGCAATGCCAGGCGCCAGTTTCAGGTTTTTCACATTTACTGTCTAACCTTCGTTTCCTTTAACTTCTGTTTTTTTAAGCTGCTGATTTACAGTAAAGAGCATTTATTGGCCGACAGGACAGAGTGTGTCCCCCTGTCTCTGTTTGTGTTGCTCAATCATGCACTTTCCTTTAACACTTTTGCAACAGCCGTGTTTTTCTTATTTCAGAAATCAGGTGTTGATTTGACCTACAAGTACTTCTGCTGTTGTGATGCATCTATTTCCCTGCATTGTGCCAGTACAGTTGATCTGATCTTGCCTGTGTTTGTACTGTGACTCACCATTAAGTCAATACCCTTTTAACACGCATGCCAGCCATCATTCCAGCACTTCACGATGAGAGTATCTGCTACAATAATTACTCTAATCTCGATTTGAACCACCAGCACTCCTGTTGTTTGCGTGTTTTATTTATTTCTTACATCCTGTCAGAAATGTTTAAATCTGTGGGAGAGCACATCCCTGCTGTTTGCATATAATCACGTTATGACTGGGATTTAAACACATTTTAATCATTAACCACCACAGGCAGTAAATGTACAAGGCAGCTGGACTCTCACAATGGAATACAAACATCTACAATAGAAGTCGAGATTAAATGAAAAAAAGCCTGCGTCCTCATACTGGGACATTACATTTTTTTGTCTTCACAGCACCATAATATTTAATTCTGCGAAACTTAGACCCGTTGGTCTCATTCATGGACACTTTGTTCATCACTCTGTGGTCACAAAAGCAAATAACACTGATCGGTGTACATTTAAGATGGCCGTGATCCCGACCGAAATGTGTTACAGTCGGTCTCTACAGAAAACTCAACCAGGTACAAAACCTCTTCAGATTTTATGATTGAAACTTGTTTATTTAATCCGTATTAACAGTTGTAGCTTGATATGGCAGACACATTTTTTACTAGTTTTATAAATAGCAACAAGCTGCAACACCGTTACAACAAGGTACTCACATGGGCACATTGGGACTTTTTCAATGTAACACAAAGACAATTCTTAGGTTTCATACTTATTAGGTCCTATTAATCCCAAAAAGGCAGGAGAAATTAAAAATGCATACCAAACAAAAGCTCGGGCCTCAGGAGGCTACACCACGTTTACTTCTTGTAAAGCCTGATATGACAAGCCACCAAAAACAAAGTAAACCAACCAATAATATCATGGAATCCATCCATCAATACATCATCAACTTTAGCTTCATCAGTTGGCCAGCTAGCAACAGCAGGGATACATGAGTGTGTTTCAGGTGTTTCCCAAAAAAAAACAGTGATTAAGGTTCTGCTGACTTTAATTTATTTACTTCCAGGGAAGTTCACATTAAGCACCAAATATTCTACTGTTCACTGCTTTAACAGCTACATGGGAGTATGTTGGACTGGCCTCCTCCTCTGATGGATACTGCCCATCTGTGAACACTGCCACTGTGACTCTCTATGATTGTAATGACGTACCCATTGTTTTTTCAAGATTCATTTTTGGGCCACTTTTGCCTTCATTGATAGGAAAGCTGGAGACAGACAGGAAATTGTGGGAGAAGAGACTGGGGGGGCGAGGACGAGGTTGAACCTGCAGCCGCTGCATCGAGGACTGTAGCGTCTGTATATGGGGCACCTGCTCCACAAACTGAGCTAAACCAGCGCCCTGACGTGCCAATTATTTAAAGGGCAAGTTCGGTGATTTTCAACCTCAGTCCTATCATGCTGTTATGGGGAGCTAATGCCATTATGGTAGGCGTTCTGTGGAGGTCGCTATCCGCTTCTCCAATGGGCCCTGAAAAATCTCTGCCAGACTTGGTAAAACACGTCATCTGGCAGAGGCCAGGGAGCAGTTTTGAAATGTAGACTGCAGACCCGAAGATTTATTTCGGCGATCTACCGGTATGCTCTCGTCGTATTTTGGATTCTGTGCCGCTCTGAGCCATTGCCTGCAGCGATCAATGTCCTTGACTGGAAAACGGTAGTATTTCACTCCAGCGTCTCTCGCTGGGCCGTTCCTTTCAGAGGGAGGGGCGCAATGCATTCTGGGTGTGTAGAATGGGTGAAACCACGAGCTGTTTGTACAAATTTCTCCACGGCAATTTCAAATATTATTGCTTCTATCGATTACAGAGAACACCAGCTTTGACTGACAGAATTTCAAAAGAAATTCCTCCCAGTGTTATGTCCCGCCTTCCTATCCTGGAAATATGTAAAGATACAGAAGCTTGATGTCATTGAAATGCTAGCTTCTTCTGGACTTTAATGTGATGATAAAAATACACACACAAAGGCTAACTGATGGAAGCAAACATTTTAAAATTCTGACACTTAGTTAAAACATTAACAAACAGCAACAGTAAGGGAGGCATCAAATGGAAAATACCAAAATTAGGATCATTATAAATTAAAGAACAATACAATAAAACCAAAGCTAAAGTAAGGAGAAAGAGACACAATGAGGAAGTAAACATTTAACTGACAGTATGCTGTAGTAGATTAATAAAACCAAAAACATACCAAGCTGGAAAAGTGGTTAAACATTCTCCAAAGGGTCCAAGTTTTCCCAAGGAAGACACCAAAAGGTACAGCCTGAAGTGACCTTTAATAAAACTGTGGTGTAAAACATGGTTTACATATAAACACAAAGACTTTCACTGCTAAAAAAATATAGATTAAGGCAGGAATAATACCACAAAATAACCTTCTTTCCTGGCTGACAAAATGAGTCTGTATTCACGTTAGTAAGCTGCATGTGTAGCTGTGTGTTTCACTAAAACTATAATACAGTTGTTTTATCTTCTTTTAGCTGAAAACAGTCTCATGTAAAATGTAAAACCACATAGGAATCATCTCTAAAAGATTTTATGGTCATTTGGTTTTGTGTGAGCGTGTCTGCTCGTGCTTGCATGCAAATGTCCATGTGTCTGTGTTTGTGGGCTCCCTCGTGGTTGGCAGAGAACAGGCCGGCCTCAAAGCACTAACACCCAGTACAATACAGAACATGAGATGCTTACAGAGTACAGTGGAGCAGCATTGAACCCTCCCAGCTCAATGTGAAATTTACTTTAAAACACCGTCATTGTGTCACTTCCTCTGTGCTAAATGTGAGTCCTGCCTTAATTGTCATCAGTGGAAAATCTTATATAATGTACAAAAGTAGTAATGTAGAGGTCCAGGAAAATTTACTGTGCTGAAAATTTCCTCCAAAATTCATGTCCAGTGATGTGCACACTGCACCTGCTGCTGCGTCTTGTACGTTTCTGAGTACACACTGTAGGTGTTTTTCCTCCTGGACTATTTTAAACAAGGGAGGTTGTTAAAGAAGGGACATTGAGTGGTTTGATTCTGTGTTATTTATGAAATGTCACAGGTGTCCGGTGCCAAATACCGTAGGTGTTGTTGGTTTCAGCAGCTGTAAATTGTAAATGTGCAACAGTCCACTTCACTCTTCCCTTTTCTCACTTCCTCTCTTGCAGGCAGGATGGGCTGTATGAAGTCCTCGCTGAGCAGTGCCTTGGAGCGGAAGACCAGCCAGGAGACTGTACGTACCGAGCAAACGCACTATGTCAGAGACCCCACCTCCATTACAAAAAACAAAATTGTAAGTAGTCAGACAGCTGGGCAATAATGCACTGATTTCTGCTCTCTGAGATAGATCGATAGAGAGACAGACAGATAGACGGATAGATAGACAGATAGATAGATCGATAGACAAATAGACAGATAGTAAAAAAAACATGTTCATCTATCTATCTGTTATTCTGTCTTTGCAGAATAACTCCCTGTTACCTGGTCAGGTGCTCCAAAAGATGGAAGGTACACCCGACTTTTTCCTTCTTTCTTACTTTTTCTTGGGAAAATATGTAAAGACACATTGTTTGAAAGGTTTTATTAAAGCCACACATGCATGCCCATATGTGTTTGAAATAGTTATATTGGAGCTGCGCTTTGATCTGGCCGCTTAGCGCTCCTTCTTGCAGGGTACATACATATATATCTAAACGGCTTCTCACTTTGGGTTTAAGCGTTTCAGTCATTCATTTATATTTCTTGATTAGGCTACTGATCGTTGTATTTTTTTTACACTTGCTATTAATTCATTTAGTAAAGACAGGTGATGAACAGGAGAGAGTGGAATAAATCTAGAGGAACATAATGCTCTGTGAGCTTAAAGGCTCTCTTCTTAAAAACATCTCATTCAGAATTCCCTCTTTAAATATTATAGAAGAGCATATGAATACAATTAGCTCACTTTAATATTATATAGGATAAAATAAGCATATATATCTACTTGCATTGCAAAAGTGAAGGAGAATAAAGCCAACAGCCTCTTTTAATTTGAAGCAGTGTTGGCACACATGGAAGGCAGGAAAAGTTACAGCCACAATTTGTCCTTAATATATATGATCGGCCAACTTATCATTTGACATTCTGTTGTCATATTTTATCTCTCAAGGTGTGTACACACCATTAGACTGTGCTGCTCTAGTGGCTGAAATCTCTGTATATAGTTAAACTTATATTTACCATTATTGTTGTTTTAGCTTACCTTGTGCATTTTAATTTGATATTCTTACTTACAAGTTTTTATTTAAATTTTGTGCCAGTCATAAAAACAATGTGCAGTGCAGTGGTTGAGCTCGGTTGGACTGAGGCTGAGGAGCCCGAGGTGGATAAATCAGTGGGTAGATGGTGGCAGACAAGGGTCAGACAAGGAAGCAGCTGTGGTGGATGTTGGCTGTATTGCACCTTGCCACCTGTAACAACTGAATGATGCATTTACGAAAGACAGAAAAACTATTACAACGAATTAAGGTCGACTTGGCAGACAAACTTCAAATGCACAGCAAAGTCTTTCCACGCTGTTTAAATGTGAAAACGGCTCATTTGAGTGAACATGTTCGCCGAACGGCCTGAACGTCAGTAAAACTTACCTTTATTAAAACTTCAATCCTTTTAGACCACAAATAATTAATCTGACTTGTAAAGCTTCTTTGTGAAACGTTTATTAAAGCCGACTAAACAGTGCGCTTACAGAAAAAAAGCTCGTCATCCATAAAAACACACTTACAGTGCTAACGTAGCTAAAGGTAGCCACCGTTTGCCAGCACGGTTACTCACGGCATCCTGACTTCCATGGAAATCCTGCGCTTGTCCCGCCAAGAATCCACAGTTTGCGGAGTCTTTTGATTAATTGCAGTGACTTTTAAACAAAAATATAGCCACTGTTCATTGCTGGGGAGCTGCGGTTTCTTCTCACTCTGATGTTTCAAAGTAAACTGGTACGTTGCATCAAAATCATATTTATTTGTCGACTTGCAGCGCACAAACATAAGGATTATCAAAAGATAACAAAAGAGCTTGCGGTCACAAGACTTTTCCGTCCCCCTGTCTAACCATTCACCTGCCACTACCCGTCTCCTCCTTTCTCTCTTCTATATAAGGACATAGAGGTAGGCGGCTTCTTTACTACGGCGACAGTGCATATTAAAGGGGCAGCAATTAACGGTGATGCAAAAAATAACACATATAACATCTCAGACCATTTGATCAAACAATATTAATTATAAGAAAGCAAAAATGTCTCCAACACCGCTGTCTCCCGGCGTAATCGCAACAACAAATCACGTCACTTCTGTCCTGACAGTGGAAGTGCCTGGCAGCGGCGGTCCGCAGCCAGAGCCCCCTCGGGAAGTGTGCTCCCGCAAATTGCAGTTTGTCACCATTAGGTGGCGCCAAATAGAACGAAACTGAGATCTTCGAGATTATAGCTTTAATTTAACTAACTTCAAAAAGGACACAACATTTCTCAGGTTTGTGAATCTGACCTTAAAATGAAAAGAATTTACTGGGAGTGAAGTAGAATTGTGGGTATGTAGCAGGAAACAGCTGCTAATGCATCTGCGACACATCTTCTTGGCTTACTAATGTAGTCCCTTTTAGTAGATTTGTTTATCATCTCTTCAACCTTTGTCTGATGTTTCTCTAAGGATGCTTGCCCCACATATGACAGACTGCAGGATTGTATTGTAGAGTTTTTAACATGTCTTTATCTTTTTCTGTTTCCATTCTTAGAGCAAAAGGTCGGCAAAATAATGGTCGGCCTTTACTCGTACGAAGCTGTGCATCCGGGCGACTTAGAATTCAAGAAGGGAGAGAAGATGAAAGTCTTAGAGGAGTGAGTGTCTGATACTGGTGGTGGACTGATTGCATCATGTAAAGGCAAAGATAAATGCTGACACCAGGTCCAAAATGGAGCCATGAGGAGTTCATTGTAACCTCTTCAGCCCTGATGCTCCGTCCGTCATTACAGACTGTTGCATCACAAAGAAGTGTTCAGAGAACATCATTGAAATTCTAGTGAAGATCCAAAAGTTTCTAAGATACTGATACATATTAGGCTGAAGATGAAGAATGTTGGAACAGGCTGAATATTGTATATGTGATGTTGTTATGGGTATAAGGACATCTTTTTTTCTACTTTAAAGACATTTAAGATTGAACTTTATGGGAAAATAAAGTACGTTTTTCAGAAGGAACTGTCAACACTGACAAGCAAAGAAACTGTGCTAAAGTAGACTTATGTTTCCTGCAGACATGGGGATTGGTGGAAAGTACAGTCGATGACAACCAACAAAGAAGGATTAATCCCATCCAATTATGTCGCCCAAGTGAACACCATGGAAACGGAGGAGTAAGTAGCTTCATCTGGATAGATGATTTGGTTACACACTCACGTTCTACTTTGCCCGTGGTCCTGTCCCCTGGTGAATGAGCTAGTTTCACTTCATGTTACAGAGTGAGATTCTTTCTGTGGTGGTGACAGTTGTTTATTAATCAGACTAAAGAAGTAGCTGACACGTCGCTCGCTCGCCCAGTTAGAGAGTCAGGTAACCACACGTACCAGGAAGCTTAAAATAACTGGTGTTCTCATCCTTACCAAGCCAACAACACTCCTGACGTTTTTTCCCCTGAAAAAATCCCCTCCCTACAGTTCTTAGGAATAGATAAATTATTCAAAACAAAATGTTAAATGTTTGGCATTTGAATATCGGCCCTGATGTTATTTCTTGGCTTCTGGAGCCAGCCTTAAGTGGACACTCGAGGAACTGCAGTTTTTCAACACCGGAGGTTGGCGCCTGCATTTAACATAGACTGATGACTGTTTTTGGGAAGTGTGATCATTTTGTATATTGAGTGGATTTCCCCTCTTTTGTAGGTGGTTTTTCAAGGACATCACCAGAAAGGATGCAGAGAGGCAGCTGTTGGCGCCAGCAAACAAGCCGGGCTCTTATCTGATCAGGGAAAGTGAAACATCCAAAGGTATGGAAATCACAGAGGTACATTCACCACTTTGAGTTCAGATTGGGCACCTGCATCATTTCGAATCACCTAATTTCTCCCAAAGGAAGCTTCTCATTGTCCATCAGAGACATGGACGCCAGGGGGACAGATTCAGTCAAACACTATAAGATCAGGATGCTGGATAATGGCGGTTACTACATCTCTCCTAAAGCGTCCTTCAGAGACATTGGAAGTATGATCAAACACTACCACAGTGAGTACGGCTCCTGAATGGAGGCATTTCATATCCTGATCTCAGAAAAATGTAACCTTACACCAACAATGTGTTTGGAATCAGTTACTGATATTGTTATGTGATGCCTAAAGACCTCTGAATGACTACGATTCAGAGTATTTGAATAGGCCTGCGATGGTATTCTTTACCAAAGAAAACTCAACGAAAAGACGCCTTAGCTCTTATTGTTGGTGCGTGTGTATCTTCCAGGTAAAGCAGATGGCCTGTGTCGTAAACTGGACCGTCCGTGTGTAAAACCACAAGCTCAGAAGCCGTGGGATAACAATGCCTGGGAGATCTCCAAAGAGTCCATTACGATGGTGAAGAAACTCGGAGCGGGGCAGTTCGGAGAAGTCTGGATGGGTGAGTACAGAGAAAACGTAGCCTTCATTTAATCAGTTACACTGAAAATGGACAGCTTGTTATGAGTAGATGGAGGGAACCAGAGATGTGGACTTGAGACTTGGTGACATGGACCCCAGTCGACTATAGTCACTGATTTGATGACTTGACTTGACAAAAAAGAAATGACTTGAGACTCGACTTGGACTTGCAAGTTAATGACTTGAGACTTGACTTGAGGCATGATGACTCAGATGACTTGTGTGTATTCATGAGTTTGAATGTTAGCTGTTAAATATAAAATGATAAAATTCAACGTTGTTGAGTTTCTGTCCAACTATCAAGTATGTACGCAGCGTAAACTGGGAATCAAGCTCCCCTGTCTGTGATTGTCATGATTGGATGACTGGCTGTCAGTCAAACTCCTCGCTATGGCGACATGCAACATCAAAGCCCCCCAAAGAGAAGCCTCATCAGTCGTACTCATTACTCCTCAATACGGTCTCAGAGCAGACCATCATCATGGCTGCGTCTGTGCCAAGATAACACAGATACAAGTCATGCTCATACTTTTTGAACAGGTTATATAAATTGGCCAATAATATCATTATTAGACGGGTTACCAATACCTTGTCTTTTCTCTTTATAAAGACCGCGGCTACTACAAGTAAGAGTGCTGTATCTTGGGTGGAAAAAAAGTGACTTGACTCGGGACTTGACTTGCTTTAACTAAGGACTCGACTTGCCTTGACATAACCTGTGACTTCACTTGACTTGCCCAAGAAAAAATGACTCGAGACTTGATTGAGACTTGGATCAAATGACTCGAGACTTACTTGGGACTTGAGCAAAGATAACTTGGTCACAACATTGGAGCGAACTGGGGGAAAATAGAGGATGTACAACCCTTTGACCCCTTTGAGTCCTTACTTTTGGACGCAGGAAATTCTTTCCTTGATCTGATTGGACCAAATCATTTTTAAAAAATCATATAGGTGACACCAAACCTCGGCACATCCATGTGGAGTGAGACCAAAAACCCAAGACATGTCGGTTCCACAGATATTTACTGCATGATGTCAGAAACGACATACTGTTCTTAGGCATATTATTAAGAATAGTAAATATTGTTCCAGGTTTGATGTTGTCAACTTTTCATATATTCTTTTTTTCATCTTTTCCACCACACTGAGGATGGTACCCATTTTTCTTCTGCTCCATTCAGCTTTTATAATCTCATCCTCAGTCAGGCTAATCAAATGCAAGTGACACACACAGCACCTGTGTTTCTCTCGTGATCAGAGCTGATCAAGGGTCATCTTGGATGCACTCAGGTGTAACTCATAATGATAAACAGACCAGTGATCGACTGTGACCATGTGGTATCTGATCCAGACCCAATTGTTAATAGTTAAATATGGACCTGAACTAGTGTTAATCTGGCAGCTATTTTAGATTTGCACTTTAGACAGCAAGACGAGGTCAAAACCTGGTATGTGTCTGACCGCATCAGGTCAATGTGCGCTTTCGTGGGCAACACTGGAAGCGTGGCGTGTGCGTGACGGCTGGCAAGACATGTTTATTTTCATTTTAAGTGCATGAAAACTGATGAGAGTCTTGCGTATCTCGCACGACTTACGCGCCGAAAATGTAGAGAATAGGAGGCTCGCCTATTTTTACCGCGAGCCACAAGTGGTTCTCGGCCAAAATACACGGCGAAAATGAATTGTTATGAGTCCTATTGATCTCTGACAGCAATGTTAACATCTCTCCGTCTTTATCTTCGTTAACGAAATCGTCAACACTGACCTGAACCAATTAGGGTCCCAGGTCATGTTTCGGGTCCCAGGGTCCGGGTAGACCTCAGCGGAGAGGCCTGTGCATCTCAAAGACCCTGAAAAGCCAAGCTTGTATGATTAACGCCGGGAACACACCGGACGCCGAAGCGCCGCGAATAGCCGCGGAGCGGAGCCCGTTTCCTTTCGGCGCCCACGTTAACCGATTGTGTCGTTCACACCAGACGCGCCGCGGCGCGCACCTCCGCGGCCGGCTCGCGCCCTGCAGCGATCGTTTCGGCGTCTGGTCTATTTTTTGCGCGAGCCGTGAGCGATCGCGTCAATCCTGGCAGGAAGTCACACATGAAACAACGAGAGAATCCGGTCAATTTTCAAAATTAAAACAATTTTCAAAATAAAACACCGCGATTGACAAATGCGATGTTATATTTGTGTGCTTTTATATATTTGTCAGTATCTAAATAGAGCGCGAGAGAGATGAAGATACACACACACACACACACACACACACATGGACATAGACACAGACACAGACAGGCACACACGCACACATACACACACACACACACAAGAAAGAGAGAGACACAAAGTGGACTGGCTATAGGGGTTGCGGGCAGGGTGTCAAAACACACACGCAAACAGAGAGAGAGAGCATGATTAAAAAGCAGCTCCAAATGTGAGTAAATGACAGCTGAGGAGCAGAGGCGCTTGTCAACCGGCGCGGAGAAATGCGCGTCTGGTGTGAACGCTCGCGCGCGATTTTCATTGCGCGGCGCTTCGCAGCGCTTCGGCATCCGGTGTGTTCCCGGCGTTAAGCTCCCAGCAGAAAAGACAGCACAGCCGACAGTTTTTATTTTCTCTTTTTATTTGAACATTGCATTTTTTGTATTTCTTAGGCTTTGCGCTTGTTTTTGTGCGTTCATTGATCTTTTGTTTCTTTACCTTACCAAGAAACTGTTGACTATTTTTGGGCCCAATGAGGTTAATATGAAACATCCTCATCAAAACACCAATCCCACCTCCGTCAATGTACAACTGCCCCTTTAAATATCCTGCAAATGGCACCTTGACGCTGGTGGCTGAGTGACAGCGAGTTCGTCTTGTTCAGTTTTGCAGGTCAGAGGATTTAAAATTCCTTTCTCTCATTTATTTTAAATAACTGGCTGAGCAGCAGAAGTAAACAGAACGGGGAAGTTCCATTTCCCCCTAATTAAAACAAAAATGACTTCCTTCTTTTGTTACCTATGAGGTGTGTCGCATGTTTGTCATAAACTGACCGCTGTCTCTGGAAATATGCTGCTGAAAAGACGCTCTGATTCACATGTGCATCAGGGCCGGTAGTTTTATCATCTATGTAGGAAATGTTTGAGTCTGCAGAGATTTGCATCAGAAGTTTGGGAGTGGTGATGGGTGATGACACACACACACACACACACACACACACACACACACACACACACACACACACACACACACACACAGAGAGAGAGAGAGAGAGAGAGAGAGAGAGAGAGAGAGAGTGTGTAGAGAGGGCTAACGGAAAGTTGATGTCACAGTTTTATGGCATGATTCTTATTTACAGGAATAAAAGACCTTGTCACATTTCTTATTTGTATCCCTGATTTAAAAACATATCATTAAACTTCTTTGCCTATCAAGTATTTACACACCTGCTGTTGCAAATCTTTGAAATAAGGAAGTGAAGAGCAACAGAGCAATGGAAACATGATCTGTGGTTTGTGTTGTTACTCCTGAGGCTGGGTAATGATGGGGAAGTTGAGCTCAGGTTCCAGGTTTATGGTGAAAAGTACCCGTACTGTGAAATACTGTTTTATTTGTGGCAGTGGAGTAAATGCAGAAATGGGACGCTAACTTTGTTAAAAGGCCTCTTGTGTAATCATTGTGATGTAGTGCTGTGTTTGGAAACTTTGCATTCTATATTTACAGCCAGGGAGAAAATAACATTACGTTAACCCAGGTGCAGCCGGTTTCATTGACAGAGCTTTGTGAACGTTTCAAACACTCTTATCGGGCCAAAATAAGAGGGCAGAGTCCAAAATAACCACAGTTTAGCTGACACTGCTAACTGTTGTTAGCTAGTCCTAACCAAGCAGCCACTTACATGAATATCCCGCTAGTGCCACCAGTATCCCAAACTCTAATATCGTCCTCTATCCTCTCTGTAAGTCGCCATGTCCTTAATACACCTAAATATTAGTTTTGCTGTGTCATTTCAGTGGTTTCAAAACTTTTTCTCTTAGGTAGTCGCGATGTTGGCTGGATGATCGAGGCTTTCAGTTAGCTGGCTTTTCAGTGAGTGTCTTCCTGTAATGGGGGCGCTGTAAAAAGCTACTTTTCTTCAATTACTCACCGTTGCACAGGTGAAGCCGAGGGAGAGATGTAGTAGTTGTGATTCATAGATTCATCGTCAGCCTTACGTTTACCTGGACTTTCACATAATAGGCCATGCAGTGCAGGACTACGTGCTTTGGTTTTATTGAGCCTTGTCACGCCTCCCCTGTCGTTACTCCCCCCCGCGAACGATCTAAAGCCTATGGCTGAGGACTATGGGCGGGCCGCATGAATCAGCCAGCTACGGCTATGAAGCTAGGCTATATGCTTCTCAGCGTAGGTAGCAGTTATTAGCCATAGTCTGTGTAAATAATGAATGAGCTAGTTTAACTTTGCCAGGAGGAGATTCTGTTTGTGACGGTGACTGACTGCAGGTGTTAAGTTATCAGAGTTAGGAAGTAGCGGAGCCGACACGTAACGGGAAGTGTAAAATAATCTTCTCATCACTACGATCCGCTGTAATCTCTCCGGGGAAAAGCCAATAACTTCTGACTCCTATTTACTGACCGACGATTAAATGAATGTTTAATATCACTGAACAAGCAGCTAAAGCAAGCACAGTATACCTGCTACTTAGTGCTATAAATAAATCAATACAATCATACAAGCATTTAACTCACTGAAAAGCTGGAGCTCAGACTTCTTGGACGGCCATAAAGTTCCATAAATCCCACAGCGAGACAGATTGTCCAAAAAAATCCCCAAAAGTCTCCAACAACACAAACAGGTGAAGTTAAGCTCAGTGTCTGTGTGTCTGTGTTGACGTCTAGCAGACAGCCAGCCAGCAGGATCCACCTGTCAATCAAGTGAGCCGGCCCCTTTAATTTAAGGCTTAATATAATTAAAACAGGTGTGTTATAAAAAAAAAAATTCACCCCCGTACAGTTATCTTGAACAATAAAATTAGCTATTTATAACAAAACCGTTTTTTGTACCAGGCTGTAAACATGTTTAGTTCTGCTGTAACGATGGGCATTTTCCCATCTGCTGTAATGTTATTTCTTGTTTTCTGGATCCTCAAGTGGCCACTCGAGGAACTGCAGTTTTTTGCACTTCCGCTTTGGCTTCATTTATACAAGCTTTTACGCCCCACCCTAAGGCGGCCCTACGGGGCTAACAACTATCCACATTTGACCCAACAAACTCACAGGAAACACCTTAAAAAAGTCAAAACCAAGGGATTTATTGAAGACAATACTATCAACTGAATCATTAACTGACGTCTAACAAAAGCAACTAGAACACAACACAGAATCCCAGTCTGACAGGCAGAACCACAGCAGTCCCCACTCCAGAAGCCTCTCTTGATGTCAGCGCGGGTGTCTTAAATAGGCTATTGATCCAAGGCCAGGTGCACCTCGTTGCAATTAGGTTCACCTGCAGAGTTGAGAACAGAAGTGGAGAAGGGACAAACAGAAGAGGGAGCACATACAGCCGTAACACAAGCATAGTAGAAACGGAAACCAGAACACTTACCATCCATGTCCCTGCCTACAGATTCTACATTTCTATGTAACATCTGTAAACAGAGATTAGTGCTTCATTATGGGGAATGTAGGATTCTGTGCTTCTGGTGCTTGACTTTTCAGACATAAAACCCAGAAATCTCAACCTCTACGTTTTCAATTTTGACTATTCCATCGCAGTGCAATGGGAATCTTTGGAAGTGCAATCCTAAAAGGTTGCAGTGGCCCTTGCTGTAGCATTTGTAGCAACATCATGCAACTAAACTCAGATTATTTAAATGACACATGCAAACACAAACACACAATGCATTTTCATAAGGTTTTGTCTGGTCTGTCATGCACCACTGAATATGTTGTGCTGTGTGAGATTTCAGCGTGGAAAATGGAATATTAGTTGGCACATACAGAGTAATCTTTTATCTGAAAAAGTTAAAGTTAGTTCATTCTTCTTTGGAGATGGTAGTAATATTCTCACCCTCTGTCTTCCCTCTCTGCATAATCAGCTTTCTACAACAACAGCACCAAAGTAGCGGTGAAGACGCTGAAGCCGGGCACCATGACGGTTGAAGCCTTCTTGGATGAAGCCAACGTCATGAAGACTCTGCAGCACAACAGGCTGGTGCGGCTCTACGCTGTCGTCACCAAAACACCACCCATTTATATCATCACTGAATTTATGGCAAACGGTAAATGAGCTTTAAGCATTCAGTAATAACAACTGCAGCACACACACATTGTTAATAGGATATGTTTCACAAAAGGAGGGCTGGCAGGACGGCCTTTTGTTAAGAAATGTCTTAGGAACCGAGCATAAAAATCACGGCTCAGACAGACACGCTCACACTGTTTCCTGTTCTCTCTTGTCTCTCTTCAGGCAGCCTGCTAGACTTCTTAAAGAGTGACGCAGGATGCAAACTGCAACTACCCAAGCTCATCGATTTCTCAGCGCAGGTGATTTTCATAATGATGAAAAAATTGTGCTTTTTGTCTCTGCAAACTGTTAATTGCGAAACAGACGTTAACGTCACTGTTTCCACTGCTGCACTGAAAGGAGGAACTGTAACCAGAAGCACAAATCTGACAAGACAATGTTAAAATTTCTGTGGTTCTCTGGAGCGTTATTTATGGACGAATTTCCTGTAATTAACTCATTTTGTTTTTTATTTTCAGTAAGATAGTAGAAACATTGATCTTAGACACTTCAATTATTAAGTTGCAAATACTTCCTTTGGCAGTCTTGAGAGTGTACAGTTGATTTTCAGCTCTACGTGCAAAAGTGTGAAATTTGTTGAAAGTCACACGTTTAAATTTAACATCTAAAAAGGATAAAGTTTCAAATCAGCATTATTAATATATATTTATTTTTCTAGAGCAGATAAAAATACACTTTCTGCTATACTTCGCAACGGATTACAAAATTATTTGCAGGAAAATTCTTACAAAAATACAAAGAAGTCCCCAAGCAAAATCCAGCATTACTGTAGTTGTTGTAACAATAACAATAACAAAAACTTTATTGATACCCAAAGGGAAATTAACTTGTCTGGCATCTCATCTACCATTTACTGAAGAATTAATTTAGTCCAGGGGTTTTCAAAGTGTGGGAACGTGAGCCTCCCGTGAAAGAACACATTACAGTAAGTCGGACACCAAACAAAATGATCAGTGCACACAATGCGCACTGCTGCTTTTCATGTCACTGTCTCAACATAAATCCTTTTCATATACGCTTTCAGCAATAAACAAATTGCCAATATCGCCTTCTTATTATGCTCACCTCTACTTCAGTCTGTGTTTTTGTTCTTATAAGTGGTTGATAAATAAACACAGACCGTCCTCCACCTGCAGCTTTGACCGGTACTTTCTTTTGATCATGTTCAATTCAGAAAACCCGCACTCACACACTCTCACAGGTAAGTGGAGGTGAAGGGGATTAGCACTGTTATAGCCTTTATGCTTTTGGCAGATGTGGGTTCTCAGTCTCTACAGACTGCTTGTTCTCATGGTCTCATACTGTCAGCACCTCTTTGCAAAATGCACACTCTGGCAGCGGAGCATCATCAGTACCAATGAAAATCCAACCTTAAATAATCTGTGTCGTACCTTCTCTCTCTCTGTAGTTACAAAAAATCCATTTTTCCCCACACATCGCAGAAGTTAGCTAACCAGATATTTACAGTTATTTTTCCTGGTTATTTTTTTCTCACACTTCGCCTCTGGCACCCCCGAGGGCAGGCGCGCCTCACACTTTGAAAACTGCTGATTTAGTCAGTACGATGCCAAACAGAAGCATCCAAAAGGAACAGAATCCAAAGGAAATATATTTATTTCACTTTGTGCAGTCTAAACGCAGCTCCTACATGTTGAGGTAGAAGTAGGTGCAAGTCGTTTTGGAACAGCTTTGGTTCAGTGCTTCAGCCTGTAGTGGCTACGTTGTAATCCTTTAATTAATACTGCAGGGATGTTTTCTCTGATGTTGTCACACACTGAGAATTAGAGCCTGATCGATACTGGATTTTTGGGGCCGATGCCGATTCCGATGTTAGGATTTTAAAAAATTCCGATATCGATATATCGGGCGATATCAAGATAGAGACGTGCACTCTGCCAGCGATAGGGACCTCATTTCCCATCATGCCTGCCGCCTAGTGCTGACTGAGTAGTTTGTTAAGTTAAGTTTGCCGTTTTATGTTCTAATGTAAATCATATTTTTTGTTCGTGTTTGTAATGTGTCTGTTCAGAACTCATTCTGCATATGGCATATGTTGGTAATTGTCATTTTTATGCTGGTGTATATCTGTAACCACGAGCGACGTGGCTGTTACATTTCTTGACTGCAGCTGTATCCTGTTTGAAGAGCTGTGAGCCTGGTCTACATGTTGAAACATAAATATAGTGACCTCTGTTTGTTAATAGATGTAATGACGCTGCCTTACACTTTCCCAGGCATCTTTTTACGTTTTACATTCTGCAAAAATTATATATATCAACATCAGAGCATATTGGAGGATATATTAGCCAATAGGCTACTGATATATCTGCAAAATGGCGAATGGAAAAAGTGGTCAGGCTCTACTGAGAATAACAATCAGAGTCTGTCAGGGCCCAAAACAAGCACTTTTAGTGCTCCTGCCTTGCTTGCCTGTAATTGCCCCAAAGGATTACATTGTAGGCATTACAGGCTGCTGGACGAGTGCAAAACTTTTTTTGGACCCACCAATGATTTACTCGCCTAAGCATATGAAATAGGTCCCATTAACCAGCATATAACTGTGTCAGCATTAGTTTGACCATGTGGGTTATAGGTTGAGAAATTGATGATCAGTCCTTCCTGTTTGTATCTGTTGCTCGTATGTGTTGAGTTTTTCTTTTAATACATCTGTCAGGATTTTGCAAATGACATAATTTAGGCACTTTGATGTTAGTTATGTTTGAGGCTTTATGTGCTATACGTTTTATTGTTTTGTTTCTTATTTTTCCCCTGTGCCGGTGCAGATAGCAGAGGGCATGGCGTACATAGAGAAGAAGAATTACATCCACAGAGACCTGAGAGCAGCTAATGTCCTGGTGTCGGAGAGTCTGCTCTGTAAAATAGCAGATTTTGGGCTGGCAAGAATCATAGAGGATGACGAATACTCTGCCAGAGAGGGTAACTTTGTGTGTGTGTGTGTGTGTGTGTTTGTGTACGTGTAAGAAAATGTGTTTCTCCTTTTTTTTGTCTCATGTAAGGGGTTTTTCCCATCACACAGAAGCCAACACCCTCACTGGATTCGTGTAACACATTAAAAACTTTTCAGAAAGCAAGAGACGATTGTGAAATGTGACGATCCAGACTTTTGCTTTCATTTAGCGGTTGGCTGCTTTATTTTTTCATGTTATGTCGTGTGAATCAATTCTGCACTGACGAAAACCTCTGATGGCTTCAAACCACACACAGGGTCCATTTCCTTTTATGTTAACAACACGATGCACTCGAATACATAATGCTGAAAAAACACAGGTGGGGCCGTGTGTCTGAATCATAACATGAAACTTGCCTGATCACTGATCTGTAACCAGAAACTCAAAAATGCACACAAGTACAAAAATGAATGTTCCACTTTATATTACATAGACGGTAGCTGTCTGGAATATGTGTAGGAGTACAATATGGCTAATTTACATACAGTACATGAACTGTCATTTACGGATTTTATGAATGGCACCTTTGATACTATGTATGTCCTCCACAGGAGCCAAGTTCCCCATCAAGTGGACCGCTCCTGAGGCCATAAACTACGGCTCCTTCACCATCAAGTCAGACATGTGGTCCTTCGGGGTCCTGCTCTATGAGATCACAACTTACGGGAAAGTCCCTTACCCAGGTAAACAAAAACTACGCACCATATAATTAAACTCTGAAATAATGCGTGTTTTAATGAAAGATTAAGACAGGGTTGGGATTTGAAACAGGATCTTTTTGAAGGCTTCTATTATGTCATTTGATCCTGTGCTTTACCAGTGGATAACGACAATTTCCCACACACAGAAACTGTTTCCTCAAAGGTATCTGGGACTTTTCTGGGGCCCTAAATCCCAAAAGTCATGAGCCCCATACATTTTCATAGCAAGTTTCAGTTGTCAGCTTTGCTCTGTTGGTAATCAAACCTCCTTTTAAGTTTATGAAGTATGATATTGGGATACTGGTGTTGTAATGTGGTGGAGCATTGCTCTAAGATTTACTGGCCCCTGCTGGTGGTTTATATTTTCTCATCTAAATAAAAATCAGCTCAGTTGATCCACAAAATATCTGTTCTGTTTTTACTACAATTGTTAAGGGTTCAGTAGAAACAAATAGGTGAGGACCCAGAAGCAGACATATATAAGGTTTGATTAATAAACGGCAAATATGCACAAACTAAATCTAAACTCCAACAAAAGACAAAAAAGGAAAATCAAAAGACAGAGCAAAAAACTTACAAACAAAACCAGGAAACAGGTAGTCCAAGGGAACACAAGGAGCCACGAGGAAATCAGGGGAGGCACGAAGATAATCCAAAGTTCCCGTCTCATACTCAAATATCCGGGCTGATCTAGTAAACATCCGGGCATTTCTCGCGTACACAAAACTGCATACTATGAGATGGGAATGCATGACATACTCAATTTTACGTCACTGTTAGCATGATTAGTATGAGAGTATGCGGTTTCGGACACACCAAGAGACTAAATACAGACGGGGTAATCAGGGACAGGTGAGACTAATTAACACAGGTGAACACAATGAGGGCAGGGCACACAATCTGAAAGGCGGGAAACAGAACAAAGGAAGGAAGTAAAACAAGACATGACATACAAGGGGCAAGAACTACAAAATAAAACAGGAAACACTAGAAACCAAACGTAGGACTACAAAGTAAAACAATAAATTCTCTAAAAGAAATGCACAACTAAACCAAGACAGGAAGACTATATACTAAATACAAAACTAAACAAGAACTCAAGACAAGAGACAAAGTGACAAAGGAAAACGGGAAATCATATCTAAACACCAAAATACAAATCAACAACATAACTAAACTAGAATGAATCATGACAACAGTAACTATCACAGAACTAACAACTTCTCATCAATGCTACAGCCGTTATCATTTACTTAATCCCAACTGCTAGGTCTCAAACAACTACGCTACAGTTTGCTCTTATCCACCTCAGCTAGAGCAGAATTGTATGTGTGTGTACCAATGGCTGTATAGATGGACGAGGCGTCTCCATCTGCTCTCATTGTAAGAAATTGATGCCAAAATAGCCTCGTGATGGGCGGCATCTTTTTTTTTAGATTATTTTTTGGGGATTTTGCCTTTAAGGACAGCTGAAGATAGACAGGAAATGTGGGGAGTAGAGAGAAGGGGATGACATGCACCAAATGATCGGCAGACCAGGAGTTGAACCTGCGATCAATGCGATGAGGACTGTAGCCTCTATATATGGGGCGCCTGCTCCACCAACTGAGCTAAACCAGCGCCCTAAGGTGTTGCCATCTTGCGATTGTGAGGTCATTTGGAGCCAGAGTTGCGCAGTAGAGATCGGCGGGTGGAGCCGCTGTAGCCACTTCCGCTGACCAATACACACACTTAACTTAGCGAAATATGGAAACTTCAATGACTGTAGTGATTGTTTTAGTTACGTCTCCTCTCGCTGATCCTCCTCCACACTGCTAATCCGGAACAGATCGGCTGCAGGAGCCGTATTTGTCAATCATCCTTTTTACAGCATCAAATAACTAATTAAAAATAAACTTGTCAGAAAAATGAACACTCGGACGTTAATCAGCATGATAAGAACTAACTATAATGACAGAAACCATGTTTGAGAAAAATGTATTTGGCGTGTATTTTGATTTTATAGCTTGACCCACGTCCCATCTGTTAACATGGAGGAGGCGGGCTTTATGATCTATACTGCAGCCAGTCAGCAGGGGGCAATAGAGAGGGTTTGGCTTCACTTTTAGGGAGCTGTCATGTCGTCCGTCTTTTTATACAGTCTATGGTGTGTACATACTGTACGTATGTTTTGTCTCTCTAAGTACTCCTACATTCCCACCTGCACGTCTCTCTGTTGTCTCAGGTATGACTAAAGGAGAGGTGATATCCTCGCTGCAGCGAGGGTACCGGATGCCTCAGCCCAACAACTGCCCCGCAGAGCTCTATGAGATCATGATGTCCTGCTGGAGGAACAAGCCTGAGGACAGACCCACGTTTGAGTACATGCAGAGTGTCCTGGAGGACTTCTACACCGCCACGGAGGGACAATACCAGCAGCAGCCTTAGAGAGGAAACCTTCAGTACAAAAGACTGTAAAGATAATGCCACTTTATATTTGTGTTTCATTTTTGTAAAACTTTGTATATATATGAAACATTTCATATACATTCATACTGTTTTTGTTGCAGCTTAATCTCACCTCTAAGCATATATTCCCATAAAGATGAGATGTTAGCATTACATGCAACAGAGTTGTTATTTTCGTTTTTTTGGACACTAGAGTGTTGCGCTTATAGAATCTAAATATTTGGACCACAGAGATGCTTTGTTAGATTTCAGGATACATTTGCGTATGGAGTGACTGAACAAAAAGGAAACACATTATACAAAGAGGAAGGAGAGAACGTCAGAGGCTTAGTGTACTGATCATTCACACAGACCCGGCCTCGTAGAGACTTGGTCTGTGTGAATACTGTGAGAAAAGGACATGCTGCTGATGGGAATAGCTGTTTAAATGCCTTGCAGGTGATGTTTCAAACTAATTTGTCCGCATACTTCCAAACTTCAAAATTATTTTGGGTTATTATGTCGTCATTATTTAAATGTCTCATTGCTCTCCAACCAGGGGTCAAACTCCTTGATGGCAACAGGAAAGATGCAGATTATGTTGTGGTGTTCCTTAAAAACATTTCTGTTTGGCTCTATAGATGAGGATGTATTTCACAAATATAGATATTTAAGGTTATCAAAATCCGTCTCACATTTCATGATATTTCTATAACAAGAGAAAATAAATGTGCTGTTTAATGACTGAATTCTGAAGAGGATTACAATAATGTGTCTCTGCTTGCTGTTTCATTGACCTCTGAAAGTCAACCACCTTTAAATTCACTTCATATTGAAGTGCTGTAGCCTTTACTTGTTTATTTTTCCTTTATATCAGTGTGTAAATGCGAAATCTGCTGTCTTTATAATTTCATATTGTCAAATCTATTGTAAAATTTAAATGGCTTTTTGTGTACTTCAGTAAAAATAGCATAAAATGGAAACCATGAGCACTTCAGTTATTCACTTGTTGCTATTTGAAATGAAATTATGTACCTATAGGAATACATGGGAATAAAGGAAGTAAGGAACAAAGTTGAATGCAGTATCTTTTATTATGTGTTGGATGTCTTTCTACATTGTACCTCATAATTTGAGTCTCTCCTATGTGAGACATTAAATGTCTTAAAGTGGTAATCTCGAAGATCTCAGTTTCATTCTCTTTGGCGGCACCTATAGACAGTAATTGTGGGAGCACACTACCTGGATATCCAGACAGTGTCGCATGTGTGATGGCCACGGTCTTCGAGATTATTACTTGAATATATGAATATGAAAATATAAATATAATTTGGGACCAAAAAGTTCAGAAGAAAATTTTACTAATTCATATTTTAACACTGTTTTAAATGTTTTCATTGTATGAAATTCATTCTATATTCATTGATTAAATTTTAAACATTATCTACAAGCAAGAAAACAATGGTTAAAGGTCAGTGACCGTGTACTGACCTTCTAATATTTGTATTTTATTATAATTTAGCCACCACACAACACCGGAGACGTGATGTTTTTGATTAATAATGTCATTCCTTCTAACTTTTTAAGTAACAATCACTAGAAAAATACACATAGATATATTTTATAATATAAAAAAAATACAAGAAATGAAAATCAAAGGTATTTTTATCAGGTATTTTATTTTGAATGAACGGCTGGTTCCTGGTGCGATCACGTGGTATTCCAAGATGGCCGCGCCCTGCAGCGTAGGAGCAGAGAGAGTTGTTCAAAGCAGGTTTTAATGACAGTTGGGGAGCTGCAGGTTGCGACCAACTTCTCTAGAGAAAGACAGAGGAGCGTCTGAGAGATCCTGTCACCTCCTCTTCCCTGCAGAAATGAGCAAAGACGATTTAATCCTGTAAGTACTCCTGTTTTTAGCCAAAACACAAGAGTTTTATACGAAGGTTTTGGCTAGCATTGTGCCTGCTAGCTGTCAAAACAGAGCGACGTTACGAAATTTCCCAGTGTCACTGTTATGAAAACATTTTTTTTTACACAATAAGTATTTAATTTCGCATCATGTTCATCGTTTATAGTCATATCTTCACAACAAAATACTAATATAACCTAGTTTAACGCTGCTAATTTACCCTGTATAGCCTCAACCCTTCAAATGTGGAGAAGTCCCCTTCAGAAAACAAGCATTTTAGTTTTCTCCTACTCTCATTTAAAGATGAACTCTCTCTGTAACACAAATGACTAGTTTTAACAAATATTTTGGATCTTCTGATAAATTCGGCATATAGATAATTAATCAAAGAGTAGTTCATGTTTTTTAAAAATGTATTTATTATTATTTGGTCTTATGTGAAGCGGTTCAGCCTCCTTTGTTCCCCTTTTTTAAAACATATGGTGTCAGAATAAGTATGGTAAGTACTGACTGATCGCTCCTGGAATAAAGCAGAATATACTGTGGATATCTTACCTAAAACACACCGTTGCACCTCTGCATATATAATAATGTATCATAAAGCCATTCAGTGTGCCAGAAGCAAACTGAATTCACGTTAGAGTAACAGTCGACACACTTAATTTTATTTGGGGACATTTAACCAACCAACCAACATTGTAATGCATTTTTTTGTGATCCATCTCATGGTTAGCATTAGGTGAGTGTTCCAATAACAGTCAGGTTGTGATGCATCACTGGTGCACCCTAAGCCGCCTTTCATTCAACCGTTTTCAACTGCTGGATGACGATAAGAGAGCAGAGGAGTGGTATCTCTCATAATCAGTCTGTCATTGCCAGCTCTGCAGCTGGATGCTTGATGTGAGTGCATGATGGGAAAGGGAGGGACATGCCTGTATGTCTGATAACAGATTCATGGTAGTGTATTGTAGCATACTGCAGACACTGTTACCTAAACCCCATTCTGTTAAAGGGCCATGACATTTTAAACGTCAATTTAGATTGTCAAACATATGAGATGGTCTGTGTTGTATGTGTTTCTTGGAGTGTTAAAGTGTCCGGTGTCTATAATAGAGCCATAATCTGTATTAATATGCTTCATTTGGATCTGCATTTGTTCTGTTACTGAGTAATGTTGCTCTGGTTCTGACTTCTTTTAGATACTGTTATTACATTGCTTTAATTATCATCTGCACTGCAATACACGTCATTGGTGAGCAAAGTTCTGTGTTAGTACTAGTCTTCTCTCCGTTTGATGCAGCATTGCTTAATGAGCGAAGAGACTGATGCTAAACATAGTTTTTTGTTTCTCTATCCAGCCCCAAGGACTTCCCTCAGCTCCAGAATGACACATTCCTGCGAGCGGCACGAGGAGAAGAAACTGAGCATGTCCCTGTGTGGTGTATGAGACAGGCTGGAAGATACCTGCCAGGTACTCTCGTCCTGAGATACAGTCGTCTCTCTCTAACGAAATTCAAAGATTTTGTTTGTGTCATTTGTAAGGTTTTGTCGAATGTTATTTTCAGAGTTTCGGGAGTTCAGAGCAGGGAAGGACTTCTTCGACACATGTCAGTCACCAGAGGCCTGCTGCGAGCTCACTCTGCAGGTACAGCAGTGCTTTTCAAACTGTACTTTTTAAAAATGTTGTTACTTTTAGTTCTGTTTCTAGTTTTGATGCTATTTACCACAATGTTTTTGTAATACTTTCTGTCCTCTTTCTTTTCTTTTTTTCCTTCTTTGTTTCATCATGAAGCCTCTGAGGCGCTTTCCCTTCGACGCTGCCATCATCTTCTCCGACATCCTGGTTATCCCACAGGTGAGGCTGTCAACAGGACCAGGCTCATTTAGTCACTCACAAACTTTTCAGATGCATCTTTTAGCTAGTTTTAATTTATTTCATGACGTAAGGATATGGAGTCAAATAAAGGTTGAAAAGATTTTGAGCTTGCAAAATAATGTTCACAAATAATTTCACAGCCTGCAGCTGTATTTCACATTTTGTGTACATGTGAAAAAAAATTGGATGCAAGTATCTACATTTGTGAAAGCGTAAAAACAAAAAAAATGTCCTCACACATTCAAGGTTGTGAATTTGTAAATACGTTTTGCAGGTGTAGAAATACTTTGTGCTCACAGATAAGATTTGCAAATGTGTAAAAAGTTTTTTTAGCTGGAGAAACTGTGTATGTGGACTTAAAATTTGTGCCACAATATTTTCAACTATGAGATTTTACAAAGTCTGAGTTACATGCAGGTAAATTTCTGCGTGTGTGAACCTGAAGTTACAAGCTACGAGCTGTCAGTTACAAGCTCGAAATTTGACCGTTCATATTTTTGACTGCTCATCTCTTAGATAAATGTGTCCCATTAAATCTTATTTTGTGTTAATATGCACCTTACAAAAGCAACAAACACTCAAATTATAACCTAAAGTAATGAGATACTTGCCAAAACAAGCAATATAGAAACCTGCATGTAATACAAAGTGTTTGTTATAATAAGAACAATACAAAAAGGTTTGTTTGGTAGGTTGGGTAACTTCAATATGATGAGAGTTTTGAGCTACCAGGCTGGTAAGCGAAGTTAAAAGATTAAAACTAACCAGCTAGTTAGAGTTATATCTTTGTGTTTTTTAGTGAAGGTACTACAGGCCACTATTTAACAAAATCTTTTTGTGGATGTTTGGTGATTATGGTTCAGTTTAATGATAGGTAAATTGATTTTCAAGACACTTCCTTTATCCACAAAGTGCGATATTTCTCCACATCTTATTCATTTACAGCCAGCTGTCAGATTGTTTGTGTGTCTTTTATTAATTAAGCAGTGGTTTTCAGGCCATGGGTATGGACGTCCAGATGGTGCCAGGTAAAGGTCCCACATTCCCGGAGCCCCTGAAGGAGCCAGAAGACCTGCAGCGTCTGCAGGCCAAAGTGGACGTGGACAAAGAGCTGGGCTACGTCTTCAAAGCCATCACTCTGACCAGACACAAGATAGAGGGCAAAGTGCCGCTTATAGGATTCACTGGAGCTCCGGTTAGAGACGACACACACACACTTTTATGATGTAGCAGAAAAGCAAGCATACAACTGGAGTGTAGATTTGGCCAATTAGATTATTCAGTTAAATAATTCTTTGCTCTGTCTTCACAGTGGACGCTGATGTCCTACATGATCGAAGGAGGAGGCTCCAACACACACTCCAAGGCGAAGCGCTGGCTGTACCGGCACCCTGAGGCGAGCCACATGCTGCTGAAGATGCTGACAGATGTGGTGGTGCAGTATCTGCTGGGACAGGTGGCAGCTGGAGCTCAGGTTAGACGCCCTGCTTTGTTTCAGTTTACAGCACATTGCGAGTAGGTCAGAGATTGGACACAAATACTGTCTGCTGATTGGTGCAGCTGCTGAGCAAACTCCTTATGGAAACAGGTTTGCCTCTCAGTATCAGCACAGAATCTTGTGAGGCAGCTTTTTATTATTTGTAATATCCTTTCCGGACAGTGTCACACCAGCAGAGGGCGTTGGCATTCGTGCAGTTTGGCTCAGCGTGGTGTCCTTTTACCTGCTTGGAGTTCCTCTAGAGGCATCAAGCATCCACTCTGCTGGTGATCCACTCTCCTTGTAAAATATATATTAAGTGGATATATTAAAGTGATAATCTCGAAGATCTCAGTTTCGTTCTCTTTGGCGGCACCTATGGTGATAAACGGTAATTGCAGGAGCACACTTCCCAGATATCCAGACAGTGCTGCATGTGTGACGTCCACGGTTGGCTCCGGTTGTAACTCTTGATTTTCCTCACTGAACGTTGCTTTCCTTTTTAGACTGTTTGCCTTCATCTGAGCGTCGAATTTGTTTCTTTTTCTTTGGATTTTCACTTATTTTTGAAGTTGTATCTGTAGTCATCGATCATTTCTTTGGGGCGGTAGAGTCGGTCGTCTCTCAATCTGATTTTTGGGGATTCGATCCCTGACTGCTACAGTCACATGTCGAAGTGTCTTTAGGCAAGAAACTGAAGCCCCAAATTGCTCCTGGTGGCATAGTCATCGGGTATGAATGCACATAGATACTGATTGGAGATTGGCACTTAGGCCTCTGCCATCAGTGTGTGATTGTGTGTGTGTCAAAGGGTGAATGTGACATGTAATATAAAATCGCTTTCGGGTGTCGGTTGAGCTCAGCGGTTAAATAGGTGACCACATACAGAGGCTATAGTCCTCGACCAAATCTTTGAGATTATTACTTTAAAGTTGGAGATGAAAAAACAAATAGTCTAATTGGGTCTTTTTTGGTTATTTTTTTCTGTTATAAAAACAATAAAGCTGCTGCAGATATATTGATCAGGTCTCTCTTTAAATTTTCTCAGCTAGCTTCACAACTTAAAGCTGCTTTAATCAATAGTTTCTGTCAACAATGGATCAAATGACTGTGTGTATGAAAGTGTTGGCTTGTACTGCGCTTCCATAAAGTGGCCAAAAATCTGTTCCTACAGGTATTTTTTTCAAACAGCGCATTTCTCCTCTGTTGTTTGTGTTGTGCAGGCTCTGCAGGTGTTCGAGTCCCACGCTGGCATTCTGGGCCCGGCCGAGTTTAAAGAGTTTTCTCTGCCGTATCTTCGAGACATCGCTCGCTCGGTTAAAGATAAACTCAAGGAGGCAGGAAAGGACGTCCCCATGGTGAGTGACAGCCGCGAGCATGTCTTTATAAACATAAACATGCACATTTTTAGACTGCTGCAGTAACACCGTGGTACATGTGTTCTTCTTGACTCTGTCAGTGTCTAATGATGAACACTGCACATCATCCAAACGTGTCAGCGGTGACATCTGTATTTATTTATTTCTAATGCTCTATTTCTGTTTGTTCCGTGCTTATAATTACTTTCTATATTAGTTTCTATTCTCTGTTTTATTCTCATCATCACTCTGTTGCTTCAACAACACCGCGTCCCAGGAGGGATCATTAAGGAGCCATCTGGTCTGATAAAAGTAACAGTTCTGCTCTACCACCACAAGATGGCGGCATTTCACCACACAAGGATCAGTGCAGAAGCTGCTTTGAAAATCGTCTCTTTTTACTTTTGTGTCTGTTTGTCTCACAGATTGTGTTTGCAAAGGATGCTCACTACGGTCTAGAGGATCTGTCTCAGTCTCACTATGAGGTGGTCGGGCTGGACTGGACCATCGACCCGCGATCAGCACGGTAACACGCGCGCACACACACACCACAGAAATCCTCCCAATAATTGTGTAAAAGACGTTTTTTAAAGGACAATGTGGCACAAAAGAGATCTCTGGAATGTGAGCAGAAACAGAAAAGGATCAACACTGATTTAAATGCAGCCTGAATATCCACTGTCATGCTCATAGTGCAGAAAAATAGCATCCCAGTTTTTCCTTGTCATGATCCGTGCTGTCGTTATTCATGAGGAGCAGGTTAACCATTAGTGACCCCTCTCTCGTCCCTGGTTTGTCACCGGGCGCAGGATTTAAGTCAACAAACGTCTGTGTTTCCTGCTTCACTCATCAAATACTTAACCTGTTGGTTAAAGGATTACTCTGTGTGTCCTGTGTGTGTGTCCTGTGTGTGTGTCCTGTGTGTGTGTCCTGTGTGTGTGTGTGTGTGTGTGTGTGTGTGTGTGTGTGTCCTGTGTGTGTGTGTTCAGGGAACGCACCGGAGGGAAGGTCAGCCTGCAGGGAAACATGGACCCTTGTGCTCTCTACGCTCCAAAGGTAACCTCAGCTCCCACTTTAGTTCAGACTCTGTTACAGACACAAACATACGTTTTTGTTACAGTTTGATATTTGATTTAATGATTACAAAACACATGTAAATTTAAGATGTTGATAAAATGCATTAATAAAGCATAGAGTATAATATGAATAAATTAATCTATTAAAGAATGTACATATCAGAAACGCTCCCTTGGAAGAACAAGGATCAGGTCACGGCCCTTTTGTGCTTCCTCATACACAACCATAACCACGTTAGTGTTGCTGCAACCCTTCAGCTATAGTCTGACAGAGATAAAGCCTCTGATAAACGACTTCTTTTACTGTGCGCTGCTTCGTTTAAAGTCCAGTTAGCAGCTTGAGAAGCGACCGTGTGTTCAGATCAAAAGTGAAGCGACTTTTGCCCCTCCAGATATGTCAGCAAAGTAAACGGCGTCATTTCATGGTCCATTAAATCCCCCGGAGGCGCGCCTGTTCACCTCCTTATGGTGAGTCTAAGTTTCACTGTAAACTGTAAGTTACGCAGAGGCTGCACTCCGGCTTACTTCAGCGGTATGAGCCCGAAAAAGAAACAGATTTTCTTTTGATTGACTTTAATTAACGGATCTTACGTTTGCTGAAATTTCAGCATCATGATGCAGATTAGTGAAAAGTCAAAATGAAGCTTTGTCAGGTCTGTCGTCAAGAGGAGAAGGAAACTACTTTTAAAATGCTCGTTTGTTGAACGGAGGTCGGATCGATCATTTCTGATGCATTCGAGGAAGTCGGGAAATCTGAACGCTGATCGGCTTTCATGACACAGCGTCAGGGGAATTTATCTCAGGTTGATTACATTCCGCCTGCTCTTGCTCTCCTCATGGTCTGTTTGTCCTGCATCGCTGCAGCCTGCTGATACGTGATTGGTCAATATTACTCGGACTACAAGTGTAGTTCAAACAGAAACCAGAACCCGAGCCATACTAAAATCCGGTCGCTTGCCTATGAATAGAGATCAGTGTTGCCGTAAGAAAAATTAAATAACAAGCTTTCTTTATTAAGAAGGTATAAAATCTAGTGGAAGAAAGGCGCCCATATGTTAAAATCCACAGCTTTACCTTGTTTCTTATTATGTAAATCAGCTGCCAAACTGAAAGACCCTCTGTTGCTTTACAGTATATTAAGTCTTTGAAAATCCTTCCATTTTTCTGTCAGTCACCTTTCTATCAATGTCCTGTAAGAGACGCATTAATTGAAAAACCTTCAGGGTTTACAGGGTACATAGGTCCTTAATTCAAATAGGTAATTGTACCTCACTGAACAGGTTAGTTGCTAGTCTGTCACTGATATCAACGGTTAGTTAGTTTGTATTATTTTGTATGTTTGGATTAGATTTAACACTTTAATGAACAGATTGACACAATAACACAATCAAACTTACCTGTTGAGGCAGCGGTAGACTTCCTGTTTTCTGCAAGCTAAAAGTGCTGTTTTTGTTAATGGAGTCTGGTGGCTTTAAAGAGAGTGATTTAAAGGCTGTTTCTGGTTGTAAAAAAAACCATCTTATGCTTTGACAAAAAGGTCTTTCTCTGCAGGGATCCTTTCTGTAATGTTGTCAGACACTTATTATAACAATCTGTGAGCCTGTCAGTGACAAAAACAAGCACTTTTTTTAGGATGTACTTTGTTCAGGCGCATTTGTCCTGAAAGATTATGTTGCAGCCATTACAGCTTTAAGCAAGCTACTGGAGCAGTTCCAAAACTTGTTGCACCCGTTAGTCATTAAGAGCCCAAGGAATGAAAAAAAACCAGCCAATGTTTAAAGAGTTCCCACTTAATCCTCCTTCTCTGCCTCCTTCAGGAACGCATTTCAGACATCGTGAAGAAGATGCTGGAGGGTTTCGGCACGAGGGGCTACATCGCCAACCTGGGCCACGGTCTCTACCCGGACATGGACCCGGAGAACGTGGGCGCCTTCGTTGAAGCCGTGCACCGACACTCGAAACAGATGATGAAACAAATGTAGAGCAGGATGAGTCCGTGTAAGCCAAAGGTCATTCCCAGAGATTTCAAAGGATGAAAAATACAAACACATTCAAATCTTCATAAACATTTGTATGTTTCTTTTAGGATAAACAACATGTTGATTTTCCTGCTCGTCTATAACATGTTGATCTGAGCGTGACTGGATTATGTGTTTCTATTGGAAAGGGATGACATTCTTTTTGCAATGACATTTACAGTTGTGTGGGATTTATTTTAATATTGGATTTGTTCAAACAGCTTTGACTTCGAGATGAAAAATATTTGTCATCCAATCAAACTTAGCATAATGTTGCTCCAGCACTTAGAAATACACATAGAGACGAGCCTTTTCGAGAGCTCTTCATCAGAACAAACAGCTTCTTGAAGTGGAAAAACAAAAAGCTGAAGGGAAAACAAAAAGCTTGTGATTCTGAGAAAGAGACGCACGACTTCAGTTCTCAAATCAGTTTTTAAAGGAGAAATGTCAGCGAGCAGCAGTTGATCATTCACCGTCTAACATCTTCACAGTGAACCAAACCCCGCTCGATCTCAGCGTGAAGAGTTTTATTTTTACTCCGGCAGAAATCCTTTTAAGAGATGCTCGATGTACAAGAAGATGCCTTATGCTGTTCGTGTCGTAAATCATTTGTCTTTTAGTTTCATCAGCTCAGACTTATAGAAAAACTGACTCATGAAGTGAATCTCATTGTAACCTGAGAGGATTCCTGTTACTGCAGATTTCAAGAATGTTATATATCCCATAAATGTGTATCAGGCTGTATTTTTCTGTCAAATAAATAAAGATTGATTTAATTTCTTGTTACATTTATTTTCTTTACACCTTCCCACTGGATATATTTGTTTATAAGCAGAAAAATAAACAAATATATCCAGTGGTGGAATGTAAGTAAGTTAATTTACTTGGCTACTTTACTGAACTACAATTTTGAGATCATTTAACTTGAGAATTTTCATTTTATGCTGCTTTATACTTCCACACCACAACAGTTCTAAAGCTACTAGTTACTTTGCATTTTAGAGAATACAAAATTTCAATCTGTCCATTATTTACACCGCTTATCATGTTCAGGGTTGTGGGGGTCTGGAGCCTAACCCAGCTGTCATTGGGCCAGAGGCGGGGTTACACCCTGGACTGATTGCCAGTCAATCACAGGGCTGACACATATGCTGTGTTCAAAATCGGAAACATACTGCATACTGCGTTCGTCGGTAGTGTGTAGTATGGAGGAGCTTATCAAATTCATTTTGCAGTTTGCTGCCAGGCGCCAGTTTTGGACAAAAGCAAACTGCCGATTTTTTAGCTATCCGCTTCTGCTGTCTGCTATTTTAACTCCCGCTGTGACGTTGCAGCGATTGCAGAGATTTCTTCCGAATCGGTACGACATCCGGGTATTTTTGGCACATTTTGCTTTTGTTTGCATACTGCAGACTACATTTTGGCCATATCAGTACATACTGCTAATATAGTACCGCATTTGGAACACAGCAATTGAGACAAACTTTCATACTCACATCTACAAGCAATTTTAGAGTCACCGATGAACCTAACGAGCATGTCTTTGGACTGTGGGAGGAAGCCGGAGTACCCAAAGGGAACCCATGCATGCCCGGGGAGAACATGCAAACTTAACACACAGTGGTCCACTACAAGCAAAGCAAATTTGAAACCTTGATCACTTGAACTCTTCTGTACAAAATGTGAGACTTCCTGAGTTGTATCACAACCGTTGCAGCATGTGTTTCATACGACACTTGAGTGGATTTGCCAATCTCATCAGAGGCTTGTTGAAGAGCGTCTGATGAGAATCAGAGGAGCAGACTATCTGGAGTTGGACACCTGCACCAAACTGACTTTTGACGTGACGTTTGACATTTAGAAAGCCTGATTGGATCAAATGAATATACACAAACTTTAGTCATTCCAGTTTGAGTGCAAGCTGTCATTGAAGACAAATGGAAGAAATAGAGGTTTGATCACTTGTAGTGTCAGACTTGTGGAACCAGTATATGCCACACTGGATATTACTTTGAGTATATCTGCTTGTTTCTTTGCTTTCACTTAAAGATATGACCTCAAAGGCTTCAGTTTTTTTGCCTTTGAACACCTTCCACTGGCAACCACCAAAAAGATAATAAAGCACTCAATTTAAAGAGACATCTACAGCTGGCTCCCTTTGTCATGGCTCTAACTCTTGTGAGAGTTTTAGGTGTGTTATGCTAGCAGGGGTTAATGTTACCTCCAACCAGCAGCCTAAGGCAGAGATGAGGAGAAGACTACAGAGGCCTTGTGAGGTCACTTACTTCTACCACCTCCAATTTTTTTTAATTGTCCACAGTGATCCTCACACAGTTCCCTCTGCAGGCACTGAAGGCTTCACACTCTCTGCACATGTGCAGAAATAACGGTCCTCCCACAGCCTGTAAACTGGGTTTGATTTGTAAAATGAGTGTCGTTCCCTTTCAAAGTTTTATCACAGTCACTGGTTCAAAAGAGCCTTTTAGTTTCTAGCTCTGCTGCAGACTTCTCTGTCTCTCTTTCCATTAACTCTGTCCACAAATCATCTGAGCATTAAAGCTTATACATACTGATACTTAACTGTGATTGGATAAGTGCCTCAATAAAAAATAATGCACATTGCAAAAAGCAGCTTAGATATATTCCTCTTTGTTTTGATGGTTTACGTATCAGAGATGTAAATGCAGAGCAGAGTGAGGGTTCTGTTTTCAGGCTGAGGCCGAGCCCAGAAACTGGGACAGAGCCGAGAGAGACTGGGAGTTTTAACTGGGACAGAAGTGAGCCGGTGTCCTGCCTGAAGGTGTGTGAACACTTTCTTATCATCCTGTCTGACGTCCCTCGAGACACACTTTGTAATGAAGGTCTTTATAAATAAACAGCTTAAACAGTACAGCACAGCGTGGCCTCTAGAACAACATTAAGTTATAGAAATGAGTGACTTCGGCCTTTCTTAAAGAATGGGCTACATTAGCTGCGAGTAACAAGACAATGGATGTACTGTATAAGGAAGCCAAAAATCCCCTGCGGCCGATAAAGCACTATTTTCCCCCAAAGACCACTTCTGTGTGTGAAACTTTTAAGATGACATCTCAAACTGCAAACTGTTTCAACTAAAACTTAATATTTGTAAAACTTTCCTCAAGCAGAGAAAAGCTTTTAAATATCTGTGACATGATCATAATGTAAAAGTCTGTGGGCTGAGCAAAATCTGCGGTCGGGTCCAGCAGGAGAAACACTACTGCGCGTATTCGATGGACGTAATCCTGGAAGCTCGAGACTCTTATTTGACTGCATAGGCTCCATCTTTGGGTCATTTATCCAAGTCTAAACCTTCATACCTCCATTACTCTCCCGTGATTACACATCTGTCGGCATACTAATGACCTACAGAGGCCTATATTTCTATCTCCGTCCACCAGTCAGTTTAGAACTGAAGAAGCCTTTCTTATGAGAGGTGAAACGTCTTTAAGAACTTCAACCAAGTCCATTTGCCTTTTGGATTAAAGGAGCAATATGTAACATTGACAGCTGGTGTCTAAAAAGGGTACTGCAGTCCAAATTCACAATATTGGAGAGCGTTGTCTCCCCCCACCCCCTCCTCCCCAGATTCGAATGTTAGCCTTTCCTGCTTCAGCGTTCTGACAGTGGTTAGAAGGCACAGGGGCGACTTATTGGTCTGCAGGGCCGAAGCTGCCGCTAGCTTCAGGGCTCCCGTCACACGCACAGCAGCTTGCAGGAGCACGGCGTCAGTCTTGAGGAGTACGTGGCTTTATTTCACACACAGCCTTACTGTACAGTTCTGTTACCGATAACACTCTCCGCCCTTCACTCTCTTAACTCATGCGCACACACTCACATCCTGCCTCTCTCACTCACTTGCTCCACCACCCACACACTCAGCTATTCCCAAACAGAGCAACGCTTCGAGTACAACATGAAGCTCACGCGGGTTGCCAGGTTAAAGACACTGAACCTACTCGAGCACAAGACGTGCGCTTTGACAATGACAAGCAACGAGTCCTGTGCGCCATTTTCACAGACGCTCCGCATGGAAATTTCAAGGAAGAGAACATACTGGCTGCAGCGTTTTTGTCAGAGAAGCCAGCAGTTCGACTTAGCATGTTTCCTTAATCTCTGATGACGTATCACGATCATTTAATGATAATTTACAGTAAATATATTACATATTGTTCCTTTAAGTTGAGACTTACCATGACCTGGATGACTGAGAACCTTCACAGACATTACCTCCATATGTGAGCATTACAAACCAAGTTTCCCAACTCAACTGTCAGTTACTGTGTTGCATTGTGGGTGATGTAGGCGTCAGACTTTGACAAGGAAGTGGAATTAAAAAGGGAATAAATCTGGTTCTGTTGCCTCCATTATGCTCCTTTTTGTTTTTTACTGTCCTTGAAGTTTACAGGGAAAACTAATACTTCCTAATGTACTTTTTTAGTCCTTTTTTTTTTTGCTTAATTCTGACTCTTTCGTCTTGTTTAGTTGTTTTATTTCTAATTATTATTTCTACCTCTTCCTGCGTTGTCACCTTGGTCTCGTGCCTGGCCTGACAAGAACCAAGTAAAGGACCCAGGCGCACGACTCAAAAGTTCAACCAAAAAGACTCTTTATTTGAGTAAAAAACAAGACAAAGTATTAACCAAAAATCACAGTAAAGAACTGGCATAAAAAGCAAACGTAACAAAACAAAATCACAGCAAGGCTGGAAAGTCCAGTGAAGGAAGACTAACTTGAAATCTCAAAGACAAACTGGTCTTTTCAAACAATCCTGATCTGAAATCTCCTAACATGACAAGACGAACAGGCACAGGACAAAGGGAGACACAGACTATATATACACACACCAGGTAATGGGGCACAGGTGGAAACAATGAGGGCGGGGACGACAATCACAAAGGCGGGACAGGAAGTGAAGTTTTCTGAAAAGAGAGGAGAGACATTACTACAAAATAAAACACATAAATGACGAGACATGACATGGCCATGTTGTGTGGGTTTCGTGCTTTGTTTGTTTCCTGCTTTGCTTTGCTTCGTTGTCAAAGCACTTTGTAAACTCTTGTTTTTAAAGGTCCTATATAAATAAAGTTATTGTTATTATTTATGTATAAACACACTGATGTATTATGCTGTTATTGCTCTTCTCAGGACTCTCATAGGCAACCTACACATTTTATCTCTGTCCCATTAAAGATACATTTTTGCAAATAGTATTTCTTATTACTTTGATATTAAATTATAAAAAACCAAAAGTGTGGTCAACGGTTGTAACCTTGTGTCAATGGTATTTCTACTACTAGTTTTTACCAGCACCTCACAAAGATTTCATTCAGTGACTCTTACAAGCTGTGGTGTGTGTAGGTCACGGCCACACTCGTATAGAAACAGCTTGTCTCTCTTGTTTTGGCCTTTCAGCTCGGTTAGCCATAAAAAACAGACTTTTTATTTAATCTTCTGCAGAGTTAATGTTGTATTAAAACTTAAACGTGTGATTATTAACTCAACATAAGTGACGTAACATCTACTTCTACTTTAAACTGTTATTGTAAATCTTTGAGGGTCATTCGAGGAGAGGGTTTTTAATCAGTCTTCATCTTCACCAATGAGGACTCTTTACACCACGACATCTCTATCACAACCACCAATAAGACACCAGGGAACAGCGTAGCAGGCTGCAGCATCCAATCGCAGGCCTCGAGGGCTTTTGTCTCCATGTGAATTAACACTGGAGTAAATTTGGGGTAAACACAAAGCTTCATTTTATTACACAGAGCCTGGCTTAAACAGAACTGATGTATTATTACAGCGATCATAAAGCAGCTCTCTACAGGAGGACGGACGCAGCAGTTAATCCTAAACTGTGTTTTCTCTCTGTGAGGCCGCTAAGAACAGCAGATAAGCAGATTCTGCTAAATCCGGTTGTTGTTGTTGTTCCTCATGTTGTTGTGAAGGATCCCAGAAAAATCATAACATCATGTGACCAAAGGGGGGGTTGGGGGGCGAGTTGTGATTTCAGGGGAACCCCGTTTTGCCACTGGGTTATAGAAAGAAGTTCACCGGGTTCACTCGAGTTTGTCTGTCAATGTCATTTATGTGTCTTTAAAAAAGTCTAAATCATTAGTTTTAGTTAGAATATAACTTGACTTTATTTATTTCACTAACTAAATTACACCCTGTTGGATTTGTACGTTAAAAAGAAACCAAATAGGTGCTTATTGTTTACTTGTCTTTCAGGTGAAATCCCTTAAATTTCATTCATCCATAAAAATGTGTCTAAACCTGAGGATACTTTTATCCTAACAGAGATACTTAATGTTAGTGAATAAATGTAGAAACATTTTATTTTACGCATCAATTTTGAACAGTTTTAAAGGTTAAAGTTCATAATGTAGTTCTTATCTCTTAAAAACTACAAACCACATGAAAAACGTCTCTTTATAATCTATGAAACTCAACGTAACAGCATTTATACTTTTAAAGTGATTGATCTTTAAGGCTTTCAGAAAATTAACAGCAGCAGGACAGCTGCAGGAACGGACAGATTGACGTGTCACAATCACGTCAGTTTCTATTGGTCCAAAGCCAACGTTGGTGGGAGTAATGGAGACAGTATGCTTGTTTCATTGGCGCAAGTGGTCCTCATGTGTAGACATGCAGTTTTTAATGATACAGCACAATTTTATAATTTATCATCAATTTATCATAATTACTTCGCAGACCCCCAGGCTATGGTTCGCGGACCCCCAGAGGTCCTATAGGACCCCACTTTGAGAACCACTGCTTAAGAGTATAACCTTATATAGAGTATACCCTTAATATAGTACACCCTTAGAGTATACTTCAATTAATCAAATTTTATTTGTATAGCGCCAAATCATAAGTTATCTCAAGACACTACAAAAAGAGCAGGTCTAGACCGTTCTCTTTGTTATGTTACTTAGAGAGAAACCCGACATGAATCCACCACGAGCTGCACTTGTATTGTTGAGTAAGAGTTTTTTAATTTAAGAGGTTTTCATTGATTTTACTCTCTAAGACATTAACAGACAGTGCTTAATTCATCTTGTGAAGGGGTCATAGTCCTTGAGAAGTTGGTCACAACGTGGCTGTTTTTAAAGTATATACTGCCATGTGAAATAAAGACTTTTTAAATTCTATTCTATTTTTTTAAAGATTTTTTTGGCCGTTTTGCCTTCATCGATAGGACAAATGAAGAGTGACAGGAGATATCGGTAGAAGAGAGCAGGGAATGACATGCAGCTAAGGGAAGGAGTCGAGCCTCTGTATGTGGGGTTCCTGCTACCAACTGAGCTAAACCAGCGCCACCCGTCCCTGGAGAAGCGGAGGAAAATGGATGGATTAATCCTACAGCGTGCCTTGGATTGTATTTTGAAGGACATTTGCATCTTTACATTTTTGATGGAGTGCATTCATTATCGTTCTGAATTAACCATAGCAAATGGGAAGTATCCAAAGAGCACCTGTATATGAAGACTACAAAGCAGCTTTTTTACTCCTTTGTCTTCAGATAACTGGACAGTGTTGGCTTCAATAACTGACCAACATAATATCATCCTTTAGAGAAGGCTCAGTGATTTCCTTTAACATCTGCTCACTGTAGTTTGTATCAACACAAACAGGGGGGAATGGTGCACAAGTAGGGGACTATTTTCTGATGCGGATTCATACTCATTTGTTTGCTTGTGACTATTTGCTGCAGCAGGACGATGTGTGTAACACTAGCTCTCTGGTACTGAGGAAGAAGATGTTTCATTCTTATTAAATTATTTTATTAACTATTAGATACATTTAAAATATAGTGTACGTAACAACCTCGACCTTTCACCCTGAGAAACTACACAAAGGGATTTCACTATACATGTTGGTCCTTTATTGATTTGACGCTTCAGTTTCAAATAAAAGGTAAAGATGAGTTCTTTAATTAAAGCCTCAAAATAATTAAAAGCAAGCAGGAGCAAGTGGGCCTCTGCGTTATTAATAAACACAACACAACACACACACACACAGCTCAAAGCAGCTGAATAATGCAGATGAAAAAAATCTTTCTCAAATGAAAGCGGGCTTTCATTCATCTCTTTCCTTTGTGCTGCTGTAGTACTCTAAACACACACACACACACACACACACACACACACACACAGGCTTTTGTTGTGGCCCCGCCCCCTTCTATGCGTAAATAACAGAGACAAATGAATCGAAATCACCGCTGATTGTCGACAGGTAAGACTGAAGAGGACGGGGCTGTGTGTCAGTGGGCCATCTGCGAACAAAGTGACAGGCAGTGTGTGTGTGTGCGTATGTGTGTGTGCGTGTGTGTGTGCGCGCGTGTGTGCGTGCGTGCGTGTGAGAGAGAGAGAGAGAGAGAGAGAGACTGTAACAATGAATATATGCTCCTTAGAAATGGAGATCAATTTCCACACGGTCGCCTTTGGCAGGAGAATAATACATAAGTGTGTGTTTGTGTGCGTGTGTGTATTCGTGTGTTTATATTCATGTTTTTCTGTCTGTATGTGTGTACGTGAATGTGTGTGTCTGGGCTTTTATGTGCTTATTTTGAACACATACATTGAACAGGTGGATGTGGTGTGTGTGTGTGTGTGTGTGTGTGTGTGTCTTTGAAGGAGGTCCAGGCTCCATCTCTCAGCAAATCAGCAGGCCTGAAAATCCAATCTGCCTGGAGAGACAGCAGGCTGTACATCATCTGCCATGGATGGACACTATCAGCGCTTAATCAGTGACCGCCCCCCAAAGACGCACACACACACACACACACACACACACACACACACACACACACACACACGCTATATATATTTCAATGCCTACATGCATGAATGAACACACACATCCAAACACAGAGCAGTGACAGAGACTGATGGGCAGGATTAGCAGGTGTTGGGAGAGAAAGTGAAACTGTGAAGACCTTCAGATGCTTCACAGATGCTGACGGCTGTGACTGTCCCTCTTAGCTGATGATAACCTGCCATCCCATCATGCTCAGCCTGCTGATATGGACCCTGATTGTGACCAACATGCCTGCAAAAGCTCACCTCCTGCCACAGGGCTACTCAAGACACAGCTTTGTACTAACAGTCGTTGGAGGAAGCTTTTTAGGGAACGTTCCCTGCTTCAGTAATAATTCATTAGTTTTTTCACACTTATGAATAAAGATGGACGCTTCTCCAGCTACTTTCATTGAACAGAATTGAAACCAAAATACTCCCCATGACGGGCGCTGCCATCTTGTGATGGTGACGTTATTTGGAGCCAGAGCTGTGCAGTAGAGATCGGCGGGTGGAGCCGCTGTAGCCACTAACCAAAACACACACTTAACTTACTTACTCTACTCTGATAATCCGGAACAGATCGGCTGCAGGAGCCGGGTTTGTCAACAGAGCTGTCAATCATCCTTTTTACAACATCAAATAACTAAGCGGTGTATTTTTATTTTATAGTTTGACTTTACTCTACTGTAAAGTTGTCACGGTATGTTGTTCCCAAAAAGGTGAGGACCCAGATGCAGACTTATATGATTTAATAAAACAAAAATCCAACTGAAGATCAAACAAAAACAGGCAAAAACACAAGGAGCCGGGCAATCCAAAATCCAAAACGATACATCGGCAAACACAGGAAGACATGCATAAGGTTTTCACAGACAAAGACAAAGACAATGTAACAGCACAGAGACAGAGGAGCACAAAGACTAAATAAACTTAGGAGGTGAGGCTAATCAGGCACAGATGAGACAATCAAGGGGCAGGTGAAAACAATCAGGGCAGAGCACATAATCAAACAAGCGGGAAACACAAAGGCAGGAAGTGGATCAACACGAGAGACGAGGAGACAAAGTAAAACAGGAAATGATCTAACCAAAGAGACACAAGTGAAATACTAAACAAGAACACAGAATAAACTAAATACAAAACTAAATGACGAGAACTCATGACAATAGACAAAGTGATAATGTGAAACAATAAGAACTGAACACCGAAATACAAGACAAAACCAGAACTAAACTAGAAACTCATGACAAAAGTATTTTAATATGGGACCTAGTGGGGACTGACTCGCTAATAAGCAAGCCTCAAGTGGCCACTTGGGGAACTGCAACTGCAAGATTGCCGCTTGGTCAACACAGGACATATTGAAGTGGAAAAGAGGTCCTACATTGACATAACCTGATGTCCCGTCTGTTAATCGGTGACTTCAAGTTGCAGAGGCCGCAGGTAAGCTAACTAACCTGGATGCCTCTTTCCCTAGCTACACCGTCGTGGGTTTACAAAGCCAAACGTTTAAAGGAAAATCTATTACACCATCCAAGTATCCGAGTATCCTGGTGAAACAGGAGGTGAAGCATGTTGGTAGAGTAGTATAATTGGTGACATCACAGGATGCGTTCAGGCACAGTATTGAGTGTAGGTCACCTTTCTTGTGGCAGTGATCAAAGCCCAACTCACAACTGGAAAAGGAAATCCACATAAAAAATACTTTTTTGGGTTGTTTTTATACGATGAGTAATGTAAGCCTGTAAGCAGCCTGTGTGGATTGATTGAACATGGAGAGATTGGGGGAGGCAGCGCTAAGGGAGGGGAAAAAGATGGAGCATATAGCAATCACTCCTCCATCTATCTGTCGGAATAATTAATATAAATCTGCTCATTTACCATCGGCCAATCAATCTAGATTTACACACACACACATGCGCCCATTCACGAGCACACTTAGCACTTCTTTATAGCCTGATTGTCTGCTCGCACGGCTCCGCAGGAATGTTTAATGAATGAGAATGAAGCGGTGACGGAGGGCTGGAAGAAAAATATTCTTTTAAGAGACAAATGAGTGAAAGATTGATGGAAGTATCTCAGCCTCCGCGTGCTTCATTTATCACGGCGGAGAATGCAGGATTGTTACTCACCAGCTGCGATGAAGACTTTTACTGTAAAATCTTTCCTCCATGTATTTACAGAAGAGCGGGTCGCTTTCAGTTTAGGAGTCCAAGGCTTCAAAGACATGACAGATCTAGCACATGTACAGCTGCTGAACAACTGCACCGCACGCTGACACACATATATTACCAAGACAAAGAGTTGAATGGATAAACAGTGATGCATTTTAATGCACAAGTGACCTCAAAAACTTTACTGTTATAAAACTACTGAGGTCTAGAGAGGGATGTTTTTGCTATACGTCAACACATCCTATATGAGCTTAATTGTAAATTTTATAGCAGAGGAAATTTGCTGTGATTGTCTTGTACTCATTGCCCTGAAGTTTGTCTTCAGGGCTTTCTGCTAAACCTACATTCTCCATGTAAATCCATGCACCCATAATCTTCTCCTAAACCTGCAATCTATGACCGTACCACAACGTTGAACATGTTGTTTTTTCAGTCAAGGTACCAAAAAACAGTTGCTGAGATTAAGGGAAAGATAACGCTTTGGGTTACAAATGTATACGTTGACATTTGGTTACAAATGGGACACAAACAGAAGTTGTGTTTGACATATTGGCTTTCCTGGCCAATCACTGGGACTGGGCGGGTCTATGCTGAAAAGAAATAACGCTACATTCAAAGATCAGTTCATTAATGTTTACATATTCTCTCTGGAGGCTCAACACTGTAAAAGTCATTTAATAATCATGATTATTTTTAGCTGTCAGGTCATATGCAAGTGCTAATGCTATTTAGTAAAAAGTTTAACATGTCATCTGTGATAAAACTTCATTTGCAGGCCTTCCCCTGTAAAAGAGGGGATTCTCAAACTGTACTGTCCAGCTGACACATTACATGCATGGTTGCAGCATCAGTCGTCTCAATAAACAGATGTCTGCATATAAATTCAATGGGATCTGAGTTTGCGTCATCAGTAAATGAGGTTTAAATAAACGAGAAAGGGAGGAAGCTGCACTGGATGGATTATGGATCACTTACGGATCCTCATAGGGATGTGATGAAGCATTTTGAATTTCATGACTTAATCTTAAAGATACAGAAACACTTGTTAACTGTGTTAATTTGTTAGCACGCTGCTCTTCCGTAATGGTGTTTTCACAGGTTCAGAAAAAATCACTCAGCCACAGCTCGTCCAGATGAACCAGTTGCAAATCGCGACTGGTCTTCAATCAACCCAAAATGGCACGTCACTCGGCTGCTCATATCCCTCCACGGCTCCCAGTCGTCGTTCGCATCAAAGTCAAACCCTGTCACTCGCTTACAAAACAGCAACAAAAACGACTCCTGCCTACCTGAACGCCCTCATCCAGGTCTACACTCCGTCCCGCCCACTACGCTCTGCTAATGAAAGGCGCCTGGTACTCCCATCACAACAGGGCCCTAAGTCTCTAACTAGACTCTTCTCCTCAGTCGTCCCCAGGTGGTGGAACGAGCTACCAAACTCCATTTGGTCCGCAGAGTCCCTTTCACCGTTAAGAAGAAGCTAAAGACCCAGCTCTGGAACACCTCTGACCTTAATGATATTGATGCTATTGATGATGATGACATTGCGGATGTTGTTGATGTTGATTAGGATATTTATGATGATGAGGATATTAATGATGGTGTTGATGATGATGCACACTGAAAGCTGTTTGTTGGCTCTTACTGACTTCGTTCCCTCCCCTCTTCATCGTTGCTTGTGTTGTACTAACTCTCTGATGTACGTCGGTTTGGACAAAAGCGTCTGCTAATTAAAACTGTAACATTGCCACACATCTGACCATGATCATACGAAGCACTAAATGGAAACATTTCCAATTCATTTTAATACCATCTATTTTGAGCTTACAGTACGTTTTTCATTGTCTTTTAGATGCAAATACTTTTTGTCGGTTTGTTTTTATTGTTAATAAATTCATCTTTTATTAATGTCTTTATTTTAATGTTCTTCTCTGTCCCTGTGCAGCACTTTGTTAACCTTGTGTCTGAAAGCTGCTTTAAAAATAAACCTGCTTTGCATTGTCACAGATGGAAACATTGGACATGAGGGCGAGGCTGTTTGCAGAACATTTAAGGTGTCAGTATTATTCTGATTTTAAAATGTTAAATGAGTAAAACCCATTAACCCTTAAATGGGCAAATATACTGAACAAAAATATAAATGCAACACTTTTGTTTTTGCTCCCATTTTTCATGAGCTGAACAAATTCCTGCAGTCAGCATGCCAATTGCACGCTCCCTCAAAACTTGTGACATCAGTGGTGTTGTGCTGTGTGATAAAACTGCACATTTTAGAGTGGCCTTTTATTGTGGCCAGCCTAAGGCACACCTGTGCAATAATCATGCTGTCTAATCAGCATCTTGATATGCCACACCTGTGAGGTGGATGGATTATCTCGGCAAAGGAGAAGTGCTCACTAACACAGATTTAGACACATTTGTGAACAATATTTGAGAGAAATAGGCCTTTTGTTTACGTAGAAAAAGTCTTAGATCTTTGAGTTCAGCTCATGAAAAATGGGAGCAAAAACAAAAGTGTTGCGTTTATATTTTTGTTCAGTGTATATTGGAAAATGAATCTTATCTAATGTATCTATAGGCTGAAATTACACAATTTCATGACCTTTAGTTTCCAATTTACACTCTGTATCTCCTGGGACACACTGGCCATTTAGGCTATAACTTTAACACTTTCTCTTTCTATTAATAGTTCATGTACCAACTTTTAAAACACTTTATAAGCAATTAATTGGCTACTTTCATTCATGTTTTGCATTCAGAGGTTAAAAAAGTGAAAAAATACAGAGCAGGAGTTGCTCCTCTGACACATGATGGATGTTGACAGGAAGGGAACTGGTGAATCACATCATATCTCACATCATCCACAGGCCAGGGGACTCTTGATTACTCTTGGTGGTGTAAAATAGTAATTAATTAATTCTCCAAAATATTTACAGTGTGCTTGCCCATGTGCACTCTGGTGAATTAATCAATAAAACTAATTTAAGAGTAAAATAAAGATCAATTCATATTTCACACCTAGAGTATAATACACAAGTATATCTGTGAGTGATTCTCCCTGTTTTCCATCCTTATCTGGGCCACGTATCCTCCAGGATACTTAGATTCAGTGCCTCAAAGTTCTGAAAATTTAATTCATTATTTTTCAACAAGAACTTTAAAATCTTCCTTTAAAAAAATATTTTCTTAAACAAAAGCCGCCCAAGATATAATACACATGAAAAAATAACAACACGTAACTCATGGCTAGAGTCTTTGTCCCTGCACGCTGACATTTTGGATTTTGATACAAATATTGTGCATATTTCTGAATGCTGGCATGAAGTCACATGACCGGAGTACTTGACCCCACCCCTCATGATATTCAGTGCACCCACTTTTTGACCCTCTCCTCCACAGTCAGATGACTGTATCCCACAGGATACAGAAACCATTTAAAGTCGAGGTGAAATTAAAAATGTCATTTTAATCCTTTTAGATCACATCCCCGGTAATATTGTGCATCCATTTGACAATATAGGCAAAAAAACCCCCAGAAAATCAATTTCTTTGTATTCTTACATCAAAATCCGATAATTTTTTCTTCCTGTAAAACTAAATTTCACGCGTGCTTGCGTAAGTTAGCACCAAACAATTTCAACCAATGAATCTGCAACATTTAGCCGCAGAGCACCAAGAACGCTCGGTCAGTTAGCTAGCTTCTGCGCTGTGGAGAACGTCTGTCTACGCCCACTTCTCAATGATCAAATCAAATCCCTCGAATGATATGTCCCGCCTCTTCCTGTTTTACTCAGAAATACGTCACGATACGGAAGCTAGATACTCTCGAAATGCCGTTTCAGCTCGACTTTAAGGGTCTTAAATATAAAATGTAAATACTCAAGTAAAGTGTCATGTAATAGTAATATTAGTTCAATGCATTACTTCAGTAAATGTTCTTAATAACTATCACTAACTGCTCCTGGAGCACACACAGTGAAGAACATGGAAGTGCATCGTTGTTCAACACAGACAGAAAACAAGTCGTAACGTGTTTCACACTTTATTCATAGAAAAGCACTGAGATTCCAACACAAATCAATATAAAATGGTAGTAGCGTTACATAAATAGTAATAAATTCTCGCTTTATAGACAGTAGCTCAAGAAGTTGCACAAAAAAATTACAAATTAAAAACAAAACAAAAACAAGTGTTGATGATAAGCTATCATACTTCTGTGGCAACAAATACTGGAAATACCTTTTCATAATCAGTAGCACAAAGAGGCAACAAACACTTTCATCTTCCCTTCAGTTAGAGAGAATCCAAAAGCAAACAAAGAGGGAAACAGTCGGTGAACTAGATCTCTACCAGCAAATAGTACGCTCCTACGAAAGAAAGAAACGGAAACATAAGAAAAAGTCAGGAAGTGGCTGAAACTGTGAACACAGGCTGGAAACAGAGAGCAAGCTCGAGGGAGGAACGCTGCGTCAGCGAATGCATCGCATGAAGGCAGCTTCCAAGTTAAGGTGAAGTAATGTCCCTCTGTCATGTATGAATGAGGAAAGCAGCCTCATCATGCATACCCAGCCTTTTGATCCTCATTATGCAGCAACAACAGATGAACATCCACTCGCTTTAATGTCATAGGCTGACGTGCAGATGCAAGGCTGCTGCAGCGGAAAGATGTCTCGAGGACCACACAGAAGAAAGCTGCTCACTGACACATCGATGCATTGCTTTATACCAAAACTCTCCAGAGAGGAGACGAGGTGATGAACAACTAAAGATAAGAAAAAGAAACTACGGTGATGCGACAGAAGAGGTGGAGTCGGCCATCTTTGCAGGCTGAGGGGGATTTGAAAATGTAATAAAAAAAAACAAGTTGAACACGAGGTCATCCACAGGCCGTCTCTTTTGTTCGCTGTTTCCGACTCTGACATTTGTGTGTTGTTCTGTCTCACCGCGGTGCCGCCACTCGACACCTCTGAGAAGACACTAAAGGCTTGAGTCCTGATTAAATAAAAACAACAACGAAGTAAAGCAACAAATAAACTTTGTACATTGATCGGTCAGAAAGGCATTTCCCAACAGTTTCATTTTTTTCTCCTCTTATGTTGCAGCGTTTGCAGGGTGGCTACTGCACATCGTCCACATACAAGCATGCTGGGTCCTCTCTCTGTCCCCCCCCCGCCCCCCTCATTTTAATAGTGGTACAGTCCACTGTGTTTCTTCTTACGGGGGCGTCTTTAAGAGAAGACCATCCAAGTGGTTCTGCATAGTCAGGTTTAGTACGAATCTGTTTAATGCCTTCCTCATTCTCCTCGTCTCCGGATGACATGCTTCCTTTTGGAACACAGATTTTTTTTTTTTTTTTACTTTGCAAATCAAAAGATAAAAATAAACATAATAAAAGTTATAATAGCAAAAACAAACAGAAAGAAATGTACACAGGAGCACCTGAGAAATGCCTTGAAGTCCTACAAAAAACGCTGTCAAGTTCCCCGTCCAAAACAGTTCAAGTACACCCCCGCCAAAAGAACACAACATAAAAATAAAGAAAAACACTGAACAGACTTATCATAAATAATTATAACTTTACAATTTTCTGAATTGACACTTTAATATTTACAATATCTTAAATGCTTAATGCTACTACTTTTTGTTTTGTTTCTTTAAGTGATGTCCCTGAGAACTGAGTTTAGCCTCTCTCGCTCAGTTTTCCTTTTTTATTCTCTCTTCTCTCTGCGTCTCTTCGGATCAAAGAAGGCCCACAGCTGTGACGGACTACCCGGGTGTGGGTGAAGGTAGCTCTCGTGGAATGTAAAAGCAGAAAAGAAAATGTTCCTCCATTCAAAGTAAAAAACCCTTTTTTCTGTTATTCTCCTGCCATCGACAGTCTGAGTCATCCGCCGTGTTGCGTTTGTGTGTCTGCGATTCCTACTCAGTCATACAAAGTTAGCAAACAATCAATAAATAAATGCTGAAGCAGGCAGGAACGTACTGAAGAGGTATTTGTGTGAAGTGCTTGTACGATGACGTTCAGTCCGAGCTCTTGCTGTTCTGTGTACTGCCGTTAACAACAACACGTTATCGCTGGGTAAGAAAAGGGAGCATGAAGAAGAAAAGAGCTTCCTGTGCCAAGGCACGTGGTCTCAATATGTTCGATTAAGTCTGAAACATACAGTGTGTGTGTGCACTGTGTAGCTGCAAAGACAAGGCCACTCGTCCACACAGAAAGATCACAAGCAGGACGTCCACAGGTCAGTCGCTTCAGTCACTGTAAAGCCTTTTCCATCTCAAGAAAGTTAAGCATGTTGAATTTAGCTTTGCCATGATAGAGACTGGTGTAATTACTGCAATAACTGTGGTTTTTGTTATTATTTTTATATTTTAGTTGATTCAAAAACTATTTTAACCACAATAATTTATTTTTGGCCACAGGGGGAAGCTAAGAACACAACATATTATCACCACCTTGCTATAGCTAGCATGTTAGCCATCAATTGCTAATGTATTGCTTTCTTCTAGCAGATGTGAAGCAACATTAGTGTTTACTTGGACTTAGTTTTTTTGCCTACCAACAGATCTAATCTAATATTCACTTTAATTTTCACCAACTCTTTAGCAGCTAAAAGCTCCCCTATGGTCACCAGCTAGCTGCTAGCTTAGTTTGTCTATTGTTTGGAGCCAAGTTACAAGATAAGATAGAACTTTATTAATCCCGAATGAAATTACAGAGTTCTATTTTATCTTATCTGCAACTTAGCTGCCTGGTCCATACAATAGACAAACTAAGTTAGCAGCTAGCCAACAGCGGGCTAAGCTTTATGTTGACATTAACTTTGTGCTACAGCTCGAACCAAGACAGTCAGATTTAACCAAAAAGTAAATTTGCAAAAAATTAAAACTATTAGTAAAAGGATGCTATAAAGGAGAGTATGTTTTCACATTATGTGACACTTAGACTGAATATTTATCATTTTATAAAAAAATCATTTTAGTTAGCTTTTTGATTCTAGACGTAGCAGAATCACTTAATTGGACAAGATACACAAAGAGGGGCTTCTGTCTCAAAGATTATTTAACCATCAGTCATTATTTTGCTAAAACATGAAGATAATTCTGTCTGTTATATTTAAATAACGCTTGTTTTTCCAATCAGCAATGCTTAATATTACAGGCTTCCCCACATCAGCTAGCATGTTGAAGTTAGCTTTATCCACGGTAGGGACTAGTGTGATTACTGCCATAACTGTTTTTATAAATATAAGTCTAAATTTAATTTTAGTTAATCCAAAAACTAGTTTAACCACAATTAATAAATGTTGGCTACAGGCCGAGCAAAGAACACAACATATTATCACCTTAAAAAGTTGCTATAGCTAGCATGTTGCTCGCTCCTATTGCCATCATTTGCAAATGTTTTGCTTCTAGCAGACATGGAGCAACATTAGTATTTATTTGCACTAAGCGAGTACTCGATTAGATTTGTTAGGAGGCAAAAGCCTGACATTTTAAAAGATAAATGCTACACAATGTTCACCAGCTAGCTGTTAGCTTAATTTGTTTGTACTGGGCAGCCAAGTTACAGCGGGCTAACCTTTATGCTGACATTAGCTTTAAGCTGCGGTTTGAAACAAGAATGAGTTTGCAGGGGTTTAACCACACTTTAAAACTAATAGTTAAATGATGCTAAAAAGGGAGAGTGTGTTTTCACATTATACATTTAATGTTTGTATTATTTGCAGATGTATCAGAGGGAGATACCAAGACTTACTATTTGGCGATACTAGAAAGTAAAATCACTTCACTGGACGTGATGCACAAAGAGGAGCTTCTAACTCAAAGTTTTTCTTATCATGCAGCAGTTTTTATTTTGCTGAAAATGACGATAATTCTGTCTGTTATATTTAAATAACGCGTATTTTATTGCAGACCATCCCATATCCACTAGTACAAATATAACACCTGGGCTTTAGGGGTCAGAATTTGGACCAAAAAAGGTTTCCATGGTAATGCTCTGGTTTAATTAAAACGTTAAAGAAAACACGCTGTTCAAAGGTTCTTGAGATGGAAAAGGGACTTCAGCTTCCGGCAACGAACAGTCACTGAAACAACAAGCTCTCATTATGATCCCAAGCTTCCTAACAGGCTGCAAGACGGTGAAATAATGCCGCTAGGTGACAAAAGTGAAGCGCAGACTTGTCTTATATTGCTTATTGACTAAATCTTGATGTAGCGAGTGAAGGTGAACCACTGGAGTCTTAAAGATTTAAAGGTTTTGGCCTCGAACAGCAGTGCAGTGGTGTCTCTGGAGATTCATCACAGCTGTGTGTCGTCACTGTTAATAAGCTTATGAGGACATACGAGATATACTGTGTTTATATATGTGCACATGGAGCCTGGACTAGTCTACCTTAGCTAGAGCAGCCTGAATAATGTCACTCTCAGGCTTCTGTATGTGAAAACATGCACTCTGTGAAGCAACATGGTTCGCCCTCTTTAGGAAAAGCTCTGACCAGCAGGTGTCGAGGATACGAGCTAGTCTACGGTGGCTTTAGTCAAGTGTTTAAACCGGTTGGTACAGAGAGACCACACATGTGTACGTCTGTATTCACCCCTCTCTACTCTAAGATGCCCTGAAGGAAACAAGAGGCCGTTTCTGATAGAGAAGTTAAAGCTGACAAATAATACAGTCGAGGTATGACAGTAACACCATGTGTGTTTTCGACCACAATAATTTTCTTTTTGGAATGACATGTTTCTTCCGCTTCCTCTTCTTCTTCTTCTTCTTCTCTGCAACACCAGCTGAAAGTGTCTCCTGGCTCACTGTAAGAACCCCGTCCAACAAAAGCTTTTGGTTTTAAATCGTCATGTGCCACCGCAAAACAAAAGTTCCTTTTTGTTTGTTTTTTTCATCACAATCTGTCGACTTTTTCATACAAGATTCAACATTAGACGGAGGGAAAAAAAGGCTTTGTTCTTGCTTTTTCTTTGACATTTAAAGCCGTCTCCCCCTTTTTGCAGTCTCAATGAAGTAGAGCAATGCACTGCGAACACTTCCTGGTTCACATTCAAGAAACAAAACAACAAAACAGGACAAAAACTTAAGACTTAGTCAACAAATGGCTCAACATAAGAAGTAAAAATACAAAAAATGCAAAAAACCTTAAATAGAAACGAATAAGTTTAACTACTTCCCAAGAAGAGGGTCCCTGTGAGGGCGGGGTGAGGTCAGCCGAAGCGCTCCCTGACCAGCATCATCAGTTTCTTCTTGCCCTTGTAGATCTGTTTCAGGTTGTCTATGAACTGGGCGAACTGAATGTGTCCGTCCTGAGCCAGCAGGAAAGTCTCCCGCGCTTTGCTCAGGAACTCTATGAACTCTCCGTAGTGCCGCGGACTGATGTGCGTCAGTCGAGAGTGCGTGGTGTTGATGTACGCCGAGATTGTAGCGTCCAGGAGCTGCCGCAGCGGCGCCTTGTCCGTTGACATCAGCTTCCCAGAGTTCCTTCTCCCGGGAATGCCCGCGAGACCCGGTGCCGTCATGGTGCAGCGCCGCAGGATGTCCGACAGCACCGTGGCGCAGTGCACGCTCTTCACCACCAGGGGGATGATGGCTGCGAGCTCATTTTTGCCCAGAGAGTGGCTGAGGGCGCAGGCCCACAGCACGTCGTTAATGGCTGGGTGAGTGTCCTGGTTGTACGCCAGGTTAAGGTGTGTCATGGCGAGCGAGGCCAGCTTGAAGGAGCGCAGCGGGTACCCTCGGTGCTCCATGTACCTCGCGATGGTGAACAGCTGGGAGTAGGTCATTCCCGTTGACGCCGCGTCGATCACGATCTGGTAGGCGGTCTCGAAGGCGATGTGGTCCTTCTCGCAGAGCGTCAGCGCCGACAGGGCGCAGTTCTGCGGGTCCTTCATGGCGCACTGCAGAGCCAGCGTCCTGGCGCAGCTTGCCAGCTCCTCCCGCTGCGGGTAGTCCAGGCTGAGGCGCAGGATGGTGTTGTGGGACATGACGGTGGCCGCCACGATGCTGGTGGCCTCGGTGGGTGTGAAGAGAGTGTACCAGCTCTGCAAGATGCTCACCAACGCCCGCAGACCTGAGGAGGAGAGAGAGATTTAACATTTAGAATGTGAATCATGTGATCCTGGTTTTTCCACAGAAGAAAAAGAAGAGTGTTAAAAGGAGCGGAAAAGAGAGAACACAATAATGAATGCATTCTTTCACCAACTTCAAAGAGTGGATGCTGCTCTGAGGTTCCAGTACCAGGTCTCATATTAGACCCATGCTGACTAAAACTAAACTGGTTTAACATTTTCTTTGAATGTAATTGTTTCTCATTTAATCCTCTTATTCCATATGAGGCAATTTGAAGCTCTGAAACGTTTGATTTGGTTTCGACACCCACAAACTGTAACCAGAATTATTCCACCAGACGTCACTAACATTTTGAAGTATGCTTTAACGACTGAAGCCATGACGGTGCCAGTGTTTCAGCCACATACAGACGGCTTATTTCAATCAGAGGAAAACCCCGAATAGAATTAGAGATGATGACTGTGGATGCCTCCTTACAGGACACAAGGGGTCACTGAATGATAAGATGAGACTTACGCTGTGGAGAATTTAGAGCTTTGTCACTGATCGGTATCTCAGAGTCAAAGTCAGCACAGAAGACCACAGAGGAGTCCTGCGTTACTGGATTGGTTCTGCTGTACGTGTGTGTCAAAAGGCCCCACTTACCGACTTCAGTGGCACAGGTTACCAGCCAGCGAACCATCTCCCTCCTCCTCCAGTTCAGTGTGGACAGAGTCATCCTCATCACCTGCAGGAAAAACACACAATATGATGTCTGCTTCTTTTTGCGAGGGGGAATAAGAACACATTAGACTGATTATATTTAGTGTTTTCTTGGCAACTTTACAAGGATTACTAGCTTGAAAATAATCTGTTGACCCAAAAAAACTAACTCAAACTGCCCCTTCAGCATTAAGTGAGCCCTAAATGTGTGAAACAGTGAGTACACCACATGTCTGCATTGATGACTGACGTCCTTAAAATGTGTTCTGAATTACAGACGACTAATTGTGACCCTTCCACTTACTCCGCAGTTTTTGCTTACAGGAATTCATGCGACTTTAAACACCAGGCGGATAAAACCACAGCCTCTCTGCTGCCTTGATGATGTGAGGAGTTTCTCCGGTGTTTACTGTGGAACCCAAAAGGCTTAATTATGTGGTTTCTTCTCAACGAGAACGGTAAAAACGCTGTGTGATGTTTTCTCTGTTAATTTGTAGCGAGGCTGTGGAGGCCTGCTGAAATTACAAGCTCAGGGAAAACCGGTGCATGTTTTGACTGGTGACCAGTGTGCCGATATCTTTTTGTGTGCGGTGAAATGACTTGATGAAAATGACTTGCCGGCTCTCTCTCTCTTGCTTACACACACACACAGTCTGTACCTGCAGTCCCAGCTCCAGAGCCACGTTGAGCAGCGTGATATCAGGCGGGCTGTCTGCCGGTGTGGCGATCTTGAAGGCGTCCTGGGCCAGTTTGAAGATTAAAGAGGAGGAGTGGATGTTTTTCTGGATGGCCTCCAGCACCGTCCGCAACCTTAACATGTCACCTGAAGACCAAAGGAAACTTTATTAACAAGCACGCACTGGGAAACATGTGAAGGGACATTCCTCTAGTGTGGTTACAGCTACAGGTAAGCAGATGTGTAACGCTACCTTTAGCGGCAGTGAGCATGGTAGAGGCCAGCTCACACTGCTGCGACTCCAGGTGTCCCAGTGTGAACCAGCGTGGGTATCTGCTGGGAACTATGGAGATGCCATGATGAGGGTGACCCACGTCCCCGGATCCTGCTGACGACTCCAGCACCGGCAGCCTGAGAGAAACATACAGCGTTAGTTTGGATCCATATTTTTTTTTTGTTATTAGTTTTTAAGATGATCCTTTTTGGACATTTTGCCTTCATTAGATATGACAGCTGAAGAGAGGTAGTATTGGGAGAAGAGCGTGGGGAAAGAGAAGCAGCACCGGGGCAAAGGGCTAGAGTCGAACCTGCGGCCACTGCGTTGCAGACGGTAGCATTAATGTAGAAAGTCAGCTGGTTTATAGCTACTACAGGAGGTGAATGCTAACTTAAAGTTATCATGTTTGGCGTTTCAAAAGGCACATTACTTCATTCAACTCTTCCTACTAGCTTAGATATAAAAGTTCAAACACTTATAAGGACGTGCAGCTTCGACTGTCTCAAACACTTACTGAATATAACAAGCTAAAGCTAATGTAGTCTCCTCTTGGTATGGAAGCCCTCAGCGGACATGCAGCCATACATACTCAGTTTTCCTGTGATAACGAGTTATTTCTGGTCATTTTCTCACAAAGCTGGTTTTCCCACGATAACAGGATAATTTTATGGCAATCTAGAAAACAGAACAGGCTGGTCACTGATATTACAGACCGGGACATGCCGTGCTGCCATTGTCCACACTAATGAAGTAAGTTAAGCTTATTAGTATGTTTTTGTACGTTTTGTGCCTTTGCAACTGTGGGGATACGAGTTATGATCGCCTGACGAGACAGTTATCTTGTAGTAACGTGATAAATAAGTCAAGATCTCATGAAAACGACCAGAAATAACTTATCACGGGAAAACAGAGTGAATAAAATGCATGGATGCAAGGGCTTCAGTATCTGAGGATGATGCAGTACAATTCAACAGCAGCAATACCGACAACACATGGTACAGGCTACACATGACAATAAAGTTGAACCTCTCCTGTGTAAAAATAATTTCAACCACGAGGGATTCTGATGTATTTGAAGGATTGATGGAGGGGCTGTTGTGTGACACTGGTAGGTATTTCAACAACATAACAGGCATCCAACTGTGTGTGTTGCATAGTTTTTGTCAAAGGATGAGTTCAGTGTAAATTGAACTTTTGTTTTTTTGAAAGAACAAATATATCTTGGTGAGTAAAGTGAAGAAAACACTAAACTTTAAACTGTCGCTGACCCGGTCAGCCATTCAATTTGACCATTTCCACATTAAATGTATCACCGAGTATGACAAATCATTTTAATCCTTTATGTTTAAATATAAGACAGATAGCGGTTTTAATGCTGCTCTGAAACTGACCTCATTGCGCGGAGAGCCACCTTGTATGCCAGGTCTGCGTCGTGTGGCAGCAGCGCAGAGAAGAGGTACTTGGCGAAGGTGTGCATGGGAACACTCTCCCTGTGGATGACCTCACCCAGACCGCTGAACGGACCGGCTGCACCGAGAGGAGAGAGAGATAATGTTACGTTTGTCATTCTTATAAAAATGTGTTAAACCATGTCCTGAGATGTTACAGTCGTCGTACCTTCCAGCAGCTGTATGGCCTGTTTCCTAAGAGTCTGAACCAGGAGGTCGTCCAGCTCCAGCTCCTGAAGTTTTGAGACAATCTGCTCCTCGTTACGACACACCTGGAACATTTATCACACAGATTTTAGTCACTGTGATCATACAACAAAGTATCAATGTACTGGTTTCCAATGTACATTAAGTAAATGTGGAATTTTATATCAATTAAGTCAATGACATCATGTTTCAACCTTTTTGAGGAGGGATTTTGAGCTGAGGTATGAAAGGAGTAGCAGGGTGTAACACCTCACCCTCTTTCGTGTTTGTGTATCTACCGTTACAGTACAAATGGCAAGAGACTGACTTTATTTGGCGAGTAAAGCTGCTTTCCCACTGGTCTAAAAAACCTGGGTAATTATCTCCTCGGCTCCGATCAGCATTGATGGGAACACAAAACGCGAGTTGACACGCTAATCTCCGCTCCCTTTCCGGCGCGATGCTATGCTCTATCGGTAACTTCTGATTCTGTCATCTCAGCTACAGATTCCACCCGTCTCTGTCCGAGCAGCGCTCGAACATCGTTCCTAATTTGTCGCTGCTGAGTTTGATTCACAGACTGAATGAGTCATAGATACAATAAAGACCTACAATAATAAATACAATAACCCTGTTTCGAGCGTGTTCGTGACTTCAGGCGGTGACGCAGCAGAAAAGAGACAGGAGTATACTTCACTGGCGATGGGAAAAGAGACAATCAGCATCTATAAGCGTGTCTTCCTGGCTCTGAAAAAGTCCTTTTCTAATTTACGGTGGTTTCTTTTGATTTTTAATGATTTTAAAATCACATTTTCTTTTTACATTTTCTTTCTTTATCGCCTTGTGTTTCTTTTCTATCTCTTGTCTGATGGCCTTTTATGTTTCATACAAAGCACATTGATTTGCCTTGTTTAAAGGTGATACACAAATAAACGTGCCTCTACCACAACATCAATATTTTCCCATGACTTTAGAGAGAGGTCTGTGTCCGCCATGTCAAGCGGCCTCTACAGCAGATAAACGTTAACACACAGACGTGTTCTTTTGGATTTATTTTAATTCAAAGTGAACCTAAGAGCAGCGACTTTCTGTTCTTTTTCAGAGGAACAAAATGCGGTGACCTTTCTCTCTTTGCACAGCAATTACTTCACGCAGACGTTTAATTATAGTGATTTTCTATCATGGCGACATTGTCTACAGCAGGCAAATTCACACCGCTTGTTTTAATAAGAAACGAGACATAAATGCAGAGTGGTTATCCGCTGCGAGCAGGCGAGCATTAGAGTGTTTTAAAACCAGTTTATCCTGTTATTATTACAACAAATGCATCATGTAACAGCGCATGTTTCAGGTCGAACATACCTTATCCTGAGCGTAGAGGCCCTCAGGCATGATCCTCTGCTGCCCCATTCCCATCAGAGCCACCTCTAAGGCTAACGTCAGGTAGGACTCGCCCCCGTCAGGACTGCCCCACACCGGTACATGGTGGTAGACGGGAGGCCTGGGGTCACCATCTGAAAACAAGGAAAGAAAACGATTAAGGGTTTTGCTCTCTAGACGGTAGATTTAATCTGCTCCACTCACTTTCATTAATCAGATCTTTCATTGATCCGTACAGGAAGTGAGCCAAACAAGGAACAACAAAGAATCAAGAATAAGTGAGTTAAGACTACAAAAAAAGGCTCAGATTTTCTGAAGTCATTCTCAATACAGAACCCAAATACCAGTATGGTATAACCGATGTTCCTCCTGTCTACACTTGCCCTGCAACACCAGCATTGTCAGACTTAACCGACACTAAAATAGCCAAACTCAACCGGTCAACCGGTATTATTGGTATAATTCATTATTTACTGTGTTTTATTCTATTGAAATTTCGAAGATCTCAGCTTCCTTCTCTTTGGGGGCACCTATGGCGATAAACGGTAATTGCGGGAGCACACTTCCCAGATATCCAGACAGTGCTGCATGTGTGACGTCCACGGTTGGCTCTGGTTGTAACTCTTGATTTTCCTGGCTGACGGTCGCTTCCCTTTTCAGACTGTTTGCTTCATCTGAGCGTCGAATTTGTTTCTTTTTCTTTGGATTTTCACTTATTGTTGAAGTTGTATCTGTAGTCATCGATCTTTTCTTTGTTTGTTCAGCCATAGCAGATTACTGTTTACTCGCAACACTTGCAGAGAGCAGAAAAGCAGCCGCTTAGCTCCGCCTACCCTCTCTGGCAGACCAACCACTGCTGGCTGATGGAAAACGCGTCACTAACTGGGCGCTGCTTGTGATTTCTTCTGTGAAAGTCGCCACAGACACTCAGTCTGTAATACCGCAAATACAAAGGCTTTCATCAGTGGGCCATAGGCTCAATCACCATTGTGTTACCTCATTCGGTGATAGATAGAGACCTAACAGACATTTATTTACATGGAAATCTTCCAGATTATTTCTTTGTCCTACCAGCATCAAGTCTTCAGTTTTATTAGTGTTAAACCAAAACCTCAGAAACGAAGATAAAAAACAGCAAAAGTATTCTGGATGACACTTAACCTAAGCCTGACACAAGTCCTTTGGCTTTGACCAAACGATAAATCTGAACAGTAGTTACAGTCACTGTAGCAGAGCTTTCTGAACTCTCAGTGACCCGTCAGTCCCATTCATGGTTAAGAGGAGGGGCTGAGTCATTTAGACTGACTCTTTGTTGCAGGAAACCCCTCAAATGTTACCAAAATGTAGCCCAAATTATCAGTCTCGGCAAACCAACCTCTACAGGCCTTGTTAAATAAAGATGAAACAGCAAAATCTAAGCTAAGTCAAGTTGCTATCTCTCTCCTGTTAATCAAATCTACCATACTTGCAACGACCAGCACTTACTCCTCCAGCACAGCTCTGAAAGATAAAGCTGTCTTTAGATGTATTAAGAAAGAACATATAGACGTGTGTGTATTGTATTAGGAGTGACTAAGCGAACACTAAAGCCAGCATCCTGGAAAAACGCTAATAAAATTAAACTTGCTACGACCTGTTTAAATGTAACATTAAAGCCGTGTGTTCAATCATACAAATACAGCACCCACGGTAGATTGTGATCACTAATCTAAGATGGCCGCTGCACCAAATGCTCGACAGCTATAATTGAGAACAGATGCCATGAGAGTCTCAGCTGTTGATTGGTGCCCATTTGTTCTCTCTGTTTGTCCACCCCCCCCCCCCCCCCCCCCATCACTCCGCTTAAATCCCCTCTGAGCAATAGATCCCCTCAATCCTGTTTATTCCATGCATGTGTGTGTGTGCGTGTGTGTGCGTGTGTGTGTGTGTGTGTGTGTGAGAGAGAGACGGAGAAGAAATCTAGGGAAAACTGATTTTACAGACTTAACCCCGGTGCTAACTCAATTTTGTGTTTCATCCATCCGCTGTTGATTGATTGGTTGATTTAAACAGATCTAAGCGTAACCTGCATTCTGATTGGCTGCCACATAGGCTGGATCCGCCCCCTCTTTTAACAGATGTTCCCAGCTGTCTTCCAAAGGGGAAATAAAGCACGGTGACCAGGCTTCACACACACACACACACACACACACACACAAAATAGTCATACCACTGTCCTCCAATTCCCAAAACAACATAAGACAATCATTCAACTCTATGTCCGAGCCACACACACACACACACACACACCAACGAGTGTGCCAGTGGTCAGCATTGTTTGAATTGACAATAGTTCCCTGTAGTCTGGTAACAATAGGAAAACCCAGCCCCTATTCTGCTCTGTTGCAGTGGTCACTGGAGCAAAAAAAGACCCTGGGCAGGGTGAGAAATGCAAATGGTGATGGATGCTATACATACCACGCACACACACACACTGACACACACACACAAAAGCAGTGAGGTCTAAATGAGCAGGGTGTTCCAGCTCGATCCATTCACGCTCTGTGACTTTATGGCCGTCTGCAGGACAATAGACCGGCTCCTGACACAAGAGCATGAAGTCTGTCGTCTGAGGCGTCACTGAACCCGCTCACCTCCGCTCGGGCTGACTCTGCATCAGCTGGTGAAGTGTGGCAGGAATTACTCCTGCGTTTGGCGAAAGAGCTCTTTGACTAATTTATTGTGTGAGAGGAGAGGAGGAGGCTCATTGTGATGACGTCCATGCTAAGCTTTTAGCTTACATTGAGGGTTTGAGGACAGTATGTTAGCTTAACAGTTTACTAGACAGTTGTTTACGCATTAGTGCGCTTGCAACTAACAATTTTCATTCCTGATTACTTCTCCATTTAACTGATTAAACACAGAGAGTAAGGCATTTGCTGAAAATGTGACAAATATCCATCTCAATTCAACTCCAAAGTGAGGTATTCTTGCTTTTTCCGACCAACAGCCCAAAACCAAAACACTACAAAACAAGAAATAAATCCTGTCGTGTGAAAAGCTTTAAGCAGCATTTGTTGACATTTTTCATTTAGGACCAAATATCTAAAAAGAAAAGGTGCATTTCCACCAAAAATAGCAGGAACTTTTAGTTCCAGGAACTTCTCCTTAAGGGTTCCTGTGGCCAATGACGTATGGAGAAGCAATAAAAGTAACTGCGCTACACCGCCAGTCCAGTAGGTGGCGGTAAGAAGAAGATCAAGGCCATACAACAAAGATGACGCCATAACTTGTTAACCGAACGGACCGGTATCATCATTTGTGCGACACTACAGTTAGCCTGTTAGCATGGAGGAGATTCAACTTGCGCTCTTATCAATCGTGCTTTATTGCACTGCAAATGGATTCATTGAATCAACACTGGAAAGGAGACAAGCGATAGCAGCAAAGCGGATTCAAAACCTTGTTGTCGGTCCATCTGTCGTAGGCTTTCATCTGAAAGCACTGTGAGAAAAAATCTCCAAGCACGATGATGACAGGGAGCTTGCAGCTGCAGTCTTTAAAACATGGCGGGTGAAATAAAATGCTGCGAGTATTCCACCAATCAGAAATGATCGGCACTGCAGGCCCCGCCCTGAAAGTTCCTGGACATTTGGAAAGTACTACCCCCCCAAGCAGGGACTTTTCAGGGGGGAAATCAGTTACCCCGAGAACTAAGTTCAGACCCTGGTTCCTGCTATCGAAACGAGTTCCTCAAAAGGTTCCTAGTTCCTGGGGAAAGTTCCTGCTGTCGAAACGCAGCTAAATTGTACTTCCTGTCTGCCTGAGCTGTACATGGGTTAGTGCTAGTAAGCAAATTTTAGCATTATTAGCATGTTAACAGTCTATAATAATATAGTGTACATGGTAAAGGTTATACCTGCTTAACATTAGCACATACAGTAGGTATCGCTATTGCTAGCACGAGCTAAAAACAGTGCTGTGCTGTAGTACAGCCTCCTAGAGCTGCTAGCATGGTTAGAGTCTTTTAGTCTTGATGTCTGAAATGTGACTTACACAAATAATTATTAGAATTGTTGGATATCTATAGGATTCAATGGTATGCATGACAACTAAAGTCACATAAAAAGTACTTGGACATACTGCACATTTTTTAAATGCTTTCAATCTTTATTGTCAGGTGTCTGAAGCTCAGGCCGGCACTCTTTGTTAATGGCTTCTAATAAAGTAGCACCCTGTGTGCTCACCAGGCTAAAGAGCAGTTTTAAAGTGCCCGTCACTTGAATGCAAAAATAATTTTTGAAAAGCTACATGATGCATTTTAGTGACTCAGTTCTTGAGCTTGTACAGAACAAAGTGAACACTGAACACTTTGCTGCAGCCTTCTTATAAGCTCCTGATAGAACCAAAAACTCTTAGAAAACTTGACAGTTTGTTTGTGCACCAGAAATGATTTAACAAGAATCACTGTGCAGAAAGTCTGCACGCAAACTGCTTTAAGGAGCTAAATGATGCAACAAAACAAGCAGTCATGGGAAATGTGCAAAGAAATCCAGCATGCCTGCCTTTTTTTCCTTCCAAGTGAATATTTATAGGCGCCTGCTCAAAACATGTCTGATGCCTTTCGTCAGATCAGAACGCAGACTTTCGTCTCAATGGAGAGGCTCTTTAAAAAGGAGAAACAGAACCATATCACTGCGCCGTACCTCCAGTGTCCATGCTGTTGTCGTCGTCCACACGGCAGGTTTCTGTGAGCGTGGTGAACAGGCAGCCAATCGGGTCCAAGGGATGACCCACCCAGCCTTCTAGGTTGGTGGTGGAGGTCACACCTCTCTGGAGAAGCTCTGAGATGGAAGGAGAGCCGGACAGGAAGACAAATGTTAGTAAAATGCCTGAAATTAAAACAGTACAAGTGTGTGTGTGTGTGTGTGTGTGTGTGCGCGTGTGTTTTACCTTTCTTTTGGTGTTTGTAGATGTCCATCTGTCGCTGCTGCTGGAGGCGGAGCGTGTTGATGATGGCGACGGCCAACCGCAGGGCTTCCCTGGAGTAACCGTGGGACCGCAGGGCGTCTACGCGTGCGCACGCCGTCGGGACATGGTCTGTGCGGTCGACAAAGAGAGAGAGAGAGAGATAGAGAGAAAGAGAGAGGGGGGTGGAGTCAGGGAAGATAAACACACAGGTACCGAGCTGAATGAATGAACATGCACTGACACAAAGAAACACACACACACACACACACACACAGCCGTGCATTTCTCTCCTGAACACACACGCTGTGGTATCTAGGATGTAGTTAGTAAAGGCAGACACACACACACACACACACACACACACACACACACACAGACAGACACACACACACACACACACACACACACACAGTGCAGTCTCAGCAGAACGCCAGTGTGCGTCTGATAGCTGGCTTAAGTTGCAGAATCTGACAGATCTTAGCTGGAAGCTGCTTACTGCAGATACTGGCCTCAATATCAGCAGAATTACTGCGTGTGTGTGTGTGTGTGTGTGTGTGTGTGTGTGTGTGTGTGTGTGTGTGTGTGTGTGTGTGTATAGAGTCGGCTTTCAGTGGAATTAGAGATTGTGTGTATATGCATAGTGCCCCTGAAATAAGTTTTAGAGACTAGAGTCATGCAGAAAGTGTCTGGTGATGCTCTTTACATTCTTTCCTCGTGTGAGTAATGAATGAGTAACGCTCTCACACATTAATAGTCAAAATAAAAAATACTCCCACTATGACTTCACAGATTCAGTATGTTAGTGTGCGTGTGTTCACCTAGATTCAGTATGTTAGTGTGCGTGTGTTCACCTAGCCACAGCGGCAGGCCCTGCGGGTTGAACAGCAGGCTCTCCCCCTCCCTCTGGTAGGATGGAGACATGTAGTGGTCGCTGCTGATGATCCTCTGCAGGTGGCTGTCCTGCCAGTGGAGGTCGCAGGCCTCGACCGCCCTGCTGAACACCGTCCTCCTCGGCCTGGACAGAGAGTCTGACAAAAGCAACACACGCGGTCGATGAGTCCTGGAGTCACAAAATGCAGATCAATCACATATGTGTTTTTGCATGTGTGTCTGTGCTGACCCTGAGCCAGGTTGCTCTGCGGCAGAGCGTTGGTGATGTTTGGGAGCTCGCTGCCGTAGTTGCCGTCCTCCAGCGGGCAGACGTCCATGTCGCCCCATTTCTTCAGCTGCTTCAGCCAGCAGCTCTTCTCCTCGCTCTTACAGTGAGGGTTTAACACCACGCACACCCACAATGCACCTGGGAGGAGGAGGGAGATTAGATTAGGGGGGAAATGGTTGGGAATTGGCAGCTTTCAACCCCTTCCAAAAATGGCTTCCAAAAACATATCAACACTAGAGCTTCATCACTAATCACAAGTTGTCAACTATTATTTTAACAGCTATTTAAACTATGATTGATAATCAAATAATCAATAAATATTTTTGAGTTGTTTTTTAAGTAAAAAGTCAAATTGATCTGATTCCAGCTTTTAAAATTTTGTTATTTTCTGGTGTCTTCTCTCCTCTACGGAAGCCCTAAGCGGACATGCATCCATACATTTTATTTACTCCGTTTTCCCGTGATAACAAGTAATTTCTGGTCGTTTTCTCGAGATCTCGACTTATTTATCTGTTATCTCGAGATAACAACGCTGCACCCCGTAACATCAGCTGATTATAACTCGTATCCCCAGTTGTAATAGCACAAAACAAACATAGAAACATGCTTAAAGGAGCAATTCGCCCCTGGAAAAAGCTACTGTCAGTCAAAGTTTGTGTCACTATAATCGATAGAAGCAATAATATTTTAAATTGGCGCCATAGCGGTGGAGAAAGTTGTACAAGCTCGAGATTTCGCCCATTCTACATTCCTAAAACACCCAGCATGCATTGCGCCCCTCCCTCTGAAAGGAACAACCCAGCAAGAGACGCTGGAGTGAAATACGACCGCTTTAGCTGCAGGCGAAGGCTCAGAGCGGTACAGCATCTGAAATACGACGAGAATTTACCGGTGGATCGTCTAAAAAATCTTCAGGTCTGCAGTCTACATTTCAAACCTGATGATTTCGAACGAGACATGACATCGGAGGCGGGCGTCCTAGATTTAGGAAGTGTAGATTCCTCCGCCAGATACCATGTTTTACACGGTCTGGCGGAGGTTTTCAAGGGCCCATTGGAGAAGCCCATAGTGTCCTCCAAAGGCACAGAGCGGAAAAAACATTTCTACCATAATGGCATTAGCCATAATAGCATGATAGGACTGAGGATGGAAATTTGCAAACTGGCCCTTTAACTGTGGCAGGACGGCATGTCCTGGTCTGTAATGAAATATCAGTGACCAGCCTGTTTTTTCCAGATAACTGGAAAATTCTCCCGTTATCACAAGCTTTGAAACAAGCTTTAATATCTTGTGATAGTGGGCCAAATGAATCCATTATAAGGGGAAAACCAGCTTTGAACTCAAGAACAACATAAGGCAATATCTCCAGAAAACAACTGAAATGACTCGTTAGCACAGGAAAACGGAGCAAATAAAATGTATGGACTCCTCTGTAAGAGTTAACTCAATATTTTGAGGGTATATGAGGTGTCTTCTTTGGCTTTACGAATAAATTATCCAACATTTTTCTTTATTTTCAGACATTTTATCGACCAAACAACTTTTTGATTATTCAAGAAATAATCAACATATTAATAAATAAAAGAAAAGTTGCAGCCCTAAACAAGACCATTTATTTACATCTCTGTAACACCACAAAATCAGATTTCTACAGTCATGGCAATCGAATATTTTTAACTGCAACTTCATACTAAATTTCAAAAATGAAATATTGTGAATCAGCTTCCACCGAACCGAAAGAATTTTGTATAAATCAAAATAACATTGGTATTAACCTGCTCTACATACACGCTCGTCCAGCAGGACAAACTCTCAGCCGTCTGCACCTTGGAGAAAAATAACCAGGCAGCAAAGGCTGACTGTCTGTCTGCCTGTTATTTCTGTCTGTGTCTTGATCTCCCTCGCTCACCCAGGAAGTGCTCTCATTGACCTCCTAAATGCTCAGATTGATTGCAGAGAAGCTGAGCAGCCGTATTGATCGGCAGCCTTTATCATTCACTCTGTGAGGAGCGGGAGGAGGAGGAGGAGGGGAGAGAAGAGGCCCGAGCAGGAGGAGGAGGAGGAGATACCGACCGGATGACTTAATAGTTTACTGACTGGATGAACGTTTACCCGACAAGGTGACTGCCGATTTGTCCGCGTCACTGACAGAGCGGAGACTGCTGTCGGCCGGCTGTCTGACCTGCAGTGACTGATGGAGCAACGAGCGGGCTGATTGGCCGACTTCAAACATTCCTAAACACACAAGTCATTTTAACAGTGTCTCTGTTCTTACCTAGCTCGTCCCAGAGCTGCCGGCACTTGTCCGTCATGCCCGTGCCCTGCTGTCTCCATAGCGACAGCCGGGGGTCTGCCATGAACTGTTCCGTTATGAGCGTAAGCATCCGGGCGCCGTTGGAGTCTCGCATTCGTAGCATCTCCCTCACCTGGAAAGACCCAGAGAGGACAGGTTAAGCATTGTGTCATATGACCTCCTACCAAGTGGTGTATTTGTGCATCCTCAGAATGTATGATCCACTCATAGCCATCCTTAAAGCTTCTTATCTTTTGCTAATAAGAATTTCAAAAATGCTGTTTTGTTTGGAGTTGAATACTGAGTTTGGAGGTTGTACCCATGTATGATTTGAGGATGGGAGAAATAACGAACAGATTACATCTGAAGAGACTGGGAGTTTATAATGATGACACAGGAAGTGTGTTTGATAAGATTTGGGACCCTGTACTGAATTTTTTTTGTTATGGTAAGAACTAATGTGTCTTCAATGTAAACTCCCTCCTTGTGCTTAAAGTGATAATCTCAAGGGTCTCAGTTTCGTTCTCTTTGGCGGCACCTATGGTGATAAACGGTAATTACGGGAGCACACTTCACAGACAGTGTTGCATGTGTGACGTCCACGGTTGGCTCCGGCTGTAACTCTTGATTTTCCTGGCTGACGGTCGCTTTCCTTTTTAGACTGTTTGCCTTCATCTGAGCGTCGAGTTTGTTTCTTTTTCTTTGGATTTTCACTTATTTTTGAAGTTGTATCTGTAGTCATCCATCTTTTCTTTGTTTATTCAGCCATAGTAGATTCGCAACATTTGCAGAGAGCGGAAAAGCAGCCGCTTAGCTCCGCCTACCCTCTCTGGAAGACCAACCACTGCTGGCTGAAGGAAAACGCATTACTAACTGGGCGCTGCTTGTGATTTTTTCAGCGAAAGTCGCCACAGACAAAGGTTTTCATCAGTGGGCAATAGGCTCAATCACCATTGTGTTACCTCATTCGGAGATAGATAGTGACTTAACAGACATTTATTTAGATTAAAATCTTCCAGATTATCACATTTAATATTTCCCTGCTGTACTAAACATATACTCAACAGTGACCCCCTAACAAGAGGAACCCTCTGAACCCGGAATGTTTTGTACAGTAACACCTATAAAACACATAAACACAGCTGTTTCCAGTCTTCATGCTAAGCTAAGCTAAATGCCGACTGTCTCTGTCTTCTCAGCTGTTAATTAAAAAGTAAAGAGAGTGATCTTTGACTTAACGTAAAACTATTCCTTTAGCACTTCTCAGTGAAAGAACCTGTTTCTTAAACCCAGCCACGACGTGGTTCCTCTTTTATTCTATTGTCTTATTTGTATTCAAATCAGAGTGAAAGGAAAAGATGGATCATTATTTCTCGTGACACACGTGTCATTAAGTACACTTCAGGCTCAGGAGTTACATTCAAGATGCTTCTGAAAGCCATTTTAACTTTATAAAAGAAGCAGTGTGGCCCTGAGACGGAGAGCTCAAACTCGCCAAAATAAAGGTCTTTGTAAAGTCCTCTTGTTAGGCGCAGACAAAGAGCACAAGAAAAGTGCTTTTACAAATCCTCCACATTGAATTTGAAAAGTTACATCTCATCACACTGAAGACCTGTTAATGCTTTCAGTTAAATAAAACAGTTAAAGAAATCTTAAGAGGGACCTTTGGGCGCCCTGTTTTTGTGCAATTTCACCTGTGGGCAACCACACGTTCACATGGAGACAAGGAGCTGACTCTAAATACCAGAGCGTTTCAGTTACTGTGAACCTTTGTGCTCTCTGGCTGTATAGAATAAGCAGAGAGTTCAATATGAAATGGAAAGAAATGGGAAGCAATTTTAAGTATAAATAATGTGGAGAAAACTTTTTAGAAACATGTTTTTTTCTTCATTTAAAAAAAGAATCTTTCAAAGATTTTTGACACAAAGATGAGTTTGCCTTCAGTTTGTCATAGACATCGTCAGGGTCATCTCTCAATGGATGGTTTTCAAACAGTATTTAAACTTGTGTGTGGCTTTCTCTCTTTTTTTAAGCAAGAAAGTGTTACTAACTGAAATAGTGCGGATTGAATTTATCAGGCTGCTGAGGGTCTAATGAAATTAACTTATGGAAAATGTAGAATGGAGCATTTTTACCATACAGACTAAAATACAGAAGATCTGAGTCCGCTGAATCAAGTTTGATTTGTTTTGTCTCATTTTTGTTTTTTAAAGACCGGCTCCAGTCATGTTTTAAGACTTATAAAATGCTCTGCTTGAAATAATAAATTGTGTCTGTTATGTTCTTTCTGCATAGGCCCCGCCCACTATGCAAATGTGCAACCGCCCCCTCCGTCGCGAAAACAAAACACTTCCCTGCCATCGTTTAGCAGCAACTTGTTGAAGCTTAGCTAGCTGGAAATGTAGTAATTAGTAGTAGTAACGTTAACATCAGCACTCAGTAGTGAGTTTGCAAAAATTATGATGACGGTTACAGCTGGCTCGCGCATCGCCAAAGTGGTTGCCATAGGTTACACATAATGATACGCATAGCGTCACCCCGGCCATTAACGGGATTGGCTCCTTAGGTTTGTGACGTCTCAAACCTGCCAATCTGAAAACGTGTTGTTCAGCCTGTCCTTGGTACACTGCAGTTTAAAAGCAGACAGGCCCAGCCATGGAGATGACTGCTTATGGTGTCCCTGATATGTTTTGATGACGCTGATATTAAAAAGTAATTAAATCCCATTCTTATATGGAGCAGAAACAGGAAGTGATGATGTATACCTTAGCGAACATGGAGTTGAGCTGCTTCCCCGAGCCGTAGTATCCTCCCTGCGACAGAAACTGTTTGACCTGCTCCCTCACTTGATCCTCGTCCAGATGCCAGCAGTTGTCATCGTCAATGCTGGCGCCGGCCGTCGGGTCCGGAGCACCTGGGAATAAACGCACATGCACGTTGAATGACTTGCACACACGGCAAACAAAAAATAGATAAACAGACGGTGATCATGGGAAATAGAGTTTTCTTTCAGACATCCCTCATGCAAAAGAAAGAGTATGTTTCCTTTGCTCAATCACGACGTGTCCAGAATCTTGTGGAAAGAAAACGAAACTTAAAACACGCTCCGAGTTCCACTTGCACTAACTGCTCTCATTTGTTTTACATGTATCTTACAGAGCACCTACATGACACCTAAGAGAAGCTGCACGATTCAGGCTAATCGAGCACTGAGGGAATATAAGAGCAGCTTTATTTTCCTTCTGTGCAGCACTGGGCGTGTGTGATTCTCGCTAATACTACGGGGAAATCTAGATATGCTCAGAAGGGGGGGAGGCTGCTTTGATCTAACAGGAAACGCGCTGAGGAAAGCCCAGAGATGTGTTTCCAACTGGCTCGGTTAACTCAACAGCAAACAGCAACATTCCTCCATCAAAGACAGCCTCGCTCCCGGCCTGACTGAACTTCAACCCCCATGATCCCCCCTGTCAAACACAGACAGGAAACACAGCGCGGGGCTTCCTGGACAGGAGAGCTGGAGAATGTCAACATTTAGCGAGGAGGATGAAATCGAGAAACAGATAAAGAGTTTTGTTTGGTGAAAGGATGTGTCTAGTTTGTCGTTTCCCTGATGCAGGTCTGCTGTGGTTTTTTATCTCGGTACGTTCTTCGCTCCTTTCATGTCTTCTCTCCTTTCCAGCTCCTCACTCCCATCTCCCCAAATGCCATTCCTCCTCCCTCTCTCTCTCTTTCCTGTCCACACGTCTACATCTAACTTCTTCTGCATCCATTTCATCATTCAACTCTTTTTTTTCTGTGGTTTTCCGACATATTCCTGCCACTGGGAGGAGGTAGTCACTGAAGAGTTGGGACTGAGAAATCAAACGAGCCATTTGAAGCCTGACTTGCTGCTCCGCCGGAGTAATCAGGGCTCTGACGTTTGACAGCCTGGAGGCTAGCATGCAGCATGCTTTAAGTCTGGATGCTTTCAAGTCCGGCCTGTTGCTGTGAAGATATCACTGCGGAGGGATGGACTGCACCTTAACACAGCTCTCCTATTGACTGCTACGCACTTTGACATTCAAAGCAGTCTCTAGATTGATTCTGGTGGATAAGTAAGATATGAAAAATGGCCTAAAACCCACAAAATCAGGTGATTTTTTACTGGAAATCAATGGAAAAGTTTGCCATAAAAGTCATCCTCTTACCATGGACCTGGTTGATCTCCGAGTTGGAGGAGAGGATCTCGTCGGCCAGCTTCTGAGCGGTGGGCAGCACCTCCGTGTGGTGGGCTGTGATCAGATACTGGACCAGCTTCTGCAGCTGATCTCTGTTCATCTGGAACAACGTCTCTGAGATGGGCAGCCGCAGCTTCACCTGGATCAGACACAAACACACACACACAGAAATGTTCGTCAACGACATACTTTTTGTTACTTTAAGCTGATCAATGACGCTTATGCTGGGTTTTCTTTATTTTGTATGATTTACTGTACATCTACAGGCTTACAGCAGTCATGTCTAAGCTGATCATTGTTGTTTATCCTTTTATATGAGCAGTACTTAAAGGGGACATAGTTTAGCTATGCAATCGATGTTCTATTATTCGAACGTGTTTTTGAATCACGTTGGTGAAGTTTGTTTCGTTTTTAGAATTTTGTATAATTTTAATTTAATTATTATTCGGAGCCTCTCCTTCCTCCTGAAACAAACAAGCCGTTTTGCCATTCAAAGGTCAGACCTTAGCTACGATTGGCTGACAGTATTTGGAGTGGCTACAGTGCACTGTCACTCCAAAGTTGTAGAAAACATGGCTGCTCTAGGATCGGTTATTCGGCCTTATATGAACGAGCCAGAATCACCAGGAGGTATCAGAATGGTAAGTTCAAATCTTGACAATGACTTGAGGACAAGCTAGTGCAAGAAGGCAGCCTGAGGTGAATGATGGTGACTGTCGATTTCAGCCAAAGCAAGGTTCTACGTAGAAACACAGAATTATGCAGGCTTCACTTTTTCACCAAAAAATGTGAAACCCATGCAAAACGTAAGAATATCAATTCAAAAGATATGGCTCCTTTAAAATATATACAACTTTTACTGAATGGAAAAACAAACCAAATTTTTCCAACAAACCACAAACTGTATAACCATAAGTAAGTGAATAGAGGAGAAAGTCAGGGTTCGATCCAAATAACAACCACGCTGATGGAAGTTCTGGGCCTCACTAATGGCAGAAGAAAGAGCTGGAAGAAAAACGTCATCACTCCAATGTTCCTGCTTCCATTTTTATCCTGAAGTTCCATAAAATGTAACTTTCTGAACATATAGTCAGTTATGAAGCCTCCTTTCAATCACTTCCTACACAATGTGCTTTTTTAGTATCTATTGTTTTTATCCTACTGTGTGATTATTTGTATGGTTTGTTTTCATTTGGAACACTTTATTTCAATTAAGTTATTGTTATTATTTTGCTAAATCTTCCACAATCATCAATTCATGCCTCTTTTACCTTTGTAGAGATGTAGAGACAAGAATCAACTGGATTGCTTTAATTTAAATAAAAAAGTCGACATGTATTTATTGTTAGGCAGGTTCTAAAGTGATGAAGAATGTTTTCTAACATGACTTCAGAGACACTTATATATATAAGTCGAAGATTACAGCCTCTTGTAAAGGATATCTGTAACATGTCATAGACAAAGTAAATGTTGTGTTGTTGTTATTACCTGTTCAGGCTTGCGAATTCTGTACAGAGAGAGTGCAACCACATGAGCGCAGTAGAAAATGTCTCTGTTTCCGCAACCACAGGTGACGGAGGTGATCTTGCAGCGGTCGAAGCTGATGGCCACTTTGTGGGTGACCTCTGGCTCTGACGATGTGGCGGGCTCAGTTACTGTGCCGCTGAGGTGAAACCCTGCAAGATACACAGAAGAAGAGAGGAGGGGTGAGTGATGAAAATACACACACAAAAACATTCATGCAAAGTGTATTGTTAAATGCACAATTAACTTTTGCTGAGACTGGCTGGTTAATCCCTGCCAGTTGAGGGGCAGGTAACAGATAGATGGAAACATCAGAGCAACGTGGATTTTAAGGGGGCAAAAACTGTGACAAAACTGTCTCCTTTGTTGTAACTTCTACCTGGATCTTGTGGGTGGACTGATGAGAAGAAAAGAAGCGTAAGAGAAGCAGACAAGGAGCATCTGTGGTAACCTGAACCCCTACAAACTTACAGAGTGAACCTTCAGCACAAAACACATCTTAATGAGACGTCTCTAACAGGCCACTGTGCCATCTGATACTCTCTCTACCTCTCTCTCCTTATGCCTCGTGCATTTGTGTGTGGGCAGCGGATAGGAGGTTGCCGGGGTGTGATTTCCTGCTCACACACACAAACACACGCTCACGCACACACATTCAGCCCCCAGGACAGTTAGGGTAGTTGCCTGCCGAGCTGAACTTTAACTCTGCTTTGCAAAGTTAATCTTTACGACCCTCACACACTAAACAAACCAATGGCCTCACACTTTAGATTGGATCACACGCCGAAACATCTGTCCTCACTTTCGGGAGATTTATAGCAAAGCTCTTTGAGAATTGAACTGGTGGATATTTTTGGCATAGATCTCAAAGTTTCTCGAAAACATGTTGATCTAATAAATCCCCACCTACTTCAAAAGGACCAGTGATGTTTTCAGATGTTTCAAAACTGGGTTTAATACCAGGCAAAATCAAGCTTTGGGCCTGGATACAAGTTAGATGAAGTGTGGAGCACCTCAGGGCTCTATTCTGGGGCCCCAGCTGATACACTGATGACGCACACCGTTATGTATCTTTCAACCCAGCAACCAGCTGCAGTCTATTGTCCCTGATGCAAAACATAAATTAAATATAATGTTATCTTTGGTTCTAATTTTACTTTTGATTATCATGTTTTTAAAGTAGTACAGTCCTGTTATCTTTTCGTTAATGCTATTATTTAAGACTTTGTTTTCCCAGGATTTACTATTATACCGATACAGATCTGTTGGTCCCTAAAATAAAATTCACTTTTATTAAATTACCTCAAACATAAAAAACAAAGGCCCCAAGAAAAGAAGAGCTAGAAGGAAGCAAGGCGAAACAAAAAAAATCGGTAAAAGAAAGGCAAGAAAGGAAACAGAGGATGAAGGGGAAGAGATAGGAGGAGAAATGTGAGAGGAGAACAGAGAATAGGGGAGGGGAGAGTGTATCTGGTCTGTCCTGTCGTCTCACTGTGACAGGTCAATTATTTATGAGGTGAGGTGTGTGTATGTGTGTGTGTGTACACATTGGATTACTGTATCTCACCAAACCATAGCAACCCCACTGCTGCTTTCACAGCAAGAGAGAGAGAGAGAGAGGGAGGGAGGGAGAAAGAGAGAGAGACATAAAGGGAGGATGAGCAAGCTAACTGGAAGGCAATGATATGGCTATTTTCAGCAGGGGCTAAAAAAAGTCTAATTGTCTAAAGCTCTGACAAACCAACAAACACATACACACAACCACACACAGGAACACTTAAAATCTGGGGTGTAAGCCAGCATGGTTGAGCGGCCTAATAAGCGTGTGTTAAGCCATCTCCCTGGCAAAATCCCACAACAGGCTTTTCCAAACCAAACGTTGGGAGCACACACGCACAAGGAAGCAATCACACACACAAACACACACATACACACACACACACACACGCTGAGACCCAATCAACTACAAACTGCTTTCCTTTGACAAAGAAAGATGAAGAGCTACAGGAGAACAAGAGGAAACCGACTACCACATGAAGGGTTGAAAGGGACTGACGCAGGCTGTTGTCACACCAACTGACCAAAGAACGTTCTGAACCAAGAACAAACTTGTCAGCTCACATCCTCCCACCAGCAAAATAGCCGCCCGCTGTTCAGATCTACTTCCACAAACCTACTTCCCAGACTGCAGATATTCAGCTACCAAAACAACAACCTACAGAGTCACAAACTTTTCCTGCTAAATACTGAACAGATAAAGGCAGGATCTGTAGATAGGGGTTTTGTTTCGTTTTGCGGTTGTAGTCCGACCAGTTTATACCTACATCTAAACACAAGTATGCAGTAAAACACTCTCTGTGGAGACATAAAAGCTGGAATGCATTGGCCAAAATTCTATGCCAGAACCCAGAGATCCTTAATCTCTATGAACACATAGTTGCATATAAATGCAGACAACAATCCTTCGTAGACAAGTCAAACTCCATTCTCAAATCGGACTGTGAACTGTGACCAGCAGAAAAGGAAGACTTGTCTGGGATATCCAGTATCAGTAAACCGGATATCAACAGGCTACACCTGGCCGCACAGTCTGAATCGTTGTTAGAAATTAGCTGCTAGGTTCCAAGTGGTATGAATACTGATTAACTTTCAACCCAATCTTGTAGGCCTATAACATGCTCTGCCAATGTCAAGGGGTCATGGACTGGGTCATATTTCTTTACACATTCACACCAAAGCAGGATCTGTATATTTACAATGCATTGCTAATTTTGCAAGTGGCACAACTGACGACCAAAACACTATCATACGCACTTACCTTACAAGGCTTATCTACAGGCTGATAATCTGACTTAGCTGTTTTCATACCAACCAACCAACCAACCAACACACCAACTCCCTAACACACAGAGTAACCCACAGACTTGTTGACATACCGACCAATTGATTTCCCAAAGAACGTTGCTGAACAACAAACAGGCGATTTGACTATGACAGGAAGGATAAGAGTGACTCTTTGAGAGAACAGCCTGCAGAGAGAGAGGGAGGCTGATGCTTCTGCCCAATGTTAGACATAAAGAGTCATCCAAATTGTTAAAATCTCTCTCTCCCACCCACTGAGTCCGCCTGTCAAACCAATCTGCGTGTCTCGCAGCTCATGGTAATATCATAAATGTCAGAGAAAAGCTTTCCATTCCTTCTCTCCTTCTCCATAATGGATATACCTGTAGAGCCAATTTGCACTAACCGCAGCTTAGTGTAAGGGAGTCCAAATTTGATCTTCCAGTGCTGAAATCATCACAGCGGTGAGCAAAAGATCAGGCAAAAAACCCAGGGAGTGCATTTCTTAAAAGCATCAGGGGAACATTTGAGAGCTATCTTCCCCTCCAAGCTGTCAAAATAAAGTCTTGTCAGTCATCAGTCATAACTACAATTACCTCCAGAAATGCAGTTCAGCATTTAAGATGAGTGAAGAAGTTTTGATGCCAGATGATATTAGGTAGAAAGACTTTCCCAACGTTTTCTGTCTTGGCTTAGGATTTAGCCCCCTTTCTTTTTCTTCTGCGTCTACTAGGTTAAAGCCTTTAGTTGCTCCGGCCAGGGGGATGAATGTGATGGCGACAATGCTGCTCTTTCACTGTCAGTCAGGTCCAAAATGGCTCAGAGACGATTCGGAGTCCGTCTGTTGGATACCTTTGTCTTAGCCTTTTTCAGTTACAAGTAACACACAACAAAGCTAGCTTTAAGTTAGCTAGTTAAATGAAACTATCGAAAGATGATACAACTCTCTTGTGAGGCTCATTCTCTGAACATTACAGGAAAAGGGTGGACGTTTTGGGACATACATTTTTATGCTTTCTGGCAAACAGAGGTTGAGACCAATCACTACGACTCTGATAAATGTCTGGTAAATAAGACTTGCAAATTAGCTTATCTTAGCATCCAAACTGGAATCTCTGAAACAGCTAGAGAGACCTCAGGATGTCACCGCTTCTAGCCAATAAATAGTCCGAAACATAACACCTATAACACCACAAGTTTTACACTTTTTAAAAATGTGTGTATACCGGTTATTTAAATGGAACAAACATGTTCATTATTGAGCTTTGAGGCTGTTGGTAAAGGGATTTTGTAACCTTGAAGAGAGCAAGACAAGCTTTTTTCCTTTTGCTAAGCTAAGTTGGCAGGCTGGAGGGTGAAGCCAAACATTTAACTTACAGATATGATAGTCCAATCTTGTCATTAATCTCTCGACAAGAAAGCAAACATGCATAAAAAAAAAAAAAAGAGGACCCAGGACGGCACCTTGAGGTGCTCCAGAGTCGAGTCCCAAAGCTTTGTGATTTAATACTCTGGGGTGGGTGGCTGGGTGTAAAAATGTCCCCGTTTATTCTGCAGCTCTCACATACACAGTGCTTCTGTCTGTCTGTGTGTGTCAAGTCACACAGTAGGCAGACAGTGTGTCTTCAGCAGATGGGGATGCATGACACTCGATAAAAAAGACACTGCATCAGACAGTCTGACAGCACACACACATAAACACAGTGAACAAAACGACCTTTTCAGAGCCTGTCTGCTTTTGTTCTTAATGCCACAGTGATGAAAAGACACAAACGACTCGGTGATATTCACAGTAGATATCACTAATCTCTCTCTTTTTGTTACACACACACACACACATTCTTCGTTCTGGTCTATGCCAGGCTATTGGACTGGTTCTGCAAAACCGATGAATTTCTAACAAAGGTGAATTAAGGAGTGCGATGTGTGTAAACTGGGAGTGTTGCCAAGCCTTGTGGAAGATCACAAAGCCCCAGTGTGTGTATTTATGTGTGTAATGTCTTTTGGTCGGTTCTGATGCAGGTATGCATGCTTGGTCCACCACTGACATCTTTAACACTTTTATTGTGCATGCTACACATCAATTTGAGCTGTGTGCATTGAAACCCCAACTTTAATCCTCATTCTTAGTCTGTTTATTGAAATAGGAAACAACATTATGAAATTATGTATATATTTATAATCTGTGATAATCTTATTTTCAATCATTATCCATAAAGGCGTGTGGGGTTAGGGCTTGCCGATTTATAGTAATAGATTGGTGTGTAAACCGGTGAAATCCTGCTGCAAAGAAGCGATGATGTATGTGAGAAAACAACAAAAAGTGTGAGGCAACAATAAGAGAAAAGGCGACTGGAGAGACCACCATTGTACATCTTTCTATTGTAATTAGAGACCCCCCCAGTGCGATGTATATATATACACACACTCAAACACACTCCCACCCGCCTCCCTCCCTCCCTGTTGTACGCCATCTGTCACTCGATGGCAACCCCGCCCACACAGAAGCCAGTCAGCCAATCCGGAGGCAGATAGCTCCCTATGCTCATAGACCATTAACCCCTAATCAGCTGGGGAGATGGAGCCCGGGCAGGGAGCCAAAGTGTGCATGCACACACACACACACACACACACACACACACACACACACACACACACACACACACACACACACACACACACACACACACACACACACACACACACAACACACACTCGTAAACCAGTTTTAATCAACCAAAGCCTCACCACATCCCTCGCAGACAGACAGACAAACCCTGCGCTTAGAGTGGATTTTACATTTGATGAGAAGACAATCTTTGATTCCATTCATCTACCTGCGACGCAGAGCTGCACCTACACAGCACACACACTGCAAAAACACGCCACTCCTTCGTTTTGCTGCCCACACAGGATCACCCTGGCTTTTTTTTTAAGCAATGTAGAGGGGAAGCACATTAAAGGAAAAACACAGTTTCTCCCACAAGAGAAGCCTTTAAAAGGCTGTCTCGATGACAATAGTGAAGGACGCGTTCCCATTATGGTTAAACTCAATGAACTCCGTGACCCCGGAGACCGTCTGCACACATTCTCCACTCTCATTGTGCTGACCTTCAGTAGCAGGCTGACTTCATGTGATATTGTTTGTCTAAAACAGAGAAGAGGGCTGCGTTTTTAGAGAAGTGAGAACTTGTAAATCAGGCCTGAAACCAGCGCAGTCAGTGATACAGCTACAGTCAGTGGTTGCTGCTGGTTTGTTTTGACCAAAACCAAAGTCTTGTTTCATACAACCTTTTCACTATCTGGTCTTTACTTCAACATTTTTAATCACCATTATAATAGCACAATAAAACCAACAAATTCCTTTTCAAAAAAATAAATCTGATTCTGGCGTTCCTATTAAATATTTGTAAAACACAATGATACACCAACTTGAGCGATGTTATTACACCGCCAGAGAATAAATTCAGAAAAACATTGTTTTCACCAACACTAAAGCTAAAAGATATGGACCTTTCACAGATACAGGCTTTCTGTATTGACATATATGTTATCCTGACAATAGAAGAAGAAAATTTAAGCGCACAGAGAAAACAGTGTGTGAGATGATTTGGGAAGGTTGTAGGTTGTTCAGCAGAGCACGCTCCGATAGCCGAGTTCTCAATATCTCAACACGGTTAGCACATGTAGTATCATAGCTTAGAAGAAAGCAGCCTTTTGGGTACCTTTGAAGTGTCATAATGGTGCAAATTGATTGATGAAAATGTCACTACATTAGTGTCAGTTTCAGTAACTGTTTATGTTTTGTATCGGCCGAAAAATTGCCGGTTGGTTGGGCCCAACCAGAGATCACTGACAGGTTTATCTTTCTTCCTTTATGTCACATCACAACATCTATTTGTCAAAAACACTGTAGTGAAACTGTGGTGAAACTTCACACAATTTCCGACCAGTTCACAGCATCAAAACAAAAGACAACAAGACACACAGGCTCGTCTTCCTCAGTCACCCATTACCGACTCTTTCTCGGTCTATGCTGATGACACATCTAATATTGACTTTGATCAACAAACCGCGTCTTCAGCAGAAACACGCAGCAGAGAAAAATCCCTACCACCTTCCTCCTTCTTTAATCTCACTGCCCCCTTTCCCAAAAGTAGCCAAGTGCAGGATTCATCTTCCTCCAGCAGCCAACACATCCCTCGCAGCCTGCGGCCCTTCCCATCTCCCATCTGCTCTGACAGCTCCAAGGTTTACACAGCAACCCCCCCGCTCGCTCTCATTCACACACAGACAGACACCCACATGCTCCTGTATTCAATCCGCCATCTATCTCTGCACAGCAGACGTGCATACGCACACACACACCCACAGAGTACACTGAATCCTCTCCTCCCCTCTGCCAATCTATCCATCCATCATTCATCCATCCATCTTTCCATCCCTCCCCTGCAGTGTTTGCTGATGCGATAACAGCTGATTGATTCATTTGTGATTTCCCAGCAGCCCCGTCCCAAACACACACGCACAAAAAAAAAATCCCTGCTAACCGCTGGGACTCATTTGTCATGATTACATTGAATTGATTCCCTGATTTGCTCCATTCTGTTGCGATGGGGGAGGAGAGAAAGGGGAGACAGGGGAAGAGGGAGAGGATAAAGGGGGAGAAAGAGAAAAAGATGGAAGAGAAAGGTTTAATCAAGTCCCTTTCAGCTGACGTGTCACTGTGAAAACAACGAAAAAGGGGGGAAACTGCAGATCTGACAGAGCTGACGGCGGGGGAAATCGGCAAAAAGCTGACGTGTCGGTGCTACGTTCCCAAACCTGACGGAGCAAAGGGCAACAAGAAAAGGAAAAATGGAGGAAGGAGGGAGGGAAGGTAAACCGGATCACTTCGAAAAGAAGATCAGCAAAGAGATGGAAAAAGACCAATCAAAATCATCAGAAAAAGGGAGAACATAGAGGCTTGCTTTGGACACGCACACACTCTTACACACCATCATCTTGCTTTAAATAAACGCTGCAGCCTCTAAACAGTAACGAGGGACGGATGTATGGATGCAGCGAGGGAGGAATGCCATCTTTTGCTTGATGGCGTCTGAAATTCAATCAGGAACTTCACCCGTCTAATCTCAAAGCAAGCTATACAACCTGAAAGCCGGAGTGGTCCAATTCACCACTTGCATACATTCTGTTATTAATGGAGAGTCACTTGGTTGATTCATGCCATTGTGAGCATGTGCGACACTAGAATGAAGGTTATTGGTGAAAGGAGAAAAGCCACAAATGCTGCTTTTCAGCTCCGCAGGAGAAAAACGGGACCGAAAAAACCAGAGAGTAGAAATGCTCGCACACAAACACGTGGAAACACATTATATGGAGTACAAAGCTGAGGGCCGTGGTACGTGTGTGTCATACACAGAAGCTGTCCTTCCTCCGCTGTGTGTAAACCCTATTCACCCAAGGCTAAATTAGAGATAAGGAGGCCGTGTGTTTTTGTGCAGGCCCGTTGTTTGCAGTGTAGAGGCATTATTGTGCTGCGGCCTTGTCTGGCCACACTTACAAAGAGGCAAGCAGAAGCAATTTATCAAGCTGCAAACACAGAGCCAGGTCAGTCTACTGCAGGTGATAAAGCATACATTCAATGTCTGGGGGAAAACCTGGACTTCCAAGACTCTTGTGCATAAGCTTTAACGCGAGGATGGAAATGTGGACACGAAGCCACAATCAGGTGCAACGAGCGACGCCACATCGGGAAGTTGTGAGAGGCTTTACTTTATGCTAATGTCCTAGGGTACGCTGGATGACACCTCAAACAACAGCACTTGTGTTAATTCCCACAGACAATTGAATGCACAGAAGTGTCCCATCAGCCAATCAAAGCTGAATATGTAAATAAGATGCTCAGTGCAAACCTGAGTGCAAAAACGCCTGAAGGCTACAAAACCAGCGAGAGGCGAGACACTGCCTCTTTGTATGTTTTTTTCTGAACATTTCCACAAGTTGTGATTAAAATATTAGAAATGTTACAGCTTATGTGAACCTTTGACTCTAAAACGTATTAGTGTTTGAAATGTCACACAGACTAGCTTAGCTTACAGGTTAGCCTCTTGGCTATTTAAATATGTCTTATCCGTTTTCCTAACAGACAACAGCACAAATGAGTAACTTAAATTGACAGACCACACGACACACAAACGGCAAGGAGCTAACAAGCTAACATCCCTGCCTGGTACACTTATTCCCTGTTTGATCAGCTACTGTAAAATGTGCTGTATCAGACTCACTTTTATACTCTATATACCTGTGCAACCGATATACCAGTATAAAAATCAGAGAGGTATTTTATGTTGTTACTGTATTTTACCCAGACGATGGTGCTATCCGGATGTTAAGTGGTGACATCACATCGCCACATTTAACTGTTTCAGGGTCTGAGCCGCTACAACGTCTCAACAAACAAAACATCTTTTGCTAAACACGTCTTTTATCAACATACATAATCAGCTTACATATTACAGTACGTTAAATAAATTATCACATTATCATTCATCCCTCTACCTGTCAGAAAGTCTTACTTTCCAGTCACACAAAGCTAACAAGCTAAAGATTACATTATGGTATATTTACTGTCAGGCTAGCTAATCAGTGTTTACTGTACATTTTAACTATTAACAAATGCACGAAGCAGTGCATTTAATGTGCTCTTATCCCAAATACTAGCTTTCTAATCTGACCAGCTAGAAACATTTTTGCTATTTGGCGGCTAACTAGCTTAAAACAACAACTGATTTGCACTTTTTTCACCTTGAAACAAGAAACAACTTGACAAAAAAATAGAAAAGAGAAAGAAATGTTGTTATTGATATATCTGGCCTGTAACCTTTCAGACATGTAGGACACAGTGTTTTCTTTTAAAGGTCACTTTAACTGTAGCCCACAAGCTAATTTGAATGCGCAACTTAGCTGACACAAAACAATGTCACATCACATCATAACATGTTTAAGGACTTAAATTACCTGAAGAGGCTTTGACCAGTGAATGTTAGTTGTCAAATATAAAATATGACATCTATATGGACACAAGTTAAGTTGTCGTTGACGTGCTAATCTCATTATTTGGGCAGTGACTTTGGTTTCATTCTTCGCTGTCTCTTCTCTCTGGTATTACCATCGCAAAGGAATCCGTTTTTAGAGATAGAAGCACAACTTCTAATGCAGAAAATGATCTCCAAATGTCAGTGTATCACTATTTTACCCAGGCAAAGAATAACATGGTTCAAATATGAACACTAACATGTGATCATCTGAACGGAGCAGACAGCACTAAAAGGTCACTGCACTGGACGCCCTCCATTTAACTAAACAAGACCTTTAAAAAGACGTACACACACATTCTCACACACAACAACATATTTTTTAATCAGTAAGTGCAACATCCACGACACAAGACGTGATATCTGCTGCATGTATGGATCCTACCCTGCAGGAAACCTTTCATCTGGAACATGTGTGTGTGTTCTGTGTGTGTTCATTTAGCAGAATGTGTGTGTGTGTGTAAGCGATGCATGAAGCGTTAATGTGGTTAAGCACACACATGTGCACATTTACACACATGGATTTCCTGCTTGTGTTTACGTATGCCCAGCCTGTTGTGTGCGTCTCTCCCTCTGCTGCTCTTTTGTCTCTCCCTTCTCCGTCTCTCTCGCACTTTGCCCTCTTCCTAAACCAGCCGTGGCCTCAGCCGTGCTTTTTGTTTAATATGGCGGCATGCAAAGCAAAAGGAACAACCATCTGCCACATGCATGCAGCCGCTGTCTAAGGAACAACAAGGGCTGGCATCACAATGCCTCTTTAGTAAGCGTGTGTGTGTGTGTGTGTGTGTGTGTGTGTGTGTGTGCAGGCATGTGTGTGTTTGTTCTTGAAGCGCAGTCTGCAGGGCAAGATAAGTATGCGTTTAAGAGGCTTATATTTCATTTCAGGAACTGAAGGAGACAAAATGGCTCCATTCTGAGTTGGCGGACACAACACAAGGAACGGCGAGGTGGCAACAGAAACATAAAGCAGAGGAAAAAGCTCTGACGCTGTTTCTGTGTACAAACACACACACACACACACACATACACACACACACAGAGGAAGAAGCACAAAGCAGAGCATTTGTAGTTTGTGCACAAACACAAGTGAGCACAAAGCTGAACATTTGAAACACAAATCCAGCTTTATTAATCAGTGCTTTTTGTTTACTGTACAGCTGAAAGCAAATATCTGATGAAAGCCGCCAAATCAGCGTCTGAAGAGGGAACAAAACTTCAGGGACGTTTTAGAAAAAGAGGAATATTGAACTCTGGCTCGTCGAGAAGATGACACGCTCTCTCTGAAGGCAGACGTGCAGCGCAGGCACACAGAACACAAACACACACTGTATGAGCACTGTAAATCTCTCTGTATAAGACGCGCTTTTAATACTTTTTCTTTCATCTAAAAAGTGGGCGGCGTCCTTTAAACCGGTTATTGTGTTATTTCATCCAGACAATGGTGCGATCCGGTTGTAAAGTGGTGACGTTACGTCTTCACATTAAACTGTTTCCGGGTCGAAGCCGCTACAACGTCTCCTATTTACAACATGCTGCAGTGTTGTTTTGTGTTCTAACTAACTTGATTGTTGCTAACGCTTCGTCACAGACATGCACCGTCATGATCGCGATTGCAGCCGCCACCCTGACAACAATCAACGTGACCGTAGGCTGCCAGCTACAGCTAGCTATAGCACCGGGAGCTAGCAGGATTGCAAACTCGACATGGTGAAAACAGATGGTAGGCTGTAATTTGTGTGTGTTTTGAATGTGTTTTAAATGAAAATCTATTGAAATAGTGTTGAAATAACTTTAACTACACGTTTTTATTATTGAATAGCTATAGAAAAGCTTTTTCCCTCTGGGATACCCCCCCAAAACAGACTGCGTCTTATATTCCTGTACGACTTATATGTGTGTTTCATGGTGTGCTTTAGCTTTGATATACGCCTTTCTCAGAGCTCATTTACACACAAGGACGTCGGTTAATTTTAGATGGGAAGATATGTTAGAGGTGACTCACTGTTTGGATTTTCAGTGCACCCAGGGACCTGAAAATAAATGCTGCTGGTTTACTGGTTAATCTGGTCGCCCCTTTACCATAGTAACAGCTAGTCTCGCTGGGTTCATATTAAACAAAAGAAGCAGCAGACATGGACTCAGTTCAATCCCCGCTGGCGCTGCACTTCTCTGCAAATCTGAAAATAAACACTGACTGTAGGTTTTATGTTTTGTTTTTTCACGTCTTTCTGGGAAATATTTTGTCTACTGCAAAAGGTCGTGACATTTGTGGTTTTGTTGGACCGTCTGCACGTCTGAGTTTAGAAACCTTTCCGCCCCCTGATTAGCCTCCGCCCCTGCAGAGCTGATCACTGCTCGCCTTGCACAATCATGCATGAAACATGAATAATGAAATATAATGAAAACAGCTTGCAAGCCAATATACAAGCTGACGATCCACACATGCTCCTCCGCTCTAACACACACACACACACACACGCACACACACGCACACACACACAAGTACGCACAAAAGCTCTGCAAGGGTGAAACTCTCATTTATCCATTAGTTGAAAAGCAATCACAGATTTGCGCGCACACACACACACAGGGGTGGGGGACTTCTGGTTGACTTCATCAAGCTCTCATCAAGCCAAGCCACCATATGGGGATGGGGCCCAAAACAGAGGGGGATTGCATGTGTGTGTGTGTGTGTGTGTGTGTGTGTGTGTGTGAGTGTGTATTATAGAGACCCCCCTCAAATGCAACACCAACACAAAGGAAGCATGCATCACCAAATCAGCTTTGTCTTGCATGCATTATGACGCTACTGCAGCCCCATTAAGAAGACCCCCCTCCTCTCCCAACACACACACCCTGAAGGTGTGTTGAGCTCAAACAGCTGAAGCAGAGCGATGAAGAGGGCCAGACACTCTGATTACTACCTCCTCCTGTTTCCTCTCCACGCACACACACATCCCCTCATTCCCCCATTGTGCCGTTTTCCTCCCTTATTTCTAGCCGTTTCTTCCTCTCCTTCCTCCCTCCCACCACGCTGACTGGCGAGCCACCCTGAAAATCTTAAGAGTCTCAACTCCCAGCACCCTGCCTGTCTCCTCACACCCACCCACGTACTCGCACGCTGCACCGAGGCCAGATTGCTGACGTAGCAGACAGTCGTACGTGGGGCATACATTGAATTTTAATCTGGGCGTGACCTGCTTTTTCTTGGCTTCCACCCCCCGGCTTCCCTGGCCTTTCATGGGCAAGCACACCCCTCCTCCACCAAGCACCGCCCACCCCGAAACCCCCTCTCAGAGCCAGGCTGCAGGCCTTGAGGCTGGGGCCTCGCCTGCCATTGTTAGCCCACAATGGGTGAGAGGCGGCTGGCAGGCAGGCAGGCAGGCAGGCAGCAGCCAGGAGGCCTTGTGGAGGAAACCAGGGGAGAGGAGCCACTGGAGGAGGAGGAAGGATTTGGGGGTCATAGCATAAGCAACATGATAATAATGAAAGGAATCTGATGCACAAGAACTGAGTAAAAGTTTTAAAGCTCAGAACTCCAGAGCAGGCCGTGAGTGACGTAAGCTCCGTTCACAAAGCCAGTATAGCATTATACTGGACGCAGGCTGTCTACTCCATTGAATCTGCCGTCTAAAGCCGGGATCAAGCTTAACAAAGTGAGCTTTATTCTCCGCTGGAGGTTCATTTATTTATTTCAAATGGGAGCATCTGTCACTGCAGCCGGACAGCACCGCAAGCTGTATCTACTGTAAGGCTGCGTTCAAAGCTGCGTTTCAGGGCTGCACGACCCACGGAGTCGGCAACGCAGGAACTGAGTTAGCCAAACATATTTCACTTTCATAAAAATAACTTTGTAAAGTGCGTGGTGAGTTCTAAAGATGGGGTACAAAAAAAGGCTTTTGTGATTATTTTTAAGGCTATTTAACCTTCAGATAAGCCTTCAAACTCATGGACGTAGTGCTTTAACAGGCCTCTATTCCTCATTTTTGTCTGTTTATAAAATGATTTCACCTTCAGCAACATCCTTTTACCAACACAGCACCTTTTAATTGACCTGTTTTATTCAGTTTGAGTCCACACGTCTGAAAATATCATGAAAAATCCACTTTTCAGAGACATACCAACCAATTAGCAGCCAGGAAAATCAGGAGTTACAACCGGAGCCAACCGTGGACGTCACACATGCGACACTGTCTGGATATCTGGGAAGTGTGCTCCCGCAATTACTGTTTAACGCCATATGTGTCGCCAAAGAGAACGAAACTGAAATGTTCGTGATTAGCACTTTAACTTTGTAAATTCTTTCCTGCATGATACAAGAAGCCAACTAGTTACTTGCTTTGTTATTCATTCAAATATGATGTTTCTAGTACAGCAGCCTGTTTCGACTATTCCAAATGTAATGGAGAAAAACAAGCAAGGACAGTCAACAACCACATCAATAAGAACCACTGAGGTTTCAAAAGCCAACAGTTAAACTGAAACCCATTGACCTGCAGCATGAGCTCCATCGTCTCAGTCGACAACACTTTGTCTGAAGACGTGACGCAGGAGGTTCGCCAACACGGCAACTCTGACTTAAACACAGTCAAGCAGCTTGTTGTTAAACCACAGGCCTCATCTGAATGGAAAATAATCAAGCACACACACGCACATACACACAAGCAATCATCCAATAATGTCAACCATCACACACACACAATCATGCAGCCGTACCTCCACACACACACACACAATAGTGGCAATCCAATAATGTCAGCTGTCATGTACGTAACCACACACAGGCATGCGTGTGCGTGCACACACACACACACACACACACACACACACACACACAGACGAGTCGTGGGAGCAATCATCTGATAATGTCAACTGTCACACAGAGACACACATAATGCGTGCACAAACACGCACACACAGGCAGAACAAAGGAGGGGAGGCTGGTAAACAATGCTCCACAATGCTCTCTGGCAGAGACTTGAGTTTACAAAAGAAAAGGTTTCCAATCGCTAGACATTCATTCATTCAGACACACACACACACACACACACACACACACACACACAGGGCCGGGGTGAGAGAGAGGGAGAGAGACCTTTACGACATGCAATAAGGGACCATTCTCTCACTTACTCCATTCAGTTGCTCTTTTCCCCCTCTCTCCCCTCTCCGTCCATCTTTAAAGCGCTCCAAAATAAAACACTTTCCTGGTTCTACTTTTCATTTCATTTTGAGGATCTCAATCATTTATTGAGTTGGTTATATGGGACAAATAGGAGGGATCAGGATGCACTCATTGGCCCTGCTCAGGTCGGCACCATGCACACACACACACACACACACACACACAAACTCGCACACACATCACATCCCATCACAATAGCCTGGATTCACACGGGGCAGGGACGGCTTGAGATTGAACCAACAGTGATGCAAGCTTTCCAATCCCCTCTGTATGGACAATGAAGGGCTAGTAACAACAGCCCTGGGGCTACAGTTGTATGGATGTGTATGTGTGTGCTGTATAGTGTGAGCATGTGTGCTGCTGGTGGGCTTGGTTTGTCATTCAAATGCAAAGCTCGACCAAATAATCATCAACCACTTTTTAACAGACAAAAACAAATAAAAATGAGGTCGTTTGTGGTGACTACTTTAGTTTCTATCATTTCAATTAGACCTAATGTAGGTTTAATAGTACTTCCAAACAAGTTCCTCTGTGCTTTAGACTAGTATGAAATCCTTAAACTCCTAACATGACCCCAAACCAACCGTCTTTTTTTGAAAGTGTTGCATTGTCAAGAAAACGAAATGCGGGTATCTGTCAGTTATTCCACACTTCCCTGTATTTTCCCCACTGGCACTGGAAACTGTAATTGTGAAAGCTCACTTAATAAAATGCAACATAGACCTGTATTCTTTAACACAAAGCAAAACAGCAATTGTAGATGCTATAATGACAACATCAATATTAAGATATAAGTACTTTAAATATTATAACTAGAGCTGTCATTGATGTAGTTCCTGCAACTCGTCTACGTAAGGATACAAGGACGGAAACATAAAGGACTACTTGCCTCCTTTGGTGATCATTCCCTCACTAATGGTGCCATATGGGGTTCCTCAGGGCTCCCCACTGGGTCCTTCGTGGTTTAAAGGTTCAGTGCTTGTTGGAACATATAACAACATCTGAACCACTTCCAATACACTTTTTCAACAACAGAACTCAACAGAAAAGAGCTTCTTGCACCATGTTATGGACATGAATTATAAGAGTACTTAAAATATCAAATTTCTATATAATAACTTGTACTAGTAGTTCTTGCAACTTGCCTCCTAAAGGCTGTAAGGACACAAATATAAAGGACTACTTTCCTCATGCCTCCCTTGTGACCATTCCCTCGGGGTTCCTCAGGGCTCCCCACTGGGTCCCTAGTTGTTTAAAGGTTTAGTGCTTGTTGGAACTTCCAACATATAAAAACAATTGCATTGGCGCTCTGGTTTAGCTCAGTTGGTAGAGCAGGCGCCCCATATACAGAGGATACAGTCCTTGTCGCAACTTTAAAAACAGTTGCATTACACTTTAGTTGACAGAACTCGGCTTAACAGAGCTTCTTGCATCATTTTAAGAAACTCATAATCCACTAATCACACCAACTTATTGTAGTGATTGTCAGAGTGTCTGCAGGTGAGAAAGTATGCAAGATTTTAACTTCCCGTTTCCTGTTCAACACACACATACTTCAGTCTCTGGTTGGCTAAACAAAGAAGTGCACTCTTTACATTCTCTGAAGGAGAGGTTGTTAGCCTTTGGGTATTGCCAGTTGAGACACCCATAAAGACATTTCAGACACAAAGCAAGTTGTCATACCCGGGCTTTTTGCCTGTACTTTCCTGAACATAGGATTGATTTTGAAAGCTAAATGTGTTGAAATCAGTCATGCTTTTTTTGCAACAGAGTGTGCAGATCATAAGAGCTACATTTTTGGAACAAAAATAAACAGAGATTCTAATTACTGGTAGAGAATCCCAAAAAGGGAAGCTATGCCCCACAGAGTGACTCAAACAAACAGGCTCAAACAAAATGCCCCAAGCTAGTGACCTTGATGTGCTTTTTGATCCTGATATAAAGTTTCTGTGGTAGCCCGTGGGTCTCCATGTTCTTAATGCACGCTTGATTACATAAAAGGCTTTATGATAATCACGTTTGACTTGATTGGAGATGATTTCTCTTCTACTTTCATGCACCTCATTTACTTCACTACTGTTGGTGAATGGAGTCTGATGAGGGTGTATTCAGCTCCTCTGGAGGCCTCTGGTGGAGTTGGTGGATGACCTTCATCGAGACATTCTTTTCTGCATTTCTTTTTGATTGGACTGTAGAAATGCATAAAATCCTTGTTAACCACCAAGACCTGATTAGCTCTAGCACAAATTTGATGGCCAAGAAGAAAGAGATGACAAAGGAAACATTACAAGGAGCTTGTTCAAGGTGGGTGTATGTTCCCCTTGCCGTTTGTGTGCTGTGTTCGAGGTACGAAAGCGGAACAAGGGTGATTATTTTCTATCTTTAAGCCGGCCACAGAGGGGGTACAGCGTTATGGCTTGTGTACATGGGGGAGATGGAAAGAACTTGACAGGGGTGGTGTGTTTTTAGGACATTTATGTTTGCGACCGACCAGAAAGAGGAAGTAGTTAGCAGCTAACCAACAGCAGCACACAAGATCCTCAAATTGGTGCTACAACAAGGTCCGAAAGACGTAAAGAACCATTCACATTGTTGGTAAAAAATGTAGCTGCCTGAACACTATGTCAGAAGCATTTTCCTGTTACATGCCACCCATTTGCTTATGGATGCCAGCCCGCTGTATAAAGATCACACACTGGGGCAACAATATGCCAGACTTGTTTGCTTCAGTGTAAACAGACAAATCAGGTTTAATGACGGCCCTTCTTTACAGCGTTATCTGGTGATTCTTCATTTTGGCAAGGACACAGAGGACCCATACCAATGAGTGTAGGCTCATTTAACGCCAGATGGTACATTCGCATTGTGCCAGTGTTGAGTATGTGGAAATGTTAATGGTTTTTCAAGAAGATTGATGCTAAACGCCGGCAAGGTTGATTGGCAAAAGGACATTTGATAGAAGATGGATTCTACTGCACCAAGTATCCTGGTCTCCTTTAAGCCTTTAATCGCCAAGATGGAGAACCCAAACCATCTCGCTGACAGTACCGGGGATGCTTTTATTTGCATCTGTTGTTTTTGACCATTAACTGCGCGGTTGGCCAACACACACTCCCTCAGTCTTCCTCACTACTTCACTCTTTAGGCCATCTCCTGTCTCTTCTCTTCTGTGGGTTCCCCTCTGCAGCCACCTATCTCTGTTTGTGTGTCTCCCTCAAACACACACTATCCCACACACAATGAGAGTCTGATTAATAAGTGTGCCTCCTCTTGTTTCCGGAAAGTGTCAGAACAGGGAAGGCCATTTGAAAGGCACTTCAAACCCGAATTATGTAGATTTAAAAACAGCTTTGGACACATAAGGCAGCAGGAGGTGGGAGGGTGAAGGGGGGGGATGAAAGGTTGGACGTCATGATGAATATTCATGAATAGACACTTTAAACATATCCTCTTGGGTCACCACAGCGGGAAGACCAGCCAATCAACTTCTTTGAGACGTTTTCTTTCTGCCGCTGTAGTTCAAGACACTCGAGTCGGTCTGTTTTTTTGGCACGAATGCTAAAACAACGCTGCCAAAGCATTTGAACACAGTTGAATGAAAAGGATATACAAACACGGCTATTATATAACAGGAAAGATCTGCACATCTATCACAAACAAAAGCGAACAAAGGGCCAGTTTCTTTCCACAAGCTACCTCTGAGACACGCAACAAAAACTGATATATCTGGGGACAAATGGGGACAAAGTCATTTGGACAGTCGCTCCTTTAGGAACACAAAGTTGCAGAAGAGCGCCAGGCTACATCCAAAATAATATTTGTCCAATCTAAAACCATTAAGTATCTACTTTTATGCTTCACATCCACACTGCTACACTATTTCAGAGCACCTAAAAAGGTTTCATTTGAAATCTCCAGGGTTACGTTAAAAAGAAAGTTTTGGACCCAAAGACGCAAACATGAGTCATATGAATCACAACGTGTACTTCCCTGGTTCGTCACGTTCTAATCACAGTAAAGTTTGCTTTGACTTTCAGCGAGCGATGACTAATCCTACTACTACTAATGCGCAGTATAAAGACAAGTGATTCCGTTGTCTAGCTACGTTATCAGCCCTAAGTGGAGCCAACATGTGATGGGTTGAAGAATCGGTGCCATTTGACATCAGTACAGGCATGCTCAGTGTTCATGAATGGTGTGTTTTCAGACGTGTTCAGTGTCGACAGGGATTCGTGCTGAAAAGGTGCTAAAACGCTCGTCTTGGTGGAGACGGTTTTTCATTTTTAAAAACGCCTTTAACACTGTCTAGAGAGCAGTTCAAGTCGGGCACACTTTCAAGCCGCCACACACCTGTCCAAAAAAGGTGCTTGTCAATTGGTCAGTTCCAGAAAATAACAAATTACAGGATTCAGCCCCCTCATTCCTGACGTTGGATGGGGTCGTAGATGCTGTTTGACAATCCAACAAAACATTTCATCAAAGTAGTTCAGATGATTTGGAGAGGGAAAATCCCATGTAATTTAATAAAATGATCATTTTGAAGAGATTTCCAGATCCTTTCAGAATTCCTGGGCAGCACACAGCGTCCCGTTTGAGATGCAAGGCGCCGCAGTCATTAACAGGATTTCAGCACAAAGCCGAGCGGCGGCCCCTTCACCCCTTTGGTGTAAGAACAGAGGAAAACCAGGACGACTGTGCGTCCAAAGTCAAACACCAGCGAATATTAAGCAGGTAATTACACGTAGCAGCATTTAATTTCTTATTCTCTCTATTGGCCCACTCATGTTTTTAGTTTTTTGCCCACATCAAGGTCAATGCCACACACACACACACACACACACAAAAGGGGACGAGCGAGGGAGAGCGAGCGGAAGGCTCTTCACAACAATGTGTGTCGTGGGCTGAATACAGAGCGTAGCACAAAACAAAAGCATGAGCGACAGCCAGCTGGCTTGGCACCACTTGGCACGGGACGGGCCCGCTTGTCCTTGGCATGACAATGAAACGCACACAAGTAGACGTGAAGACACACACACACACACACACACACACTCTCCCTCTCTTCTCAGGTATAAAGAAGAGTGTTGCTATAGAGAGGCTCGATACTTAAAACAAGTTCTGTTCATCAGATCGCGGTGAAAAGAGGCAGCGCCGGGCGACACCACAGAAACACAACAGGATCTTCTTTTCATCTCCAAAACAAGAGCGGGAGAAGAAACAGAGAGGGACTTGAACGGGACTCAGCTGGCGGCTGTGGAGGGAGCTGAACGGATATTTGCGACAGGCTTTAACCTCAAGTGTCGTACCGGGTAGTAAACGTTGATCCTCGAGATCTATTTCCACTCAATAATACAGAAACATCAACATGAACCCATTCTCCCAAACATCCAGAACAGTGGCTTTTATTTTGAAATAAAGGCTGTGTATATCTTGACAGCATAGCATCACAAGAAATGGATCAGTGAGACTAACTAACCGGCCCGCTGTGCATCTTGACGTATGTTCGGCATGTTTCAAATAGTGCGACTCCAAAGCGCCTCCCACTGAGAAACAGATAAATCTTTGTCAGGGACATTGTTGCTGAACAAAAGAATATTGTTCTATGTGATCAGCTGCTGATTAAAACTGTCGCCACACAGATCAGACGCTTATCATCGGCCACGGACGATCAGTCTGAATGCAGAAAGCTGAAAACGCAAGAGCAACCATCCATCTTTGTAGTCTAAAGCCTGTTTGTCTTGATTCCCATAGTCTCCTTTAAGAAGTGTCAAAGAAACAGAAAGTGTTGTTAGGGATAAAGGCACAGCTGTTAAGCATGAGGGGTGTTGGACAATATCAATGTGCTCAAAACTGAGACATACATTTTTGTGATACCGCTTTGACTCTCTAAAACACTCTAGAATGTAAATTCCTTTGCTCAGACTGTTCAAAAAGTAGTGCTAGTACTGTGATAAATTGAAAATAATATCCCTTTGTTCAGATTAAATAAGAGAAGTAAAAATGTTTTTACGAAAAAGCAAATACCAGTTGCTCACGGTAGCAAGGTGCTAAACTCCAGGTGAATGCCAGGTGCTCTTGAAGGCTGTCGAAAGGAGGGAAGCCACCGGGCTTTCTCTAGGCACACTCGCACCGAGCCAAGGATGGAGTTTGAAATGCAGTTATTGAATCAGGGCATCTCTCGTAAAAAACAAAAATATCAAAGAGATAAACAGCGTCCAGTTTCGACCCTCGCCAGGTCTTTCTCAGGGCGTGGCTAGAAAGAGTCATGAAGCAGGGTAAAAGGTGAGGTTCACTCTTAGCGTCAAGTGGCCTGGAGGCCGAACTACACCAGCATGTGAATAAATACTCATAAAGAGTCAAACTGCGAAAAGTAGTACCATAAATAGTTAACATGAACAACTTTTTTTGCCAGCTTCATAGCATATATTTGGTTTTATGACAGTTTCACAAAGATTTTTTCACTAGCCATAAATCGCCATGGTTACAGTGTACATGGATTTGCAAACCCCATATCTTGATACGTATCATATTGCCAGTCTCGTGGCAATTCAAGGCCCTGTTTAAGCCTTATAAATCTGGGTTTGGTTGTGTCTCCAGTAACAGACTCACAGAGGAAGAGGCTTAACATGATGCATCTGGTCAGAGGAAAGACACATTACATTTGCACATGTAGCCTATACAGTCATGAAGAGGAAAAGAAATGTCACCAGAGGTAGCAAAAATGACCTTAAAGCTCCTGTGAGGAACTTTCTGTTTGTGTTGATTTTGGCGCCCCCTGTGGACAAAGCCGTACCTCTTATCTCTTTGCTGGTTTTGTCCTGCTCATGCTTAAGTGGTGGTTTTTAACAAACAATCTCTTCCTGCTTTCTTTAACAGTCATATGAATCACTTTAGATTGTTGTCCTGGAAAATGTAAACAAAGGCAGCGTGCAGTTAACCGCTTCGTCTGACACCCACCCCCCCACCAGCAGTTCCAGGCATTAAAAATAACTATATAGAAATAATCACTCTCGTCTCTGATGGTCTGGTTTGCTTTTGTAGGTCATATAGAGTCATCAGAATTATTTTCAGTCTGTTTCATAACCAGTGAAAAACTCCTCACAGGAGCTTTAAATAAAGAATCGACACCAGAAGTTGCTGTTAACGTGTATGTCGACGCATGCACATTAACAGCAGCTCTGCATGCAGCACAGAGGCAACCCATAATTTCCTTGTATGACAGCGAGTCAATGAAAGCGTTAATCAACCTTCAACATATAAAACACATCCGCCTCCTTCACTCCACAATCTCTCCAGAAATGAGCCGGAGGGAGTTTGACCATATTTGTCATACCAGGCCCGACCTCAGCGAGAGAGCGAGTGCAGTCATCTCAGACAGGACGGTAACGCACACACTGCCTCGGCCCTAAACACTGTTATCATGTATACAGCTCGCGGAACAGTAGTCATTGTACAGTTCCCGTAAGCAAACAGCTTAACGCTTGTCCCGATGACTCAGACGTCATTCAACGTACTTATCCCTTAATCAACAGCCAGCATGCTGGTGTGTGAGAGTTTGAACAATGGACAGAGCGGTGACACAGTAACTAAGGTGTTGCTAAACCTACGCTTAAGCAGCCTCTATATATTCCAGGCTAATTCACATGAAGCTATACTCTTGTTCTTCCCATCTGTGATTAATATGAGTCACTGTGGAGGGGTTGGGTGAGCTCGGCTGTACACTGCATGCTTTGTGAAACCTCATCTATACCTTAAGGCTAAGTGTATCCGTCTGAATCCTCCATGCCCCACCTCTAATTCTTCGCTGTTGAGACATTACTGCCAGCAGGAGAGCAAAGACATGACTAATGGCCAAAGTTAAATCTCACATCCAGTTACAACGTGTCAACTCAAAAGCATGCGGAGCGGCTGAGCCGTGCCGACAGTAAAGTCTGCTGAAGGATCGGATAGGACGGGGGCTGGCGTGGTTGAAAAATGGGAGTGCCTCGAGTCGAGTTAGTCCCTGCAGGTTGCAGACGTGTTTAATACGTGGGAAGAGCTGAAATGAGACGACTGTGTGGACATAAAGGGAGCACAGAAGGAGAGAAGTTTAGTCTGAAAAGAAACTAGAGGCACAAAAAGAGAGAGCAAGTGAGAAAGAAAGAGGGCGAGCGAGGGCCTCCTTACTCAGCAGGAGCTGTCTGCCAAGGCAGGAGTCAGGCAAGGGGCGAGTGTGTGTTTTGTGTGTGTGTGTGTGTAGGAGAGATAGTGGCCACGTGCCAAATACAATGACCCGCAAAGCTGGCAGGGCACCGGGTGGTTGTGAGTGAGAGTGAGAGTGTGTGTGTGTGTGTAGGAATGTGTGTGTGCGCTTGCATTCCTGGGACGCATGCTGCCGGTTTCTCCACAGTAACAGTGAGACGAGGCAATAGACTCGGTCTCAGCAGAAAGGGAGGGAGCGGAGGGCGAGCGGGGAGGGGAGGAGGCGCCGCTGTAAGAGATGGAGAGCAAACTGAAGATCAAAACGGGAGACAGCAGCGCTTTAATGCGATGACCTGCTCTTATACAGCACATTTTTAAACACCCACCAGCCTTTACACTCCGCTTTTTACGGCACGCTATTGTGTCGTATATTGTGTGAAATCAGCTTTAGCTTTATGAGCACATAACAGGACGAGGACGGAGACTAAAATGTGGCTCAGCATGTGGAGCTGACGGTCGGTGCGGAGTGATCTCCGCGTCTAACTCCTGCTGGTGACGGTTACACAAGTGTCTCTGTGTAGTATTTTGTTTACTGTATAACTCCCTTCAACGACTTTACATAACCTCTTTTCCTTTGATAGTTAAGAGGTAACGACAGCAAAATGACTGGAAGCACATTTCCACAACAGCCTTGAATCTCATTTAGCGTCTTATGTACTCAATTTAAAGTAATAATCTTGAAGATTTTCATGTAAATAAATGTCTGTTATGTCACTATCTATCGCTGAATGAGGTAACACAATGGTGATTGATGAAAGCCTTTGCATGTAGTATTACAGACCGGGTGTCTGGTGAGACTTTTGTGGAATAAATCACAAGCGGCGCCCAGTTAATTTAATAACAGTAAATTACATAACATTAAATGAACCGACTGACTTATATCCACAAAGTATGATATTTAAACAGGGCTGGTATCGATAAGGATTTCCCAATTCGATTCGATACCGATTCACAAAGTCCCGATCCGATATCGATTTGTTTAGAGGTATTTCAGTTACAATATCAATGCACCTCTAACCTGGTGCATTATCAATGTTTGCAATGTTTACAATAAGAATTGACCCCAAAGAAGTTACATCATGTACTTTTTATGTGCCAGAACAAACACACAGCAGTCAACTCAATATTAACTATTTAATTTTTTTAGTCTGGCTCGTGGTTTTGATTAAACAAACTGGGGTTCAACTTAAGCGAGATTTGGCCACGAGATCTCACAGCGCCAAGAACAAAACCACACGAGACTACGAGTTATAAGGAAAGGCATACTGTATAACAACATGCCGAAAATAGACTCCCGGCCAAAGCCGACGCTGACAGAGAGTAACATAAACATGAGTGCAAAACTAACTCGCATATTCATGGACGCACACACGATAAAAAAAAAGTCCGTTGGCAATCAGTAATGTCTCCGTAGTCGTTGTAGTAAACAAGTCCGGGCATGTCTCCCTCACTGCCGTGTGTTGAGGGGATGCGCTAAGTCGTGCTGCGTTCAGGAGCGCTCAGAAACGTGAGTGATCTGACACGTTTTTACACATATTTTAAAGATCGATCTCAGATTTATTAATCGATATTGGGTCATTCAAATGAGAATCCATTTGAAAGGGAAAATTTTTTTTTTTTTAAACCTTAAATTTAAATCAACGCTAATCAATATTAAGAGGTGTTATTTGGTTAAAACATCATCTGTTGCCAAAGCACTGCAGGAGGCCTGAACACAATAGTGAGAAGTGGACGATTGGACTCGAACCAGAAGTAGGATGAGAGCTGGAGAATGTGCTGTGTGTGTGTGTATTTGTATGTATGTGTGTGTTGCTGATTTTCTTAGTTGGAAGGAGCACTGGTCCCATCTGGCAAGGACACAAACACACACCCACACAATCACAAAGTCACACACACACACACAACCATTGTCTGCAGGAGGGAAGAGGGTTAAAGGGTCCCCCTCCCTCCCTGCTGACTCCTGGATGCTTGGAGCACTAATCCTGTTATCTCCGTCCCAATAAGAAATGAATTAATGAATAGAGCTGGGAAAGACAGTGCAGAGTGCTCGGCGACGGCCCCGCATGGAGGCCGGCGAGCTCACCGACTCGGCCTGCTCTCGCTCAAATTAGCAGAAGATCTGTGGTTTCTCTCCTCGTTTGAAAGGGAAGTCGGACCATTTAACGCCCCGCTTTCTCAAACTGAACAAATGCAACACTTTATTCTACAGTGACAAACTAGAAACACAGTTATAGGTCTCCCCGGATAAGAGCCTCCACTAAATGCAGTGTAATGCACTGTGATGCGTAGGGTAAATCTGTGATCAGACCAACTTCCCTCACAGGGGCCATTAAAGTTTCATCTTTTCAGACTCCCAGTGGAAATTATAGAGAGAACGTAAAAGGCAAAAGAGAGCTCGTCTTTTATGGCAGCGGCTCTGAAAGTCCTGAAGGGAGTTCTCGGGGTTTTTCACTGTAATTTCATCCATAAGTAACAGAATGTGTGATTATAATGGTCATGGGTTTGATACAGTCGCTGTTATAAAACATGTAAAAGAGAAAGGTGGGGGGCGAGGGGATCCTGGGAAAAGATCTGTGGTCCAATTTTTGGGGTTCTTGATGCTGTGCAGCCCAAGGCGGTGCTGCTGCAGTCCCAATAATAAAACACAGTATCGTCTGCAAACAGGTTAATGCAGACTCAACTCTTTACTAAAGTGCAACATTATTATGCAACACACTGTCGGCCAATGAAATACACCAGGTCAAATATCTTACAGACAACTGTAATCCTACTGCCGCCATGTTTTCTATTGTTGTAAAATCCTGTCTCTGAGCATTTCAAACCACTGAGTGGTGTCTTTGTGTGCGATGAGCCTTCAAACTGGTATTCCTGGAGCATATTTCATTTTCTCAACAGTGCTTTATGGCAGCACTCACAACACTGAGGGCCTTTTGTTGCCACCTCAAGGTCTTCTTTGAGTGCTTTGTCCTTGTAAATTTGGGAAAGGAAGGAGGGGGGAACATTTTAATCAAAACCTGAATTACACACAATCACCAATAAGAGATTTGACCTCAAATGAAGAGATACATAATGGAACACAAGCACGCCGATATGGAGACACACACACGTAGCAAAAGATGCTAGTAATGACGTGGACATTTAGGCTTATCAAGGGTTAACCGAAGAAGAAAAGAGATGACTAAAGCTGCAGAGAGATTTGATGATGTAAAGGGTTCTATCCTCTCTCGTACAATCATCAAAGAGGCTGCACTCTTGCACTGTAACACACACACACACACACAGAGTGACTGACCATGCTTCAGTGTGTGTTCATGCATAGCTGCCCTGCCCCTGTATGAATGAAAATACCTTTCCTTTGACACAAACACAGCCTCCTCTCACTTTAAACCCAGAGGGAACAAACGTCAGATCAGTGCAGAGAACGCACACTCAGTGCTGTTTCAGTGTGTGTGTGTGTGTGCATGGTTTCAAACCAAGCCCAGTCTGCAGCTCATATATCTTCTGTTGTATCTGTAACAGAAAAAAGCTCATTGACTGTGTTTCTGTGAGAGGAAGCGACTGCAGCGATCGTTAGCCAGGAATGAAACACCTCACCATGACCTGAAAAACGGACCACAAAGAGAAGCTCTAAGTTTTCAAGCTCGAGGGCGAGGCAGGTTCATAGTGTGTGTGTGTGTGTGTGTGTGTGTGTGTGTGTGTGTGTGTGTGTGTGTTAGTGAACAGTGACAGATTCAGACACTGAGATCTCATAGTTGCTTTCTAGTGTCATAAACACTCCCACTCTCTGCTTTGAACTCAATAGAAATGTCACAGCAGTCTGTCCTTGCCGGCGCGCACACACACACACACACGCTTACACGCTTACACACTTACACACACACACAGTCATACACACAGAGTATTTATGACAAAAGAAGAGGTCCTTTCAGCGTGAGGACCTGAGGGAGAAGACACAGACGAGCAGGGGGAACTCCCCCTCAAGTCTTCAGACAGCCATGACACAATCCTGCAGGGAGCAGGGGGACGTGACTGCAGAGACGGAAGGAGGCCGAACAGAGGAAATATTCATGTCAAATGACGTTTACGTAGACTTACTGCTGTTTTGTTTAGCTGTAATTAGATCACTCTGAATTACCAGATTAAGCTCACAGACATTATTACATTAAGCAATTTGATCCATTTAAAATGTGAAAGCTGCAGAAGTGAAGCTTTATATAGTAAACAATGCTTTTGTCCTGACAATAAAGTAAGGGCTGCAACGAACATAAATAAGTCTGGTTAATTTATTGATATTTTTTTGATTCATTATTCATGTGTTAGTGAAATCATTGCGCCACTCAAAATAAATCTTCATTTACAAGTAAATAAATTTCGGTTATGTCTCTATCTATCTCTGAATGAGGTAACACAATGGTGATTGAGCCTACGGCCCACTGATGAAAGCCTTTTCATTTGCAGTATCACAGACTGGGTGTCTGTGGGGACTTTCGGGGAAAAAATCACAAGCGGCGCCCAGTTAGTGACGCGTTTTCCATCAGCCAGCAGTGGTTGGTTTGCCAGAGAGGGTAGGCGGAGCTAAGCGGCTTCTTTTCCGCTCTCTGCAAGTGTTGCGAGTAAACAGTAATCTACTATGGCTGAACAAACAAAGACAAGATGGATGACTACAGATACAACTTCAACAATAAGTGAAAATCCAAAGAAAAAGAAACAAATTTGACGCTCAGATGAAGCAAACAGTCTGAAAAGGAAAGCGACCGTCAGCGAGGAAAATCAAGAGTTACAACCGGAGCCAACCGTGGACGTCACACATGCAACACTGTCTGGATATCTGGGAGGTGTGCTCCAGCAATTACCGTTTATTGCCATAGAAAGAAAGTCAAAGAGAACTTGGTGGATTGGTCGAACGTAACCGACTGGAAAAAGCTAATTTGGGGCATTTTTGTTCAATAAATCAAATAATAAATGGTTTAATGGATTATCAAAATTGTTGCGGATTAATTTTCACTCTTAATAAAAGCTAATTAGTGAGTATTAATCTAGGTGTGCTAATCAGGTTATGCTAATGCTGACCATGAGCTTAAGAACTAATCCGACCAAGACTTTTACACAACAATCCCGCAGTAAGAGTGCTGCCTTAATCTGATTACAGTCAAATCATTAAATAGCATGTTAATGTTTTATGCTTTCTTTAGTGTCGTATCATCGTTTCAAATTCTTCTTCCCGCCTCAGCTCTCCACACGAGATGATGTCAGCCTGCCTGGATGGCCAGAAGCGCTGCACCTTCGGATTTCACAAGATTTGACATCATTTACTGGATTCATCTCTGTATCTTGTTGCCATGAGAAAGTATCTGCCTTCCCGTAATAATAAAGTAACAGGTTTTCTTTGAGTGCCAGCAGCGTTTACAGGCTGGTCCTGGCAGGCCCTGCGTGGCCCTTCTTTTCTTGGCTTTTGGAAAAATGACTCTTTCTGGCTCTGTGGTGTTTGATATCAAAAGCATTCTTCAGCCTCCTCCTCTCTCAGCTACTGTTGCGCTGCCGTGTATTGAGCCGCTGAGTCAGTCACCTGGCAACACACTAAAACTAGTGCCCGGTTTCACCTCAGAGATTCGATACACCGAGTCAAACTACCAAAGGTTCCCCTAACTAGCATGCATAGCAACCCTGTCTCACAACGCCACAAGGGGTAGCTTTTATTTTTATTTGTTGAATCACACAATTCTTCAGGCAGAAACCCGAGTAAAAGCTCAACTTGGAGGGCGATGAGCTGCAAAAGAAAACAGTGAAGAGGGTTTTTTATGGGAATCAGTTTAGTCTGAGTTGAATAGAAAGGTGGAGAAAAGGAGGAGGCAAAAAAGCACAGAAAAGAGCAGGAACTGGACAATTGAGGAGGGTCTGATCATAGTCTTTTTGGTTTTCCCACCACGAGACACACAGAGAGAGTGCCCCCAGGCCCCAGTAACCACTGGCTTCCAACTGAAATGCTCTTTGTAAGTTGAAAGGTGTGCCTGGCTCGGCTATAGACCCCTGCAACAAAAGCTGTGGTTAAACAGCATGGCAACCCCCCCAGGGACGAGGGTCGGGGTCAGTACGTGTATGCAGTGTGTGTGTGAAGTTAAATACTGTTAGTTTAGAGTGTGTGGGAACAGTATTGAGACTGTATGAAATCCACAGAGAGGTGTGTGTGTGTGTTTGTGAGCGCATGTTGTGTGCTGAATGTCTGAGCTTGTGGCGTGGTGGCCACAGGGGGAAGCAGCTAACTGTCATGAATGTGAGGAGGCGTCTGTTACTGTGGGGCAGAGGCTGCTTTCTGTCTCATGGCCCTAAAAACCATGGGAATGCCCACACAATGCACCATGTCGGTTCAGCTTCAGTACTCTTATAAACCTAGATTTAACGCTGTAGTAGAGTAGAGTTGTTGGATACAACGACTGGCAAGCTAGCGACTAGCTAGAAAAAATAAAGCAGCATTTAGCCGCTGCTACAAACTGCTACATATTTCCTGAAGGAGGTGGTGGAGACCAAAACCGAGGTAAAAATGATCGGAATATTGGACTAAGAATCTAAGAAAGTTTCTCAGTGTCTGCTGGAGGTGCTAACATGTTTGCTATTAAACATTTGATAAAGTAACAATAAGTTTACCTATTGTTGTATTTCCTGTTATTTGTGACCCATCTGTAGTTTTCTGAAACCACAACATTTAATTCTTGGTTAGCTTAGACTTTCCAGGCGCAAACATATGTTCTCTATCAGCCATTGAAGAAACTACCGTAAAACCCTGAATATAAGTCGCACCCGAAGATAAGACACGATCCGTTTTTGGGGGTATCCCAGAGCGAAAAGGGTTTCTTATAGCTATTTATTAATACAAATGTGTATATATAAGTTATTTCAACACTATTTCAATTTATCCACCGGTGCAACAATCAAGTCAGTTTTCCCTGCTTAAAACAGTGAGGAAACAGCACTGTAGCATATTGTAAATAGGAGACATGGTAGCGGCTCAGACCCTGAAACAGTTTAATGCAGAGATGTGACGTCACCACTTTGCAACCGGATAGCGCCTGGGTAAAATAAGGTAACACAAGAACATACCTCTCTCTGTGCCTTTTATACTGGTATATTGGTCGCACCAGTATATAGGAAGCAGCCCACTTTTAAGATGAAAAAAAATGTATTTAAAATGCGCCTTATACACAGAAACTTACGGTAATATTGATGCTCAACAAACGGACACCTAGCAGGAGATAACGGAGTACATAGGCTCATTAAATGTGTCACATTTTAAGCTGAAAGAAGAAAACAACGACCTCCATTCTCTAAGGATTCAAAAAATCCAAACAGCTGGACTCAAACTGGATTAAATAACTCCTTTCACCAAAAGCCCATCAGCCGCAGAGCAGCCAGGTCAGGTCAGTGAAACACAATCTGCACGGCCTTGGAGACGCTCCAACTGCAAAAAGGCTTGTGCTGAAAACAGACTGCAATCAGCTGCTGGACGCAGGCCGCCTCTGTGCCCGCAGTACGCTCCGTCATCACATCCAGCGTGATGGGAAAAAAACACACTTTAATAAATCTACGAGGAGCTTCGCTGATTAGAAATGATTCACTACCTTTCCTGAACTTATTTCTGCATCCAATATCCTTGAAGCTAAATCACAGGAAGTAAACAGCGGGCAAAGCATCGAGGGACAGAAGCAGGAAAGGAGGGAATAAGAGAGGGAGAGCACAGAGGACAGAGAGGCCGTGTGAAGGGTAAGTAGCAGCTCTGACGCTCGCAGAGACACAGAGAGGAGACAGAGACTCCAATCAGAGAGAATTATCCTGACAAACCCTCTTCAATCACACAGCCTTTCCCCTCTAACCACGACATCTCTTTTGCTTTGCTCTCATCCGTCTCCTTCTCTTCCTCTTGACCACTCTGAATGACGAGACCAAAGATGATTAAAGGTAATAGCCGAGAACACGTCTGTTAGGGACTTTTTTTTAAGAGGAAAAGACAGAGAGGAGGAGAGGGAGGACGGGACAGGATGAAGAGTACGTTCCTTTTATTGGTATGAATGACAAATGTACAACTTTAAACAGCCTGTTTTTAATACTAATACTGTGAAAGCAGCAGGAGCACCAAACGGCTGAGCAACACTATTCTTCAGCCACTTTTATATTGTTGTTTAAAAGCACAAAACTATTCAAACAGAGTGTTAATTTAGTATAATGGAGTTTATTTTTTAGGTTTTTTGTTTGGTATGTATTTTTTTACACTACATTTCCCAGAATCCACCTGTCATTCAGAGAGAGTGTGTTCTTCTACTTAATTCCCAGTAAAATAAATCAGTTGTTGAACTGGAGTTTTATTTGGAACAGATGTTTTCACTTTTAATCATAATAACCTCGAGTATTTGCAGGAGCACACTTCCCAGACAGTGTTGCGTGTGTGACGTCCATGGTTGGCTCCGGCTCCGGCTTTCCTTTTCAGACTGTTTGCCTTCATCTGAGCGTCCAATTTGTTTCTTTTTCTTTGGATTTTCACTTATTTTTGAAGTTGTATCTGTAGTCATCCATCTTTTCTTTGTTTGTTCAGCCATAGTAGATTACTGTTTACTCGCAACACTTGCAGAGAGCGGAAAAGCAGCCGCTTAGCTCCGCCTACCCTCTCTGGCAGACCAACCACTGCTGGCTGATGGAAAACGCGTCACTAACTTGTGATTTTTTCCACAATAGTCGCCACAGACACCCAGTCTGTAATACTGCAAATGCAAAGGCTTTCATCAGTGGGCCATAGGCTCAATCACCATTATGTTATCTTATTCGGTGACAGATAGAGACTTAACAGACATTTATTTACATAAAAATCCTTCACATCAAGGAAATGTCGAAACTTTACTAGTACAAATCAACTTCTTTTACTGTTCTTCACAAACCCTCCAAATTAACATGCTTGTAGTGTACGATTCTAGAGCTGCAATGATTAATCAATAAAGTAAATGATGTGACGACACCTGAAAATTAATCAGCAACTGCTATATTGATAAGCAATTAATCTTTTAATCAATTTGCTTCTAGCTTATCAAATGTGTTGACAGGCTGTTTGCGTGTCTATGTCACTTTAATCTGATACAAATATTGCATTTCGGTCTGTTAGTCAGAAGGAAAACTGAAGGAATTGATTGAATAATTAAGAAATAAATGAAAAATGGAATTCAAGACGGAGACAATTAGAGGTGACGTCGTTCTAATTAGCAATAAAACTGCTGCAAAATACATGTTGCTTCAGAAAAGTGTTTTTAACAGCAGGAAAGAAACGTAATAACAGAAGCAAGAGTCGTGAAAAGCATCCACTTTTAACAGGATTCAACGAACCAATCAGATCAAAGGACAGTTTGACCGTCCACCAATCGTGGACCGATGCCGAGAACCTGCAGTTGCCTCCCGAGAAGAGGAAGAGGAGGAAGAAGAGGAAAAGGAGGAGGAGGAAAAACTTAAAAATATGAAAGTGCTTTTTGGTGTGAGAAGCAGATGAGATAAGATAGCATTTAATTGCTTCTTTCACAGGCGCAGCTTTAATCCCATTGTTACAGCCGTGCTGTTTCATCCCACTGATAACTCACAACACTTTGAACACTGATGTACACACACACACACACACACACACACACACACACACACGCGGTGTACATACACAAAGATTTCCTTTCTGCTGCCATGGCAGAAAAAGTGCTTAGCGTGCCACATGCTCCCTTTTTTGAGGCAAAATTTAACTAGGTGAAAATTAGACTTTAAAATCAAAAAAGGAGGGAATGTACAGATCACGTGCCTTTCCTGTGCGTGTGTGTTTAAGTGAGTAACAGAGGGTTAAAGATGGGGGAGACAAAGGCGAGGAGAATTTCAGGTAGGATGTTCGATGTTTTTCTGCATTCAAAAGCTTCTCTGTCAAGGTCGAAACAGGAAGCAAAACCAAAAACAAACATTTCTTTTTAACAAACCAAAATAACAACTTCAACTCTGAACCATAAAATAAAAACACTTTCACTTCAGGTAAACAAGAATTGAAAATAACGAGATGCAACCGCAACTGCAAAAAACTGTCAGAGAAGTCATGCACTTTGAGGCACTTCTGAATAGACACGTTAAATACACACACACTGGCCCCCCTTAGCTTTACAGGACTGAGTAAGACCCCAAGAGACAAAACCCCAACACACACACATCCACACAAACACACACACACACACACTACAATGGTCCTGTGGTGTACGGCAGGAGAGAAGGCACCTAATCCTGTTACAGCATGACGACTACTAGAAACCCTGCATTCACTGATATATGCCCACGCCTGGACACACACCCACATGCACACACACACACAGCAAGGGAAGAGGAAATAATTCAGGGCCTTAAAGTGGACATTTAGGAGCCTATTATGTGCTCTCAGTGATGGACAGTTTACTGGCCTCATGTGAACTGACAGTTTAAGTGGTTTGGGTTCAAACATCTTGAGGCCGTCTCACAAAGGTAATGTTTCAAACGGCTGCATTAGCGGGACGGCTTTTTACCCAGGATCCATTTGCTCATTATGTTATCTGTAGAATTTTATTTACAGCTCTGATTTTGTCTCACTGCTGATGTGAGTGCAGGTCTGCTCGGTGTGTAGTTCAGTACAGGAACAGAGGGTGCTGTCATTTATAGGAAGCTCGACGAAGCCTCCGACGAGTTCAGTATTCCTCCTGTTTTATTAAACAACTACATTTTTAAGTGTAAAAGAACCCCTTAAACACAGTTGGACAATATCGTACAATACAGGGAGCAGTCTGTGGCGTTGTTGCTATGCGTCTCCGCTCTTGTCCCTGCTTGGCCCATGTCTGCAGCTTTGTGACCTACTGAGCACGATGAATCGGCGGGTGTTGGTCAGAGAAATCAATCAGATTGACTGTTTTTAATCATTGCACAGAAGAAACTCTTCCACAAGCAAAAACACAAAATCAGAAGCATCCTGTTTAAGCACAGCTTCCATGCACACACTAATTTGAACTGGAGACGGCCTTCCCTCTAATGTGGCGAACACACTACAAGATAATCAAGACGATTCCCGGCCCCATTCCCCCCTTCCGACAAAAGTATGCAGTCATTTTTTGATGGTTCTTAAGATTATCTTTGCAGATGATCCCGTCGTGCGAGGGATGTTAAGAGTGATTTTACTTCCTCCGATGTGCTCGGAAGAACGTCATGGCCGCACTGATTTCTAAACGATATCCTGTTGTGTGGGTGGAAACCAGAGGACAGCCGAGCACTCTGTGGATTGTCACGTGGAATGAAAAGATTGCGAGTTTTGGAGTTCAGTTTTTTTACCCAACCATTTGCAAATAGTTTCAGGCACTGCCCGTAATTGGTTGAATCGCCTGTCAGTGGACAGTTATGAAGTTAAGAGTTGTACAGTAACACTTTGGTAAAGTTATGAAGTATATGAATTCCCAGGAATATAAGAAGTTGACCTTTATTGTGTTAAAAAAAAAAAGTTAACTAGCTGCAATAACAAAACGCCTGACTTCTTGTGATCATTAGAAATGTATTATGTGTATTGTTATACAGAATAGGTCTTTAATATCAAATGGAAAGGATGCCCGGTGTGTACCCGTCTTGTGTAGCGTTCACCAAAGAAAACATCCTCCGTGTCCGTCTGCGTTATCTTTGTTTGGGTGTGAGGAGGGAAGAGGAGGCTGGTCGGGGTGCGGAGGAGGTGTGTGAACAGATGAGCCAGAAAAAGGGCAGCGAGACACTTCAAGAGGAGGAGGGCGACATTTGTGTGTGTGTGTGTGTGTGTGTGTAAGGGTGAGAGGTCTCGACCAGACTGATCCTCACGGCTGTTGACCACATTAATCATGTTGCATTGAGGAGCGGTGTGTGTATGTGTGTGTGTGCGTGGTGGGAACTTGTCCTCCTCTGTCCCCTGTATGTGTGTGTGTGTGTGTGTGTGTGCGCGTGGGTCTGCACTTGACTGCTCCTTTCAATTCAATTTCATTCCTCCCTCTGCTCCTTCTTTTCTCAAGGCCTCCCCCTCCCTAATCATACAGCTCTGTAGTCTCTCTGCCCTCTCTCTCTCTCTCTCCCTCTCTCTCTCCCCGTGTGTGTGATGGACCGCTGAGAGCCTAATGAGGTCCCTCCCTCCTCTTTGGCTTTTTTTGTGACTGTGCAGTGTGTGTGTGTGTGTGTGAAGGGGGAAGGGAGAGCCAGAGGTGACAGGTTGGTTATGTTCTTCTACATTTGCCTTTCAGCCCCTCTCCCTCCCTCCTTCCTTCCTTCCTTCCTTCACACCTCCGCTCACTCTGCCCCCTTTTCCTCCTTCCCTCACACCCTCCTCTCCCTCTCGTCTGTCTCCTTCCCTCTCCCTCACCCTCGTCTCTTATCCCAGCCATCCCACCCCTGCTCCGGCCCGATTTCATCTTCTCTCCAGTCCTCCTCCTCCTCCTCCTCTCCCTGCAGTCAGTCCTAGCATTCATTTGTCGGTGAGGCTGCGGCCTAATGGGCCATAGCAGGCCTTTCCACTAAAAGAAACCCACACAGAGTGCTGTTATTAGCAGGCAGCGAGATAAAGAGGGCAGGAGAGGAAGGAGGAGGGAAACAGTGGAGAATACAGCAGAATAAAGAGCAGAAAGAGAAAAAGGTAAACCGAGGTGATTCATATTAACGCTGCGTTCAATTAGCAAATGCTGAGGAGGCATCTTCGGCTCCGCAGCCTGATTCGATTCTGTGTTTTTATGTCCTCCGGTTAGCAGCCGAGCTTGTTCAGAGAGGATGAGGACATCAATAGAGCAGCATGACCCAGCAGCCTCTTACACATCAGAGAGGTGAGTCACAGTGAGGCTCCAGAGATACAACATGGTTCATGCATCTTATGGGAACTGTAAAAAAGAGATCGATGCTTATTGGAGTTTGGAAATATTTCCCTAATCGTTTTGCAGAAGCCTCAATCAACAAGATGTAGAAAATGTTCCCATAAATTATTGAAATACACTTTTAAAGTGAAAAACTAGGAGAGAAATCGGAGCGTTAAAGGGCCGGAGAGCTAGATTATCTAAAAACTCAACGTAAGCTACAAAGAATGTCGCACCAAATGTGTACAGGTAACTACGGCAAGCCAAAAGAGAACCAGTATGTTAATCTGTAAACTCATTTATGTGGATTAATCATTTTACAGTTCACATGAGCGTTTCCTTTCAGATTCACTATCTTCTGTTTCTTGATCCGTCTGATTTCCTTTAAAAATGTGTTCAGCGAGTAGTTTACTTGAACTATCTAGTGCTTTAAAGGGCCAGTTCACCGATTTTCAACCTCAGTCCTATCATGCTATTATGGGGAGTTAATGCCATTACGGTATGGTACGGTGCGGAAAAAAATGTAATTTTGCTCTGTGCCTTTGGAGGACGCTCTCTGCTTATCCAATGGGCACTGGAAAACCTCCACCAGATTGTGTAAACGTGTCATCTGGCGGAGGCCAGGGAGCTCGCCAAACTACACATTTTCTCTATGTAGGACGCCTGCCTCTGATGGAAATCGTCAGGTTTGTAATGTAGACTGCAGACCTGACGATTTTTTAGTCGATCCACCGGTGTATTCTCGTCGTTTTTCGGATTCTGTCCCGCTCTGAGCCTTTCTCCTTTAAGCAGCTAAAGTAATTTGTCAAAATCAAAACAAAGCTAGAAGATTACTTAAATGAGTCACATGAAGAGGCATGACTCCAAATTAATGCTAATGCTAACATACAAGTGGTTCGTGTTTAGAGCTTCTCCTGCAGCCGACGGTGGCCGAAAATACAATCAATAAAACTGTAAGTTGGCGAGTACGATGTAATCAGTACGAATAGGAATGATGGCCAAACTAAGAGTGTAAGCTCCATGTTGTAACAGTCATCGACATTGGCCTTTAATAACTTAATGAGGCTGTAGATTGGAATGTGATTAGATCATATTGGTTCAATGTTTTTGTCTTTAAATATCCGTCTGCGACTCTCCAAAAAACAGAGATGTTGCTAATCTAACGTACATATCTTCATAATGCTTGAACGGATGCTTTGGCTCATGTTTAGACCATGAAACTGTTTCTGCTTTTATTATCACGGGTATGATCCGGATTAGCTGCATGCAGCACTAATCAATTCTTTGAGGGGTTTGATTTTATCATCGTAATTTTTCACATATTTCAGACGTCTGTTGAACATCTGCAGCTGGATGTGAGCATCTCTATAAAGACAGAGTGGGACTGAACACTGGCACAAAGGAAAGAGGGAGACTTTCAGGACCTTTGGGGGGCTACAGAGTGGTGTGCTGTTCACATTTCACATTCAAAGACTGAGAATAATTCAGCCACACAGGAGGCCCTGGCCCATTTGCTAATGCACACTGACAGTCTGAATCACCATAATAGGGGACTTGGTCTCTAAGTGATATAATTATTCGTAGTTTTAGCACTAAGTGCTTCCTTTAAAACCTTGTCCACACATTTCAGAAGAGAAAGAGGGCGATAAAAAGGCTGAAGATGACCAGGAGAGACGAACTTGAACAGTCAAAAACAAGATCAAACTGCTTGACGGGGTCAGCGCTGATGGATCACATATTAACTTTTAAGTAGAGCAGACAGAAGATGTATTTGTCTGAAAGAAACACGTCAGATCTATGAAGAGAAGGAGCACATCTGTACGCCAGGACAATACTGAGCTGCACACGTGCACAAAGAGCAAAGAAAGACGCGCAGCACGGTTGTTGACTCCCATTTCCTCAGATCAAAGCCAACCAAATGTATGGAAATAGTTTCTAATCCAACTATAATGGATGTCTCTCGCACAATGGACTCCTATGGGCCCTCGTCTGTCTTGTTGGCAGTAATGGCACTGTTGCTGAGAGCGGCTTTGAGTGCTGCAGAGATTGGAAAAGCACATAGGAAACAGGCACTCGCCGCAATACACAACCGTGTGTGTATTCAAAAGAGGAGTGAAAAGAAGGAGTGATGACTATCTGCGCTTGATATCTATGATCTACGACCGGCCGTCGCAAGTGGAGATGGGCGACACAATAAAGCCGCATTCAAAGGAGAGATGGAGAGCATTAGCATAGAGATCAATGAGCGAAAAAGGGCTGGCTAACACAAAGCAGGGCATTATGGGAAATGTGTTGGAGTGCTGTGTTCAAATGCAACAGAAACTCAAAAAAAATAATCACATTACTTTAATATTCTCGCCTTAAGTGCCTCCTTTCCAGTCGTTGCCGTGCTTTATGCTGTGTTTTGCATTCATGTTGAGCATGTCTGTAATTTCTCTGCCACACAGACGAACCTCAGCAGATGCTCATGTGCAGTGTAAAAGGTCAAATCTAATCCAATTAGCTCGGAGAATCCCTGATCTCCTCCATGTTTGGGTTTAGCATGGATCTGCTCTCTGACTGCTCTGTAAGCACACATAGGAAGAAGGCAACAAAATGTCTTACACGCTCTGCAGGGAGCAGTTTGACATTTTGGGGCTTTTCTGTCCTGAGGTAACACGAGAAGATTGATACCACTCTCATGTCTGTTGGCTAATATGAAGCTATAGCTAGCAGCTGGTTAGCTTAGTGTCTGGACGTCTGGAAGCAGAGGGGAGCAGCTAGCCTGGCTCTGTCCAAAGTATAAGAAAAAATACACCTACCAGCAGACATTGTATCTTGTGGGTTAAATTAAGAGTTGCTTTTTAGACATATTTACAGCCTTTTAGCTAGGTTAAGCTAATCCCCTGCTAGCTTCATATTTAGCATACAGACATAAAAGTGGTATAAGTCTCATCTTCTTGGCAACAGAAAGCATAGAGTTATTGTCCAAAAAGTCAAACAGTTTCTGAGGATGTTGTCCAGAGTTTTCAACAGATGGCCATCTTCAAACTTAAAGCAACATGGTGAGAAATATTGGAACACAAAACATTGTTTTTTTAAGAGAGAAAATGTGTGTTACACCACCTTATCTCCATAGCTGTACCTTTAAGATTCCTGAGATGTTTCTAAATAGCTTGAAGCCAATAAAAAAGGAAAGATGACACCCACACGAGACACACATCTTGGGTAACTGTTCTGCTTAAGTGAGTTCTATCCAACCATCAAGTAATCAATATCAGCACAGAGATAGAAAGAGTGAGTGATTCACCACGTTAAAAAAAGGAGGAAGGAAAATGTGTTTCAGGTCAACATATTGAAGAAGGAGACGATTGAGGTAACACAATGGTGATTGAGCCTACGGCCCACTGATGAAAGCCTTTGCATTTGCAGTATTACAGACTGGGTGTCTGGTGCGACTTTCACGTCAGTTAGTGACGTGACTTTAGTGACGTTTTCCTTCACCCAGAAGTGGTTGGTCTGCCAGAGAGGGTAGGCGGAGCTAAGCGGCTGCTTTTCCACTCTCTGCAAGTGTTGCGAGTAAACAGTAATCTACTATGGCTGAACAAACAAAGAAAAGATGGATGACTACAGATACAACTTCAAACATAAGTGAGAATCCAAAGAAAAAGAAACAAACTCGACGCTCAGATGAAGGCAAACAGTCTGAAAAGGAAAGCGACCGTCAGCGAGGGAAATCAAGAGTTACAACCAGAACCAACCGTGGACGTCACACATGCAACACTGTCTTGATATCTGGGAAGTGTGCTCCCGCAATTACCATTTATCGCCATAGGTGCCGCCAAAGAGAACGAAGCTGAGATCTTCGAGATTACAACTTTAACTTCTCCCTGTCTTCATTTGTCTTTCATGTGAGTAGCATAGGGTCCATATCTATTTTAAAACACACACGAAGAATCACAACTTCCACAAATAGATCCACCCCTAAGAGAATAACCTTGTTTTTTTTTTAAACAATGCTACCCGTCACTGCTTTTCTTTGCTTCTTAAATCATCCTGGAATTCCCCTCATGTCACGCTCCACGCCACAGGCAGGGCTTTTATTCTTATGGAAATGCATCACTTAATCTCATGTGGGATGAGTTATGAGATAATATTGCATGATAAAGCAGTATAGAAAATATAGATCATATAAATGTGGTGCATATGCTGCCTAAAACCCGACTATAGAAGAGTTTGATTTGGGTCTACTTTGCATTTCAAATACCCCCTTACCCCCCACGTCTCTACCCCCCAACATTTGTTAGGCAATTACAACCAAACGAGGCCGTAATAGTCGAGCCTGCGAGCCTCTGACTCCTCTTTCATGTCCAGCCTCTCACAGACGTGGACAGAGGCCAAATGTGTACAACAACCACGGTAAACAACACACACTTGGACACACACACAGAAAGCCAATAAAAGACAGGCGTGGAAGAGTGCAATAACAGAAGACAGCAGACTGTCAGCTTCAAAAGCTAAAAGGACGCGGCCGGCAGTGATCCGGGCTCATAATTGCTCACCCACCACCCAAGGTAAAAGCACTAAAGGTGGAGGAAAACACACAGAGCCGCACAGGATAGACAGGCATGAAAACAGGACAGGGGTAGTAAAAAAGGTGTTTGCTCTGTGTTTTTATCTCATCACATGTGCAGACACACACACACACAAACACACACACACACACACACACACACACGTTGTAGTGTTACACCACTGTAAGAAAGGAGCTGTTGTTCAGGGACGGAGCTGAGCAAATAATACCAACGGCAAAGAATGCCATTTTTTTTGCTCGCGACTGCAAACAAGTCCGGAGTGGAAATGGCATGGCTGGAAATCGCAGCAAAAATGTGGCTGAAACACCTGAGGCCAGGCTTAAAGAGAGAGAACATACATAAATACACACACGGGGACAAATGGAAACAAAGCTGCAAATACAGCATGAACACAGGTGTGAGTCACTGCAAAGAAATGAGAGTTGGGAGGGTAACACTCACATTTCAGGGGTTTTTAGAGGCTCTAAATAAATAATACAGCTACTTTTTATTAGTTTGATATTGATTGTTGTGCTTTGTATCAGTTTGCTGATAATATCTAAACCCAGTTAATTAAACATTTTCTATTTGCTCTTCTACAATTGTCTGTTTTCCCAGAAGACTTTTTCTTTTGTGAAGAAGTGATGAAATGCACCTCAAAAGTTTGACTACAGAAGCTTCCAAACTCTTAAAGAGCAGCTCCAGTCATGTTTTAAGCATCTAAAATGTTTGAAATAATTAATTGTGTCTGATGTGTTTTTTCTGCAAAATATGTTTAATTACCTTATAAAAATCCTCCCAAAGCATCTCCTCCTTCTCCCTCATTAAAAATTCCTGAATCTGCATAGGCCCCGCCCACTATGCAAATTTACAACCGCAGCCTCTGTCGCGAAAACAAAACACGTCTCTGCCATCGTTTAGTTGCAACTTGTTGAAACTTAGCTAGCTTGAAATGTAGTAATTAGCAGTGGTAACGTTAACGATAGTAGTCAGTTGTGAGTTTGCAAAATTAAGGATGACGGTTACAGCTGGCTCGCACATCGCCAAAGTGGTTGCCATAGGTTACACATAATGATATGCATAGCGTCACCTCGTCCATTAACGGGATTGGCTCCTTAGGTTTGTGACGTCTCAAACCTGCCAATCTGAAAACGTGTTGTTCAGCCTGTCCTTGGTACACTGCAGTTTAAAAGCAGACAGGCCCAGCCATGGAGATGACTGCTGATGTTGTCTCTGATATGTCTTGTAGCACATGAAGAACACCACATGGAGATGTTTACAAGGTTAAACACTTGAGTTTCACTGGAAGGGGGGCTTTAATAGAAGAAGAAAAAAAGACTTTGAGCCCTGGCATGCTTAAAATAAATGTGTCTGAGCCAGGTGTTGAAAGGCAAAAGTGTTTTAACTGTTCTGAAGGGCAGGTAGAGAAGCTATAGCTGTCACAGAGGATGAACACCCAACCATCGCACAAGTGTGAATAGTAACAAACTTTCTTTCAGACAATCGTACCTGCAAGACATTCATGGTTTCACACTCAGCTAAGTTGTAAACCTGCTGGCTGTCTCACCTTTCTACACCGTAGCATATTGCTACGTGCTAAGTATGTGTGCTTTTAGAATTGCAAGTCATGAAAGTTAGAAAATTTGCCAGATGCACTCTTCTCTTTGATTCAGATGTAAGGTGTGGTAAGACACTTTGATTAAACAATCAACGATCCAACAGGCCTTTCATCTGGAGCTCACAGTACTGCTAACATACCCACACATTTACAAGCAAATTTTTACCCAAATGGAGCTGGTAGGTGTCTCTTGTAATTTGAGACACACAGTCTGCCGCCTCACTGATTAAATGCAAACTCTTTGCCGACGACTGTGTAGTTTGTCTGTGCAACCCCCAGCGCCAATCTCTTCCCAGCTCCTTCCAAAACACACCAGCAAACATGAAGCCACCGTACCGCCAAGACAAGACAACAGAGGAAGAAAAGACCAGAAAAAACTCAACAAAAGTGACGATATCAAAGTTTGGACACAGCTGTTACTGCTTGTATTTACGCCGTGAGCATCCATCCAGTGTTTCCTCTTCCGTCCCTCTTTTTGTGTCTGACATGTGACGTACAGATGGTGTCCTCTCCGTCTGCTGGAGGACGCCTTCAAACAACAACCTCTGATTAACGATTTCATATAATCAGCCCTTATGTGCTCTCACACACGCGTGCGCACAGGTGCCTCTCGCCTTTGATGAATACAACAACAGAGCATCTTCCTAATGGCCTCATCTTTCACCAGCCTCTCCGAGAGCTAATAAGAGTGCCGGGACGATTTGTTTTACCGATTTTCTCTTTTCGAGTGTGGCGGGCATGGAATTAATTACACTGATTAAATATTGTCTGTCTGTGTTGTACGGCGGGGAAGGGCTGAAGACAGACTGTGTGTGTGTTTGAATACTCGTGTGTGTGTGTGTGTGTGTGTGTGTGCTAAGTGGCTAAAGTTGTGGCTCAGAACGGGTTCTGCTGTGAATATACATAAAGAAAAACAGACAACAAAAGCACTCAAGGAAGAAGAAAGATGCGCTTTTGCAAATTACCGCCCAAGCATCCAGCTACAGTTAGCACTCCAGTGAAGGTTAAAGCACTTATTAATTCAAAATGTAGCATTTCTTTAAATCAAAGTGATGATTAGCTTTTAAACAATAACACAAATAAAACCTTTTCTAAACAAAAGGTACAAAGAGCTTTTAAAAATAGACTCTAGATTAAATTACTTACTGATAATCACACATAAAATAGCAGATAATGTTAAAACAACAGAACATGCCAAAGTAAAACTAGGATGCTGTGAATATAAGACGGTAGATTAAGCAAGAGGGGAGCAGAAAAATGGGCTCATTAAAGGTGCTGTAATGCATTTTTGGACACAAGGCAGCTCGATAAGTTATAAACATAACGTGATATATGGCTAAAATGTTAGCAAACAGTTCATATGTTTGTGGCCACCTTAAATATGTACCTGTAAGATTCAGTGTATACGCGCTTAAGCACTTTTAATGCTTTTTTCCCTTTCATCTAAAAAGTACCAGTGCCAATATACCGCTATAAAACGCAGAGAGAGGTATGTTATTGTCTCACGGTATTTTAACCCAAACAACGGCGCTATCATCTACCTCTAGCTCAATCTAGCAGAAGCTTTGTCAAAGACATGTGGTGTTGTGATCGCAAGTGCAGCCGCCATCCTCGCAACAATCAATGTTGCCGTAGAATGAGCTCAACTAGCGCACTGGTAGCTAGCAGGATCGCAAACTGGCAAAAACAGACGGCAGGCTGTAATTTGTGTGTTTTCAATGTGTTTCAAATAAATATACATTGAAATAGTGTTGAAATAACTTATGTAGACATTTTTATTAATAAATAATTATATAATAATCCCCTCTGGGTTACCCCCAAAAACAGACAGACTTATATTCCAGATTTCACGGCAAGTACTGTGTTCACACTCTCCAATAGCTTTAGCAGCTAGTTGACTTCGTCTGTCCACCATTTGGTTCTGAGCAGTAAACAGAGGGTTTATTTAGGATCTTTAGTTGGCTATGGCTGGAAAAAATGCTAAAGCAGCTCACCGGCGATCGTGAGCCAAAACAAAAACAAAGCGAGGGACCATGAATCCAAAACGTGCAGCGCTGAAAGGCGTTAAGGTTTATACAGCAGAGAGCAACTGCAGAGTCTTGTGATAAAGTTGACCGTCTTTTACCACTTAGCAATTTGATCGAATGTTTACGTAAAATATTGACGAATGCAGCTTTTAACTGCCGATTCTGTTTAACATCAGACAATATGTAGCCCATAAGATTAAAAAACACAACTTTAAAAACATTTATTAGTTCGGAAAATGTCAAAAAATTTAAAAAATGGCCGTCACATCTTCAACGTCCCCAACTGGTCTTTAAATTGATTATTTTGTCCAACAAACAGTCTAAACACAGAGTAATTATTTTGGCAATATTGCTTGGTATATGATTTAAAAGGTTGATTTAAAATTGTTGCTATTTAAGCTTATTTTATGCCATTTTTTAGCATTGTTGATAATAAAATGTTTAATGAAGCAGCTTGAAAATGGAATCCAAAGAAGTTTAGAGGCCAGTTTCAACAAGTTTAGAGGCCAGTTTCAACACAAAAGCCTGTTAAACAACTATTTATTCCAGTATTATGAGTGTACATGCAATGTACTTCCTCCTGCTTACACATCTACACCATCAGCTGAGCGATACGGGGGTCTGACCTCGGTAAAGTGACTCACTGATACCCAGAAGAACATGAGCCAACATCTCGACTATGTTGAAACGCTGCAGAGACGCCGGCTCTGAGTGTTACTGTCAACTCTCTGACCTCCGTCTCACACAACAGCCATGACTGCATGTTTCCAGCTTCCCCTGCAGAAATCACCAACACTGACACCAGCAGCAGCCCCACGCATGGACAACTCAGGAGACGGAGGATAGAAGTGATCTCGCATGGGCCGACAAACAGCTTCTTACTGAGCGAGAGCCTACAGACAGAATATGATTAAAGTGCGAGTCATCTTCTCCTGATGTAAGTTACAGAAACAGAGAGGCAGAGCGAGGACAGCATGAAACGGCATGAAAGATAGAAAGCAGACGTGGAGCTACATGTTGAGTGAGAGCAGATAAAGGAAACACAACGGGGGGAACGAGAGAGGTAAAGACAGGACAGAGATAGAGACATGGGCAGACAGATGTAAACTGAGCTGTGTCGGTGGACTCAGGATGAAAGATGGGAGATGAGGCGAGCGAACGATGAGCTCACCGCCTCCTTCTGCCTCTTATCGCAGCGCTCTTGAGCAACCAAAGCGAGGATTTACACCAGAGGCTCGCAAGCCTTTTCCACAACAAGGAACCCCGCGGCCATCCTGCCAGGAAATGACATCTGAGGAAATACTGGCAAGAACCACCCACACTTCGCTCCAGACACACAAACACAGACAGACACACACGCTCTGCAAACTGAAAACTGGAACTCAGGCATGAACTGAGTTAATGCAGCGATAGAAAGTAGGAAGTCCACACTAAAAAAACAAATAGCTGCTCTTTTATGTAGAGTTTCTACTTCAACTCAGAACAGTTTCTTTAAAAGGCGATCACGACTCCCAACAAAGTTCAGTTTGGAACTGTAAGTTTGTCAAACGAAGTAATTAAAACATGTCACCCTGGGCTCTGAAAACTTTTCTCCTCATATTTTAAAGTTATAATCTTCGTTCTCTTTGGCGGCACCTATGATGATAAACAGTAATTAAGGGAGCACACTTCCCAGATATCCAGACAGTGCTGCATGTGTGACGTCCACGGTTGGCTCCGGTTGTAGCTCTTGGTTTTCCTCGCTGACGGTCGCTTTCCTTTTCAGACTGTTTGCTTCATCTGAGCGTCGAGTTTGTTTCTTTTTCTTTGGATTTTCACTTATTTTTGAAGTTGTATCTGTAGTCATCCATCTTTTCTTTGTTTGTTCAGCCATAGTAGATTACTGTTTACTCGCAACACTTGCAGAGAGCGGAAAAGCAGACGCTTAGCTCCGCCTACCCTCTCTGGCAGACCAACCACTGCTGGCTGATGGAAAACACGTCACTAACTGGACGCTGCCTGTGATTTTTTCCACTGAAGTCGCCCCAGACACCCAGTCTGTAATACTGCAAATGCAAAGGCTTTCATCAGTGGGCCATAGGCTCAATCACCATTGTGTTACCTCATTCGGTGATAGATAGTGACTTAACAGACATTTATTTAAATGACTTTAAAGAATAAACTCTATATATAAAACTTAATCAACAAATGGAACAATCATGACGTTATCATTACTGTCAGGCCTTGTGGATTTTAAATTAAAGGGTTTAGTAGGGCTGCTCATCTTGCTCGCTTCCGGGCATTCACAAGGGAAATTACTCACATTATTTATATAAAACATACATTAATCCATGGTGGAATTATATAATGAAGATGAACAGCCACTTTATGCTACCGTCAGGCAACGGTGGATACTGAAATTGCTGCAAACAAGAGCAAAGGTTTCCCATTTTTATGCCTTATTTTAAGAAATTTAGAAGAGTTTTTCTACAAAACAATTCTGAAACACTTCAGAAACACAATCACACATACACGCACTTTCTTGAGATAAAATCCTCCAAGTTTGGCGAGTTTTATATTCAAATCCAAAACTTTCTGAACCCAGAATAAGTTAAGACAAAGTTCCAAACGTCTAATATTTCAACTTTTGGTACTTGACAGTTTCCCGACACGTTTCACTCAGCAAAGGAGCACTTTTAGGAGCTTTAACATATTCAGGACCTGAAGTGTTGGGAGTTAAGAAGCTGCGCAGCGTGCTCAGCCCCCTGCCTGACTGTCCCATACAGTTTAATCCTGTTCAACTCCGCTGCCTCGCTTTGTCAGAGTCACCGCCGCTTCAAAAGGCGTCAGGGACCCATTACAGCTTTATGTAACGTTGCATAGACGGAGACGTGCACACACACATACACACAGATCCCACCCCCCGTTTCTGTGAACAAGGGGTTTTTCTACAGCTGGGTAACAAAGCATGACCCAATAATCCCAAAGCTTGACTCAAAGCTTAAGAACCCCCCTTGCCCTCCCTCCTCTTATATCCCTTCCTCCCGCTCTCTGAGGACTTTATAAGGCCGTGGCATGGGGGGCTTCTGGATGCACATGTGTGTGTATGTGGTGTGTGTATGCAGGGCAGGGAGCGGGGGGTGTACAAATAGAAGCACGCTTAGCTTTGATTATTCTAATTATGACTTGGAGCGAGGAGTAGATTATTATGAACACATGGCCGATGAGATGTTGATGAGCTCACGTCTCCTCAATCCGTCAGTATTACCGTTAAAGGAGGCGGACACACAAAAGGCCTTTAGTCGTAATGTACGGGGGTGGAGGGCATCCGAGGGACGCACCAGGCTACTCCAGTCAGACTTGCTGGAGCTAACACAGCTGTATCAAATGGTAAACATTTGCCATTTTTACAGAAATTACTCCCTTTTTCCAGAACTAATCATTATTACTCAGCCTGCTGGAGTCGCTGGAACAAGTTCAAACTTTTAGCTTTCAACTTTTCGGAGCAAACAGGAAGTGAGACATATTTTGCTGTAATAAGATATGTTGTAAAGTTAAAAAGTTAGATGTTATGTTGCTTTCACTTTGGTTTTTCATTGCGCGGTACACCAGGCAACAGATCTCCGGTCTGTCTTAAACTTTCCGTGACCCGGACGGCAAGTCTGTCGAGTCCCGCACAGTGGAAAAGCGGATCCCATCCCTCCCTCCCCTCCTCCCTTCTTAGCATCAGATCCCATTAGCAATTACCTGAAACAAAAACATGAGCAATTCCAGATCTGGCTCCGGGCACGCGGATTCTTAGAACAAAAAACATTCACAAAAACAAGTCTAAAGACGAGGCTGAGTTCAGAGGAAAAAGAAGCTCCTTCTGAGCTTGTGATATAGCTGAGAGGAAGAAACTAAATATCATTGTATCTCATGATACACCAGCATGTGAGCTAAGGGCTTCTTCGGTTTTGCATTTTAAATTCTGAGTCGAATCTGAGGGGAATAACTAAATGATTTGCCAAAAAATTTCAAAACTTTGAGTGGCAAAAAAAGCTGTTTCAGCTTCCCTCAAGACACACCGACGACGAGAGCTGCATGGCAACGCAGCATCAGCCACCTCAGCTTGAAACGGATGCAAAGAGATGATTAATCTGTCTCGTCTGCAAGCAAACATAAATAGAAACGCCAGAAAAGTATTGATTTTGGTGTATAAATGTAGCCTGCATCCTGATCTAAACAATTATTCTGCATACCATGTCATGCAAAAGTTTTGCACCAGTTTTCCAGAGTGTTATTCAGTGAGTGCTTTAAACCACGCACCATCACCCTGCATGTGTCAGCACGCAGCCTCGTCTCGTCCCTAATCGCTCGTCAGAAAGCTCTTATTACAAAGAACATCGGGCACGTCCATCTCGCTCTCTCAAAAACAAGTATTGCCGCTATTTTAAGTGCCGATTATACGATGCCATGTGAGGTGAAAGCTCTCTTCAGACTGTCATTTACAGGTGTGTAACTCGATCCTTAATGAGAGCATTGTGTGCAAGCTCTAAATCCAGCCGAGGGAAAAAAAAACAACAAAACACAATTGTTCTCCTGTTAAGTCAGGCAGCTAACTTCTTCATGCAGAAACTAGTTCCCATGGTCTGCAAAGTGAAGAACAAGCCAAATCTTATCTTGATGTCACACAGCTATTTAGCCCGCCTTGTGTTTTGTTGACAGAAAGACAAAACAGTGAGCCTGCCTGCTATGACTGACTGACCTTGAGGGGGGGATTGGTATGGATTTGGCAGGTACAACTGGAAGTGATGGCTTACGGGTGTATGCTTTGTTTTGACCGTTTAAACTCCAACTGAAGCTCATACCCAATGGCACACAGCTCCTTTAATCACAACATATATGTTTGGCATTATGTGCTGCACACTGAACAATCATTTGAACACCAGGGAATGGATCCCCCCTGTGTGTCTCTTTTCCCATTGCCAGTGAAGTATACTTCTTTCTGTCTCTTTTCTGCTGCGTCACCGTCTGACGTCACAAACGCACCGGAGACAGGGTTAGTAAACGGTGAAGATGTAACGGTGGTTAGGTCTTTATTGTATCTATAACTCATTCAGTCTATTAATCAAACTCAGCAGCAACAAATTTGGAACGATGTTCGAGCGCTGCTTGGGCGGAGACGGACGGAATTTGTAGCTGAGATGACAAGGAGTCGCAGAAGTTATCAACGGATCATAGCATCGCCCCGGAGAGGGGGCGGAGATTAGCGTGTCGACGCGGGTTTTGTGTTCCCGTCAATGCCGATTGGAGACGAGGCGATAATTACCCGGGTCTACTGCAGGGTCATTTGACCCGGGTCTGAATGCCGATTGTAACCTTTCCCACCAATAAAGCCCGGTGTTAGCGGGTGTTTTTTGACCAGTGGGAAAGCGGACTACGAGTACGCATGATATTAATTCCACTGCAGGGGAGACGCGATGTTCTCTGCTATTAGGTGGAAAAAAACACGAGCCTAATATATCAATATCGAAATCGGCAAAAGGGTTGGAAAATATTGACATATCGGAAAAAAATCCAATATCCTGCATCCTTAACTTAAACACCAGGAAATGGACCCCCCCCCCTTATGCTACAAACATGTGACCCCTCCACCAGGAAGTGATAAAAGGAGCTCTTTGCTTCTAAATGATGGTTTACATTTAATAATCCTGCATACGGTTCTTATGTCAGGCCTCGAGGCAAACAACAAAAACTGAAGCCAGAACAAATCTGACTTTAATAACTTCACTGATTCTTCGCAATATATCAACTCTCTCTGACAGATTCAAACTTGCAAAACTTCTCCAGCCAGACTGAGAGCAAATATCACTTTCATATTCATGAGGCTCGAATTTCCTTTAGTTATGGGGTGGAATCGATGAGCGTTTATAAGATGCAATTAGATACAGCAGTCACAGAGGAAGGCAGCAGCCACAGTTTGCAGCTTCCCCCCTTCCTCCAGATACCTTGGAGCAACATGAAACCCCAGACAAGCTCCAGTGGCTCTCGCACCATATGGCCGAAGAAAAAAATGCTCCCAGTAACCATAAAAGGCTGCTTTTTTTTTTACTATCCACTGGTTTCATCTCATCAATTTCCCTCGTGTCTGGGCTCATTTTGTGGCTGTGCAGAGCCCGGGGTATGAGGCTAATGAGAGTGTGAGTGGAGATGGAGCTTTGCGGAATGGCCCTTTGTTTGGAAACAGCCTCTCTGCAGCGCTGGAAATGCGAGACGCTTATCGATCATTTCACCTGGAAGCCTTTTGTGTTGCGAGGCTGCGGGCAAACGCACCGATAAATGCAGTTTGTAACGTTATAAGCAGCTACTTAGGGGTTAACTTTAATCATAAAAACATCACAAACACTCCCAGCGTGCATTTTTCCATGCTGGTGGCGACTGCGCTCTTTGTCCAGTGCGACCAGCAGCAGCAAATAAACAGAAAGCTGCGGGGGGATTTTTTCGGATTAACGTTGGATTAATCATAATAAGAGACCCAATAACCGCCTTTGTTCCTTGCCTAAGCCATCCTCAACCGATGGTGAGTTGAGAAAAAACGACTTTTTGCAATGGGGAGCACGCACAAACAAAAATAAAACGCTGGGTCCTTTTGTATCCGCGTCTGTCAGCCCTCCTCCTCCTCCCCGCCTCCCCTGCCTCTCCGCCGGGGTGACGGCTTAAGCAAGCCCCCGACCATCGACGAAGAGCCCCGGAGAGGAAGAAAAGTGCTCATAGTTGCAGAAACACGGCTTTTCCTGTTTGGAAACCCACATAGATAGCGAGGAAAGGCTCAAACGTGAAGGTAAAAGTGGGGAAAGACGCAGCAGTCAGCGGCAGAGCTGCAGAGGAGCCACAATAGGAAGAAGCCCTTTAATGTTTTAACAGCAGCTAGAGCTTCCCCTTCGTATAGAGGCAGATAAAATCTCCAAACCTAACAACAAATTCCACTCATGCAAGCAAAATAAGCTTAACACACACAGAGACCCGTTTGTGGTTGTATATGAGTGGAAATAGACGCTTTGAATACTTTCCACGACAGCAGAAAACTTCCATCAATCATCCCGGTACAGATCCAGCAGCAGCGGCACACACTTGGAAGCGGTCCACGGAACAAGCTTCGCCCTTTTTTCACACTGAAATATTCCACTTACCGACTTGTAAAACGTTTTCCACACAGCCGGTCTCTAGCAGCCTGATACCCCGACGGAAAGGCAGTCCGTCTCCCGTCCCCGCTGCTCCGGCTGCCCCCACAGCAGCCGTCGTAGCGGCGGTAGATCCTCCGCCACCGCCGGCGGTAGTAGCTCCGGACCCCGCGCTCCCAGCTCCGCCGGTAGCCGCCGACGGACCCTCCTCGCCGGCGACTCGGCACTGAAACGAAGAGTACATGCATATCTCCTTTTCGTTGCGGGGGAAAGACCAGTAGACGATGCGGCGCTGGACGGGCTCCGGGATCCGCTCGAAGCGCTCCTCTACTCTCTCGAAGGCCCACTTTTCCGCTACTGCCTTCGCGGCGCAGTCCAACAGAGACTCCGGGGAGCGATATCGGGAGCTGGGCATCCCGCTGCCGTGGCCGGGCCCCGGGCCAGGACCACGGGGAGCAGGGCGCAGGCAGGGTCGCTTGCTGGCCGGAGGTAAGGAGAGGAGAGGATGGGGCTGTTCTCTGCGTCCTTCCGCCATGGCGAGCCGATCAACACTGACGAGACGGACGGTGAGCGGACACCGAGCGGCAGCAGGAAGCCGACTACACACACACTCACACACAAAACACACACTGAGCAGGCAGCGTCAAATCAGTCAGGATCTCAGATAAGACTTCCGCTCACGCATTTCAAAATAAAAGTCGCTATTTACAAAGGGATATATTAATTAACAGATAATCTTAGTCTGAATGACACTTGCCATATTCATCAAAAACAATCAATAAATACATTTTTTATTTTGTTTAAATGTATACATATTTATCCAATTCCAATATCAACTTTGCCATTCTTAATATATTTTCTATATTTAATGTCTTTATCACTGTGACCGATCAATAAACTTATCACTTTTATTGCACTTTGTTTTTTAATACATTTTCCAAATCCTTTCTTTAGTCCACTGACTCTATGACCCTGTAAGCATCATATTTCTCCAACATGCATTTTTAAAATCCAAAAGCGGTTGACCTATGGGTCATACATCTTATTCCATGACAAAGCATGCTTATAATGTTTTACACCTTTCCCACCAAAATTAACGCGTTGAAGCGTGTTTTTCAGACCCGAGAAGACCCGACGATTGTCTCATTTCCCATTGCCAGTAGAGTATACTCCTTTCGGTCTTTTTCTGCTGCGTCACCGTCTGATGTCACAAACGCGCCGCAAACAGGGTTAGTAAACAATAGTACGCACAAAGAACTTCCATTATACTCTTTGGTAATCAGCATGGAGGCCAGTGAAGATGTTATGGTGGTTAGGTCTTTATTGTACTCATTCAGTCTATTTATCAAACTCGGCGCCAACAAATCCGGAACGATGTTTGAGCACTGCTTGGACAGAGACGGGCGGAAAGCGGCCGGAAAGGGGGCGGAGATTAATGTGTCAACCTGGGTTTTGTGTTCCCATCATTGCCGGGTCTACTGCAGAGTCATTTGACCCGGGTCTGAATGCCAATTGTAACTTTTCCCACTAAGCAAAACAGCTGGGTGTTAGCAGGTTTTTTGAACAGTGGGAAAGGGGCTTTAGTGATCTTGTATGGGGGCTGTCTGTGGAATAATAGTACAGGAGGATCCTAATCAGAATATTGAATATTGCTAAAGTTTCTGTTTTGACATACTATAAATCAATGATGAAGTGATTAAGGTGTTTAAATGCATTTCCCCCCACATTACTACCTACCTACTAAAAAAGTTATATGTGTACAGTGTTTAAAAAGTGCACTAACCTTTTTGTGAGTCATGCATTTCTTTTTTCTCACTAAATCTACCAGTAATAGTCTTTTATTTTTTAAGCATCATCTCTTCATTTCCTGTCTCTAAGGCTGTTCGTCTGTGTGACTTAATGCAGCTTAGCAGGCAGGGAGAGCAACAGAGAGAGAGAGAGAGAGAGAGAGAGAGAGAGGAGGGGAGGGGGTCTGTAGATTGATTGGGGGTGGAGGATGTTACACATCACTTACCACCACAACAACAAAACACTCCAGTCTCACATCAGCGTGGCAGGCCTGCAACCGCTCACAGGTCTGCACACTTACATTCAAATATGCTTTATAATTAATATGAACTGGTTTAAGTTATAATGCACAATGTAAAAAACAAGCTGGCAATGAAAGAATACATAAATCAAACAAATTAAATTCAATATATAAACAAACACAAACTCCTTTTGAAGTTGTCTTTTAATTTTATGTTGCTATATAAAGTGTTCTCAGATCCTTAACTCTTCATCACTCTGCTTTCTTCCTCTGACACGACTACAGAGTACTTGACGTGTGCGCATTTTACATTAAAGCAAATAACGATCACAACTTCTCCCCATGAATAACAAAGTTACTGTTTTGCAAATTGAATTCACACCATTATGTGTGCTATACATATCAATGACCTCAGGTCAGTGAATACACATTCATTTAAAGGCTGCAGTACACAGTTGTGTGGCTGTTTCCCACAGCAGGGTGCAGAGAGTTTGGAGCCACCAGCCAACTTAATACTTCAGACTGAGATAATGGAGCCTACAGCTCGTTGATCTGAGGCCACAGGTAAAAAAATAAGTAACTTTTTTTTTTTAATAAAGTTATCTCAGATGTTTTCTAGTATAATTAATGACCTGCTGCAGCAAGGAAAAGGCCCTTTGTGGGGCTTTTCGGTCTGTCTGTTAATGTTTGTACAGTATTTCATGTCTCTTTGCATCTCTGTGTGTGTTGCCATCCTTGTGTAAATGAAGCCACCCACTGGTGATAAAATAGGAATAGTGACAGGCTGACAACCCGCTGCAAAGTAGACAACAACACGTGTGTGTATTTGAGTTTTGGTTTGTGTGTTTATTTTTTTACGTCCTTATTTTTATAAAAGTGCTTCAGTTTGTTGAGCCAATAAAGACCCACAAAAAGCAAAGCAGTTCTTGAACATCAAAACATTTTAAATCAGTGTGAACTTCAGATGTGGTCATAATATCTTTTTAAACCTGAGCAAACTGCATCCTTAAGACAATGGGTTGGAATGTGACTTATGAACTACACGTGCATGTGTAGAAAATGTTTTTATCAGCACAAATGTAGGGAATGAATAAGCAAATTGGCAGGTGATAACTTTAAGGACTGGTTCAGAAGTTTGCCTTAAAACAACAGGCATGAGATGGGACAGGATTTTTCTTTCTGTAAGTGTTGGGGGAAATAATCCACAGTCCTCCTTCTGTGCTAAAATGTATTCCAAAGTTTTTGCATTGCTAATATGAGGCTTCAGTTATCTGATATTTCAGCATAATATTACGTTTTTTAACCATGAAAAAGTCCAAAATCCACAACTGAAAAAACGGAAGCCAAAGCGTGAGTGCCAAAAAACTGCAGTTCCTCAAGTGTCCACTTGAGGCTGACTCCAAAAGTGAGTCAAGGCCTATTAGGTCCCATATTAAATAACCCAACTTTACAGTTTTTGGTCTCCATAGCTCTTTTCTCTGTTCATGAAAACTGTGGGGTGAATTTTTAAGGCTTATAGTTATGAATACCTATGTGCATTTTCTGCTGGTACGCAGCTACCTGCCAAGAGGAGAGAAACAGAAACACTGTGCTTCAGGGATTTTCTTTTTTGTGGTGACAAAAGGAAAAGAGAAATACTTTTTTTTTAATGAAAAAGTGACTAAATAAAAGATTGCTTGAATTGCAGAAGTAACGCGTTACGTTATTCATTGCAACAAAAAGGTAATCCGAGTACTCTAACGGATTACTTTGTAATGCGTGTCTCTTAACTCTATTTTTGTTTCTAAAGTTGCTAGTCAAACTTTAAACAACCAACAAACAGAAGAGCCCAGAAATCTTTCATTGCTTATGCAAATAACCCCCAGATAACAGAAGTCCAAAGAAATTGTCTGTTGATCCTAGAGGCTATATTTTGATTGGATGATAGTCGGTGGGTTTTTGGATTGTATTACCTAAAAGCCAGGTAGCATGTAAGTTAAAAAAATGTTCTTAAGTAATTAGGTGATATAAAAGAGAGAGACTCAAGGCAAATATTTTGTCCATCAACTACAATTATTACACGGTTGTGTTAATACTTGATTCAAATTATGGCATTCCGAGGTCTGCTATTTCTTGATAACACACCGTTGTTATGAAGAACAGACCGTTGTTGGGGATTGGGCTCTAATCACACAATCTGGAGGACTTACTGTAATCATATCAATACGCGGAAAGAAGTCTGGTAAATTTGACGTTGGTTTGTTTACATTGGGAAAAAAAGAAGAGAGACGAAAACAGCGGAGAGAAAGCAATGAAGGTTAAACGATGCACAAACTGAAGGCTACGACAGAGAGACCTACAAAACTGAAGACGGCACATAAACATTAAACAGAACACAGTAGGGTATACGGTGGCGTTTAATGACGGTGAATGGAAAAGAAAGCGTCAACAGACTCTGACAGTGATGAGACAGAAACCTTCACTTCACCGTCCCTGTATTGACTATTCTACTTTCTCATTTCCGCATAACTTAAAATAGCATGGGTGGAGTTGATGTTTCATCAGGCGGCATAAAGACAATCCACACATAATAATGGCTCATAAAATGTGTGACAAATGGACGCCGTGGTTGAAATTAAGCCGACTTTCTCCTCTGAAGTAAACTCTTCAGAGACACGGGAGAGACATCCGTCGCTGAGCACAGAGACAATAACCCGACTGCTGTCTCTCTGTGTATCCCCTTCCCTCTTCTAAAGACTGCTTTTTGGCGTGCAATTATATTGAACAATAGGCCAAAGCCAATGGAGGATGCAACCGGTTACCATGGAAATGATTATGATGGATTTGTGGATAGACAGAGCAGGTAATTGGAAAAAGATTGATGGGTGACAGGGTGAAGGAGAGAGATAGGAAGAGATGGAAAGAGAGAGGGATAAATTACCAAAGCAGCAGTGGGAGGAGAGACAGCCCTATTACACCCCGTCTTTCTGGGATTTACAATTATATAATGATGCATCCTCTCTCTCATCAAGTCAATAGGCAATCACTCTCTCCGGCTCTTGCAGTCACTCCCTCCTCTCTCTTTCTCCTCCTTGTATTACCCTTTTTTTCTTTCCCATATCCGGATGGCACTATTTCTCCCTCCTGCCTCCATCGAGGAAAGTGGTCTGCTCTGTGATTGAAAGGTCACCAGTGATCATCCACAGACCAGATTACAGAGTATAGGTGAGGAGGATGAAATGGGATTTTCTTTCTCAACCACTGCTATCAACCTGCCCTTGAGCAAGGCAATGAACTTCCAGGTGCAGCAGAGAGTCAGATCAGTGGACATAAATGGTGCACTGTGTCTGTGTTTGGGGACTCGCAGAGGAAATTGTGAAAAAATGTGCTGCAAAAAATGTACATTTAAAATGAGCTCAGGCGCACATGTAAAGTAAAAGCATTATTATAGTAAACAGTGGCAATTTGTCTGTGAAGGTTCTGTGTCATCCAGGTCACGGTAATCCATCCATCCATTATCTACACCACTTATCCTGTTAAGGGTTGCAGGGGGGCTGGAGCCTATCCCGGCCGTCACTGGGCGAGAGGTGGGTTACACGCTGGACTGATAGTGGCTTATGTGTCAATCACAAAGCCGACACATAGGCCTCTTTTACACCGTCAGTTCAAGGCTGGATTGTTATGTCTCTGTTTCGTTCCGTCTTCGCACGGAAGCAGAAGCCAGCATCGGAGGCGTAACCCTCAAATTCCACTGGGTCCGTCTCCGGCTCGTTCCGTGTGCGTCTCGACCTCCGGAGTCAACCGCGCCCATTTAAGTCAATGCTCGTGATTCCACACCACGCGACGCGGTCCTTCTCCAGCGCAGAAGCGTCTCTCTGCTCTGCTCGGCTAAAGATACACGCTGGGTCTATTTTTGACGGAGGCCACTTCAAGCACGCGTCAACCTGAACAGAGCGAATCGTTCCAAACAGGAACGCACGAACACACAAAAACAGCATACAGCATCCGGTCATTTCAAAATAAAACACCATGTTCAGACCAGTACAGACTCCTGTTTTTTTTTCCATTATCATAACAACAACACACTGAAATCTTGAAAAAAGAACACCTTTAATTAAGTAGTGTTCTCAGCCATGGTAGAAGCACAAACATCACAGCATGATATCCAAATCAGATAATCAACCTTGGAGATGCAAACTGAACTGTTGTTTGTGTGTTGCTCTGTTTAACGTTGATGTTACTGCAAGTTGCGCGCGGTTCTCGGCCAAAACACACGGTGAAAATGAATTGTGATGAATCCTGTTGATCTCTGGCAGCAGTGTTAACATCTCTTCCTGTAGTAAAAGTCACAGGCATGGAGGGTGAAGTAGGTCAACACTTCCAGTATGCTTTTTCAAAGTAAAAGCCCGATCTGGAATTCTGACTCCCCTCGTTTGCACACAATGCTTTTATTTTGAAGTGTTTCCTGGGCCGTTGTTGTAGTAGTTTTTTTTTACTTTATTTGGCTCTGAAAGGTCAATCAGTCAGTCAGACACATACAGACCCCTGTGTAGGGCTGACCCCAAAAGAATTGACTGTAGGTGTGAATGTGAGCGTGAAAGGTTGTCTGTCTCTCTGTGATAGGCTGGCAATCAGTCCAGACCCCGCCTCTCACCAAATGACAGCTGGGATTGGCTCCAGCCCCCCCCCCCCCCCCGCGACCCTGAACAGGATAAGCGGTAAAACCCAGAAAATGGATGGATGGCGAGCAGAGGGACACAGTGTCCAAATCCTAGGATATGATGATATAAGATTTACAAATGCATGACAAAAATCTGATTAAAGTCTCACTGTCGAAAACTTTATTCACTTTTTGTTGACCTGTTGACCAAAACTAACTAAACTAAATGATCACCAAACTGAGCCCTGATAGTAAATGCACCTAAATAGATAAAATGTCATACTGGGGGCGTGTTAACCTGCCTCAGGGTAGGAATTATACTCTTGGCTCCAGTTGGGCTGCGTTCGATAACAAAATTTAGTTAAAAAACCCACATTTTATTTAAATTATGCACCGAGTAATCCCAAAACTAACTGATATTTAAAGGAATGAGAGATGAAATGAAAGATTATTACGCTTCCATAAGACAGGGCCTCAAGATTAGATAAAAATACAGAGGCCCCTTTAAATCCCTTTGCATTTCACATACATTATCACTTCATCAAATTAGCACATAATAATTGCCACACTGGCAACCTGGGGCTTTTGGGGCCCCTGAGGGTCTGGAGCCTTGGGGCAGTTTTTCACTTTGCACAATCGGTTATCCAGCCTTGTGTCACTCAAAGCAGCAGAAAGTGAAAACGTGTTAATGTTTCTTAATGTGTCATAGAATTTGTCTTAAAGCTTCAGCAACAACTGGTTGGAATGACTTCATTGACTGGTGTATGGTTGATATCTGCATCTCTCATCTTGCGTACGGACCTGAAAATGTTTTTCTGACGATCAAATTGCAGAAAATATATATTTTTTTGGGTTCATACTACTGCCGTTTAAATTAAACGGTCGAATCTGGTTCGCCTCACAAATTCTAAATCTGTAACAGCCTTAAAAATAAAAAACAGAAATACAGTTGACAGCAAAATGGTTGAGTTGGATTGCCTGTGACGGATCTGAAACCTCTCGTAATAACAGATTTTTGTCATTCACTTCCATCCCCTCCCACGTACCATGCACACACACACACACACATTCAGCAAACACACCACCCACACACACACACGTTCTCACAAAGATCATGTTTTCTGTAGGTATGCTCTTTGTTGTCATACACACCTCCAGCAGGCGGCTGCTGCTCTTAGGCTAATGTAGCTTACTGGGTGTCCAGAGGTGTACACACACGCACGCACACACATACATACAAATATACTCGCATGCTTTCTCCGGGGACAGAGGTCATGTCCTGAAGAATGAGAGAAGCATGGAAATACATGTGTGTGTAGCTGCTGAGAGGAAAGAGAAAAACACTTTAGTGTGAAGACAAAGAACATGTGTGCATGTGTGTGCGTGTGTTTTCACTGGCCTTGACACTTGCACTCACATGCACACACACTTTTTGTCTCCCACAGTCATGCTAACCAAGGTGTGGACAGCTTTGTAACATGCTTTCCTCCTCATAAACACTCCACTTGTTCATCACTGAGCAAAAATATCCACCTTTCTCTCTCTCTCTCTCTCTCCTTTCTTTCTCTCTCTGCATTGATGGCGATAATCATTTCAATTTATTTCCCTCTGCAGTTTTGTCCCTCCTGGCTCCACTAAAGACTGATATAATGGCTGCACGTAAAGCGGCAGCGGGGCGAACAGATCCGTGTCAGCATGTCACTGTGTTTGCTCACATGCATCGTCTTATAAACTATTGACCTGAGCTCGGTGAACAGTGGAGCGTGCTGTTCAGTGACAGTTTTAGACCTGATTACCAGAGTTGGTGTGTGTACTCTCTTGTAGTGTGAAGCACATTCTGCTCACTGCATATTAGAGGTCAAATGAAAAGGATCCTTGTTGGCAGAGCAGAATCCAGTTAAAGCCCTCTGTGACCTCTTGACCAAAACTTGAGTTTGGATCTCAACTAACATCATTAGTTGTGCTGAAAAAAATCGATTCATGTCAGAATTGCAATTCTTAATTTCTACAATTCTGATTTAAAACGTCCAAAAATAGATTTTTATATTCCTTTTTTTAAGTAAAGTTTCACCAGCAGCCAGTTTGCGCACAACAGACCCGCTGCATGCGTCGTTAGCCATGCACCATTTCCCGCTTAGGTTGTACGCAGTTCCGACAAGGAGTGCGCTGCTAACGTTAGCTAGCTCTCGCCGTCTGTCGTCAATGTACGGGGGAAGCTTTGATCAACGCCCACAGAATAACTCTTACCTGCGATGCGTGGAGCTCTCAAGTCACCCAGTCATTCGTGACATTCATCCGCTCACCACATCACGGATGCCCGGCAGCTCGAGCCTCGTATATTACAAACTCAAGTGATGCACGAAAGCGACATGACTGTGAATGCAGTACCCACACACAAGCTGAAAATCGAGCATTATTGTGTGATTGTGTTGAAACATATACAAAATAGGAGTTTAACAGTGTTATTTGTGACAAATTTACAAATGGCAAGTTTCTAATAAATACAGAGGTAGCTGGCCTAACCTAAGAAGTTGTTTTTTTTGTATAACTTGAACTTGTTTTTCTTAAAATGTTACAGTTTAAGTAACTTAAAATTTACAACAAGTACTAATCATCTTGAATCTTAAACACATTTTACTGTGCTTTAATGTCAAATAATAATTTGCCACTGTGGTTTTCTTAGCACACAGCAGACTGGAGTATAATCCTGAAATGAGCGGCCCTTTGGGCATCGAATGTTAATCAGGAATCGGGAAACGGTTTGAATGGAGAATCGATTTGGGATCGAAACGGACCTTGAGAATCGAAATCGAATCGAATTGTGAGATACTGAAAGGTTCACACCCCTACCAATAGTTCCTTGCTTGTTACCTGTAATTTTGCAGCCATAGGTACTAGCACTGCCCTTTTTTCTCAACACACACTCCACACATTGACTGATTTGTTTAGTTGATGTCTAGGGTAGATGGTTGGAAATGGCCAGACTCCAGGAAATCACTGCGAGAAATAGTCCCACATATAGTCTGTTAACTAGTGACATAATGTGTTAATCGGTGCGCTCTAGATGCATTGGAAGTTAGATTTTAGTATCTTTGAACCAAGTTAAGCTTTCTTTTACCCCATGTTTGTAGTCTGTAGCTACATTTTAAATGGACACATGGACATAAAAAAACAGCAACAAAAACGTCTCCTGCCTACCTGAACGCCCTCATCCAGGTCTACACTCCCTCCTGCCCACTACGCTCTGCCAATGAAAGGCGCCTGGTACTCCCCCGTCATTTAAAAACTCAGAAATAAGAAACACCACAAAGCATGAATCATTCTACTTTGTTTGAAGTTTGTGTAGTTGTGTTCTGGACAAAGAAAAACTTTGAACTTTGTTCTCTAAAGATTTAAACATTTGGATGGTTGAACAGTTGATGAAGCCAAAGTAAAAGAGTGTTTTATTCTGATTAATTTCGATTTTAGTAAAAGTTAACATTTTAAAAACCAGATGAAAAAGTCCAGAAAGCTCGTCCTTCCAGTTTAAACCTCTTTCCCCCGTCGGCTGAGACAAAGTGAGGTGTGCACACGTATGAAGGACATGGTGTTATCTGTAGTGGGCTGTTCCTTTTCAGAGAAAACAATGATACACAGGTTTCTGCTGACATCCAATTCTGTCAACACTTCCCATCAAGGTTCTTTATTTCTTGTCACCTTGGTTCCTTACATCCCTCGGTGTTATTGCCATTGATTTCTTTCAGCACATCTCTGCTGAAGTCGACAGAGTCTTTGTCCATTTCCTTGAACTTGACAAAAGCTTCAAAAACTATTAAACTGATGTTGAATCAAAAAAATATCAGTATAATAGAGTTTTGTTCGTTTTGTACCTATTATACACTTTTCTGAAGTCTTTTGTAAATACGTCTGCTCGGAGCTTCAGTTGGTTTGACAGTTTGAAAATTCTAACTTTATTATAATAACACTAAATGAACAATGGATGTTCATTTTACAAACAGGAAAATCATCGCTATAGTAAAAATCAATCACACATCAAACTGGGGAAGAAGTCTGTATTTACTGTAGCTGGAAAAGAAATACTGACTGTAACCACGAGGGCGGGTGTTTCCATTGTAAAGACAAATGTCCAAAATGCTTCATGTAAATTTGAAGGGGGGATAGGACAGCTGAGGTGAGACAGGAAATGTAGAGAGGAGAGAGTTCGGGAAGACATGCACCAAATGATCGGCAGACCGGGAGTCAAACCTGCGATCAATGCATCGAGGACTGTAGCCTCTGTAAATGGAGCGCCTGCTCTACCAACTGAGCTAAACTAGCTGCCCGATGGGGATTATTTTATAACCGTGCTTGTGTGGACGGGTTGTTTTTGGAAATGAAGGAGGCAATAACTTAAAATACCCGCATACATGTAGACATGGCCTAAAACTCCTTTTGGTCCTCTATTGTGGGACATTAAAGCTGTTTACCGATGATATATGGACAATGTCTGCTGAATCAGGACGGGACATTATCACGAGTTGTCCGGGAAACCTCCTGTATGTGTGAAAGGACACATACACGAGGTGTCATTCACGTTCTCACCTACTGGATGTACTCAGCTCAGGAGGACTCTAGAGCCCCTTCACACCTTCACTGTACTCCTGAACATGTCTGGACATCACCCTGAGGAGCTGCATACAACAATGCCAAATCCATTGACCCAGACTTTAAACTTTACCCCTCCAGCCCCCCCCAATACAAAGCTTGGTTAACGTCTAATTGAGGACAATTATTACCTGAATCATACACATCCTCCTGCAACACCTTGCCTAAATCAGAGTTCTTCCTGTAGTAAAGAACATATCTCACATGGCAAATCACCTGCTATGTTCAACATGTGTGAAACGGCATGTCCAGACATGATTCTCCGAACATTGTTTGGAGTTTATTTTTAAAAAACGTTTCTGCGTTGGTGAATACATGATGTATTTAGACCATCCATAAAGGTAATGACCAAAAGTACAGCATCATAAACACGTTCACTTGCTGTAAATTAAAGAGGCTGGCAGGGTATAATCTGTGTAACATCTGATGCAGTTTGAAAGGGGCTGATGTCTGCTCCAAGACATTCAAATCAGAGCCAAACTGACCTGTGGATCACCATCAAGCTGACGGGACAGAGTCTCTGTTTACATGCACACAAGGAACCAGATTTCTGGAACAATCAGGGATTTTGTTATTTTGGACACAAGGACGGTGAAACGGCAAATATTTGTTCCTGTCATCCTGCACGGACGACACATTCACTGAGGTCAATCTTTAAAACAGAGAGAGAGTCAGGTATCACAGGTAAACCTCCTGATATTTCTTAATCTAAAAGTACTTTAATTGTTACATTGCGATGGGACCTTATCTGCACGAACCAGAACAGAGACATCAGTGAAACATGAGTAAAAGATAACAAACTTGTGCTCGACATCCACATACCTCTGTCTAAACTCAAAGCAGGGCTGCAGCTTTTTTAAATGCACACAAGTTCCTAGAATGATGACTTCTTCCAGATCCTTATTTTGTCTAAACTGAGGCTGCAAAGTGCTGTTATCAGATAGTTTGGGACCGTAGCTATGTCATGTCTGCACCTTAGATAAGTTCAATTTTTTGTTCCCTCACGTATCATGTCTCGTATTTCCTGTTTTATTTTGAAAATCACTCACCCGTGTCTCTGTTTCAGGTCTGTGTCCTGTCCCTTCCCACGTCGTGTGCTCACCTGCTCCTGATTGTCTCTTCCCCAGCTGTGTCTAATTACTCCTCATTAACTCTTGTATTTAAACCTCCTGTCTCCCCAGGTCTCGTCGCCAGTTCGTTGTACCTTGTCGTCACGTTCCAGCATTCTCACAGCATCCTGAGTCACGTAAGCCATGAACTCGTTTTTTTTCCGACCTGCCTCTTGCCTCACAATTTTGATACTGTTGCCTTGTAGGATTGATTACCCGTGTACCGAACTTTGCCTGTTTGTTGCCTGAGTCTTTCTCTGGTTCGAGTTCTTGACAAGCTGGGCAGCTGCTTGCTAACAAGTTTGCCATATGTCAACCAGCTTAAAAACCTATCAATTAATTCAATGTTTTTGTATAAGCTCCCTTTTATTTTACGTTTACTGACTGCTAAGTTTATAAAACTGTTTAAAGTCCCCCTCCAGTGAAAATCAAGTGTTTCACCTTGTAAACATCTCCATGTGGTGTTCTTCATGTGCTACAAGACATATCAGGGACAACATCAGCAGTCATCTCCATGGCTGGGCCTGTCTGCTTTTAAACTGCAGTGTACCAAGGACAGGCTGAACAACACGTTTTCAGATTTGCAGATTTGAGACGTCACAAACCTAAGGAGCCAATCCCGTTAATGGACGGGGTGACGCTATGCATATCATTATGTGTAACCTATGGCAACCACTTCATCGATGTGCGAGCCAGCTGTAACCGTCATGGTAATTTTTGCAAACTCACTACTAACATTAACGTTACTACTACTAATTACTACATTTCAAGCTAGCTAAGTGTCAACAAGCTGCCGCTAAATGATGGCAGAGACGTGTTTTGTTTTCGCAACGGAGGGGGCGGTTTGAAATGTGCATAGTGGGCGGGGCCTGTGCAGATTCAGGAATTCTTAATGAGAGAGAAGGAGGAGATGCATTGGAATAATTTTTACAAGGTAATAAACGTATTTTGCAGAAAGATATTGCAGAGCATTTTATATGTCTTAAAACATGAGTGGAGCTGCTCTTTAAGCATTAAATCCACTGACTTGTGGGTAAAGCTGCTACATAGCTGCTAGCTTGCTGCTAACTACTGGTTTCTGGCTACAAAAACTTTTAGCTTCAGTAACTACTGTTAAAATTACTTGTTACTAAATAAAGTAATGTATTAAGATGAATGATCAGAAATATTAAATATGATACCTGCTAGGCTCATGAAGATGTGCCAAAGAAAACAGCAGTAGAAAAGCATGTAAATGGGTAAATAAGCCAAAAAGAGCAACCTCTGTTTATCAGGCTTTTCTTAATCCCATTACCTTGTTAAGGAAGCAGGTCTGTAATTTACACATCTCAGGAATTAGGTTACAGCTGAAGCTGAGCGTAATCGGATTTCTTAAGTGCATGTGAACGCAGTGAGCGTGTGACAGACTCAGATCAGAGCAGAACATTTTGTCAGCCTGACACAGAGGTGATGATTAAGACTGAGGTGTCAACAGGCTGCAGGCCGGCCAGACAGCCAATGTGTGGACAGAGTGTGTGTGTGTGTCAAGGGGGAGGGGAAGTGTGCAATCACCTAACCTATGGCGAACTCATGAGCGTGCTGTTTGCGCCTGAAGACACTTCCTGTACGAATTCCACACACACACGCACACACACACATTCAGCTGATGAGATGTTTTGTGAAGGGCTCCTCCTCAGCAGAGGTGGCACCAGCCTTTTAGCAGCTACTTATGACCCTCCATCCCCTACAATACACACTCGCACTCGGGCTCCAGGCGACCGCCTCGCCTCCTCCCTCTTTATTCAGAGCTTGATTTCTTTTCATCAAGTCTGTCTCTTCTCCTTTTCTCATCTCCACCTTTCTACTCGGCTGGAAGCTCTTGTTTGTGTCAAATCCAATCCCTCCTTCCCCAACGGCCTCTATCTCCCTCTCTCTGCTCCTCCTCGCATCTTTGTCTCCCTTCCATTATCCTCCTTCCTGCCTCTTTTCTCCTCCTCTTCTTATCTCTCCCCCTCCTATTTGCCTCCTTTTCTCAATATCCTTCTCCTTCTTAAGTCTTCCCCTTGCTCTTTCTCTGTCCTCTATTCTCTGCTCTCTTTACAGCTCCCCTCTTCTTCTCCTTCTCTTCTCCTCTGCGACCTCTCACCCTCTATTTTCCCCTCGCCTTTTCTCTCTTTTCGCAGCCCCTTTTCTCCTTCACTCTGGGTGTCAGAGCTTTGTGGAGGCTCTCAGCCCCCAGTGGGACATCCAGCGGGAGAAAGAGCTGAAAGGCAAACTGAGGGACAGGGGAGGGAGGGGAGAAGGGGGCAAGGAAAGGGAAAAAGGGTGAGAAGGAAGGTGGGAAGAAAGTACAGATGTAACGGAGATGTAGACATGTTGGCTAGGAGAAGAAAACTGCAACCCTAGTGTCTTAAAAAATGACTTCAGGGCATCTTTTACTTTAAAGCCTTCTTTGCAATTCGGTTGATTGTTTGCTCCATAATTGGCCTCACTTAAAAAACCTAATTATTTATTCAAACAAGCTTTTGTTTACTACCCCAATCTAATCAAAATGGTCCCTTTGGCTGAATCTTCTGCGCTTATGAGGGGCCCACATCTATATGACATGTGGGGCCCGTGTTGTTGGATCCATATAGACACCAAACCCAGTTTCAGTCTGTTCCTATAGGCTTCATTAACCCCATATAGGGCCCGACATGTTAGCTGGAAATGTGCCAAGCATGAAGACATATGGTTTGATTTTATTCTCTCATATAACAATATATATGCACATGAAAAAACCCAACTACGCTAACTTCTTCTTCTGCTAACTTAAAGTAATCATCTGGAAGATTTTCATGTAAATAAATGTCTGTTAAGTCACTATCTATCACCTAATGAGGTAACACAATGTTGACTGAGCCTATGACCCACTGATGAAAGCCTTTGCATTTGCAGTATTACAGACTGGCTGTCTGGTGCAACTTTCACGGGAAAAACTCTCAAGCAGCGCCCAGTTAGTGACGCGTTTTCCATCAGCCAGCAGTGGTTGGTCTGCCAGAGAGGGTAGGCGGAGCTAAGCGGCTGCTTTTCCGTTGTGAGTAAACAGTAATCTACTATGGCTGAACAAACAAAGAAAAGATCGATGATTACAGATACAACTTCAAAAATAAGTGTGACGGCCTCCTGCCAGTAGGGCCAGCTGTCTGTTTCCCTGGTTTTGGTGTTGGTGTGTCTGTCTTTGTCCTTACAGGTCATTGGTGGGTGGTGCTGCGAGACCTGGCCAGTCTCGCAGGGGTATAAGACCATGCAGTCAATCTGTGCACTCCCTCGTTCCTCCTCTGCTCAGTTCTAGCGGGCTCAGCTCAGCAGGGTTGGGTTGGGTTCACCCGCAGCTCCTCGTGATGCATTTCTGTTCATTTATTTTACGGTTGCGAGGCAATGGTTTATTTGTGCTTATGTAATAAAACCGTGCATTCCTGTGTGTTTGTCATGTCTTCGAGCCGGGTCATGACATAAGTGAAAAACCAAAGAAAAAGAAACAAACTCGACGCTCAGATGAGGCAAACAGTCTAAAAAGGAAAGCGAACGTCAGCGAGGAAAATGAAGAGTTACAACCGGAGCTAACGTGGACGTCACACATGCAACACGCCTAATCCCAATCTCCACACTCATGGACTTGCGGACTTTGAAGTATGTTCCTGGTAACTTTGTGAATGCTTAGTGCGGTCCCACTGTGAAATCACAAAGTGCGCGAGGGCTCTGATGCAGACTTTTCAACGCCATGTAAGAGCCCGGTGCGTCTGCAGGTTAACTCCGACTTTGAATGGCGTTCCATAGCAATTTATTCACTCGGAGGTTGGAAAAACTCGACTTCCGAGTTGTCTGGAACACAGCATAATGGTTGATAATAGTCAGTTACGTCATCACGTGTGTTTTTCATGCTGTGCACGGACATAACTTCGTTTTCTGGAGCTGAGTAGCTGAGGGGTGAGCCATCTTGCATCCTAACTATCTCTGCTGAGAGCTACACGTGCAACCAGGAGGCAACAGGTAAACAAAACATAACAAAGTGGCGGCAGCCGATGAAACACCATCGCATCATAAACTTGGGGGATTGCCTGCAAGATCTGTAAAGCGGACCTTGTTTATCACAGGAGCACGTCGGTAGTGCGCGAGCATTTGAAGGGAAGGCACGCTGGACTTGTTGATGATGCAGACAGATTTGCTTCAGAGCTAGCTAAAGTTAGCTAACTAAAGACTGAGCAGCATTTGGCTTTTAACATTAACATAACACTGTAGTGCTAAAGAAAGAACCTGACACAGCTCTCTTTTAAAGATCATCTCAACAGAACAAAGTTAAAGCGACGCTGTTTGATTTTTCTCTCGCTTACATTTTCAGTCGCTCACCTTTAAACACTTTTTCTCTCCTTCTCGTCTCTTGCTCTTCCTCCTTTCGTTCCTACTGACCTTTTGTATCAGTAGGAGCCAAATCAGCAGCAAAGTTTATTCAGAGAAGAATGAAGAAGTCATATTTATTGTCTTATTTGTTAGTTAGCACATGCTTAAAAGAACCTCCAACTAAATTTAAAGCTGCTACCTGAATAAACCCATTAAGTCATTGTGTAATTCAGTATCTGATTAGTTGACTAATTGTTTCAATAATCAATGACCAGTCGACTATTGCCATAGCCCTGTTTCACACGGCATGGTTATGACAATCAGCTGTGAATCCTGCCTACCTGCCTTGGTACAATCTGCGCAGCAAAACATCGAGAGAAGAACCTGGTACCAAAGGCGAGGGAGACGCTCCCAGCTGCACCATGCAGGGGAAATGAGGCGGAAGTGAAGGAACAGCAGTTTCACTCTGAACTCTGAGCCTCTCACCTTGTCCAGACAACCTGCACAGGAAACCCATTTTGTCTTCCTGTTACTTCAATTTAGTTCTTTTCAGCAGCGGCTGAATGAACGACATCATGGAGCAAGAAGGGCTGAAATGAGCGGCTGATATAAAAGAAAAGGACCTGTAATTACTCCGGCCACGGGAACACCAAACTATGGTTATGGAGGGCCATTCGATTGGAAAAAAAAGGGAAAAGTGAAACTTAAGACAAAAGCTGCAACAGAATCTAAAATAAAACTCAGACCTCTGATTTCAGCTCTCCTGGTGGCTCCTTTCACTCCAGCAAGATGGACTCCCATCATCAGGAGAGAGTTAGATTTGAAATTGCGGACATTACTTCAAAGCTCAAACAGTCTGTCGTCTCTCCTGTCTGTCTTTCTCCCAACCCCCCAAACTCTCTCCTTTCTGCCCATTTCCCGCTCGGTATGGGCTCATCGGGCCCTGATTGGAGTGTGTGTGTGTGTGTGTGTTTCTGTGATGTCTCTAATGGTGATAGGGGGTGATTTGAAGTGTGTGTGTGTGTGTGTGTGTTAGGATGTGATTTCACACCCAGAAGCCTTATGGTCTCATCAGCCACCGTATCAGCCAAATGGCCTGTGTGAGTTGAAGACATTGTTCGCCTGGTGTGTGTGTGTGTGTGTGTGTGTGTGTGTGTGTGTGTGTGTGTGTGTGTGTGTGTGTGTGTGCTCGGGTGCTCACATTAGCCGACGTAGTGTTTGCTTGAATGCATCCTTCTGTTTGTGTGTTTGTGATAATTTGTGTGCCTATATGACTCAGTGTGTGTGTGTGTGTGTGTGTGTGTGTGTGTGTGTTGTTCCTGGCTCCCTCATTTGCATGTTCAAACAGGATTAAGTGTATTGAGAGAATCAGCAATAAACAGTTCTTTGACAGGAGACAAACACTGCAGATTAGCATTGCAGATCAGATAGCGTTAAGATGGGAAGCTAGCTCTCACCCTGTTAACGTCTTTGTTTGTCTGTGTGTGTGTGTGTGTGTGTGTGTGTGACCGAACTAAAGATGGCTGTTTGCTTTGCGGAGCAGCAAAGGTATCTCACAAGGTGACAGGAACAGATTTAGCTTCTTGTGACGACAGCAGCTACCGTAACATGTGGTTGGTCAGCTCGAGTTTCTACAGTTATCTCTTGTGTTTTTCTACAGCGCTGATTGTTGATTTGATTTATTGAAGACGGCACAGAAAAAAGCTGAAGACAGGCTAAAGATTTAAACAGGACTCTCAGGCTCTGTGTAACATTTGATTTTAATGTGGGCGGCTGTGGCTCAGTGGTAGAGTCGATCGTCTTTCAATCGGAAGGTTGAAGGTCGGAGGTTCGATCCCCAGCTCCCTCAGGCTACATGTCGAAGTGTCCTTGGGCAAGACACTGAACCCCAAATTGCTCCCGGTGGCAAGGAAGTGGTCCATATTTGGACGAGAGGGTGGACACACATTGCCATCCACCTCTATCCTCGCTGACAGGCCACAGTGGGAGAAACTTCTCAATCACGCATAGCGACGCCCTAAAACATGCACTGCTTTATCGTCGGTTTTACCCTGAATGGGACCATGAATTACAAAATGACCATCATGCTCAATGGCTGTATGGATGACGTGTCTCCATCTGCTCTCATTGTACGTAACTGATGCCAAATAGCTTGTGATGGTGACGTCATTTGGAGCCAGAATCTAGGCAGTAGAGCTTGGCGGGTGGAGCCGCCGTAGCCACTTCCTCTAACCAAAACACGCACTTAACTTACCGAAAAAAAACAGCAAGGATCTTGCTCACCAGTGTGTTTAACAGCAGAACAGCTTCTTGTGTTGGTCTGAGGTTAACGTTCACAGGTATGGATACTGTCGTGATTGTTTTAATTACGGCTCCTCTCGCCGTTCCTCCTCTACTCTGCTAATCAGGAACAGATCGGCTGCAGGAGCTGAATTTGTCAACAGAGCTGTCAATCATCATTTTTACAGCATCAAATAACTAATTAAAAATAAACTTGTCAGAAAAATGAACACTTGGACGTTAATCAGCATGATAAGAACTAACTATAATGACAGAAACCATGTTTGAGAAAAATGTATTTGACGTGTATTTTGATTTTATAGTTTGACTCATGTCCCATCTGTTAACATGGAGGAGGCGGGCTTTATGACCTATACTGCAGCCAGTCAGCAGAGGGCGATAGAGAGGGTGTGGCTTCACTTATAGGGAGCTGTCATGTCGGCCATCTTTTTATACAGTCTATAATCATGCTGCATTGAATAATACCTCAAACTACTGAAACAATAAACTAATTAGAACAATCTTAACTGAGGTAACAAATCAAGTGAGGCGTCGGGTTGTTTTCTCATCTGGTTTGACACAGTCTGAATTCTTCTGCAACTAGTGGAGTCTCCCCCTGTTGGCCATTAGAAAGTATGCAGGTTTATCACTTCCACATTGGCTCTACTTGTAACACCAAGAAGCTACGTCCACTTCTTAAATACTGTCTTATGGTCATTATCATTCGGCTACCGCATAACAACTGTTGAGCCTGTTGAAAGAAAGAAAACATGTTCCTTGCCCCTCGCTGCCATGCATGTTTTCAACCTTTTATTTTCAGATTTCACTCTCCTGTTGAATTTGAGTTAGCTCTTTCTGCCAATCTGTATCCATGCTGTGTAGAGAGATGAGCCTCCCGAATGTTTCACCCAAAGTGCTGTAAAATCTTTCATTTATAATTGCCAGCACAGCCTCCACAACTCTTGACCAAAGAGGAGGCAGAAAAACGGCACAAACAGAACAAAAAACCTTGCAAACAAATGTTCACACAGGATTAGGACAGCAGACCCCTCTGCAAGTATTGTAAATTACTAGAGGTCCCAATGTAAGACTAGCCCTGTGCAATTACAGTAGGACTTAGTTGATTTTTTCACAACAGCGCAAAACATTTGCAAGAACATTGCAAATACTTGTCTGTAGTCTTTTTTACACGGCCAGTTCAAGGTGGAATTATTACCAATAATCGCCACAAAAACATTGGCAACTGCTATTAGCGCATACCAGCTTATTTGCCGATGGGACGATGTCCGTCAACACGGCCACCATCAGCTGAATCCAATGTTCAGTCGAAGCATCGGTGCATCCCTAATTTATGTAATGTGTGGGAGGGGTTATGCTAAGGATGGCTTCGTTTCATCATTGAGTCACGCTGCCATTAAAACCTGAAGACAGAAATTAAATCAGCAGAGACTTCATTAAGATCGAACAATTATTTATTTACAAGTTTGGAAAGAATGGAATGTGCGAAGTCTTTGGCAATTAGACTCCATCGTGATGTCTTGAAGATGTAGAGAGGCCGAGAGCAGGATAGGATACCCCCCGATGGAGTCTAGACACTGGTGGTGGTGATGATGGTGAAGACAAGATGAGCTCAGGAGCTGCACTTGGACACTGATTAGATCGACTGGAGGTGAACAGGGCGGAGGAGGGTCGGAATGATCGAGCAAACGACAAACTGTCTGCAGAAGAGAGGAGAGAAGATTTAAAATTTGACAGCAGCGGGATGATTGGTCGACAGATGTCGAGGCTAGCTGGTTGGTTTAGTACTTAAATAATATACGGCCATAATCAGCTGATTACCAGACAGGAAGGACACAGAGGGAGAGAGAGAGAGAGAACGTGACATGATGAATGAATGAGTATATTCCTTCTTGAACTTCCGCTGAGCTACATTTGTGGAAAACAGCATAATGTCGAACTCCACGATTCAGTGATATACAGTTGAAGGCCTCTTTACACGTGTTTGACAACTTTCCAACATGTTCAATATGTTACGAAGCAAATCTCTGATTTTGCTTTGTTATGAATTTGTCGCCTCGAACCCAATGTCAGATTTATGAGTGACATCATCGGGGTCATTTTTTTCGGACTTTGGAAAGCTGCCTCCGAAGCCATGAAAAACACTTAATGAGCACTATCTCAGGCTGAGTGGTCTCTTTCTGACAAGTTAATCTGTTGAGTGCCTTTTTAATCATTTTTATCCATAACTAGCCGTCGCAGGTCAGTAAAAACCACTCTGCCATCCAGATAATGTGGCTCTCTGCAGCCAGACAAACAGACACACACAAACAAAGAGTAATTAACCAATCAGAGCTGTGAAATGTATTTTCTCTGTTTGGTCATCTGGCAAATGAAATCTGACAACAGTGAAATTATGTGTGTGTCTGTGTATACACTGATGCATGGGTAGTTGCCTCTGATTGCATGAGAGGACGTCTACATGTGTGTGTATGCAAATGTGTCGGTGTTTGTGTGTTTACATGTAGGAGTTTTCAGAGGTCCACCTGAGCTGGTGTTTCATCATCATGGAGCCGTGCTGTGAATTAATGATCATACTCATCATACAACATTTATTAACTGCGCCGGCTCGACACACCTCCACTCTCGCAATGATTGCTACCCAGCAGTTCCCATTGAAACCATTGTGATATAATTTAATAAAACCTGCAGAGCAAAGAAGCGGTATGTTTGTTTCATAAACAGGAAATGCTTTTAAAACAACAAAATGTTTTCAAAATAAAAATAATCTAGAACTAAAGCTTTTTGCGCGCTGCTTTTGCGTTGCAGAGCGCCTCGCGTTTTTCCGCTCTGTGCCCCACGCGTTTTTGAGGAAACGCTCCGAGCGCCTCAAGTTGAAAAAACTTCAACTCAAAGCAGAAAAGCGCCCGACTTCATGGCTGTTTTTTCTCATTGTCCATTGGGATGAAAGGAGAGGCGGGCCTTCTATCAGTTTACAATATAACGGTTAGGTTAATGACAGCTATGATTCGGTGGTTGCCTTAACAACAGTAGAAAAAAAAAGGCGGAGCGAGCTGCTCTGTTTTGTAAGCTTCCACAAAAAAGGCAGTGCGGTGCGCCTCGCATTTTACAGCCGGCAAAACGCGCTTTGTCTGATTGGGCCCTAAAGCTTATCTTCATGCAAACGTCCTCTCATGCAACATGAGTGATGGCTAAGTGAGAGTCAATTGTGCTTGAGTTGTTTACTTTGCTCAACAAGACGAGTGAGGGATCTCTTCCAGGAGGGTATAATAAGCAGGAAGTTCAAAGAACACACCCAGGCTTTCTTTATGCAAGCTGGCTCAACAAAGCCTCAAGCCCCAGTTAGAGATGACGGGTATCACAAAGGTGGTTATGAACTTTCTCTGTTAACCCAGGCTTTCTGCTTCAGGCTCTGTACGCACTCACAGAAAAAGGGGTGTTTTACACGTCATTTGATGCTAATGCGCCGTAATGCCATCCCGGCTCCCATCAGTGTCATGTGACGATGATTTAGCTTCTTATGAATTTCTATAAACAGACATCTGCATGCTCACAGCTAACAATCTGTTCTAAAATTCAACTTGAGATAAATGCCTTGATGCGGTGTCACGAAAGCCATCAAGCGATCAGATTTCAAGACTTCCTTGAATGCATCAGATCGATTCGACCGCTGTTAATTAAAGTCAATCACAAGAAAAACGGATCTGTGATCAATGCAGCATGCGGAACAGGAAGTCGCTACACGCCCGGCATGTCCACCGTCGTGCCCAGAGGCTATATCGTCATTAGACTATGGCCGATGGGATCCGAGACCATAGTATGTTTAACTCCCAGATTATAGCTCATTTCCAATGTTCCAAATCAGCGGCAGCCGGTTGTTTACTAAAATGACTCTGATGCATTCATTGATATAGTTTGTGTTATGGGGGCGATAAAACTGTACACATGGCATCTAAAAAATCGCTCTTAAGCTGCTAAACGCGCCTCATATACAACAGCTAGCAGGAAGTTTCCTGTCACATTATTTTTCACTGAGTAAGTTATCACAGGGAGCACGAAATTATTTTAGCTGGTGGAACTCAGCTCACGTTTCAGAGGTTATCGAGCACATCATGAGGCTGCAGAGGAGGAGATCCAGCTCTAAACTCTGTGTCATCGCCTCGCTGCACTCTCTTCTTCACCTCAGCCACCGCCTCCGTCTTCATCGCCCTGAGCCGTCATTTCGCCCTCCTCTCCCTGCTCCATCTCTCCACTGCACCCTATCATCTCCACCCATCGTCCTCCCATCCAGCCCCCACTCCCCTCACCATCCTGTTAATGCAGCTAACCATCACACACTCCAAAAAGGATAGTGACCTGTCATCCCAGGAGTGTGTGTGTGTGTGTGTGTGTGTGTGTGTGTGTGGGGGTTGATCCATAGGTTCCAGACTACTGCACGCAATGAAGGTACCCTGGGTGGGGCCACATGCTCGCCCCCCCCCCCAAACAAACTCATACACACATATGCACAAACACACCCTCCATATGAGTCCATGGCGTGTTGAATGCAGCACCAGATGGTTAGCACTCGATTGGAGGAGGTATCTCTGTGACCCCAACCAACCCGAGTGGGAGGTTTTCTATGTGTGTGTGTGTGTGTGTGTGTGTGTGTGTGTGTGTGTGTGTGCGCGCGTGTGTGCAATGTGACCATACAAAAAAGCCAAAATCATACATTTAAAGAAGTACTGTGTTCACTGGAGTGTATGCAAACACTTAAGAAGGGACGGGTTGGAGGCTGAAAAGAAATGCTGGATGTATAAAAGACGGAATCAAAATACAAAGAAAATATTTCACTGAGGGAAACACTGAGAAATAATGTGTTCAAAAGGAAAATGCAACAAAAAGCCAGATTCATGTTAGGGCTAATGCAGATTGGTGTCTGTTATCAGGAATAGGCCAGAACCTTCCGATGCAGATACCGTAACTTCCTGATCATGAACACTTTGAAAGCGTTATACCATGCTCACTTTCTTAAGTTAAACAAGACTTGGTCAAAACCTCGTATGTGGCTGACCGCATCAGGTCAGTGTGCGCTTTTGTGGGCAACCTGTTAGAATGACTGTCCTTAGGAGGACGATGACAATGTGTTTGAAAGCAGGTGCGTGCTGCGGACGTAGGTGAGGACAGCGGACGAGCAGCTCTGGATTCTTTGTTCAGGAAGTAGGCAGAGCTGCTCGTCCGCTGTATAGACAAAGAGCCGCGTCAGTGGAGGTCCAATATGCTCAATGATCCGCCATTGCGATGTCACAACTCTCTCTCTCTCTACGGCTCTGAAAGTACCGTCACTCACTCATTCACTCACATACAGACCCATGTGTAGGGCTGACCCCAGCGGTCAGCTAAAAATAAGACCAGCACTGTGATCAAAAGTTTTTCACAAGTCATAACTCATCCAATAAGGTTTTAATTAAATCAAAATGTAATTGTCTCACATAACAGATGTTAGATTCAACTTTGCAAAGACTCCTCTGGATGAACATCCTGGATGTCCTTCTGGAGATCGTTGCAGAGGAAGGGTCTTTTCATAACCAGTATTTACTCATCTTCCAGAGTGAGCCAGTTCACGGTGGACTGTCCAGCTGCTCCTGAGTGACCGTCAGTTTCCAGCATGAAGGCCACCTCAAGGACAATGTTAAACACCTTCCCATTGCAGATCTGAAGCACATACACGCAAACATGCCAAGCTTGATTATTATTATTTATTATTGTTTGCCATCCGTTCCAACACCTTCCAAAGAGGTGAGCAGAGAGGCAAACCCTTCTACAAAGCAGAATGGAAATTTATAACGAGACAGAGTTGACATATGAGCAGCATGTGTTTGGTAGAACATGGAACATGCATGGATCTGGCAGAAGTACTCGCTGCCTTCAGAGATGTCTCTCTGTCAGGTCAAGGGAATCCTGTACTTAAGAGACACAGTAAAAACACAAGGAAAACACAAGGTTACTATGTTTTATCTAGCCTTTAGCTAGTTAGCATTCAACCTTAAAGGTATAATTAGTAGCACCCTTCCCTCTGCATCTCTTCTGTTGTTTTGCTCTGCACGGGACGTTTTCAGGAGGGGCACTGTTGTGGTTCCCTGAGCCAATCACAGCGTATAGGTGAGTGTGGGAGTGGTTCAAATTAGCAACTGGGTCCCATTCAGACCGGCGAACATGGCGAAAGAGCGATGTAGAGTTGGCCTTCTTTCTGTTGCACAGGTAGGTGCCTCAAACCAGGTAGGACAAGCTAACCGTCAATTAGCATGCTAGTACAAGGGTAACCGGCCGTTAGCATGCTAGTGCAAAGGTAACAGGCCGTTGGCATTCTATCGCAATGTGACCGGTGGTTAGCATGCTAGCGCAAAGGTAACCGGCCGTAAGCATGCTAGTGCAAAGGTAACAGGCCGTTGGCATTATATCGCAATGTGACCGGCAGTTAGCATGCTAGCGAAAAGGTAACCGGAAGTGTTAGCTCGACGGGGTGGGCGTGTTCTCGCACGAGAGAGTGAGAGTGAGCTTCTGGTGACGAAGAGCCCAGGAGGAGGGGCCCAGTTTGAATGTGTTGTCCTCCTGCGTATTATACCTTTAATGTTTGAAAAGCTAAAACTGTTGAGATCATAGGACTTGTTAGAATACCTTAGAATAATCAGCACTTGCTGGGTGTCTGGGGACTTGAGTGGGGGAGGGGTAGTCACTTCATCAGGGTCGGATAGCAACTTGACAGCTTGTTTGAAGGCTTGAATGTGAACCCATATACTCTTCAGGAGCCTGGTTTGTGATGTGGCTACAAACCCTCTACTTCTAATCTCTTCGGGGAGCACCTGGCCTCTGCCTCGGCGGCTTTGTCTGCGTACTTCTGGCTTTTGCTTCCCCACGCTTCACCGATGGCAGCGTCCCATGGTACTGTTAGCTCCACGATGTACAGGGACTTCTGCAAGGTTGACCACAAGGTAAGTTGTAAAGATCTCTGGAGGGAAGATGAGATCTAGATCAACATGCATTTTCCGGTCCCAGACCAGGAGGGTCGCTTCCCCTCTTGCAGATAGTTTCACTGGAAGCTCTCCTGCTTTTACGAAGCTGGTGGTGTTCGAGATACCGGGCATTGGAGGAGGCAGGGCAATGTAAAGTGAGCGGGTTGTTATTGCGGAATAAAACACCGACAGGGTGAGCCAGACCCTGAAGCATTAAACACTCACAGTCAGCTGACATGTTCTCACTTTCACTTACATTGTTTTTTTTGTTCCCTGCCACATTCTGTGTGAGTAACTCATGATCAAATTGTATTTGAGTGTCTATTAGCTCAATTGCTATACCCCAGAGACACCATGAGAAAGCAAGGATGTACAGCATCTGAGCAGAGCTATATTGATTTCATTTGCCCACGCAGATATTTTTTAAAAGAGATTAACTGCACACAGAATCGCTGATACACAATTGGTTTCAACCTTATTTTATCAGTCTCTTTATTCTACCGTTCCCTTCTTCCAAATCCCTCTGCAGTGTGTGGGTGACAGACAGATAGGTGTTCATAGGTGTAAATATATGTGGTTTTCATAGGCTCATGTGCTTGTGTGCTTGCCTACATTTGGAATATATTACTGAGATGTTTGTTTGCGTGTACAAGTGTGTGTGTGTGTGAAAGTGTTTTCCCATGCTGTTGTTCTGGATATTAGAATGAAATGAAGTGTGAAATAAGCTTTCTGTCTCTGGAGTGTAGCTGTGGGAAGTCCCCCCTCAACACATCGCACATGTTTACCATCTATCCCTCCATCATATAGCCTCCCACCTCGCCCATTAGGCCTCCTGAAGCTAACATTTGATAGTAACAAGGTGGGCATATCATGATGGATATACTGCTGATGAATAGGCACAGTGACGAGAACGTGGGGGTGTTATAGACTGCATAAACCCTTTAGATGATGCTCTGCTTATAAGTACAAAAAACTGTAAGATATATGTAGCACTACTATGCGATACTTACTATGTATATAGTATAGCATATACTGCATACTGTATATACACTGATGAGCAATAACACTATGACCACTGACATGTAAAGTGGTTGATTATCTCTCTACAATAACAGTGGGTGGGATATGTTAGGCAGCAAGTGAATATTTTGTCCTTGAGGTTTATGTCTTGGAAGCAGGAAAAATAGAGTTAGACGACGAGGTCAGAGCATCTCCAAAACTGCAGCTCTTGTGGGGTGTTCCCGGTCTGCAGTGGTCAGGAGTTATCAAAAGTGGTCAGAGGAAGGAGAGCCGTCGACAAGGTCATGGGCGGCCAAGCTCAAATTGCTAAGAAACTTAAAGCTGGTTCTGATAGAAAGGTGTCAGAACACACGGAGCATCACAGTTTGTTGTGTGTGGGGCTACGTAGCCGCAGACTGGTCAGGGTGCCCATGCTGTCTTCTGTCCACTGCCTAAAGTGCCTCCAATGGGCAGGTGAGCATCAGAACTGGACCACAGAGCGACAGAAGAAGGTGGCCTGGTGCATGTGTGTGTCTTACCTGGGGAAGACATGGCAGCAGGATGCACTATGGGAAGAAGGCGAGCCGGCGGAGGCAGAGTGATGCTTTGGGCAATGATCTGCTGGGAAACCTTGGGTCCTGCCATTCATGTGGATGTTACTTTGGCACGTACCACCTACCTAAACATTGTTGCAGACCAAGTACACCCCTTCATGGAAACAGTATTCCCTAAAGGCAGTGGCCTCTTTCAGCAGGATAATGCACCCTGCCACACTGCAAACATGCTTCAGGAATAGTTTGAGGAACCATGGTTGAGGAATAGTTTGGTGCCAGATACCTCAACACACCTTCAGAGGTCTAGCGGAGTCCATGCCTCAACAGGTCAGGGCTGTTTTGGCTGCAAAAGCAGGATCTAAACAATGTTAGGCAGGTGGTCATAATGTTATCACTGATCAGTGTATATAGATAGTAACAAATTAGCTGGTGCCGAGTCAACAAGAGATTTTACAGCTGTATTGTACAGTGGCAGATAAGGGCAGTCACGCTGCAACTGCTCACTTTCCATGAGCTGATTCAATGATTCAAATGATTCAAATTCAACAACGGTAACGTGCTGCAACAAGCCGAAACTGATGCCGGCAGAATCATCTAAAAGTACCGCCTTTGAATTGGGACAGTCTTCGACCCGCTTCTGCGACGCAATCAGCCTTCAAATACGGCCTTCGAAGGCTGCAGCCGCTGGATTGGGACGTAGCTTATGCTCCAGCGGCGTCTAATGTGACGTGGTCTGATTGTCAATAAATTCCCTACTGCTCTCTCTGGTCAATAATAAACCTGTAACACAGAGCATTTCTGTTGTGTTGACTGGATTTGCAGTTTTTCTTTTGCATGTGTTTTCGTCTCGGCTTTTTGCAGTCGTTGCATTTGTTTGCAACTTTTGTTTTGGAATTCGTATTGTTTCAGATTTTGCGGCCAGTTTCTTCTAATGGAAAGCATTTGGGCCGTTGCAGTGCGATTGCCCTCGCCGGCCACCGTAGTGCTTATCTCAGGCACTAATATGACCAATCATGCCTTTCAATTGAATTGTATTTGAATATAACATTGGCAACAACTGCAGCTGTTATTCACACTATCTACCTAGTTCAGGTAGATGTAGATATTGTTGAAAATCTGCAAACAATCCCTTTAAGAATGAATGCAACAGTTACTTTCCATGGTGCAAAAGATCTGTTTGGAGGAAAACATGGAAAATAATCATCCAAAAATGTTAGAGATGACTGCATTGTTGAGTATTTTTGTTGTTGCAGTGGTTTAACACAATGACCCCAACATTTTTCCAGCGAATGGAAAAGCGAAATCAAATTTTATAACACCAAGATTGGAGTTGGTGCAAAGTCAAGGGGCAACAGAACATGTTCGTTCGGCATCTTGCACGCCAGATTGCAATTTCCATCTTGTACGTGGTAATGTGTGCAGTGGATTACATTTTTAATCCCCAACCGTGTCCCTGAGGGTCGTCCTCCAACCCAACACTGGATCTCCATTAGTCCAAACCTCCAGAGGAACGTCGTGGCCTCACCTTGCCCCAAGGCTCTGCTCCAGTTTTCATTTATCTGCAGAGGACAGACAAAGACACTTGTCAGCATCCACATTCACAAAAGCGCACACACACACGATTCAGGGCCACACACACACACATCTTTACAAGTGGGTGGAATGAATTGTATGTGTTAAAAAGTCCGGAAAGAAATCGCACTCGTCTTTCTTCCTAATCTCTGTGTATTTCTTAAAAAAGAATAAACCCATGATGCTGCAGGGTGGATGTTACCTGCCAGGCACCTGCAGCACACTCCTAATCAGAATTTGGATGCATGAATCCTGAACACAGTGTGTGCAGATTGGAGGTGACAGGGCTGCAAATTATTAATTTCCACTCCGATGCACGATACTTAAAGTCAGTCTGCTGCTGATAAATGTTCCAACATCCAGACACAACAAATTTAAAATCCTGGTGACTCACACTTTTCTCAAATGTCTTTGTTTCCCTCCCTCCGTCGGATTCTTCCCCCCCTCTCCTCCTCCTCCTCTCCAGCTGTTAAACCAATTAAATGCTCACAGAGGGTAGACTGCCCACTCTCCTGTTGAGAAAAATACATGCAATAAAAGCCTTCTCTGTGCGGAGCTATTGTGCGACGGCAAGGCCGCCATCTTTAATTATGGCCTACGCCCCCACCCTTCTCCTGGCTGAATAGAAGTGGGCTGTAGGTACAGACAGCCACTGGCACTGGATCAGGTTTTTGTGTTTTGTGTGGAGCGGCTGTAAAGGAGGTGAGCTGGTACTGAGGCTGCAGTACAGAACAGTTTGAATAGCTGATCGCAGGATGAAAACTTTCATTTTGGATGTTTCAGAGAAAGTGGAAAGGTTAAAAACAGGTCAGCAAGAAAGTGAAATGATAGATATCTTATAAATGTGTATATTTTTGGTATATATGCAGGCTGATTATACCAATCTGGACTACAACACTGAATTGGAAAGAGGATTTCAGCAAGAGAAGGGTGTGTGGGAGTGAAAGAGACAGAATGGATGTAAGAGATGGAGAGAGGAGAGACAAGGTTAACTGTCAGTTTTATGGCTTTCTGAAAAAAGAGAAGAGACAGAGCAAGAAAGGGCATCAGTAAAAGCTCAGGGCTGGAGAGAAGAAAAAGAGATGTGTGTGGGGGGGGGGGTCTGACAGAGCGATAATATCAGAAAGAGAAAGGGAAATGGGGGCGTAGAGAGGCCCGTGCTCCTCCCAGTGCCCTGTGCCTGGAGGGGGGACCCGGGGCAGGTCTGGGGAATGTGAGGCATGAAGAAGAGGGAACAAAGCCGACTACTGTCCCCCAGAGAGAGGCCTTGTTCTGGGCCAGGGGGGTACAAGAAGTCAGCCGCTCAAATGTATGAATGGATGGCTGACCTGCTGTCTGGACGGATGCTGGCTCCCCGGCTGGCTGGCAGGCAGGCTGGCCTGTTTGCCCACAGAGCAGGCATGTAAAGGGAACCAGGGCAGGTCTGGGGAATGTGAGGCATGATAGGGGAACAAAGCCGGCTACTGTCCCCCTGGAGAGAGGCCCTGTCCTGGGCTACAGGGCACGGGGAGTCAGCCTGGATGGATGGATGGGTAGATAGATGGATGAATACACGACCGGCAGACAAACAGTTAGAGTGACTACCATGGACACATTAGGATCATTCAGATCTTAATGAATCTTACTGGTAAAAAAGAATATTTGAATTGGATCTGAAATAGAGTTACTACTGATATGACAGCACTAATAAACAGAACATGTCCCATAGGACCAGAAGATGATTTATCGACTTATGAGAAGAAAATGAAGCCACGTTGACACCACCCATTGGTTTGTGGACGTCCCACTTGAAGCTTTAAGTTTTGCAATTTGGTCATCACCATGTTTTATTTCTTTATTTACCAGAATTGACCATATTTGGACAAAAGGCTTGACGCACTTTGACGTCTCTATCCTGGTTGACATGCCGCCAACGTAGGGTCTTGTCACTTACAAGTTAGCCACGCCCTAAAGCCTACCCGGCTTTATCATTGATTTAGTAAATTACTAAATGAACTTCAAGCTGTATTGAAAGACTAAGAAAAGTAGCGATTGAGACATTAGGAAATATTTACAGAGGTTATAAATCAACTGAAAGGAAGGCTAGATTTCTCTATTGATTTCATCCATCCATCCATTAAATAAAGGCCCACTTCCAAACTGGGGTTCAAACCAGAAACCTTCTGGCTGTAAGGTGGCAGCGCTAACCACTGCACCACCGTGCAGCCCCTGATTTCATACAATCAGACTGTTATCTGGAAATTATGCAGTTCCCCTGCTGGCCATCAGAAAGAATGCGATTTAAGGTGCTTCACATTCACTTCACTTCTGAGACCGAGTGGCCATTGTTATGACCCTCGGTCCTCGTCCAGTGTGTGTGTGTGTATATATGAGAATGTGTCTGTGTCAGTGGGCGTGTCTAGGTGGGATGTTGAGGCAGGTGCTGACTCTCATTGGTCAGTTTAGAACAGACTGCTGCTGCTGGATTGGCTGTTGCTGGAAGCTGCTGCTGCTGGATTGGACAATCAGTGGAATCACAGCTTTTAAATTCCAGCTGACTGCAGCCGGCTCTCCCCTTCTCCTTCCACTCTGCCAGCATTAGTTGTGTTTGACAATGAGCTCTGTGTTCTGTGTGTAGTAAAGTGGGTAGGCCTGTATTCTTGTGTGGATTAGACTAAATGAGGAGCTTAGTAAAAAGTCAAAATGAAGCTTTGTCAGGTCTGTCCTCAAGAGGAGAAGAAAACTACTTTTAAAATTCTCGTTTGTTGAACGGCGGTTGGATCGACAATGTCTGATGCATTTGAGGAAGTTGGGAAATTTGAACGCTAAACGGCTTTTGTGAGGGAATTTATCACAAGTTGAATTTTAGATCTAGAACGGAGTGTTAGCTGAACTTACATGCAGATATCTGTTTATAAAGATTAATAAGATAACTAATAAATAGTTGTCAGATGGCCGCTGATGGGATCCGCCTGCTTTTGCTCTCCACACAGACTTTTTCCCGCATACGCTGCAGCCTGCTGATACGTGATTGAGTCAGTATTACTCGGACTACAAGCATAGTATAAACGGACTTGCCGTCCCTAAAATCCACGTTGACAAGAACCAAGTAAAGGACCCAGGCGCACGACTCAAAAGTTCAACCAAAATGACTCTTTATTCGAGTAAAAAAACAAGCCAAAGTATTAACCAAATATCACAGTATAGAACTGGCATAAAAAGCAAAAGTAACAAAACAAAATCCCAGCAAGGCTGGTCTTTCAAAAATCCTAAATAACAACCGGACTGATCTGAAATCTCCTAACATGACAAGACGAACAGGCACAGGACAAAGGGAGACACAGACTATATATACACACACCAGGTAATGGGACACAGGTGGAAACAATGAGGGCGGGGACGACAATCACAAAGGCAGGAAACACATCAGGACAGGAAGTGAAGATTTCTGAAACGAGAGGAGAGACATTACTACAAAATAAAACAGGACGGGAAACACAAAAGACAGGACTGAACTGAAAGGTGTGAACTTAACATAAATGACGAGACATGACACACGTCCCTACAGATTCTACATTTCTATGTAGAATCTGTGAATAGAGATTAGCAATCTGGTAATAAATGAATAAATGTGTTCTGTTACACCAATGCAATCGTTGTATTTTGTGTTTGCTGGTGTTATATAATTACATTTTTCAAATAGGCCTAAAGTTTTGGTTGATCTTGGGAGACTGGGCACGTTTCATGGTGTTGAAAGATGCACTGATGAAAAATCCAATTGTACCATGAGCTCATACATGTGTGTTTGCGGTAAAAAGTGTCCCTATGGAGGTTTGAAAATATGGTCACCCTACATTAGTAAGCTACAGCGCTTGTCTTCATGCATGGCCAAATATGACCTGTTTCAAAACAAAACTGTAATTTTGACACAAGAAGTTTATCTATTGTGATTTTGAATCAATTCTCTTCTTTAAAGGCCGGGCTTTAAGTAGATTAGACCAGGGGTTCCCAAACTTTTCCATACCAAGGCCCCCCAAACAGCATTAGCTTCTGGCCGGGGAACCCCAAACCCACAGACAATGCTACAAAATATGTAAAGAAACATCAACTTTTAGAATGTATTTTCTTTCTTTTAGCTTGCTGTGTGAATGCAGCAGATCGCCTGACCAAATGCTCTTCTTTACGTCTGAAGAAGTCTACTGTTTTATCGGCCTCTGCCGGATGTTTTTACATCAAGTGATGCTGAAGTTTCGAAGGTTTTAAACACTCGTTTGAGAGGACATTTCGGGCAATCGTGGCCATTTTTCTGTATTGCTGTAAAGCCATACTTAATGTATGCTGCCTCATATTTTCGGATTTTAGTTGGCCATGAGTTCTTAGGTTTTTTTGCAGCAGAGTCCTCCATGGCAGGGCTGTTGGTCTGCTCCTTCGGTCTATTTGTTGTCAAAAACCTCTCCATTTTGCGCGAGCTAGCTACACGCAAGCTTGAGGAGCAGAGCAGCTTGATAACAACCGCCAGGTCTACACAGATTATGACGTCGTTATGACGTCGTCATGCCGAATTTGCAGCTGAATTTGAGAATCCGAGATTACGGCAGTTTGTGTGTTGTACGGTTCAGGACAAATGGTTATTAAAAAATAAATAAATAAATCCCCCCACTTTGAAAACCACTGGATTAGACTACAGTAAACAAGTAAACAACAGCATATGTGGTGCATTTGATAACATTTAACAAATGCAAACCAACATACACTTTGGCAGACTGAATGCACACAGATTAATGTAAGGCTGTACTGTTCTTAGGGCTCACAGTTGGAATGAATGAAGGATTCAGAGCGGGGCTAAAAGCCTGCGTCAGTGTCGAAGTCAGTGTTAGGTTGAATAATGTAGAAGTGAAAAGAGGACTGAATGGCACAGTGGTGCCATCAAACTACCGTCACCTTGACAGTACCCTTCTTTATTCTAGAAACAACCACCCACATCTACTGCCAGCCCACTGGTCTTTACCATGCTGTGCTGAATGGTTGAAAAAGGCAGTCGATTTTTTAAGGACATCATATGGATGAATTTTATGGGGAAAAGAACAAGAAATCACTTTGTTTGACCCACACCACAGCCTGTACAAGCTAACAATACGCCACTAGTTAAGTCAAGTGAAAGCAGTTAACTAAAGTGTTTTAAACAGTGTCAATTAAAGGTTAGAATACCAGATGAAGAACAAGCATCACATGTGCAGACATAACGCTAAGCTAAAAATGTATGTAGGTTGCCTTTGAGCGGGGACTTTACAGTACAAGACTAAACTGTGGGGGCTCCTCTGTTATTAAGGGGGAGGTTGTTCCACAGTCCGGGAGCCACAACAGGAAGAGTTCTCTGCTCCGTGCATTCAGCAGCTTAAGGTCAGATGAGCTCAGAGACGTGAGGGAGGCCGTGGGGTTAAAAGCAGTGGTGCAGGGGCTTGGTGCTTGCTTGTACTAACCCGTGCTCAACTTGGAAATAAGCATTCTTTTCCCACTTTCCATCAGCACCAGCTAAAATTGATATTTTCAAAAAATGCTTTCCATTTAAAAAACGTCTTTATTGGTGCATTGATGTTTTCATGGGGGTTAAAAGGGCCTTTAAAACATGGTTGACTTATTTCTGCTTTTCTGCAGTGTTAAGTGTGTTATTCACAGACAGATGAATTGTTGTCGACTGGAAGACATCAGTATGTCATAGCAGGAGTGCAGGTTGAGTGATTGAATGTCAGCCACCCACTCCTCAATCCTTGAAGTCTTAAAACTTCAAGACTTAAAAGAAAAATAGTTTGAAAAACTCCTAAAATGAAGCATAAATGTAACCTGAGCTCTTGGAAGAGAATCAAGTGGAGTTTATAACCAGCCTTGGTTGTCTAAAACAAACCACACTTCTCACCAGGACACAATGCTAAGATGGAGTTGAAGAAGAATGAGGTATTGGCAATTGCTTAGCTGTCAAAGTCAGTTATGAAGTCTATTCTTAAGGATTATTCATTACCTGGCTAATTAGCTAGTTCCATAATCATGTTTCCCAGAGAATTAGACTCTGTTTGTTGTGGTACCTGACCAGAGGTGTTTATTGATCAGACCAAAAGCGCTTGTGGAACATAGCAATTTAACAGCTCGTTTGCACAAATCTTGGATAGAGTGAGAGGCGAGTGAACGACACGAGCCAGGGTTACTTACGTCACAGAACCGGTCTTCTCATCATCACATCTCTAACGGACCAACAATCCTGACCTCTAATAGGCTGCCACATATAAATCAGTGTTACGTTATGGATGTTACAGAAATACTGAACGCACTAACAAGCTAGGTTGAGTAGCCTACTTGCAGACATGATATTTAAAGGTATAATAAGTAGGATTTTTCCTTGAATTTTGTGTTGTAGAACACGCCCACCCAGCCGAACTAACACCGACACAAGCTGTGCCCCAATCCAGGGGCTGCAGCCTTCCGGGGATGTATTTGAAGGCTGATTGCGTCACTGAATTGCATCGAAGGCTGTCCCAATTCGAAGGCTCCTTCATGATGCGGCTGACAAACACGTCCTCTGTTTACCCGGTCCACCTTATCCCGAGATGCATTGCGTGCCAATTCAAACGAAATGGCGGACTTTTAAACGGCAGAGGAATGTGTGGCTTTGACGGTCTATGCAGGCGACGAATGGAGCATCCTCCATGGACCGCCTCCCCGTGGATTGGGACACAGCTACAGTTACCTTTGTGCTACTGCCAGTTACGTTTGTGCTAGCATGCTAACCTCCAGTAAGCTCTGCGCCGGATACCTTTGCACTAGCATACTAACCGCCAGTTAGCTTGTCCTACCCAGTTTGAGGCACCTACCTGTCCAACAGAAAGAAGGTTGTAATTTGAACCACTCCCACTCTCACCTATACGCTGTGATTGGCTCAGGGAACCACAACAGCGCCCCTCCTGAAAACGTCCCGAACGTCACAAAACAACAGAATAGATGCAGAGGGAAGGGTCTCACAAGGGTCTGCACACACACTCACCAACACACACACATGTATAGAGGCCCATAAGTGATGATTTATATTATATTATATTTGTAAAAGTCTATTTTATTTTTCAAGTAAAATCCTCATTATACCTTTAAAGAGACAGTAATGTCTTTAAATCAGATGTATGCATTACATTGATGCACACTGGACTTATACTGTATGTTCATTGCACTTAATTACACTGTTGTACATATTTGTTATTATATTGCTTTTTTATATCTTGTTGTCTATTTTTATCTAAATTCTACTTAAGGTCCCTGACAGCAGGAGTACTACTGTTTAATAGCTTTTTACTTCTACTTCTGTGTTAATTGTTCTGCACCTAAACACCAAGTCAAATTCCTTGTATGTGTAAACCTACTTGGCAATAAACTTGATTCTGATACCTACTAATTAGTGCTAACATATTATTAAGTTACTGGAATATCAACCACTTAAAAACAGGGCAAATACTTTTCAACTTTCTGTTCGTAAAATAAATAACAATAATAATAATAATAATAATAATAAATAAATAAATAAACAACACAAACACAGCCAAGAGGGGAAGTTCAGGTTCAGGAGCTCGGATTAGCTTACGTGACAGCTAGCTGACAGCTAGCAGCAACTGCAGTTTGGGACACTTCAGTTTGGCACCACTTTCCTGCCGTCGAGGTTTCACTTGACTCTGACAAACTGCACTTTCATTTTTTACTTTGATTAAAATCCATTTTGCAAACAGTGCAGATTGGATAGTTTGAAGACTCCAACAGTCGATATAAACGTTCCCATTTGTGGTGGCGTTCATTGTGTCAGGACAACCACAGGGAAACAACATAGAGATAGAAAAGCAGGGGGCGCTTTGTCATGGACTTAATCTATAGGCCTATAATGCATGCAATTAATACTAAATTGGGCTGTGAACACACACAACAGTCTGGTTGTCACCATCCAGTTGGACACAACAGCCTTTCACCCAGACAGCAGAACTTCAAGCAAATTGCCAGTGTTACCATGGTTATCACAGGTAATTCCAGGTTATTAATGCCTAATGTGCCAATCACATTGTGGTATGTCACCCCTTCATTATCCTACCAAGAGTGTTTTCTGTCTCTCGCCCTTTCTAGTTCTTATTATTGTCTCAATCCCTCACTCATCCCCGCTAAATCTCTTTCCCTTTTGTCTCTCTGTGTCTCTTTATTCAGCGCGTTCTCTAAAGCACTGTGATCTGAGCTGCTGTGATTGAAATTGGAGCTCTGGAAGATAGAGGTACCTCAATGAGCACAGATAGAAAATCAGGTCTGCTTTTTTATAAGAAAGTTTGGGGAGAAAATGGGCATTTGTTGGTCTATTTTTATAATAATGAATAACAATGAATTTTTGCACTTTTTAAATATGTGGTCAGTGGTCTATGTTTGAAAATATATACTCAATGGCTTTGTTCTGCCCTTAGACTTTAATCAAAAAATGGTCAACCATTGGTTTGTGCACTAGTGGGTTTAAGGTCGGGACTCTGACTGCTGCTGTCTTGTCAACAGAAGATGCCATGCCCTAAAACATGCCCTGCTTTATCGTCTATTTCACTCTAAATGGGACCATCATTTACAAACATCATGCTGTAGTGAAGACAACTTGAAACTAGAGATTGGAGCCTAAACTTAGGAGTAAGGCCATTTACGGTAGACTACAACTTTTTGCAACAGCTGGGGTGACCCTCTGCTGTCAGTTGTTACAAATTATAAACGCCTGTGTGTGGATGTGGTAGAAACCTGTAAATGGCTTATATTTAAACCACATCCAGAAGTCATATAAAAGGTACAAACCACCAAACAAACCTAAATATCAGTTCAAACAGGCACCAACCTGTCCAACAGAAAGAAGGCCAACTCTGCATCGCTCTTTCGCCATGTTCGCCGGTCTGAATGGGGCCCAGGTGCTAATTTGAACCACTCCCACACTCACCTGTACGCTGTGATTTGCTCAGGGAACCACAACAGCGCCCCCTCCTGAAAACGTCCCGTGCAAAGCAAAACAGAATAGATGCAGAGGGAAGGGTGTCATGATTCTGGACTCTGTTTTTACTTGTACTTCCTGTTTTATTTTGTTAAGTTTAGTTTCATCCTCATGTTCTGATGTCATTTCCTGCAAGTTTCCCGCCTTGCAATCAGCCACACCTGTTGTCTATTTCCAATCAGTCATTCAGTATATATACCACCACCATTTCACTTATGCTCTGCCACTCTTTGCCTTTTGGACTCTGATTTTTGCCTATGCCCCTCCATAAGTCTGTTTACTGTTTGACCCTGGATTGTTCCTGGATACTAAGTGAAAGCCTGACCCTGATCTGTACTGTTGCTGTTCTGACCGACCTCCTGTGTATTACCTACCGCCTGCTTAAAGTAAACTGTTTGATTTTACGCCTGCTCCTCTGTGTGTGATCCCTGCATTTGAATCTTTTTCTGAGCACCAGTTGTTACAAAGGGTCACACAAGGGTCTGCACACACACTCAAGTCCGTTATTGATTTTAGTGATCATTACTGAATGAGGTTTCAGGCCCTTGCCATTGGCTTCATCGCCGTCCACTGCTTAGATCCGTCTACGGTCAAATCAGGCAACCACAGCTTAAAACTGCACAAAAAGACTGAGACCACTGAAGTCTTAGTTTCATCCTGTATTTATGTACTTTTTAAATAAAGTTATTATTACTTTTAAAAGTCGGACTCCATTGTCATGTTCGTGCTACATCTCCTGCCTGTCTCATCATAACCACAAACTTTACCCTAACCAGGGCGGCTGTGGGTCAGTGGGTCGTCTCTCAATCAGAAGGTTGGCGGTTTGATTCCCGGCTGTCTACATGATGTGTGGGCAAGACACCAACCTCAAATTCCCTGGAGAACGGCACTTTGCATAGCAGCCTCTGCCATGTGTTTATTATCTAATCTGAAATCATCTTTTAGTTTTTGCAACTTTTTAAGGCGTTTTTAAAACAGAGTGTGGGTTGCAGCAGATCCCAGAAGTAAAGGTCAATGTAGAAATGTGATGTGCCTACGAACTATATTTAGCATGACCTAGTTACTTAGCCTCTCATGATGCCCTTCTATAAAAAAATACCTAAACACCTTACATCATCAGAGACTTTCCTCTCCAAAGATACAGAGTACAGCTGTTTGATGAAGCAGCAAAGGTAACAGCTCTATCTTTACAGGCAAAAGCAGGAAGTGGTGTGACGCTCTCACAGAGCGTTGAGGAGTTTCAGGGAGGAAGTTGAGGTGCATGGCTGAGCGCACAACTCTAAGCAACAACTAAAAAACAAGGTTTACATTTTGTGGAGCACGTTAACAGTTAAAAATGTTTCATTGGCTTTAAAATAAGGACACATATAACCTGTTAACCAGGGCAGATTGTAAGTAAGGACTTAGATTAAGCAGCGTTTTGAGGTTATTGTACTGAACAGTTTCTGCAGATGAAGACTTGTGCAGTTCCCTTTAACATAATGGTTTAATCTTGACTGTGAACACATGCGTTTAGAAGATATGATGCCAAAGTACTCCACCTTGCTCCACCTCAACCAAAGCATTGTTCCTCATACAATGGTTTGTACGACTGTAACGAAGAGCCCATCGTTACTTGTGACTGGCGTCTTTGTTGCCATGTTAATATTGCACACTGGGTTTGGTTGTATGCACTTTTACCAACAACTTAAATTATTAATGGCACTTTGCACTTTGATAGCGGTACGGACACCCAGATAAACGTTCCGGGAGGGACCAAGTGAGAAGTTAGCCAGAGGGGAAGTAAAATAGTTGGGTGCACATTTATATTTATTGTAATTATGTATAATGGGTTTATTTGGTGCTAAATATCATTAGATATTTATTGTAAATATTATGTATATAATTAAAACAGGAAAATATTGTCTAAGCTCACTCAGCCAATAGATGATGTTGTGCAGAACACCTCTAAATAGTTTGGTCCCGAGTAGTCTTCCAGTGCTGCAGTATAAAAGGCGCCTATTACTATATGTCTGTGTTGCTGGTCAGATCCCTACATGATGCTGTTTACTGCTGCTGTGTAATATTGTTGCTTAATAAAAGTGTTTGGTACACCTTACCACCGCCTTGACATTTTTGTCCATGATGATTACTGCATCATCCAGCCGCTGAAAGGGTCTAACTGGGTCTAACTATGGGCTAGTCCCAGCCTGAGCCAGCCCTATTCAATGATTACTTTCAATGTAAATAAATAGTGCATAACATTGCATCAAAATAGAGCTTTTTATTAAACAAAATTCCTGGCGGAGAATCCCCCAGACCTCTCTACAGGTGTTCACGGCTCCACGATGTCCTCACATCCCGACACATTGTAGTAAGCTTCATGGATCTTTATCGCAATATCAACTCCAATAATCAGGTCTCTTCTGGATAACTGTGTTGCATGCAAAATAAAAAATATTGTACCATTTGTAGTGAGGGCGCCAAATTCTAAACTCACCTAGGGCGCCAAAATGACCAAGTCCTGCATAACCACACAGTAGGCTACAGCAGGCTGTGGGACAAAGTTACGTGCCTTGAGCTCCCGATTGTTATCACAAGCAACCGCCAGCTAGTTCCTTCAAAATAAATGCAGAGAGTGAAGAGAACTGTTGTGCTTAGGTTCTCTCACAGTATCTACGTAGTATTGTACACGTTCGCATGACGTCTCTTATCTTGTCTCTTTTCACTGCAGCTCTGCATCAGAATTGAGAGGCAGCAAAAAAACTTATTTTACATCATGATGTCAAACTTAGCATCGGTCCGCGGATCACATGCATTCTGAACAGTGGGGAGTGATCTGTACGGATAAACTATGATCTGTTATATCACGAGCTACCAGGCCTGCCCACATTATTGGTTGGGCCCCTGACAGGCCCAGTGAATGGGCCCTCCCCGGATCTGATGTAGTAATGTCAATGCATTGCGCGTGATGGTATTTAGGTTCAAAATAAAAAGTGGATGTCTTTGCTTAAATTTAGGATGACCCATGTTACTGCTGACGTCAAGAAAGCTTTCCCCTTTTCCCCCCTTATGGTCGGCCTTGAGTGCTTTCCACAGTGCAAACATTAAGTTAAACAAAATGTCTCTGTAAATGTTTGATATGTTGCTTTATTGACCTAACTAAGACACAAAAACCTGCTGCTGCTTTAGTGACAAGTTGCAAAAAAAAGGGCAACATAGACGCACACTGTGACGTAGTTGTAGTTAGTTTCTGGGAAGTGCAGGCTCATACTGTGGGCTTGTTCACAAAAACAGAAAGAGAAACACAACACGGGGACGTTAACAAGCCATTTTCTCTCCACTTCTGGTTGCCTGGATGGAGACCAATCAGAAGGAGGTAGAATGGCCAATCAGAAACAGTAGCCTTGGAAATAGCCAATTAGGCCTGTTTGTCTGCGAGGACAAAGGAAGTGATATTGCAGAGTGATTGCACCAGCGCTGAGCTACACAAACATGCACAAATGACACCTTGCTTGTTGCCTTCCAACCCTAATTTTCCAGGAGTGTAAGATCTTGATTGCATCGGCGCCGGCAAGAGAGGACGTCTCATTATTACACCAAAACAATCGCCACCTCAGAGGCAAAAAACACGGATTTTGTTTTCATTAGGGAGCTATTGAGTCACCAGCTCTCCAGTCAAGGCCAGCACACATGCACACACACATGCACTGAGGCTGTAGTCTGGCAATTTTATTCAAAAGATTTGTACCTTACTCCAGTCCACTTAATGAAGCTGTAAATTCAGAGACATGAGAGCCTTTACAGTGCTCCTCTGAGAGCTGCTACAATGATCCTGGGACTGAGCTGGTTAATTAACTGATTATTTGCTTGGCTGGGAGCCACAGAGAAATGGGGTAGATGTGGAGGGAGACAAGGAGGAGAGGACACGAGGGGAGAGGACAGAGGAGTGCAGGAGCAACAAGGACAACAGAGAAGGAGTGGAGAAAAGAAAAGGAGAGGAAAATGTAGGAGGAGAAAATAAGAAGTGATGATGAGGCTGGTATCTGCTTTTGAGTTTAGTACATACAAAGTAGGCAGAGATCAGAAAAGAACCAGTGCAAGATAATAAACAGTAAGTGAAGCCACATATTTAATCGGTAGCATTGCTGCAGTACAGCTTCCATCCAGGAGTGGCAGCACTGAGTGCACTGCAGCAGACAGGCAATCAGACTGAGGAAGCCCTGCACCATATTTGATGCTTCATGCTTTGTGTTGACTTTGAAACAAAGATGAATGACACTGACATGACAATGGCACGTTTCCCAGGGTCCTTGAACTGGCTAATCTGCATGAACAAATCAGGTGAGGAAGACAAGAAGGAGCAAGAACATGGATCAACAAGTCCTCCAACCCAAATGACAACATAGGTTGTTTGTTCCTACCAATGACTGTATTTAAAGGTGGGTGACGCCTGCTCTCATTGTAGAAAACTGATGCCAAAATACTCCCCTGTGACAGGCGCTGCCATCTTGCACTAGTGACGTCATTTGGAGCCAGAGCTGTGCAGTTATCGGCGGGTGGAACTTACCAGAAAGAACAGCAAAGATCCCGCACGCCGGCATGTGTAACAGCTTCTTTGTGTTGGTCTGAAGCAGACGTTCACAGGTATGTAAACTTCAATGACTGTAGTGATTGTTTCAGTTACGGCTCCTCTCGCCATTCGTCCTCTACTCTGCTAATCGGGAAAAGATCGGCTGCAGGAGCCGTATTTGTCAACAGAGCTGTCAATCATCCTTTTTACAGCATCAAATAACTAATTAAAAATAAACTTGTCAGAAAAAAGAACGTGTTGGCGTGTATTTTGACTTTTATAGTTTGACTCATGTCCCATCTGTTAACATGGAGGAGGCGGGCTTTATGACCTATACTGCAGCCAGTCAGCAGGGGGCGATAGAGAGGGTTTGGCTTCATTTCAAGGAGCTGTCATGTCGTCCATCTTCCCTCTAGTGTGGCCAACATGAGCATTAGCGCCTCTGCCAATGCAACAGGTCCTAATATACTTTAACATTCGTAACAGACACACTGAACACATGAGGTTAATGTGTGGACATGTTGCAGTATGGTTATGTTGAGGCAACGGAATCATTTATTAAGTGTGCTTGTACATGAATCAGAATCAGGGTTTAATGCCAAGTAGGTTTACACATACGAGGACATTGACTTGGTGTTTTGGTACAACAGAACTAGAATAAAGATAAGTTAAAGACTTACTGTAAATAGAAGAGAGCTTAAATAGAACAAGAAATACACAGCGGTAGCCAGCCGCAGCGCCATCTTGGATCGATTATGAATAAATAAAGTCTCATCAGTGACATAAGTGAGGTCTTAAGAGTTCTTGAAACTTGAGGGAGTTTAGAAGTTTCACGGGGGACTTGAATCCTACTTCAAGTCCCCTGTGTCCACCCTGAACAGGCCTGCGCTCTTTATACTGTGTCACCTGACCTCCACCTTTTCTCCTGTCATAACAAATACAGCCACTAGAGGTCACCATAACTTCAAAGGTAAGTTAGAGTCGTAAAAAGTTGTTGCACAAACGTAAGGTTTGTCACCATGGACAGAATTGATCCAAAACAAACATTTAGTTTGATCATCGTTTATCTTATCTTACGTGACTCATTTTATCAGTGAAGTGTAAAACTACACTGCAGTTTAAATCTCTCTTATCAATGACAAATGAGTGACAGTTGTCTCATATGTGTGTGTTCATTACAGCAATGAATGTGTCTCACCCCCTCATCACCTCTCAGCAGTCATCCGTGTTCTTCACTGTGTGGTTGCCTTGTTGATGCTTTGACACACACTATGTTTGTGTGCATGTTTGCCGTCTGTTGTCATAGTTGCATCTCAAATGAATTCAACAACCTTTCATTTCAACCACCTACATGTTTTCTTGTTTATCTTCAGGAGCCATTTTTCGCTTCTTGCAAACTCAATGTCTATTTAGATTTGTCATTTTAGACTAACGTACATTTATGACTCTGTTAGAGTGTTAGGAACGCCTTTGCGACCTTTACCCCAGGGTGCATAGGTTAACTCGTTTGAGTTAAGCATATTTCTAAACTGAGGAACATTTTAAAAGAAGTCTTCTGCCGCCAATCCCTTCAAAGCTGGATCCACTGCCTCCCTCTAAGCTGCGGCATTAATCAAAAGCTCTCCCTTCGTTCCTGCATTGACTCTTACATTTCACAGCAGCAGCCTGAACTTCTCATCATGCATGCTCCTTTAAAGTGTGCCGCCTCACACACAAACACACACACATCAGTAAGTGAAGACAGAAACAGGTTCATGTTGGTATCGTATCTTTAGTTTATTAATACAGTAGCCGTAGTTCAGAGGTCTCCATTGTAACTGTTTGAGAGGTCAAAGGTCAGTCAGCACTTAGAGCTTCTTGCTGGTTCTCTTCAGCACAACAGAGCCGGCTTTGGAGGTCTGCAGAGGGACAGAGAAAGTGGTTAGTAATATTTATCCTCAAAAGACACTGTTGAGCTCCTTATTGCAGCAGTTTAGAGGGTGGTGATAGAAATACTTTTTAAACAATTTCACTGATAATAACTTCATGTATTAATAACTTTTTACTTTACTTGTAGCTTGTCATGATACTTGTACAGTAAAAAAAATAGACATTAAACACTCTGAAATACATAAATTAATATTTTACACTCACAAAATCCATTTTATCCCGTTTTTTTTAAGGTCCTGAAATATTCTAAAATGAGGAAATATAACAAGACTGCAAATGGACAACATATGTAGACATTTAGAGAACGATCTCGCTTTAAAAGGTAAAAGGTGACACAAACTTGGCTGTTTGGATGCATTCATTTTGACTGCTCTGTGTTTCAGCCTTCTCTTTAGCCTGTGCACAAACACAACCTTAATTACTTTAATAACGTCTGCAGGGCAGAGCTGGAAAGTAACTAATTACATTCACTCGCGTGACTGTAATTGAGTCGTTCTTTTGTGTACTTTTTCAAATCTGTGATTTTACTTTTACTTAAGTGGGTTTCATTTGAAGTACTGTACTTCAGTACATTTTAAAACACATCTGATACGGAGTAAAATAAATGTAGGCCTGAATAAAAAACGAGAGGAAAAAACTGTCGCTGAATCACAAGGAAGATGGAGGCGGAGTCAGACAGCAGTGGTGCAGACCCAGCTGAAAGCGAAACGTTGAATTCTGATTCTGACTTTGGTCTTTGGGTCATTTAGGGAAAGTAGCAACACTTGTGACCTTGAGCCGTTTTGATTCATAGATTTGCAGTGTGACTGTTGGTGAAGAAAAGAAGGCTGTTCACCTTCAATGGTTGTATTGTTTGAAAATGTTTCGACACATTATACCTCCCTAAGGGTTTTAAATGTCATGTGTCGACATGGTTTATTTTGTTATTGCACTTTAATTTGTAAAGATTTTCCTTTAATTAAAAACAACTACTTTTATATCTATTTATATCTCCTTGTCCTTTTTGCACTACACAGGAGAGACCCCCCTCCCGTTGTTAAAAAAGTAAGTAACTTGCAACAAGCTACTTTTAACTTTTACTTGAACACATTTTTAGACTGGTAATTGTACTGTAAAATATCATCAAAGTAACAGTACTTTTACTTGAGTAGAATATTTTAGTTCTCTTTCCACCTCTGCTGCAGGGTGAGAATAATAACTGCTGTCGTCACACTAAAAGCCAGAGTGAGTGCGCGTTTACCTCGATGAGCTTGCCTCCGCTGATCTCAGAGGTGTGGTGGTAGTTGGGGAAGGCCACGCTCAGCTTGCCTCCCTCCATCTGTACGGTGGCCTAAAAAACACATAGGGTGTAGTCAGTCGGGAAGTTTCCGGTGGGTTTATAATCGCCTTCATGCATTCGTATTTCTGCAAGAACAAGCTCTGCATTCTTTGTTTCCTACCTTGAACTTCTTTCCTCCGATGGTCTCCATGTCGCACTCCTTGCCAATGGTGAACTTGTTGGTGACTTTGGCGTTGGTGGGGTAGACCTGGGTCCAGGAGAAGTCGTCGCCGTCCTGGGTGACCTCTGTGATCAGCTTGTAGTCACGGCCCTTCTCAATGATGTCAGCAGGGATACCTACATTAGAGAAAGAGGAAAAAATAGGAAGATTAGGCCTGAGATGAAGAGAAATAGGGAAGTTTAAGTATGTGTTGTGAGTGTTTCTCACCGAGCAGCTTGCAGAACTCATCGTATCCCTCCTGGGTCTCGGTTTCCCATCTTCCAGCGAAGGCCATTTTGGTTGGTGTTGGTGGGTGGAGGCGTGCGAGCGGAGATGCTGAGGCAAGCTGAGGAAAGAGCAAGGTACTGAGACTCACACCGCTCCCTGTTTATATCCTTACCTCTGGCCACCTCCCTCATCTGCATGTGATGACACAAGAGAGCAATTACAGCTGAAGATGATGACTACAATGGGCTACGAGGGAGAGGGCAATAACCTGCACAAACGGGCGTTTATGGAGCTCCTGAGCAGTGAGTAAAACGCTGACTGCTCGTCAGGGCGCGCTGGGTTCTCACCTCCAGGTCAATGAACTCTCCTGCAGCCGCTTTATGGACGCACACTCCACTTTTACTGCCGCAGAGTCTGAAATAAAGAGCTTTGTTTTAATATTCTATCCGTGCATCTGAAGTAGATTGTTATCTCGCTTTGTGAATGGTGCGATTTGTAAAAAGATAAGCATGTACTCACTCAAGGTCTTTAGTCTGAGGATGGCATTGACAAAACCCGATGAGTCATTTCACTTCACAACTTATACATGAAAGTGCACATAAATAATTATTCTGTTATTATTACAAACAACGTAGCTGGATCACAAAGGGGCCCCAGACCTCCAGAGGCTGTAAAGAAGATCATACCCACTTTGTTCATGAATTTGCACCATTGAAATGTAATATAACAATCTAACTCTGCATTGTAATCTTGTGGTTTAAGTGTTTGCTTTGCCTCATAAGTCTTAAGTCTTGGGGATGGCCGGCTCAAGTCCCGGAGCAGATCAAGCATGCTATTAGGGCTGGTAGCTGGAGAGGTGTCAGTTCCCTTCCTGGGCTCCGTCGAGGTATCCCTTGAGCTAGGCACCGAATCCCCCACTGCTCCGGGCGCATGTCCACGTGCAGCCCCCTAACTCTGACATCTCTCCATTAGTGCATGTCCATAGAGTCCTGTTTGTGCGTGTGTGTATTTGGTGCCTGGTGTGTGTGTTCCATGTTTGTACTAACAGAGTGAAAAAATGTAATTTCCCCTCGGGGATTATTGAAGTAAAGTATCTCAAATAAAGTTGTGTTGAAAGGATAAGGTGCGCTAAATCTTTACCACTGCAATAAAAAACATGTAACAAAAATAACACAACACGTCTGGCTCAGCCTGCCTGTCGTACTCCCTTTCCCTTGACCCACTGATTCCAACTAACGACATCAATCTTTAAAGAAGATTTAAAGACACACCCGCCAATCCAAAACACATGCTTTTCCTTTTTACTATAGAAAGTCTTTTTAGTGTGTATGGTAACACTTTATAATAAGGGTACAACTTATATACTTAAGTAATGCTTAACTAATGCATGACTCATGATGATTTAATGCATGAATGAATGAATGCAGGATGTATCGTGAATTCCTGTTGCTAGTTTGGTTCATTTGAAGTGGGCTTGTATGAGATACTTATCAATTGTAGGTGTGCTACATACAGAATCAGAATCAGAGTCGGGGCTTATTCCCAAGTAGGTTTACACATACAAGGAATTTGTTTTGGTGATTTTGGTGCAGAACAATTAACACAGAACTGGAAAAAAAAAAGGAAAAGACTTAAATGGAATAATATTTAAAAAAATTGGCAATAAGAATATTTATATATAAAAAAACAATACGTATCATACAAAATATGTACAACAGGTGTAATTAAAAAACTGTGCAGATGTGCAGGATATTAGTGAGTGCAAAAGCTTACAGTATAAAGTTAGTGGATGCCGGTCAGCATGTCTCACCTTAAAATCAATAGCGGTATTGATGGTACGCTTTATTAGAATAATTCACCGCGGTTCACTTTTCAGTCAGAACGCATCTTTATTTGGCACTACTTTGTGTTGATCGTGTTACTACGCCTGCAGCGGTTTATAGAAGAGACAACAAACAACAACAACAAAAATACAATATTATGGAAATGACACACAATGGGGACCAGAGGACGTTGTTGTCCTTCATGTGTGAAGTGTTTTATGCCGTATGTCGGCTGTTTGTGTCAGAAAGTGCAGTGGCGAGCACAGACTGAAATCAAACTTCACTTCTCTGAAGATATCACAAGTGGTGCTTGATTGTTTTTTTCCAGTCTGGTGAAACAAAAAGTGTCCTGATTATCTGATAGATTACACCGAGTTCTGCTGAGTGATAATGGTGTTAGATAGCGGTGGCTAGCTCTGCTAAATGTAAACATCAATTCTCCAGCAGGCATAAATAATAATTAGGCATACATTTAGGAAAGATCCAGAGGTACATTGTAATAGTTATGTTTAAAATCCACACGGTTCTCTGCATGAGTCTGTTCTTCATTAGTTATTAGTTTGATGTCATGCATGGACCAGCGGCTCTTTCTAACGACCTAGATTAGAGAGCAGCGATTGATTAAAGCCGTATTCACCAGAACACTCTGTTCATTCAGATATCATATTAATATATTCTAAGTCCTGATCTGGGTTAGATAATGTGTTTTACAACTTCTGTAAGATCTGTTTACCATGTAGGTGTAATAAATATACCTGCCAACAAGGAAGGTCAAAAATACATAAACCAGTGTATTGAGTAACTTTTATTAGTATCATTATGTTTTATACATTATCACAACCTTCAATATGAAATCATCATAAATATGATGCTTGATTGAAATATGTTTTTTTTTAAATGAAAACTTGTTTAATGCAGTTTGTTACAACAGCAGCTCACAGTATGACAGATGACACTCTGTGTAACACTGCAAAGCGTCCACGTTTGGAGGCAGAGCTGCGCAGTAGAGATTGGCGGGTGGAGCCGCCATAACACTTCCACTAACCAAAACACACATTTAAACTGACAATCTCGAAGATTGGGAAGATTTGTTCTCTTGGGCGCCATCTGGCGCTATACAGTAATTGCGGGAGGACATATCCATATTTAACCAGACGTCCACGGTTGGCTCCGGTTGTAACTCTTGATTTTCCTCGCTGACGGTCGCTTTCCTTTTCAGACTGTTTGCTTCATCTGAGCGTCGAATTTGTTTCTTTTTCTTTGTATTTTCACTTATTGTTGAAGTTGTATCTGTAGTCATCCATCTTTTCTCTGTTTGTTCAGCCATAGTAGATTACTGTTTACTCGCAACACTTGCAGAGACCGGAAAAGCAGCCGCTTAGCTCCGCCTACCCTCTCTGGCAGACCAACCACTGCTGGCTGATGGAAAACGCGTCACTAACTGAGCGCCGCTTGTGAGTTTTTCCGTGAAAGTCGCCACAGACACCCAGTCTGTAATACTGCAAATGCAAGGGCTTTCATCAGTGGGCCATAGGCTCAATCACCATCGTGTTACCTCATTCGGTGATAGATAGAGACTTAGCAGAAGAAAATCTTCGAGATTATTACTGAACAATAAACACAACAGCTTCTTGTTGTGGTCTGAAGCAGACGTTTGGAGATATGTTAACTTCAATAACTGTAGTGATTGTTTTAGTTACGGAATCCGGAACAGATCGGCTGCAGGAGCCGTATTTGTCAACAGAGCTGTCAATCATCCTTTTTACAGCATCAAATAACTAATTAAAAATAAACTCAGAAAAATGAACACTTGGGCGTAAATCAGCATGATAAGAACTAACTATAATGACAGAAACAATGTTTGAGAAAAATGTATTTGGCGTGTATTTTGATTTTATAGTTTGACTCATGTCCCATCTGTTAACATGGAGGAGGCGGGCTTTATGACCTATACTGCAGAGTCAGCAGGGGGCGATAGAGAGGGCTTGGCTTCACTTTTAGGGAGCGGTCATGTCGTCCATCTTTTTATACAGTCTATGGTGCTTCTCATGTACAGAGGCTTCGACCCTCAACCCTTTGTTGCATACCATCCCCTCTCTCTCATTCCATATGTCTGACTCTATCCACTGTCCTGTACAACAGAGGCAAAGACACACCTAATTAAAAACCTAATACTGGGACATACCGGTATTACATAATTTCTTGCCTACTAAATGGTATGGAGGTATGGCGATTGGAACTCAGCCATTAGGTTTATTTTTTGCAAAAGCTAAATAAAAAAAAACGTAGTTTCTCACTGTTGTTTTTATGCAAATGCTCAAAAAAGCTGTTTATATGTTTGTGACATCAACAATTAAGTATTTGTTCTATCTTTAACTAATATTTGTAACACAAAATACATGGAGCGCTAGCTGTAAGCGCTCTGACAGAATATTTGTTGCAGCAAATTGAATAAAAACAGCGAATTAGAGCCAAAAACAAGCAGTTCTTAAATAATCCTGAGAGAAAGCCACAGTCCATGGCCACAGAATTACAGGATAATGCTGCTTGTACACATCGGTGGCTGAAAATTGTCCATTAAGGTGACTACATGACTGAAGCACCTCGGGCTTTCAGCCTGACAAAGTGTGAATAGGTAAAAGCTTTTGATGCTGCACTTAACTTCGATCTCACACAATACAGCGTTTTTCACAGAGCACTGATAGTGTTTCTAAACCATGAAAAGTCCGCGCGGCCTTGAAGCTCTTTATAGATACATAAAACATCATATTGGCCAACATCCTATAAAAGACACCCACTATCTCTATCTCTCTTTTTACTGTCTCGCACACACACACACACACACACACACACACACACACACACACACACTCACTCACACAGGAGGTCAGTGTGCTGAAGTGCACAAACGCAGTTTAAAAAAGCCACTTCTCATCACATTTAACACGCTGGTTTCCCCCTGCAGCTCCTCTATGTGTTACATCAGCTGTGTGCAACCACATGACCAGCAGGAGAAGTCAGGGTGACCTTTGACTTCTGCATTTGACCTTACAGTTTATACATATTTGATGATGCACACTGTTTTCCCAGTGTTATATATATCTATGGTATGAATCAACAGATTTTGCTGTTTTGAAGGCGCTGCAGTCGTTTCCTTTCTATTGTACCTTGTAAATGAATAGAATAGAAGAAATCAACTATTAAATGAAGAAAATCTGAATTTGTTGAGTTTGATGTATGGTTGTTGTGAAATGTAATCAGATATGCATCTCCAGAAAAAAAAGCACTGCAAAAATATCTTACATTTCTCCTACTTCCCAATAAAATATTCTCATTTAGGTCTTTTATTTGCAGAAAATGACGACTGGTTAAGAGAACAAAAAGTTTTTCAGGGTTAGGGTTAGTTCATGTTCATGTTTTAACAACAGAATATTAATGTTTTATAGCAGGAAGAGTTCACGCATCAATATTTGGTGGAATAACCTTTTTTTAAATTACAGCTTTCATGCATCTTGTCATGCTCTCCACCAGTCTGTCACATCGCTGTCGGTGACGTTGGAGCAGCTCGTCTTTGTGACCATCCATCTTCCTCTTGATCACATTCAGGAGGGTTTCAATGGGGTTCAGATCTGGATCGGGCTGACCATGACATGAAGAGAGAGATGCTGATTTAAAATGATAATTTCGAAGATGTTCATGTAAATAAATGTCTGTTAAGCCTCTATCTATCGCAGAATGAGGTAACACAATGGTGATTGAGCCTATGGCCCACTGATTACAGACTGGGTGTCTGTGGCGACTTTCGCAGATAAAATCACAAGCAGTGCCCAGTTAGTGACTCGTTTTCCATCAGCCAGCCGTGGCTGGTCTGCCAGAGAGGGTAGGCGGAGCTAAGCGGCTGCTTTTCCGGTCTCTGCAAGTGTTGCGAGTAAACAGTAATCTACTATGTCTGAACAAACAAAGAAAAGATGGATGACTACAGATACAACTTCAACAATAAGTGAAAATCCAAAGAAAAAGAAACAAATTCGACGCTCAGATGAAGCAAACAGTCTGAAAAGGAAAGCGACCGTCAGCGAGGAAAATCTTACAACTGGAGCCAACCGTGGACGTCACACATGCGACACTGTCTGGATATCTGGGAAGTGTGCTCTCGCAATTACCGTTTATCACCATAGGTGGCGCCAAAGAGAACGAAACTGAGATCTTAGATCTGAGATCATAACTTCACAGAGCATTTGGAGTGGTCTGCAGTTTTCCACTACATTTAGAAGAAAATCAGGTACTTTACTCCCTTTTACTTTTATTGGTCAGTTATTAGTTACTTGTATTGGCAGATATACTGTATGTTATTTTCTACTAAACATAACCAACTAATGGTAGTTATTATTATGGCAGTTTAGCAATTGAAATTACATTGCACAATGCTTTCACATTAAAGTTAATCAATGATTACGCTAAAATAAAGTATTTATCATCTACATGTACATATTTTGATGCTTTTACTTTTATAGCTTTACTTACTTTACCAGCGTATTTGATACGACACTTTGTAGACTGCAGCGTTGATATTCTTACTTTAGTAAATTATTTCAGTACTTCTAAAGAGCAAGGTTATTAATAACTAAAGTATCAATACTTTAACAATTTAAAACTGTTTTGTGTTCGTGTTATTCAGGTGAAGTAATAAACAAAGCACGCTTCAGGTTTATCACAAGTGAGCTTCAAATAATCTGTTATCTCTTTTTTCTGATGTTAGGCGTTTCTGCTTTCATGCATCTGACTCTCAAACTGTTTGCTGCACCCACGCCTTTCTGTGTTAATAATTTATGCCATGTTTGAGTTCAACAAACTGCAGTTTGTAGCGATTCAGTTTTCAGTTCCACTTCAAACATACAGTATCTTTAAGATATTCTTGCGATGTGTTTAAGTGCTCTAGTTTGGAAAAATGTTGGTTTGTTTTAATCAGATGTGCAGATCTCCACCTCGTCTGTAGGCATGCATTTGAAAACTGATCCACTGAAACTCCATTAATACAGCTTACTAAGCAGAGTTAAAACTTCACAACATCCATGCGTATTGTAAAATATACATCATATTACATTTATGATGTTATATATCATAACGCTGGCCTGTGTGGTCCGATCCAAGACAAAAGCTGCTGAAAAAGTTGATGCTGGTTCTGATAGAAAGGAGTCAGAACACACTGAGCATCACAGTTTGTTGTGTGTGGGGCTGCATAGCTACCGAAAGTGCTTACAATGGGCAGGTGAGCATCAGAACTGGACCAGGGAGCAATGGAAGAAGGCGGCCTGGTCTGATGAATCACGTTTTCTTTTACAGCACATGGATGGCCGTGTGCGTCTCTTACCTGGGGAAGACATGGCACCAGGATGCACTATGGGAAGAAGGCAGGCCGGCAGAGGCAGTGTGATGCTTTAGGCAATGATCTGCTGGGGAACCTTGGCGTTCATGTGGATGTTACTTTGACACACACCACTTACCTAAACATTATTGCAGACCATGGAAACAGTATTCCCTAAAGGCAGTGGCCTCTTTCAGCAGGATAATGCGCCCTGCCACACTGCAGACATGCTTCAGGAATAGTTTGAGGAACACGACAATGAGGTTCAAGGTGTTGACTCGGCCTCCAAATTCCCCAGATCTCAATCCAATGGAGCGTCTGTGGGATGTACTGGACAAACAAGTCCGATCCATGGAGGCCCCACCTCGCAACTTACAGGACTTAAAGGATCTGCTGCTAACGTCTTGTTGCCAGATACCTCAGCACACCATCAGAGGTCTAGCAGAGTCCATGCCACGACGGGTCAGGGCTGTTTGTTCGACCTACACAATATTAGGCAGTATATATATAGCCACAGTGTATATGGCTATTTGTTAGCATTATCCTCATGTCAAAATATAATGAAAATATCTACCGTTCCTACCAGCAGAATTAAAGTAAGCACAGAATGTCCCGGTCCAACAAAATAGCAACCTTTCTCTCACTTTATTCATTCGTCTCAAGGTCACATAGTGAGCAAAGTACACCTGCTGTGGTTTTATTGTGGCTGTTGTAACCTTGAGGCTCACTTTAATAGTCGGCTGTAATTTCAACTTTTGCTGAAACATTCACTTTTTTTTTCTCACCTCGGTGCCGCGAGTTTGAATCCTGCTGGACAATAAGTAACCAGGATTACCGGCCGTTGCCTCACGTCCAATCACGTCACTCGCCTCTCCTCTTGTTTTATGATCCGGCATCTTTCAATGCGCATGAAGACGGAGAGAATAAAGACGAAGGAGCTGATGATGATAACTACAAAAAAAACAAGAAGAGAAAACACAAGAATGTGAACAAACGAACAGGGAGTTAGAGAAGAACAAGAGAGGGGAGAAGAAGAAAAGATTCTAAAGAAAGATACATATAGATAGATTCCTTTTATCTACAGCTATAAAGAGGGGATTTGCGATGGAGGAATTAAAGGAGGGGAGGCCTTGATATGCAAATGAAGCTGCTGCTAATCAAAGCAATAAGATTAGCCTTCCAAATTGAGATGAAGAAAGGCTCCATTATCTGGGCCGAGTGTCATGTTTAATAACGCGGAACGGCATGGTAATTCACCAGTGATGCAACTAGAGCCTGCGTGTGTGTGTGTGTGTGTGTGTGTGTGTGTGTGTGTGTGTGCGAGAGAGAGATGTGTGTGCATTTGAGTGTGAAAGAAAGGGAGAAAGTGAAAGAAAAATCATATAGAGAGAATTAAACATGTGAAAGACAAATTTTGACCTTGTCTGTGTGAGTGTGCGCACTGTGTCACCCAGCAGGAGTGTGTGTGTGTGTGTAAGAGAGAGAGATAGTGAAGAAGAGGGTGCAAAAAGCTGGTTCCCATGAGAAAAAGTGTGTGATTTAGTGTGTGTGTGTGTGTGTGTGTGTGTGCGCGCTTGGCTTTGATGCTGAAGTTTAGTGCTGTGTTGTACAGAGAGTTGGGTAATGATGGGAGAGCTTTGTGCTCACAGAGACAACACTGCCTCTCCTGGTTTGATCAGACATACTTAATAGAGTGAGATAGAGGTGGACAGGTGTAACTGAATTATCTGCAGGTGGCACCAAAAGGACTGCAGCACATGAATATGCTTCAGAGGTCCAATATTTTACACTTTTCCTGTGTTTTATTTAAAGTTCTGATGTCCTTAAGAAGATATGTTTGTGGTTTAAAGGACTAAAACCCATCTCTCTATAGCTTTACATCTACGTCTCTCAGGTTTCTCTGTGGAGCTTAAGCAGGAACATGCTGTTTGAATTGAACAAAGCAAGGCTAAACCTGTGGTTCAATGTGTTTTTGTATGTGTTGTAGTTGTGTTAGCTAAAATCATAGACTGTATAAAAAGATGGACGACATGACAGCTCCCTAAAAGTGAAGCTAAACCCTCTCTATCGCCCCCTGCTGACTGGCTGCAGTATAGGTCATAAAGCCCGCCTCCTCCATGTTAACAGATGGGACATGAGTCAAACTATAAAATCAAAATACACGTCAAATACATTTTTCTTTTTCATTATAGTTAGTTCTTATCATGCTGATTTATGTCCAAGTGTTCATTTTTCTGACAAGTTTATTTTTAATGAGTTATTTGATGCTGTAAAAAGGTTGATTGACAGCTCTGTTGACAAATACGTCTCCTGTAGCCGATCTGTTCCCGATTAGCAGAGCTGAGGAGGAACGGTGAGAGGAAACGTAACTAAAACAATCACTACAGTCATTGAAGTTTACATTCCTGTGAACGTTAACCTCAGACCAACACAGAGAAGCTGTTCAGCTGTTAAACATGCCGGCGTGTGGGATCTTCACCCTTTTTTTCCCGGTAAGTTAAGTGTGTGTTTTGGTTAGCAGAAGTCGCTATGGTGGCGCCAACCACTGATCTCTACTGCGCAGCTCTGGCTCCAAATGACGTCCCCATCACAAGATGGCAGCGCCTATCATGGGGGCTGTTTTGGCATCAGTACCGTACAATGAGAGTAGATGGAGACGCGTCCTCCATCCATCTATACAGTCATTGGCTAAAATACATTCTGAAAGCTAATTAACTGAATTATGCACTAAGATAAGGCCTGTTGCTAAGATACAGAGTGACAGAGAGGACGCTGGCGTTGTATTCCTGTTTTGTATTTTCTGCCTCTTTAAAAGAGCCTGTTCCAACTTCTGCTTGCTTTTACTTGCTGTTTTAATTACCTGTGCTTTTTATTACCTGTTTTATGCCCATGTTTTTATCCTGTAGCGCTTTGAGATTTGCTCCAAATGTAAAGTATGTTATAAATAAAATGTATTATTATTAGTATTATTTATAAAGAGAGCAAGGATTGTATGAATATTCGTCTGACTACAAATATTAACTAATGTCTTTACATCGACTACATGTGTATACCGTTTCATCACACGTTACACATAACTTGTAAATGAGAAAAGCCTGTCATTTCTTTCTGCAGCTTGTTGCACTGATGAGCAAAAAAAGTAAAAGTCCTCCTTCTGCAATTGTTCACTTTCATAGTGATCTATAACATAAACGTATATCATGTTTTAGACTGGCAGCACGGTGGTGCAGTGGTTAGCGCTGGCACCTCACAGTTAGAAGGTTCCTGGTTCAAATACCGGTTTGAACATAGCGGGCCTCTCTGTGTGGAGTTTGTATGTTCTCCCTGTGCATGCATGCATGTGTGGGTTCCCTCTCAACCAAGGCTTCCCAGCACAGACCAAAGACGAGCTCGCTAGGAGCAGGATGAGTGGTATGGATAATGGTTTGAGATTATTATAATCAATATGATCAAAAAATGAAAACAACATTTCAGTGTTGTCGCTCTTCAATGAAGCTTATTTAAACATTTTTACAACCTGTTGGATGTTTTGGATCTCATATCAATGAACATTTTATAAGTAAAACTTGTATCTGCTAAATTACAAACCTCTCAAGCGAATTTCGGAAATATTTCCCTCCAAAATGAAAAGAAGTTTGTAGCATTGAAACATTCTTGATTTAAGTGCATATAAGTAAAAAGCGAAGTACAATAAAGTATGCATTATAACTCAGTAAAGAAGAGTACTATAAGTACTGGGCTTTTTGCTCTGTTATAACACAAGTGAACAGTTTTGGACCTTGCAGACTTCAAACATTATTGGTGTCAAAATACTTTTACATTTTGCACCAACAGGTCAGATGTTTGTTGTGATTTCACAGAATTTTTGACACCATGAAGGGCGATCGCCTTCTCACAAGAGCATACATAAAGATGTCACTCGCAAAAAGATTTTCCTCTTCAGGAATGCAAAAAGGAGACACAGGAAAGAGGAACGAGCAGAACCCTCTGCAGACGGCGGTTTATTATAAATATGAGACTAGGAAAAGCACTGGTGTGCAAGAGAGGCTTCCAATTGTTTATGCTAATTATACCAGTCTATCACTACTGATTTGAGCATGACTGTTGATGGCTGAAAAATGCTGCACATAGCACCTTTAACTGTGAGACGCCTGACAGCACGAGCTGCCTCAGTAACTCGGGCAATGAGCCAATCTAACCATTAAACACCGAGACAGAAATAGGCCACGTTCGCCGCCAACAGTAAGCATTCTGTTGTTGTTATCTTTACTGTTTCTCAATCCATCCTGACAGCCTTACCATCCTTTGGGGAAGGAAACGGCAGTCACTGGTGATTATAAAGCCCCCACCGGCAGCCACCTCCGCCCCTCATCCAGGGAGCCAAATTATGCCGGCATTAATATTTCATATTACACAGGACTTGCAGAGAAACCACATGTGTACTCAGGCCTTTGTCTTCATGTCAAATGAAATGTGCTCGGCAATCATCAGTGGGTGAACCGGGGCGGTGAGAGGAGGGGAGACGGCAGGAGGGGAGGAGGAGAAAGGAAGGGGGTGGAGGGAGATGAGAGGAAAGGATGGAGTGAAAGAAGACAAGGAAGGAGAAGTGGAGCAGGGGACAGAGGGGAAGAAGGGAGAAAGAAAGGAGAGTCTGCTGGGGTCGAGGAGGAGGAGAGGCGATAAGAAGCCGGGGAAAGTTAAGAGATCAGCTGACGAGATGAAAGGCAAGAAGAACAAAGAAAAAGTAAAGAGAGAGAGGAGACAGGGGAGAGGAAGGGGGAGTGGAGAAACACCTCTGTGCTTTAAATAATGTAAAGAGGTGAAGCGTTGGCTGGGCTGAGCAGAGGACAAAGAGGCTGGTAACATGTGAGAGGAAGTGAACAGAAGTAGTCATATTTTTAGTTAGCTTAATTATCAGCTGACCTACATATTATATTTCCAAGAGACAATGAAGTCTGACTGTAAGATAGAAACACGGGTAAAGGTGTGAGACGTACGAGCTTGTTCCAAATGAGCCTAAATTGATTAAACCTGCAGTCACACAGTTTATAGATATATTGAACCACTTACCTGATATACTATATATTTGAACGACATCTGACTAAACACAGATTATTGGCCGTGAGGGCACTCGACCTTTCGGCCCTGTGAGAGTGGTCAAAGAATCAACTCACTGCAATCAGGTGTGTGTGGCACTGATTGGCTTTGATTAAGCCCAGGTGTGGGGAGTCTTCATATACCATGAGTCTCCAGTGCCCTGGGCTGACTCATTATCTCACCTTCAGAGGTAGTGAGAGCTTCTCCATGTGGCTTCTCTAGTTGTCGGTGTATCTGCAAACACCAACTCAGAACTTTGTGTGTATTTGTGGTCAATTGCCTGTTTCCCAGGGAATAATTTGGGGTGCTGGAGAGTTTGTGTGACTCCAGCCTTTTGGGTTATCAAAGGCCTTCCGGGCAGCCTTTGCCTTTAGCTTCGAGTTTTCTGGGTCTCCTGGACAATTTTGGTTTTGAGTCAGCTGCTTGGCAGCGGTGATTTAGTTAATCATTTTAGTGCACGAGTTCATTAAGAAAGCCTGTAGCGGCTCTATACAGTTTTGTTGTCTTTTTCCTCCCCTTTCCAATCTCTCGCTACTGCGATTTTGTGGTTATCCCTCTGGGATAACTTTGAGACACCCCTGGGTCTGCACCTGCGTCCCCCCCCCACCCCCCTTTCCTGACAATTGGCTAATACAGGTGAATGACGGGGAAAATTAAGTTTCCTCGGAAGTCAATGTGCAAAGATGCAATGTGCTTTAAAAAATGAGCTTCTGGTCCGACCGTTAAAGTTCCTTAGCGACCAGAGCTAGCATGCCCGACATGTAAAAACTCTGCTTTCTAACAAAAACACAACCCTGCCAATTATAGCTCCACAAAATCAAAACACCACTTCATATAGCTGAAATATACAGAGAGTAATTTGTACTGTCCAGCCATCATTCACTGCAGACTGGACGAATCCTGTTGATACTTCATTGGCCACATGCCGTAGGTGACCTGTTTATACACCTGTAGCGTGTTACACTTGAGGCAACTCTTCTATATTTGTCTGAAATTGACAGGAACTCATTGTATTCAGAATATGTCCTGGAAGAGACGGGCCAAGTTTATTATAACAAGACGAGGTCAAAACCGAGTATGTGGCTGACCGCATCCGGTCACTGTGCGCTTTTGTGGGCAACACTGGAAGCGTGGCGTGTGCGTGTGACGGCTGCGGGACGTGTTCATCTTCATTTGAAATGCATGAAAACAGATGAGAGTCTTTCGTATCTCGTGTGACTCGCGCCAAAAAAGTAGAATAGGAGACTCGCCTATTTTTACCACAAGCCGCATGTGGTTCTCGAACAAATACACGGTGAAAATGAATTGTGATGAGTCCTATTGATCTCTGACAGCAGTGTTAACATCTCTTCCTGTAGTGAAAGTCACAGGCATGGAGAGTAAAGTAGGTCAACACTTCAGGTAGGCTTTTTCAAAGTAAAAGCCCAATCTGGACCAACCACAAGATCCAACTCCAGCGCGTTCCGTGTGCGCCCCGACCTCCGGAGTCGATCGCGCCCATTAATGTTCAGTGCTCGTGATTCCACAGCACGCACAGAAATGTCACATCCTCTTGTTTCCTGGAAAAACCATCCCGAGTACTTTACATAAAAAATCAGCCCACAGGCTGTTAGAGGCAATGGAGGAAGTTGGGGATGGTCTCAATTGATCAGTTCCTCTACTATCCCATCACACATTGGCAATAAAAAATGATATTTGATTGATGAATATATGTGAAATCTTAGATATAACCCCTTTAACAGTGAAATTCATTATCTTGCCATTTATTTACTTTTTTCTTTCTTCTCAGTATATCTTATTTTTTCTCTTTGGTCCCTAAAGAAATGAATCAGAGTAAATCATGAATTAGAGTAAATCATGTCCTTTGTGTTGTGAGTGTGAACAGAAGTGATCAGAGAAAAGGGATCACAGTTTGGGCGTAGTGATTGCTTTACTGATTGGCTGAAGGCTTTAAATTGTCTTAAAATGCTGGTTTGTGCAGTTAAAGACAGTCATTTTCATTTTCAAGTCTGTAATTCGACCTGCAGTTTTCTCTGGAAATAGATGAAGAAAGTTCTCAATGATGCAGAAAAGAAACATCTTAGAATGTGCTGTAATGTTACTTTCATTTTTCCACTATGAAGCATTTTTTTACTGCATCAGAAACAGTATGTGGAGATTTGTGATGTTTATGTGAATTATCTTGTTAAAGAAAACTGCTCACAGCTCTGGTCTGAATGTCTCACGTTCCAGGTTTTGAAGCAGTGAAGAGGACTCACCATCTTTAATGATGTTTTTCCTTCAACAAACAGAGCATGTGCTCGGTTATGACTCCCAATGTCATGACACAAATTTAAATATAGAAAAGTAGCCGAGTTCACTGAGGGGAACAACAGACTTTTAGTATTTAAGAAAAACTGAAATCAAAACAGACGGTGAATCTCCAATATGAGAAAATCATTACAGACTAAAGGTTTTTACTACATTTGAATGCTTCACCTGCACAGCAATGCTTTAAGCTAACATTAGCATGCTAACATGCTCAAAATTATAATGATGTTCAGCAAGTGTAATGCTTATCATTTGTAATTTGGATACATAAAATCAACAAAGAAAATGTATGATGCAGTATTACTGAGTAACAGGCTATTTTGTTAATATAGCCATTCAATTATTTTTTAAAAACCTTCTCAAAGTTTTTATGGCCTTAAGTGGAGTTTAAAACGTAGTCAAGACTTTGGGAAGTCGATAATCCCTCATTTGCATCAGCTGTGTTTCATAGATAAACCCCACCCATAAAGGTGTGCAAGCTGAGTTGTAAGCATGGGCAAGACAAAGGAGCTTTCACAAAACTTGAGAGAGGAAATTATTTCATTGCACCTGAAGGGTTCAAGAAGATTTCCAAAAAATATAACATTCCAAGAGACACCATTGGGAGCATTATGGGCCTGATCAGACAGAGTGCGTTTTGCAGGCTGTAAAACGCGAGGCGCACAGCACTGCCTTTTTTGTTGAAGCCTACAGTTCAAAAAAGAGCAGTTTGCTGCGCCTTTTTTTTCTACTGTTGTTAAGGCAACCACCGAATCATTAGCTGTCATTAACCTAACCGTTATATTGTAAACTGACAGAAGGCTCGCCTCTCCTTTCATCCGATTGGACAATCAGAAAAAACGCCCATGATGTCGGGCACTTTTCTGCTTTGAGTTGAAGTTTTTTCAACTCGAGGCGCTCTGAGCGTTTCCTCAAAAACGTGGCGCGCACAGAGCGGAAAAATGCGAGGCGCTCTGCAGCGTATAAGCAGTGCGCAAAAAGCGTCTCATTGAAAACAATGACAAAAAAGCCTCCAGCTGCTAAAACGCGTTCTGTCTGATCAGGCCCTAAGGAAGTTTTAAACTTACGGAGCAGTTGCAAACCTGCCTGGCCGTGGGAGAAAACCCAAAATGTCACCAAGAGCCCATAGCGACGTTATCAGGACAACTAAGAAAAACCCAGTGTTACTGCAAAATGTCTACAGGATGACCCGATGAACGCCGGGACGAGTGGCAACCAGCACTGAATAAACAAGGATTTCCTGGCCGGAATCGGAGACGTACTCCATTCTTGACCAAGAAGAACATAAAGAAGAACATTAAATAATGATTAATTTTTCATTGGAGCTAAAATTTAAGTCAGTTTATGTTTAAATAACTTGAATTTGAATCAAGATTTTTTGTTTAATGAGGCTTTTTGTCTAATAATTTCATTAACCTCGATTCACATCACAATAATGTCTTTAGAGTTTTTGAGAGAGGACAGTGGCTAGTGTCGGAAACAGGGGAAGACACGCGGCAAGGGGCCGAGGGTGAGAGTAGAACCCAGCATGCACCCGCTGCATCGAGGACTGCAGCCTCTGGATATGCGATGTAAATATTGTTAAATATAAAAGTATTTCACTTCTGGCCATGGAGGAGATCAGACATTGAGATGCCCAGTGACTCATTATGGACAATATTGAATACATCAATATACTTTACTTAGTACATTTACATCTGTGTTACACATGAGGCGCTAATAGTCCTTTGAAAGGCTAAATCTTGTGTTTTTAGTTAGTGACAGGCTTTTTGTTTGCTTTTCAGCACTATTTGGATTTGTTGACCCTCCAGTGTGCTTGATGTTCAGATTGTGAAGCTTTGCACTCTGTGTTTTTTATTTCAGTGGTTGACCCATGGACGTCAGCGTTCATCCCTGAAGCCAGGACACTAGCTACAAAGTGACAGCTGCACCAGAAATTCATTAAAGCTAATGGGGCAAATGAACACAATCAGGTTCATGCAAATATGAATGAAATCGAGTAATACCCAGCGGGAGAGAGTCCATCCCAAACAAACCTCGTCTGACCGACAACAAACAATGAAAGCCATAAATCAAAGTCTCTGCCTGTCAGGCTCAATGGCACATCCCCCATATAACTGTGATAACACAGATACAGGTGGCATCGGGTTCATCCTATTGTCCATAAATGGGGACAATGTCACCAACAGATGGGGCCTCTCTTGTTGGAGACAAAGACGCGCACAGACACAAGTGACGACAACGTGACTAACAAATGTGATTAATACTCAAATTGTAAAAAGAGTCTCTTCTCCAAGAGTCTGTGTGCGACTCCTCTGAGTTCCATGCTTAATTACGCACACACTTGACAGGCAGCTACTAGCTAGTTGGTTGGCTGATTAACACGAGCTCGCCTGCCGTCGAGTGTGCTCCCATCACGCTGAGATTGCTGCAGCCTCTTGTTAACCCTCATTGTATGAAACAACCCAGTGGCTCACCTTCAAGCACACTTATCAGCCTCTTATGGCCAAACCTCTCTCACTATCAACAATTATGCTTGTGTGTGTGTTTATGCGTGTCATGTGTGTCTCTCTGTCCCTCTGATTAGCTAGGAAGTTAGCAGCGGTAGCTCTGAGAGCGCTTCAGTCTCCTCTCCCTCTAACCTGATTATTAATTACAGTCTGCCTCGAGCTGACCGCAGCCCAAACACCGTCTGACACCGTCACTAAGGAGACGCACGCAGAGTCATTCAGGAAACACAGATTTGAGCACGTTCATACTACAGCCCTTTTAAAGGCTAATGGATGGATGTATTGACTGTGGAATTCTACGTATTTTAATTAACAAGCATGCCGATCGAAATTATTCAGCTGCTACATATATAATTGAAAAGCGCTAATGCTAAGGTGATACCTGTCCCTAGCTTGGCATCGTCTGAAAGGCTCCGTAACTGTCTTTACACTCGAGATGAAACCCGTCATCTGGTTGCAAAATCGCAACTTGATCAAAGCGACTGTGTGCCAGAAAGTCAGTCACGCCTGAGCTGCACGGCACTCAGCAGTAATCAACCTGGAGCGCTGCCTGCAGCGAGGCCGAGGGACATCACTCTTTAAATGGGCTGCTGGCAATCAGCTGTGTGTGTGTGTGTGTATGTGTGTGTGTGTGTGTGTGTGTGTGCGCGTGTGTGTCACACTTGTGTTGAGATGGAGAGCAGATTAAGCACTTGCCAGCAGTAAAATATGGCTTATAATGCTACACAAGTGTGTTCTGTGTTATTTTAGTGCGGGGGATAGGGTGAGACACACACACACACACACATACACACACACACACTCTGAAAATGCTTACTGTGTGATGTCAGCCAAGTGTCAGACATCACACAGCCTTCAGAAGAGCGTCTCATCTGCCAGTAAAGAAAGTATTCAGATCTGTAGTAATAAATTCAGACCCTGTGGAGCTTTCTTGTAACATCGTTAGCTTTTGATTCTGTTTTCCTCACTAAAGAGGAGTGTGTGTTTCCTTGAGGCCTGACAAATGTGTGTAACCTCATTTTTTCCTCATTAAACAAAAGAAAAGCACGTTTTTTTGGAATACAGAAAAACCTGCATTGTTTTAATCTTTTTCTTTAATCTGTGCTAATGTGCTGTATTTGACGCCAATGCGGAAGTGCAAAAAACTGCAGTTCCTCGAGTGGCCACTTGAGGCTCCAGAAACCAAGAAATAACATTACGGCAGATGGGAAGATGCCAATTTTTACTAGAGAAATAAACATGTTTACAGCCTGGTACAAAAAACATGCTAATTTTATTGTTTAAGATAACCGTACGGGGGGTAAATTATTTTAAAACACATCCATTTTAATTATATTAAGCCTTAAATTATAGGTTGGGTCACGTGATTGACAGGTGGATCCCACTGGCTGTCTGCAAGACGTCAACACAGACACACAGTCACTGAGCTTAACTTCATCTGTTTGTGTTGTTGGAGACTTTTGGGGATTTTTTCATTCAAAGTTTGGACAAATAATCAAAAAGGTCTCCCAAGGTGGGATTCACGGCACTTTCCGGCCGTGCAAGAAGTCTGAGCTCCAGCTTTGTGGTGAGTAAAATGCTTGTATGATTGTACTGATATATTTTTATCACTAAGTAGCAGGTATACTGTGCTCGCTGTAGCTGCTTGTTCAGTGTTTATCAAACATTTATTTAATGGTCGGACAGTAAATAGGAGTCAGGAGTTGTTGGCTTTTCCCCGGAGAGATGACAGCGGACCGTAGTGATGAGAACCACTCCCTTTTCTGCAGCACCATCCTCTCATGCAAATTTGGTCACCTAAGGCTCCAGTAAACTAACATGGCAGTGGCCATATTCTGGCTTCATTTTCACAGTCAAGAAACAAATGGGTGACGTCAAGGTGCGTCCATATTTTATGCAGTCTGTGGAATAAACGCCACATATGTGCATTCACATGGGCATGAATTGGATGCATAGCTGGGACCTTGTTTATACAAACGAAAAAAGCTTCTTGATTTCAAAAGTGAGACCAATGCAGAAGTGCCTTAAACCTGCAGTCTTTCTGTGGACTCAACTCTTCTTCTATCTAACCTGATGATTTTGAGTATTGAGTATGAGTATTGTCCAATTTAGAGTAAAATAGAAGATAAAGGAGAGCATAATTTAAGGTGTGGCTACCTGTGATTGACAGGTTGCAACAATGGCAATCTGTCAATCAGGAAAGACATGACATCTAGTTCCAAAAAACCAAGATGGCGTTGGCAAAAAACTTGACGCTTCAAAAAAGTATTCTAGTCACCAGCGGGTGATGTCACGGTGGTTTACATCCACTTGAGAAAGACCCGATTCAGAACAACTACAGCAAAACACACAGACAATACCAAGACAGTTGCAACCATGGACATCTGACACCTGACAAGTCTTCACTGCTACTCAAACTGGGCATTTGAGGGGGCAACCCAGCAAGAAATCGTATGTTCTGAGATTGTAACATGCGATGTTCTGGTAATGTTTTGAGCGGGAAGATTTTATTCGGTTCCCTGAATGTTCCTTTTAATAGCAGGAGAACGTTCTCTGAAAACATCTTCAGAGAGTTGCAGTGAGAATGTTCAAATCACATTTCAGGAACGTTTTATGAATCACATTCTGATAGTTCATCAGCATCCTGAAAAGATCCTCAGAACGTTGCAGTAAGCATGTTCCACCTTTGTTTTTATGTAACACTGAGCAAATGTTTTATTAGAGGCGTTCTGACATCCCAGGCCTCCATAACATCCTGAAAAGATCCTCAGAATGTTGCAGTTAAAACATTTTGTCTGACGTTACAAGAACTTTATTTGAAATAATAAACATCCTTAAAACGTTCTTTGAATATTAGATTAAAATGTTTTCTTTCAAACGTAATTAGAACTTGTCGGTAACGTTAGCCAATGTTATGGGAACGTTCCCTGCTAGCTGGAAAAGGTACTCTTACATATATTTGATTGGGCAGCGTAGGACCTTGCCAAAGAGCATTAGACATTGCAGAAACAGGTTGGTTTAACTTTTCCCGGACGATCCTGTGTTCTTTTGCCGTATCCCTCTCTGTATGCAGTCTACACCACAGCGGCCATATTCAAAGCACTGAGGGGGCTGTGTTTTTACGCTGTGCTGGGGTCCAACAGAACACAGCCAAAGACCACCCGTGGACTTTATTCCTCTGGTCCCGCTGTCTTGAAATGACTGTACATATGTCTGTGTGAGCGATATTTCTCTGAGAGATGAATGGGAGGAATCTCTGTTGTACTTTTCAATAAAGCTTCTGCGACGTTTGAATGCGCTGATTGGAGATCGGAGGGGGTTTGACTTCATGCTGCTGCTCTAATGTTGAACCTGCTCAGCAGGAGGCCGGGCGGCTTTGATACAGTCTCATGTTCCTTTAACATCAAACACCAAGATACAAAGACATCAGCGGTTCTAATGATTCACACAAGATGGCTTCCTGACTCGCTCACAACATGCTTCTGATATGACTCCATTTTCTGTTAAGAGCTTATTTGGCTTATCTGGTTCATTGTATTCTCACGTGTTAGAAAAGTTATGCAATATTTTTTACGTTGCTTGGTTAGAAGGACAACGCTTTGCTACGCCTCCCTTGTACGTCTCATTCAAATGCACAAGGTAGCATGTGTTTAGTGTCTGTTTCAAGGTACCCTTTAGAAAAACAATGATTCCTCTTATACACTGTACACCGTCATTTTGTCATCTATCATAAATGTATTTTCTGACCTGATAGAAGGTGTTGCATGCTCAGTAAAACAGAACCATTGTAGCTACTGTTAAAAACATAGGGCTTTCTGTCTGACAGAAAGGTAACACAGTTAAAATATTATGAAATATAACGTACGCTTAATCGTTTTTTAAGGTGACCCGTTTTTTTTGAAGTTGCTTAAGAATGTTTTGGTCCAAACCCCGTCCACAACGGTACATAACTTAGCTTCTGTGTCGGTACTCCAGCTAGTTTTTCCAAACTGCTGACTGCTGTCTACTACAGGTAATAGACTGTGTATCAATATGAACGTCAAACCACCTGAACTATCCTGTTAAAGGCCCTGTCTATACGTACACAGGTATGATTGAAAACAGAGTTTTTGTTCCTTTGTTCCCAATAAAAAACCCGTCCACATAAGCACGGTTATAAAAAATCCCCGTCCAAATGAAAACGCTGTCATAAGAATGCCACACCAACAAGCGGCAATATAACCAGGTCATGCAAAGAAGAAGAAGAAGAATCAAGGCCAGTCAAAAGTCTGAAAAAATCTATCCCGGCGCCTTTGCTCCTCAACATAGTAGCCTGAACAGCACAGCCCGACGTCACGAGCCAAATACGCCGATTACCCTGTCTACACGTCTCCGTGGAAACAGAGTTTCTAAAAGTCTTCACCCTACCTGATTCCAATGTTTCGCTCGTCACCAATCCCCTGAGACGCTTCAGCTGGTTGATAACGAGCAGATCATTCAAATCAGGTGTGTTAGAGTGCGGAGAAAAACATGCAGGAAGGTGGCCCTCCTGGAGCAGGGTTAGTCACCCCTGTTTTGAAGTGTATTCCTCGGCCGCGTAAAAGTCCAACATTTCGTTGAATTGGCGCGCAATGAATCTCGGGATACGTTGGGCTGCAAAGGATGCACCCGAGGGATCCTTCGCGGCCTGGGAAACGGAGGACACATTTGAAGGAGCCTTCGAATTGGGACAGCCTTCAATGCACTTCTGTGACGCAATGGGCCTTCAAATACGGCCTTCAATGGATTGGGACACAGCTTATATACACTTGGAGAGTGTGGACAACGAGACACAGGTGGAGCACATTAGGGTAATCAAGGGAGTGGGAAACACAGAAGGGCAGGAAGTCAACGGACCTGGAACAAGAGACAGGGATGAGTATCAAAATAAAACGGGAAGCACAAGACAAGAAACATGAGGGAAGAACATAAAGTAACTAACTAATCAGAGGGCGAGACACAAATGGGCAAAATGGCAGCACCTGCCCAGGGGGTATCACTGTTGTACAATGAGAGGAGACAGAATGCCTAACAGTATTTTAGATTCCCACCCTGAGCATGACGTCAGAGAAAAATGGCCGCTGTGTGAATGACACGCAGTCATCAGCTATGTTCTTAGTTAGTGCTGTGTGTTTCCTGTTGTAACATGTTAAAATGTCCCGTGTGAAAAAGGTTTTTGTACCTATTTCACAAGACGAGTTTGGCCTCTGTTTTCTTTGTAACATGTTTCCTGTTGCTTTGAACAAACTCACATGTAAAGTTGTGATTGTCTGAACTTTGTAGAGTTTCCACATTGTGCTGATGGGTATTAAAATGACTGGCCTGAGTATAGTTGCCTATGGAGCTTTGATTTATTCACTTCAAAGTGCTTCTTTGCCCCCTGTTGAGCGCGGAGCAGAGGACAGTCCAAACTAAAGCGCTGCTGGAGATAAAAGTAGAGAAACAGATAGTGAACAGAATGGAAATAAGTGTTGATGGCAGGGAAATATGACGCAAGGGAAGCAGGCGTGAGTAATACAGTTACTCCTCTGATAGCTCTTTTATTTCTGTCCACTAGAGGGAGCAGCTGAGAGGCAATTATACTGAAACATCATGACAGATGGGGCTGGGGGGTTTGTGCAGTGGGCCGGGGGTTCCCAGTTGGTGAGATGGATTAAATGTTATAGACTGGGGAGGGGGACCCTGATGTAAAGCAGGGTAGCTACAGAGCTAATGGAAGCCATCATTTGATTGGCTGCTCCTGTCAGCCAATGAGGGACAGAGAAGAATAAAGCGACTCAATAGTGATTAGAGGGTCTCATCTATTAGCCGCTGGGGGAGGGGGCTGATGAAACAAGGGTTAATGTGTGTTGAGTGGTTTTTTGGGGGCTTTGTGCCGCACGAATGACCCGACGGGATGAATGAGTGTAGAAAATGTGCACATTGAAGGCACAAAATATCATATTTACTGGTGAAAAATGTTTAATTTTATTACAAATATGTTGAATTTCTCTGTTTTAAACTGTGATTGTATAGCCTTTATTTATATTTACATGTATTTTGTATATAAAATCAAGCTGTAATTACCATAACATAATTAACAAGAGGAAATTTACATGACAAACATGCAGACGCTGCTTTTTATATCCCCTCTGTCATCGCTCCTTTGTCGTTTCTGTACTGCCTTCCTGTCTCCAAATCCTTTCATGTCAGCTCTTTCCTCCCTCTCCATGTACATAGTCCATCTCCTCATCATGTCGTCTTGCTCTTCCTCTGGGCGAGGTAGCTGTGGTAGTAGAAGTTGCTGAAGAGAGCGATGAGGCTGAGCGAGTAGGCCAACACCACCACGTTCATGGAGTCGGGGAAGTCGCAGTCAGCAAACAGGTTGTAGGTGGTGTGGATGGTTACGATGAAAAACTGGAGCTGGGAGGGAGACGGAAAGAGAGACAGACAGACAAGCAGACAGACAGGAGAAATGTGAGAGGGAGTGAGACAACACCAAGTAGTGGATGATCTGAGCACTTGACTTGAGTGACCACGAACTGAGACAGATGATAGATAAAACACCTGAATCTGGCCATTGAGACAGGTGTACACAGACAAACCTGGCAACTACACTAGACATGACATAAGACATGCCTATACCTAAGGGCTGAGGGCCTGATCATCCGATTGGACAATCAGAAAAAACGCCAATGACGTTGTGCGCTTTTCTGCTTTGAGTTGATGTTTTTTCAACTTGAGGCACTCGGAGCGTTTCCTTAAACGTGAGGCGCACAGAGGCCAACTCGAGGCCAGGGGCTTTTTTAGGACTTAAAAACATCTGGGGCTAACCTCACACCTTGTAGGGGGGCCCAGGGGCAGCTGGGGGTTGTTGATTTTATGGCCATAATTAAATTGATCATCTGAATCTTATACTCACATATACATTTCTCTCTCTCTCTCTCTTTCTCTCCTCTCTCTCTCTCTCTCTCTCTCTCTCTCTCTCTCTCTCTCTCTCTCTCTCTCTCTCTCTCTCTCACACTCACACTCACACTCACACTCACACACACACAAACTGACTGCTACACTCTGGACACCTTTAAATAAACTAAAACATCAAGACAACAACCTCTGCCTCATGAAAAATGTAGATTTTGTTTGTTAGATAATGTTCTTCATTTGATTAAACTATGACACTTATTTACTGTTTGTATTATTATGTATTATTGTATTCAATGTATTCGATTGCAGACATCTAGGTGACAAATCACAGGTGACAGAAATCAAATAGCAAAAGATCTGTGGCCTTGTGCTAGATTGCAGGACAAACACGTAATGAGAACACCACAAACAAGAGCCAAAACGGACAGAACATCATGATGCAGATTTGTAAAAAGTAAAAATTCAAGCTTTGTCAGGTCTGTCCTCAAGAGGAGAAGAAAACTTTTAAAATGCTTGTTTGTTGAACGAAGGTCGAGCTGATGCATTCGAGGAAGTCAGGAAATCTGAACGCTGAAAAGCTTTCGTGACACAGCGTCGAGGGAATTCATCTCAAGTTACATTTTGGATCTAGAACAGACTGTTAGCTGTTAGCATGCAGATGTCTGCTTATAGAGATTAATAAGAAGATAAATCATCATCAGATCACGCTGATGGGAGCCAGGATGGATTACGTTTGAGGAAACCCTTTGGACTGCTTTTCCTAAATACAAGCTGACTGCTGCTACCTGATTGGTCAATACTACTCCAACACTACTACTACAAACATACGAAAAACGGAAACCAGAATACATAATACTCACTATTACATGATAAAAACCTCTCTAATCTGTAAATAAAGATAACTAGAGCACTAATTCATGAAAGAATGATTCAGTTGCTTTTTCACATGTAAAGCTAGCATTAGCAGCTAACGCCACACCAGACAGAGACACAAGATCTTAGTTTAGTAAAAATACAGGTTGGTACTGAAAAGTGTTTCTGTGATAACATTTAGACTGAATTACATCCACAGACTTCATAGAGTCAAAGTATTCGGGGACCAAGCAGTGATTATGTCAGTGAATGGATATAATGGACATTACACATCTATTCATCGCACTCCACACACACACGCACACACACACACACACACACACACACACTGAGACACCTCCCCTTTGAATATAATATAATAATTACCTCTCAAACACACAAAAGAGACCCGCTCATACTCACCAAGACAAACTCCAATCTCCTCAATTAACTCATCTATTTCAGCTTCAGTTCAAATTGTGAAGCCAACTGTTAATAAAGGCTCGGGGGGTCAGCTCTGAGGTCAGCACGATTATTGTTACATAATGAGAGTCAGTCACCACACTGACCTATTTATGCTGCAGCCATATAGAAAGAAAGAAACCTACAGGATGCTTTGTCTCTTCATCAGCGCTATACGTAGCAAACAGATGGTCCAGTAGTTAGCTGAGGAGCATCGGCGCTGCTAAGCCGACTAGTTACTCCAACAGTCAGAACAATGACGAACGGAGCAGGTGGCCTCGTGGGCGCGAACAAGTTGCATATTGGAAGGTTTTTTGGACATTGGACTTTTTCTTTGGAGCCAAAGAGTTGGCTGTCTTTATGCAAGCAGATGAATTAGAGTCTTTCTTTGCTAAACAAGCAGGAAGACTTCATGTTAGTCAGAGCTGGGTGTGCTGAGAGAAAGTCTCTCTATGTTATGACTCGCTACTCACTACAGTCATTAGGTGCTTTTCGACAGCAGGAACCAGGGTCTAAATTTAGTTCCAGGGTAGTTGACTTACCCCCTGAAAAGTTCCTGCTCAGGGGGTAGTACTTTCCAAACATCCAGTAAAGTAAACATGGGTTTTTGGTAGCGGAAGGGGCGGGACATCAATACTGCAGCTTCCCCAGCCGATCTCTACTGCACAGACTCGGGCTCCAAATGGGAAAGACGGCAGCGCCTGCTTCTGGGTGCTTTCTAGCTTTATTCAGAGAGGAGATGAAGACATGTTGTCTATCTACATACATCTACAGTTATTGGTATACAAGCATCCAAAAATATCAAAAGGAGGAACAGTGCACACACACTTCACACACCATCACAAACACACACACAGATACTGACCAGCTGCAGCGAGGTGAGGTAGCGTTTCCACCAGAGGTATTTCAACATTCCCGGTCCGAGAGCAGCCAGGCCGTAGTACAGATACATCACTACATGGACCAGGGAGTTGATCTGACCAATCAGGAAAGCTGTGGACACACGCACACACAGTTTGAGTATCACATTTAATAATGTTATCTGGTTTTGTTAACAGTTTATACTACATTTTTGTGAGACAAGGCCCGTGCGTTGGCGTGAACTCACACTGGCCACCAGCCACATATTTAACCCCGGCCCACCAGTTGAAGATCATGGTGGCGTGATGGTAGACGTGGAGGAAGGTCAGCTGGCTGTTCTTCTTCCTCAGGATGAAGAATATCTGAACCACACAGACACACACAGAGGCAGGCATACATAAAGATCACTATAAGATCACTATAGTTGTGGTTTGATGTAGAACCACTCCCTCCATACTCACGGTGTCACTGAGCTCTATAACTTTGGAGAAGTAGAACCACCAGCACACTCTCGCCATCTGTTCAACAGGGTGAAAAATGTGTTTTAGTCTGCCTTAAAGATTAAGTAACATTTCATAAATCTGTGGCTCATTAGCTCCAGGATTCACAAGGACATTTTGTGAGGTGCTTTTTCAGAATATCTCTGCAATCAAGGTTTAGTCTATCAAACCCTGTGTGTATGGATGCATTAAACAAATTCTAAACAAGCTTTATGTATAAAATGTTTCATGATGTACAGCACAGCGAGAAGAGTTACCCTCATGGCCAGTGGGCTGTCACTGTAGTCGACAGGCTGGCACAGCAGACTGTATCTGGCCAACCAGGACGAGGCTGTGAACTGGAAAGAGACAGACTGCTTTAATCTCCGCTTTGGTTTCTCTGAGTCATCACAGGGATGTTTCATCACATTTAGTCACAGACAGATCGTCTGTAAATGAGTGAAATCACCTGAGGAACATCTGTCTGACCGTACTGCTGTGGAGCATCATTTTTGGCCTCTTGAGGTTTGCTTGTGTATTTAGGCCCCGTGTCCACATAGCACATTTTTCTGAGTGGCAGCATCTTTTTTCAGTTGTGCCCAATGAGGAGCGTATGCGGCCGCATGCAGACGCATAGAGAAAAAGCGCTGCACCCAGCATCTTTTTTCCGAGCATTTTTTATGCGGCCGCTCCGAGCGCTTGAAGATCGAGTTGAAAATCTCTGAACTTTTCAGAAAGGCTTTAGTGTCTTCACCGCTGCTTTTTTCAGGCAACCAATCAGATGGGGCGCTCGTTACCCTGGTTACCACCAAACATGGAGGAGCAACTTGTTTTGGCCGTTTCTGATATATAGAAACCGAAAAGCCCATTTCTGCGAGAAGATCAGCCACGCGCTAAATGTTGCTCGTGTATCACCCTACGCGTTGTAAGCTTGTTGTTAGCTGTGTGCTAACTGAAACGTATTGTTGTCATAGAAACAACACCTGCGTGCAGCGTTTTTTTCTCTCACCGTGTGCAGTGGGCACAGGGCCTCCTACATCCAGCAGATATGGAGCAACGATCACATTAACTTGGAACATAGTTTTTAGCCACCTGGTAAACATCCATCCATTCATCCATTCATCCATTTCTATACCGCTTATCCTTTTCAGGGTCGCAGGGGGGCTGGAGCCTATCCCAGCTGTGATTGGGCGAGAGGCGGGGTACACCATGCACCGATCGCCGGTCAATAACAGGGTTACACCTGGCAAATATCTATATTCAATATTCAGTCTTAGTTAGCTTTTTAACCTCTAAAGACTCTTCTGTTTTGGCCAGCCTAATGCTAACTCTCTCTTTAATTTGGTCTTGAGCAGCTAGCCTTCACTTGGTTGTCAGAGCTGCCTGCTCCGCTGAAAACAAGTCTATAAAAGATGGACGACTAAACCAAGACAGGAAAGTTACAGGTTGCAAACCTAAACAATTTGCTGAAAGATTCTCTGTAGAGCTAAGGTGAGCCGCAGAGGTTGGCGATTATTCTCTGTGGGGGTTGTAAGCAACACCTTTCACTGAACACATTGTAATTTGACCCACAGTTTAATATGATTAAAGAATGTCAAGATTTGAAAGTCCATCTTTAAACACCTGTTTTTGCTCCTTATTTTACAGCTTCTCAAACTTTCACACCACCCTGGATGATTGCGGTTTTCAGGATCAAGTTGTTATTTTTAATTTGCATGTTTTAGGCTGTGGACATGCAAACATACACAACCCTACTCCTGACATAAGTAATTTTATGTTAACCTCTTTTCAGCTGCTACACAATCAAGCATCCCATCTATGCAGATCACTTAAAAAGTCCCGACTATCAGTAAATCAGTACCTCGTAGAACATGTATGCAGACAGGCAGACCATGGCGAAGTTGTAAAGGATCAGGACGGGTTTAAGATTGATCGGCTGCCTCTTCGCCATCAGCTTTGGCCCCGCCCAGATAACGACCAGGTAGCACATAAAGATACAAGCGACGGGCACGGGAGAGTAAACCAGTGGCCAACTGTCCGTCCGCTTGTCTAGACAGAGAAAAGGAAAGTAAAGTTATGCTTATGACACAAATATCTAACAATATATAATGACATCACAGGATTAATTACACAGATAAAGTGAAAATTAAGACTTGCCTCCATTTCTCAGAACCCGTTGGTAGTATAGTTGTAATTTCTGCCACATGGTGGGAGCATGGAAACCCTGAGACGGAAACACATGAGCAAGGCAATCTCTTATTAGCTAACCAGTATAATTAGAACGGTAAATGGACTGCACTTAATTAGCGCTTTTCTAGTCTCCCGACCACTGAAAGCACTTTTACACTACATGTCACATTCACCCATTCACACACTGATGGCAAAGGTCTAAAAGCCAATCTCCATTCAATATCTATGCACATTCACACACCGATGGCAGCAATTCAGGGTTCAGTGTCTTGCCCGAGGACACTTTAACATGTGACTGTATCAGACAGGGATTGAACCCCCAACCTTCCCATTAAGCGACCGACTCGACCACTGAGCCACAGCCGCCACAGCAGTATAGTAAAACAGAACTGAAACACTATATTATCGTGATACAACAGAGAAACGGCCCAAATCTTTGAGGCTGACATCAAGGAATTTATTAAGTAAATTAATTCAGTAAAGCTCAAATTTTTAAGTAGTCTCTCCATTCAAGTACAATTTTAACCATAAATTTGCAGCTTTATTGACATTTTATTTCTCTTTATTTTTATTCAAATTATTTACTCTTGTACATTCTCATATATACAAATACTTTTTACGGTTATTGAAAATTTACAAAGCAAAGGCGTAAAGTTATTTTAGATAAATAAAGTAAGGACAAAACATTTGCACTAGCAGTTAAAAATAAATATATTTATAAATGTTTTCAAACCACAAGTATGAAAAAAAATACTGGAAATAAAAAAGTACATTTTCAGAAATAGGGCGCTTTCTTGTAGTACTTTTTGTAATAATTTTTGTAAATTTGTAGTACCAATTTGAGTTTAAGGCCCCTGTTTTACACTATGTCTACAGTTCTATGTAAATGTATAGTTTAAGACACATTTCTGCTACAATCAAGTGATGTGTTGTATTGTTCTGTAATAATACACAGTTTAAGAAGAGAGATATTTAAGAAAAGGGTTGTAAAGACTGTATTCTGAATAAGGTTTAAGCAGTAAAATTATTTTACAAAGCAGCTGTGATGTAGTTTACTGTGTTTCAAGTGTTCATAAATGACTCCCTCCTTTGAAAGGTCTCATAAAGAAGAACAGTACAGATTTGATTTAGCCACCCAGAGATAATCTGGATTATAATTCAAGGATTATGTTCACTAATCCAAACGTATCTCTAGACGATGGATAATAACTAATCATCCTCTGGATGAGTGGCAGCCTAATGTGGACGACGGGGTGAAGAGTTTTCATACAGTGGAAACAAATATGACAGTGCTGCCATCTAGTGTTTGCAGATGATGATGATGTGAAGTCTGCACACAACAGGTCAGTCACTTCTCCCTCTTCATGTAGAGTTTGCGTGTATTTAATTTTTGTCGGTATAATCTCTCACCAGTGTTCTTGTGCCTTTAACCAGCTCAGTTTGCCTCTTTGGTACTGGTCTGTCAATGTGAAAACTCATCTGAACTTACATATAAAATCATGTTAAATTAATACTAGCCTATAACTTTGAATTTGAATTAATATTGTATTAAATTTAAATATTGACCCTAAGGGGAAAAGTGCATTGTGCTCCCTTGAGATGTGTTAACGCAAGTCCATAAACAAGGCAGATAATACTCGAGCCATAATGACGTGAATGAAGTTACATTTAAAGAGAAAAGGATATAATTGCACAACCCCTGTATGATACAGTTACAAATAAAATCATAAAAATTATAAGAATATTGCATAAATGAGTTAGGGTTGGAGAAACAATTTGTGGAAAGCATGAAAAGTGTCAAAAAAGAGCAGTCAAAATGTTTGTGACAGAGATGTTGTGGTCCAGACAGAGATGTTCTAACTTTACAGACTAAAAAAGACAGATCCCTGCAAGAACATCACACAGCAACCCTTTCAATATGTCTAACATTGAAGTGATGTAAAACTCCCCTATATATCAAAACCAAAAAAAAACGTCCTTGCAAATGTTAAGCCCCAACTTAAAGCAACATTGTCTCCTTATACATACAAACTACATCATTGATCTGATTGTTTATTGAGTTATGTCAGTGATTAAACAAATCAGATCTTAGGCAATAAGAAATGTTTACTGAATACTGTATAATAAATTAAATCCTGACAGAAGCTTTGAAACATATTTTTGGCAGATAAAAATGACAAATTATGTAATTGAACAGTTCAATTAATTAGTACTAATATTCATAACAATATTAAATACGTTTTTTGTTAAGGCGGGGGTTGAGAATTGCAGGGGACTGCAGAAGAAAGTTCATATCTGCTTCATTAGGGCTCACTTCTACGGAAGAGGATTAGGGCCACTGAAAAAAAAAAAATTAAGGTCCAATAAAAAAATTTTTTAATTTGTATTCTTTATTTTATTTTTATTTTTTATTATTATTATTATTATTTATTTTTTTTTTTTTCAGAATTCTGACTTTATTTCTCAGAATAAATTAAAAAACAAGTCTTTGACTTTTTCTCAGAATTCTGACTTTCTTTCTCCGAATAAAAAGAAAAATTATTGAACCTTAATTTTTTTTTTTCCAGTGGCCCTAATCCTCTTCCGTACACTTCCCTGTGGATCAAATGACATTTCTCTAACATTTTATGCCTGCACACACTGACACCATTTCAGTGCTTTTAAAAAAGTTCATTATTATACCTTCCTCTGTTCTTATTCCAGGCTAAATCATGTCATGACCAATTGAGCTCAGTTTATCCACCAGTTTGAGGCAGAAGTCTTCACTCTATACCTTTAATCCACAGTGTGCAGTGAGAAATATCAGGTGTGGACAGTTTAATAATAGGAATAGTTCATAAATATTTTTCTGCACAAGCATTTTTAACATCCGACCACTGACTGTAAGTGAAAGCATTATTTATTTACTGTGTCAGTAGTAGCAGCAGGATTAAGTAGTTTAGCCTCTGCAGTAGCCTCTTCACTGGGATTTACAGGACAATCCCCGACAGAGAGGCTTCTACAACCTGCTCACGTTTATCCACAAGCTTTAAGACCTACAGCGTTGTAAATGGGTAGATATTTTCAAACCAAGAAGCATATATTTGGGAATCGTTGCCGCATAGAAGCAGCCATACAAATGAAGACAATATCCACCTCAGCTATCTGCACAGTTAACAGCAAACAAAGATGATTTTCTGTTTATTCAATCATGTGCTCAGAGACCGTACATGCAGGGAAGCATGGGAATTCGTAACAATTAATACACTTTCAGTAGTATTAACCGTGGTTAAAGTGCAAGGATTAACTTATACTAATATATTTCATGCTAAATACTCTTTTGTGAAGACAGGACAGCTTTGAGAAAGTGACCTTACCTTCATTCTGAGAGTAGTTGATTATATTTTTCCTCCTCAGCTCTCCTCTGAAGCGTGCCGCATCTCAGCCATGTGTTAAACAGCACTGAGGTAATCCACCTGCTCTCTCTGTGTGTGTATGCGTGTGTGTCTCCTGGATGACATATGGCAGTCTGTTTCTTATTCTAGTGTATCCGGTCAAGTACCTGCCAGCTAAATCCCTGCTATCAGAGTTATTAAGTGAACACGTGATTAGAAACAACTTTTTCCCCCAGTGTTTCTGTTAGTAAATGTGTCCTCTGAATTCCTTATTTAAACACAAGCTTTAACAAGTTGTCAAGATAAATCATGAGAAATGTCCTCCTTCACTTTATTTTTAACAATACTGCAAACAGCCTGTTAGCTTAGCTTAGCTTAGCTTAGCTTAGCTTGAAGGCTGGAAAAAGGGGGAAACAGCTAGCCTGGCTCTGTACAAAGGTAACAAAACCCCCCATAACTCCACACCATATTGCTTTTTTATTATAATGTCAATTAATAGTGATTATAATGTTATTATTTTATTATTATATTATGTTATATTATTGTGATTATATGTTAATTACCTGTAGTGGGTGTAACACATACAAATACATGAACTGCACGAGTACACTGAAATAATTTCTACTTAAATTAATGTTTTTAAAGACAGCTTGAAACAAACACTTTAAACATGTTATCTTTAATGGAAAACAACATCCTAAAGGTTAATTCTACATTCAGTTCATTAATTGAAAGTAAAGTTACAAAGTTATAAATCAGCAAATGTGCAAAAATGTATTAATGAAGAAATGTACAGTAAAATAATCCAGTAATGTTGCAAATTATACTTCACTACAAGAAAAGTGATTAATTTGCATCAGTATAGCCTACTAATCTTATTTATCGTACTTCCTATAAATGCCTGCACACGTTCAAATGATTAAAGGAAAGCATGTTAAACTCTTGAAGATGTTGTGTACAGTAATATAGAAGCTCAGTTTATCAGGCAGGACTGACTAAAGCAGAAACTGAACTGAAGGAAATGTCTGGACAGTTTTCTGACTGAGGTTTCTCACCAGCGTGTATGACATCCTCTGACTCCGTCTGCGTTACAAAAGCCATCAGTCCATCCAGTCTCTCCACACACATCCATCGACAGCCTCCTGCAGGCAGGTTTGACACTGTAGACTTCATTAATGGGAGAGGACAGGGCAGGACAGGTGACTTTATCCGCACAGAGGAGTGAGGTGTCGACATGCTAGCAGAGAAGCATCAATCTGAATACTGCTTCAACAGATTCAACCATTCAGTGAACTGCCATTAAAGTACAAATGTATCACAGAAAGTAAAATATAAAGTAAAGCCATCCTAATGAGCAAAAAAAAGTAAGAAGAAAATAAAATACCAGTGAATCACTACAAATGGCGGCCATTTTCCTCTGACTGCACACTGGAAGCTCAAACGCTGTTATACTGTTGCTATGTTGTTGTACTAATGTGGTTAGAAATCATACAAATGTAGAATATGACATTAATATAATTTTACTATTTCCTGGTTACTGAAAGGACTGTGGGGAGTGAAAATCTTGAGGACTGTACTCAATGTAAAGCATATTTAAAACCCATTAGCTACCAGCAGACAACAGCTAGCGTTAGCATTCACCCAGTTCCTAGCTATCTTTACTGTTAGCTGGGAATTAACATCTTTCCTATCATATCAGCTGTGTCGAAGGAGGCAATCTATGGAGGATGCGCCTTTATAGCCTTTGTAGACCGTTAAAGCCAAACTGAAATGAGACGGTCTGGTCTACGGAGGATTTCCTGATTGCGTCACCAGCTTTTCCCGCCCTTACCCTTGCTTCACCAAATGCTGCTCTTGTCGCTTAGCAACAGGTAGCTAGCTAACTAGCTAGCATAACTAACGTTACGTAACTCAACATATTATTTTAAAGATAATTTGTGTCAAGGGCCCATTTGTTTTTTTAAACATGTATCGCTAGCTATTTGATTGAGTTGAAACCAAAAACTTTTACAATTAAAATTTTATTCCTGGGCCATGTAAAGTCCGCCATCTTGTATGAATTGGATGAATGAATCTCGGGATACGTTGGGCCACGAAGGATGCACCCGATGGATCCTCCGTGGCCCGGGAAAAGGAGCACGCATTTGTCTGGCACATCTGAAGGAGCCTTCGAATTGGGACAGCCTTCGACGCGGCGCTAGCTAATAGTAATATTAGCTAGGATTTGGTTGTGTGCTAACGTTCGCAGTTCTTTCATGTTAGCTAATGGGTTATCAAATATGTTGTTTTAGCTTTAAATATACTCTTTCACTATGAATTGCAGTTGCTAATCAGTCAGAAAGCAGTCACGTGGTTGAATTTATACGTGGCATATAGCAGTGTGACATTATAACAGCAAACTGAGCGCGAGGCCAGAGGAAAATGACTGCTGTGTGAAATTGAGAATTGAACTGAACTCCTAATTATCGGTGCCCGTCCCACCATCATGACTGTGGTTCCCAGACTGCTGCTGGGGGTGATGATGATGGAGGTGATGATGAATATGATGATGATGATGATGATGGATGTGATGATGAAGAGTTTTGTTCTCATTTGTTTGGGGCTCATGCTGGGACTGCTCCTGCTTCCTGGTCTGATGGTGGGTTTGGTGGTCATGAGATTGATGAGGATGATGGCTGTGGTGATGAGTCGCACCAGGACGGGCGTCTTCTATCTCTTGATCATCAGCATCCGTGGTGGTGCTGTTCATGGTGCTGTTGTCGTTACTTGGTAAAGTATAATTTGCCTGGGAAAGATATAAATACTTGTTAAAGATGTGATGGGACATTGCCATTAAACTGGAGTTGTGTTTCTGGCTGAGGTTGGTGAGTGCAGACTTTGCAGGTTAAAAACAAAACAAAACAATGACCTTAAAAGTGAAAAGAAAAGAGGTGAGGAGCAGAGTAGGGGGATAATCAAAAGAGGTGGACGAAGCCATCATGACCCAGTGGTTTATGAACTCGTGTTTGGATGCATTGGATTGTGCTATCATTCCCTGCTTTATCATCCATTTACCTCTAAATGGGACCATAATTTACTCAATGAAAATCATGCTGTGTAGATGGAGACTAGTGATGGGAAAATCTTCACTGAGCTGAAAAGTAGGCTCATTTTCATATTTGTATTCAGTCACACTGTTTTTGCAACCAGTGCAGTCGCCCCCTGCTGGCCATAATTACACTGCAGGTTAAAGGCAATTCTACATTATCTTCACTTTTGGAACCAGGAGGCTACATCAACTTCTTGTTATTGGTGATTGTTCTCTTTGGGTTTGTGAGTATGACTGACCAGTTTTACATCAATCATAATCAGTGGTTCCCATGAGCAGAGTGCTCTTTGATTCTGTCTGATGATGTGTTTCCTTTGAAAACAGGAAGCTAGGGAGGGACTTGGTAACATTTGAACACAGAAGCTTTGTCCCAATCCAGGGGCTGCAGCCTTCGAAGGAAGCTGTCTACGGAGGATGCGCCATTCATAGCCTGCGTCACCAGCTGTTCCCGCCCTTACCCTTGCGTCACCACTCCTGACGCCTAGCAACAGGTAGCTAGCAGGCTAACTAGCTAGCATACACTACCAGTCAAAAGTTTGGACACATTTTTTCATACAAGTGAATGGGAAAGTGCGTCACATAAGTAAACCTATTATTTTACACATAATTTGTTTCAAAGCCCCTTTCGTTTTTTTTAACATGTGTAAAGTTAGCTATTTGATTGAGTTAAACCAAAAACTTTTACATTTAAAAGTTTATAAGAGAGTCATCTCATTTGAATTGGCGCGCAATGAATCTTGAGCTATGTTGGGCTGCGAAGGATGCACCCGATGGCTCCTTCGTGGCCCGGGAAAAGGAGGACGCATTTGTTGGCCGCATCTGAAGGAGCCTTCGAAATGGGACAGCCTTCGACGCGGCGCTATGACGCAATCGGCCGTCAAATACGGCCTTCGAAGGCTGCAGCCCCTGAATTGGGAAACAGCCAGAGACAGAAATGCCATAACAGCTAGCTAGCATGTAGGTGCTCTCTGTCCTGCGTGAGGGACATATGTACATTTTTGTTATGTTTTGTAGTAAGTAACAGAATCTAAAATATCATTAAAATTACATACAAAATGACCTTTTTTTTTATGGGAACAATAGGTGAGTAATTTATACAAAGTACTACAAATCAATTGTGAATAAATGTGTTACTATTTATAAGCCCTAGTTTTTTGCTGAAACATCTTTGTGTGCGTGTGTTTAATGATAACTCACTGAGCAGTTGCAGATGTTTTTCTGATAAGTGGCTCTGATTGCAGCCTCTATGTAGGGGTAATGCAGGAAACTGTAAGGCAGCACGATATGGAAGGTGAGCAGACCACACCTGGAGAAAAAAAGAGACAGAGGATGAAAATGTAGATGAGAATAACTGCAATTTCATTGGTTCCTCTATTAATTTCACAATATGATGCATAATAAAAAAATAAAGTTGTGTTTTTATCTCTAAGATGCATCTAAATAACCAGTCATTGTTCTGGTTTTAACATCTTTCGCATGAGTGACGTCAAGTTTATATTCAAAATATTGGGGGTTTAGAATATGCAGAATAAAGTGAAAATAATGACATAATTTACTTCTAAACTGGAAAGCTAAGGGTGTAGGGACTAGCACAAATAATATGAATCAGAGCCACAAGTCTTGAGGAGGTGTTTTGCCTGACCGATCATAGACTAGGAAGTCATCTTTGTCTCCATCCAGAGCCTCCCACACGTCGTTCTGAAGCGGAGCCTGCTGATACACAGGGACACCAGGGGGCGCTCTTCTCTTCAGCTCCCAGTACATGGCTCTGGACTGAGCCTCACGCTCATTTACGATCATAAAGGACACCTCGGTCAGGTTGCTGCGGTTCAGCTTGTCACGCAGGCCTCCGATTCTGCAGAGAGATGGTGGTGACAAAGATGAAGCTGGATGTTAATAACATCATCCCACTGCTAATCCACAGCTAACACAGACACCAGCTCTCAATTTAAATCACTGTTCTTGACGGCAATACCATACACATTCATGTTTTGTTTAAACTGCTCATTCCAGATTATGGCAGGGTGATCATTTTTACTTTAGTTGTTTAATGACAAAGAAATGAAATAATGTATATCATCTCCAGCAACTATTTTAGAATAAACTATCCAAAACAAACCATTCATCTCATCACTTTCTTACTTGGAGGCCTGCGTGAGACAGAACTGTCAGCTAGCCTTCAGCAGCGCCACCACGACCACATTTCCCAGCAGCTCTGGCATGGGTGCCTGCCCCTTGATCGCCCAGTGGGGGGCGGGTTTGCAGATCCTAGAGGCGTCATTGTCCCCCTCCACAATCAGGGTGACATGCGAGGCCCACAGCAGAGCTGGCAGGGCCGCGTACAGACTCAGCGACGATAGAGAGCGCATTGTGGCCCCCTGGCTGGACTGAATCTACCTGAAAGAGAGAAAGCAAGAAAACACTTTGACCGAAAGATACTTCACCCATGGACCCACAGGTGCTGCATGTAATCTATTATAATTGATTAAAAAATATATAAAAAAAAGAATGAAGGCCTTAGATCTTGTGTCAAAACATCTACACTGTTATGACAGTAACACTGTTATAACTGTACTCATGAACGCAGCCTGCAGACAACAATGCAGGGCAGCACACGCAGTTTGGAATAAAAGAAGATTCAGTCTCTGCCCAGAATAAAATCTCCGCTCTGTCTGATCCCCAAATAATTAAAAGAGCAAACCCTCATTGTCTTTGTCATCACATGTGGAGATAATCTGCAAAAAGAGTTTATTATGCCGTAAACAAGGAGAAGAATGTCGGGGGCAAAGGGACACACAGGCTGGCAGCCAGAAAGACAAAGACAGGCTGGGACAAATATTTACAGCCTCAGTGACGTCCAAAAAATGTACCGACTGTGAAAACAACACAGATGAAGATATGAGTGTTGTTTTTTTGGTGGTTGATTTAAAATAACTTAAAGTTTAGTTATGGAATTGATCTCAATGATTATTCTGTGTCTGGGAAACAACCTTACAGTTCCAGCTTTGCGAACATGAAGCAATAAAATCAGTGTGGCCCCTAAACAGTCTCTACATACTGAATTTAGATTATATAAAGGGTCTGAAAGTTCATTTACAAACCTTTATAATAATTATCTATAATCACACACAGAAAACGAATTTAAAAAGCATTCTGAAAAGAAAATACATCAAAACAATTGGTCAACATAGTTTACAATTAACTTTTCAAAATAAAAGACCTATAGTTGTGAGATAAAAACAAATCTGAGTGAAAAAGAAGCTCTTACCTTCGTCCTCTCTCTGTCCTGTGACCCACATAAACAGACAGTAAACCCCTGTTGTTTTAAAAGCCTGTGGGGTTGATGATGCACTTCCCCCAAATCAAACAGAGAGAGAGAGAGAGAGAGAGAGAGAGAGAGAGAGAGAGAGAGAGGAGAAAACGAGAGAGTGAGAAATATGTAGTGAGAGAGAGAGAGATGGTATCTGTGCGCTAACATACTTTGTGTGTATGATTAGACATTTAATTCACATACTTGATAAATTTGGTCAATATGGAGATACATGCTAATAGAGCTACAAAGGTTAGCTGTTAGCCATATGTTCAATACCAGTTGGCCTATTCAATGCATGAAACCTATAACAGTGATTGTGGCTGTTATCGCCTTACAGGGACCCTTTAATGCCATTGTTGATATTCATTGATGATATAACTCGCTATACTCTCCTCAACACCAAATACTTGAGTATACCAACTAAAAGTTGATCACAAACTTCTCCAATTCTTTTGCTTTAAAGAGGAGGTATTTTGCTGTTTCACATTTTAAGATGTATATATAAAATGTTACAATGTTGGATGTCTCCATACTTACACCAAATCTGTAGGTACATGTATGTATGCACTTTGTGACGTCACAAAGTGAAGCCTCAGCAGGCTTCAGAGAGCTGGCCAATCAGAAGAAAGTGGGTTTATAGGGGTCTATCAAAAATAGACATTTAAAAAATTATATTTTAAAAAAGTATTCATCTTTCCAGAACACATTACATATTTAATACCTAGCCTACTTGACAGGCTGCAGCAAGCCTGCACCAAGAGTTGAAGGAGACCCACCATCTCTGCCCCCATTCACACACCTCTGCTGGAGTAGTACCTTATCCCCAATCAAGACCTTGGCTACCTCCCCCTCCCCCTCTCTCAGCTCACCTTTAGCTTCAAAGGACAGCCCCCCCTAACCCCCCCAGCTCTCTACTACCAAACACCTACAGGACAATTGACCCTTCCCTGCACCCCTCCTCCTGTCCTACTCTTACCTCCAGCCAGGTGGAAAGAGAGCTCTCCAGACTCCACACCAACAAAGCCAGTGGGCCAGACAACATCAGCCCCAGGGTCCTCAAGGTGTAATGCTGGGCAGCTTGCAGGAGTATTTCAGGACCTCCTCAATCTCTCCTTGAGGTTAATGATAGTGCCCAACCTGTGGAAGACCTCCTGCATCATCCCAGTACCAAAGAAAGGACGTCTCGACTACAGACCTGTGGCACTCACATCACATGTTATGAATTTGAGAGGCTGGTTCTTCAGCACCTGAGGACACTGCTACCTGCTTTTCTGGACCCACTGCAGTTTGCATACCAGTCGCACATTGGTGTGGAGGATGCCCTCATCATCCTGACCCACAAGTTCCTTTCTCACCTGGAGAAGCAGTGAAACACTGTGAGAGTCATGTTCTTTGACTTCTCTAGTGCTTTTAATACCTTCCAGCCCTGCCTTCTGAGGGACAAGCTGCTGGCGATGCAACTGCAACCTGACACCACAGCCTGGATACTGGACTACCTCACTGGCCGGCCACAGTATGTCAGAGTGGATGGCTGTGCTTCTGAGGTGGTGACAAGCAACACCGGCGTACCTCAAGGAACTGCTCTGGCGCCATTCCTCTTCACTCTCTACACCGCACACTTTAACTCTGGTTCCTGCCACCTCCAAAAGTTTTCCGACGACTCCTCCATTGTTGGATGCATCACCGATGACGAGGAGGAGGAGTACAGAGGACTGATAGAGAGCTTCATCGCATGGTGCAACAGCAACCACCTGAAGCTCAACATCAGCAAGACCAAGGAGCTGGTGGTGGACTATCAGAGGAACAGGAAGCCCCCTGCCCCTGTCACACATCCAGGGGGAGGAAGTGGAAAGGGTGGACTCATACAAGTACCTTGGGGTCCAAATCAACAACAAACTAGACTGGTCTCACAACACTGAAGCCCTCTTCAGGAAGGAACAGAGCAGGCTGTTCTTCCTGAGGAGGTCCTTCAGTGTTTGCAGCAGGCTCCTGAAGACCTTCTACCAGTCTGTTATGGCCAGCGCACTTTTCTTTGCTGTGGTGTGCTGGTGGGGTGGCATCAAGGCTGGTGAGACTAACAGACTCAATAAGCTGGTGAGGAAGGCCCGCTCTGTGGTTGGGCTTGAACTGGACACTGTAGAGTCAGTGGCTGAGAGGAGGATGAGGGACAAAATTAAAACCATCTTGGACAACACCTCTCACTCTCTCCATGATGAGCTGTGGCAGATGGGCGGCTCATTCAGACAGCGCCTCATCCCACCCAGGTGCAGAACTGAGCGCTTCAGATGCTCCTTTGTGCCCACTGCCAACAGTACAACAGTGGTGGAAGCTAAGGACTGTCATCCTGATGAACCGCCTACCAACAGACAGTGACTCTCATTACTTCACTCCTCAGTGCCCCTCTATTGGTCTGACTTTAATTACACACTTTCTATATACTGTTATGTCTTCATACTACTACTTACCTCTATACTACTGCACCTTATTCATACTGTGCTGTTGCAACAACTGAATTTCCCCTCTGGGGATCAATAAAGTACTATCTTATCTTATCTTATCTTACTTGTGGGTTCCCTGCACTGCTTCCAACTATGAATATACATAAACTGCAATTTACAAAACAAAACATATCCTGCATTTGTCCCTTTAGTTACATGCAAGCAGCTTCTGATAAGGTTGGTACATCAGTAACTATTGGGTGGATGGCCATGAAATTTGCAGCTCCAGCTGTATTTTGTTTACTTTTAAATAGCAAATGTAAGAATGGTATCACTGAACATTGTAAACATTAAACCTGTTAAAATCAACATGTTAGCATGCTGACGTTAGCATTTAGCTCAGCCCTGACCCTGCTGGCGTCAGTCAGAATTGTGTTTACAATCAAAATAACTATTTGATATTGACTTCATTATTGAGTAATATTTACTTTGTAATGTGTGACTCGGGCTTTAAACTGTGCAGAGGTGAATGCCACCAGGTGACAAACAAAACCGTGGTTCCACTTTGAAAGAGGCCAAAATCAATGACAGTCAACACGAGGAGGTCACAAAGAGAGACTGACTGAGAGACATTTAAACATGTGCATACACGTTATGCTCTGATCAGTCTGTTCAAACCTGCATGCAGCATTTGTAACTTGTTTATTCTTTCCACCTAAACTTTGTTTTCATTTAGCAGTTCAAGTCAGGTAACAAGCCAAACAAACATCTAATCTCTAATGTGAGTGATTTGCTCAAAGTCCAACCTGGGCCAAAGTATAGAGTCTGTGTCACTGTGTTTAATGCGGGGTAAAGATAAAACACATCACCTGGTAGGACAGGGAGTATTTACAGAAGTACTAAAGGACACATGTTTTTTTAACTAGTATAGTTCACCATTGATCTTAACTCTTAACTCTTAACTTTCGGCCCATCCAGTCGAGGCAGATGGCTGTTCCACATGAGTCTGGTTCTGCTCGAGGTTTCTGCCTGTTAAAAGGAAGTTTTTCTTGCCAATGTGCCAACTATTGCTAAGTGCTACTCATGGTGATTCATGTTGGGCCTCTCTTTAAATAACATAACAAAGAGTCGGTCTAGACCTGATCTTTTTGTGAAGTGTCTCAAGATAACTCTGGTTATGATGTGCTATACAAATAAAATTTGATTTGATTGATTGATTGAACTAATAATACAGTTATAACAGTAGAGGTGGAAACGTAACTTACTGTTAGCATGTGTCTCTCATGCATTCACACACAATGAAAGACACAGGTAGCTCTTCACAATCACTTTATTTTCTCACAGTGCAAGTGCTTTGGATATTGAATGTGACTTGCTTGCAGCAGAGTTTTTTATGCTTTTTTGGTAACTACAAAAGCACCGCAAAATTAAAAACTTCAAAACAGAGCAAAGAGTGAAATATCAAACAAAATGAAGATTTGGGAAGGCTGACACTACCCGTAGTGTAACAGGGCTTACTTGTGCTTGTTGACAACACAAAACTGAAAGGGTGTGATCCTTAATGAACCAGGATCAATAAATTGTTTCAGAGAAAAGATTTCTGAAAATAGAAATATTGGAAAGTCAATATTGGCTACATATATTAAAGCTGGGGAAGGCAAGTCAGCATTTTGTGTTACATTTGTTTAAAGTTTCTTTATATATCCTGAGAGGAAATAAATTAAAGAAGCAATTTGACCCTGGAAAAACCCGTCAGTCAAAGCTGGTGTTCTCTGTAATCGATAGAGGCAATAATATTTGAAATTGGTGCCATAGCTGTGGAGAAAGTTGTACAAACAGCTCGGGGTTTAACCCATTCTACAGTCCTACAACACCCAGCGTGCACTGTGCCCCTCCCTCTGACAGGAACGGCCCAGCGAGAGACGCTGGAGTGAAATACTACCGTTTTGCTTCGTATCTGAAATACGACGAGAACATACCGCTGGCTCGTCTAAAAAGTCTACAGGTCTGCAGTCTACATTTCAAACCTGACGACGGCGGCCTAAAGCTGCCCCAGTGCGTGTTTTTACATAGTGCTCTGGCGTTGCGGAAACTAGACGTGCGTGAGGCGTTAACAAATACACACACACGTCGCTGTGCCGCCCTGCCGGCGTTTCGCCTCTGTTACTACCTCCGATGCCAGCTCAGAAGCGGAATGACCCACCATACTGCCTCCGTGCGTTCTACGTAGAAGAGAAAACGTAAAAGAAGCATAATAATCCCGCCTTGAACTGGCAGTGTAAAAGGGGCTACTGAGACATGTTCATGTGTTTAGGGGGAGAGGTTTTGACATTTTACTGGTTGGATACTTTTAATATCCAGCTTCCTTTTGCTGTTAGTTTCCTAACCCAGCTTTAGGGAAATCAATCCAAATTGTGTTGATAATTTAGTTTGACACTAACCCCCTCTGACTGCTTCAATACAAACATCTTCCTTGTTGTGCTTCTGCTGTACAGATACCATCAAATGTTACATATTTGGGTAAATGGGACATATTTTTTAAACAAAAAACTTGTATGATGCACAGGAAACAGTTTATAGTGTAAGACAATGAAGTGCCACAGTAACCCTCATAATATCAGAGTACTCAGGTTACCTTAGCCAGGATATGAGCTCATCTTCTCTCTGAAGTGGAGCCTGACTAACATTTCTACTGATATAGGCCTATCACGCACATATCAGTATCTGTATATACGTTTTCAAATATGTGCAGCGCTGATATCACAACTTATTTTCAGGTGAGTGCACTCTGTCATCATAAGTTACAACAGTCTCAGCGATGTCTGCAGCACATGCAGCAGAGCATGCACACCTGAGCAGACAGAATAGGTTGACAATGTCTAATAATGTCACAAATCATTTAATTATTTTAAATAACGTAACATAGAAAAAGTCTATTTTCATTCCAGCTTAAAAGTGTCAGCCCCCATATATGTAATCTATGATTTGTTTCCCCCCTCTGATCATCTTCTGTATCATATCAGTCTCACCTGGGTCGGGCTCTGCTCCATCTTAGCTACATCCAAAGTTTCATTGTACATGTAGACACTCATTACATCAGCTGTGAGACACCGGACCTCGTGCAAATCATGTCTAAGCTTTCAACACAACCCAGACCTCCACGTCTGTCTGCTTCTACATCATTCAACCCCTCACATATGACAGCTCAGCATCTTCATAGTAAGAAACACCCCAAGCATAAACCCAGACCTGCAAGCCCCAGCATCTGCCGATCTCAAGCGCAATCATGTGACCAACCAAACAAGTCAACCCACAATCTCTGTGAAGCAAAGCACACATTATACTGATGCTTCAGTCTGTCATTGTTGAGATAAGAAGCATTGTGTGTCCTCTTCTTTAAGTCACATCTGTTGGGGTTTAACACGTCATCCCTTTGTTCGACGATCAGGATAAAACACCGATCAGCTCCTCCTCATCATTGTCCCCGACCCCTCCTGTCGGACTGTCACAGGTAGCCATGAGCCCCAGGCCCAGCTCCGCCAGCTCCTCACAGCTCATGTCAGTCGTCACCATGATCTTGGTCTCCAGACGGTTACACAGAGTCCTATAGGAGGGCAAAGGGTACCCCAGCTCTCTCAGGTACTCGTAGCCTTTGGTGCCGACTGCACAGCGGATCTTTCGGGCCTTCAGGATGGTCTCTGGAGACCAGACGGCACGGCGGGAGCGTTTGCTGAGGGAGAGGGCACGAATCTGGTCCTCGTACAGAAAGTTCTGGAGACCCTTCTCGATCCGGTCGAGCCGATAGAGACGCTTCTTCATCTCCTCTGCCTGACAAAGGCATGAAAGAGGACAGTTTGTTAGTGCTATTTATTGAACATTTACACTTACGATTCCATATCCTCTCTCCATAGAACCAGACAAATCAAAACAAAAACCAAGGCAATTTGTCGAAAGAGACACAGCAGACATCCTACCTCCCTCTGCAGCCTTGCAGTGTGCTGCATCTCCTGCTCCAGCTGCTTCTTGAGGAGTTGACAACGCGTGCAGGGTTGATGTTCTTCTGCATCCTCGTCCTCCATGCCGGGCAGAGGGGTGCGTCTGGCATAGCCGTGGTCCCCGAAATTCAGCTCCTTCTCCACTAGAGACACAGAGCAATGTCAAACTGGGCTGGCATTCCCAGCAAAAAACTGGTAAATTACACACGCACCTGAACTAACAGGCATTGCATGATTATGAATCATAAACATTGCAAATAAAGTGGGAATACAAACCACACTCAAGCAACACACTGCATCATTATCATAAAAAGCCTTACATTCCCTGAAACATGCTTCCGGTTTATACGGCTGCTATTATAGTCTAACACAGTTTTCAAGTGCAAATTTTGATGAGAACAAGAGTTACTTGGTTATAACTGAATGCTATATACGCGTTGTTGCAGTTCTATGGCTTGAGTTTGCTAATGACCAGTCAACAACTATTAGTACTGCATCATTCATCCCAACAGGGCCTTGCTGAGAGACTTTTCCAGGTTATAGTATCTATGGCCAAGAAACCGGACCGCACTCGCTTCCTGCCACATTTAACATAATATAAAATATTAAGGATGATGTTTCATTGCATATTCAGTTACCTGGTTCAGGTTTCATGGGCAGCAGGATGTATTGAGTACTGACTGCAGGGAAAGCAGGTTCTGCAATACTGAACAGAGTGGGGATGGCATTGGGCTTCAGCTTCCTCCCTCCGGCCGGAGACCTCGCTATCTCCTCAAACTGGTTCTGCTCGAAATGATCCTTAGAACGAACAAAACAATACGATGTTTAATGTGTATAAAATCGCACAAGGGGAACCAATTAATGCAAAGGTGAAAATGGGAAGACGAGTTGAGAACACAAACAGGCGCTTAGTTAAATACATAAAACTACCAGTTACTTATTCTGGAGAGAATTAGCTTGGACATTACATACACAACATATTTGCTAAAACCTGAAATAATGTCTAAATATAAAAGAAGATCAAGCTCTCAGTGCAGTTATGTAATGCAAATTATTTACATATTGTTTACTCCTGCAAATTGTTAAATATGTTTTGGTCAGAAGTTCTTAAGTTCATAGAGGAAATCTTCAAAAAAAACACCTCTGTATTTAAAAGCAGAGCATATCATACTCAGGAAACCTCTAACCTGTCTTGGTAGAGATGAACAATATTTATTTAGAGTACTCAGAATCACAGCACTGAAGCAAATAACAAAAGGGTGGAAAAAACTAAACCCCCAGATGTAAAAAAAACAAACAGGAAAACTATGATTCAAGAAGGAAAATGTGTGGAAAAGGGTTACAGAGTAAGGAATATGGAAGATGCTTTTGAGAAGAGATTTAATCCATTAGAAAGGAAATTATAACTGCATCTATATAAAGATAGATGGAGAGAGAGAGAGAGAGAGAGAGAGAGAGAGAGAGAGAGAGAGAAGGAACAAAACGGGAAGACAAATGTACTTCATGCAATAATTTACCCAAACACACTTATACAGTCAGTGAGTGCAGGTGTGGCTGAAGGAAAGCAACGTTATAGAGTGTCAATCAGTTCAACCCATATGATGTTTACTAGTGAAAAATAGATAAATAAAACACGTCATTTGACTTTTTTAACTGAAGCATCATCTCAATAAGAGTGCTTTAACGAAACAGTCTCATGTCAGTGTAAACTCACCTGACAGAGTCTGGAGTGAGGGGTGGGTTCAAAGTCTCGTCGACAGTTCACTAACCACTTCTTCTTCCTGACAGGGTCTTTGGGGAACCTGAACAGCTGTTTACCTATGCTGGTTGAGTTGGAGCAGTTTGGAGCGGAGCAGCCACCCATTGCAGCAGATGAAACAGCAGAGCTAAATTTAGCACACGTCCAGATAGCCTGGCTGACAGGGAGGCTCAGCTGGGGATTTAAATCATTACTTTTAGCTTACAACTTACGAGGTATAAAAACAAGAAAAAGTTACACCATCAACAGGCAATATCTCATGGAAACACAAGTGCCGGCTTGTAGACTTTTACTTCCTATTTATGGATAAAATTCAAAATATTTATCAGAGATAAAATGTTTCTGACTTTGTTTGAGCCAAAATGGCGGACTCTATCTCGACGGTTAAGTATGATGACGTATTGTTTATATGTGTCTATCGTAAACGCCTGCTTGAAATTTTAATTGAAAAGAAAAATGTATGACGGAGAAGGGCAATTAAATTAAATAGTATTCACTGCCCGATGAAAATTTAATTTAATTTAATTTTATATATTTTATTTGTGCATTTAAATACAGACGGTCTTTATTTGAACTCAGGCAAACATCTAACTACCTTGACTTTTTGTCACAGGACCCCCAGAAGCACGTTGAAATGTTTACGGTGAAGAAAGTGTAGGCTGTGGACTAATAAGTGTTAATAGGCGGTTAATAAAAGTATCACTGAATGTACGAGTGTAAAATAAAGCAAAAACGCAACAACCAAAGGCTCCACAGGGTCCGGTGATTAATATATTCGCAGCTTTGTTATCGTTAGCTAAATTAGCTAATATACCAGGAAGCTGTCGGGTTCTGCAGAAAACGTTTCAGGAGCGAATAAGAGCGGTTCGTTTTCTGTCGTTACACACTCACGTTGAGGCAAACATGGCATCTTCACTGGTGGTTCCAGTGATTGATGTCCAGAATGACAATTTCAGAGAGCTTTGGCCTGCTATGGTAATAGCTATTAAATCGTCTTCCTTCATTGCGTTGGACACGGTAAGTGGAGCTCAATGAGTGGAGCTGTGTCTGTCTGTGTGCCTGCCTTAGTGTACACTGAGTTAGTTGGTGTACTCTTCTGCACGTGGTTTTCCCCATTATTTCCTAGGTCTCAGGACCTAACTTAAAAAAAATTTGGCCACACAATGCTTGTTATGATTAAAATTAACTATCCTTATTCCACGGAAGCAAAACTTATGGCTGATTACAACTTACTTCAGCATTACCTGGCAAACCAATTAGGCAAGGCAAGTTTATTTATGAAGCATCATTCATACATAGAGCTATTCAAAGTGCTTAACATCAGTTAAAAACAGAGCATTATGACAGGCATAAAATACAGAATACAAAATATAATAAAATATAAAACAGGTCCGGTCAGAACAATGCAACAGTATATGCTTCAACTTATAATAATTAATAATATCTCATAATTTTCTCATGGGTCCCAGACCCTGGAATCCCAGCGCTTTATTTCTCAACACTTCTACAACATTGTTGGCAATGTCTAAGGTAGTTCTTAATGGGTCCCAGATCCTGGAGTCCCAGACTCCCTTATTTGTCAACACTTATAATGCTGTAAGTACTACCCAGTACTCGTACAACGGTGTGGGAAATTTCTGAGTTAGCTCCCTGAACTTTCCTCTTCTTTAATTATAACATGTCAGTTATACTTTTCCTTAGTTTTTGGTATTCCTTAGTTTTTAGTATTATGAGAATTCTTACAATACCTAGTCATCAGGTCAAACAAAATAACCCTAGGATGGTATTGGAACCTACCTGCTGTTATAATTTTTCTCATTACAATCAATAAACAAAAATCTTGTAAACTGACAGCCTAGTGGAAGATCAATAACATCCCTAAGTCAAGGCTTAAAATTCACCCCCATTAAAACTATGTGGCATGACTGTGATATCTGGCTATAAAACAACCTCTCCACTGCTTCACATGAGCTGGAAGAAGGGTTACACATTTCTGCCACCTCTTTCATAACAATCAGTGTCCCCACAAATACAAAGTTGCACCAGTGATCGACTAAAAAGCATTTAAATACAAAAATATCTTCATAACGGAGAGGTTTGCTGCTAAATTTCTACCCAGTCTGAACAGTCCAACACATTATCACTGCCTCTCGTATACTCATGCACAAACATACACAAGTCAGCCCTAGCAGATCTAACCTCCTCTTTCAGGCCTTCATTGTATGTAATTTCTACTGTACAATTGTTTCTTTTACCTGTTTCAATAACCCTCCATTTCTGTCTTTGTTTTTTTCACATGATTTTACTTGAAAGTAAAGTGTTGAAATGGTCCCTGTGTTGTTTAGGAGCTGAGCGGTCTTGGAAACAGGAAGTCCTTGCTGGCTGAGTGAGTAAAAACATCCATGTTCCTAATGCAAGGTCACCTGAGACGCTATCAACAAAAGTGTTTCATGCTGCAGGCTTTGGATGCAAAGTTTGCGTGTTTTGAGTTAGTGCCATGCCAAATCTCACTGCATATTTGTTTTTGCATTTCTGTAATTTTCTCCTGACCTCCCCTGTCATGTTTCAGATCTATAGAGGACAGATATAAAGCCATCTGCCATGCAGCTCGCTCTCGCTCCGTCCTCTCCCTGGGAATCAGCTGCTACAAGAAGCTGGACAACAAGGTACAACAAGATGGTGCCTTCTCTGACTGCATACACATGTGGACACGGGTTTTCATGAACATTTGGGAACATACTGTGTTTAAAATCATAATATATACATATACTGGTAAAAATAAGGCAATAAGATAAGATAGAACTTTATTAATCCCGAGGGAAATTATAGTGCCAAAAATACAGTACGAATTAGAGAAAGATGGTCTCACATGTACTGTATCTAAATGACTTTTTTGTCATGTCTATGTGTTTAACCCTCCCCCAGGCTGCAGACACATACCTGGTCCAGGTGTATAACCTCACCCTGCTGTGTTCAGAGGAGTACATCATAGAGCCTCAGTCAGTGCAGTTCCTGGTACAGCATGGATTTGACTTCAACAAGCAGTACGCACATGGAATACCTTACTGCAAGGGCAACAATAAGGTGATGACACTTCCATGTTGCTCTGTGATGTAGTGTGTTTTCTCAGCCCACTGTGTTCTGTGTTGTCCCTGTAAAAACACCAATGATGTATAGAACAGGACACTGCAAAGGATAATTGACCTTCCTCAGATGTAAATATTTGTTCTCACGCTTTCCTCTCTCTTTCTTTTCTGTCAGAGTGAATCAGATGACCGGGGTGTCCACATCAGGGCCTTATTCACTGAACTGCTGCGAGCGAGGAAACCACTGGTGCTTCACAACGGCCTCATCGACATGGCCTTTCTTTACCAGGTAGCACCGGGTTATGTTCTCTGCTCATTTTTATTACATTTCTGTTCCTTATAAAACCTTTTTTCCCCCCAAATTAGGTTAAAAATAAATATTTACCAAACAAACTCGTCAAAAATAGTTTGGAATATGGTGTTTGACCAGCGTGAGGAGGAGGTGCCAGGCTGTTGTGGCTGCGTATGGTTCTTCCATGTATGTATGTATTGTTTCTTGTTAGGAGGGAAATTTGGCACATTTTCCTTGGGACCTCACCCACTTCTCAGATATGCTGGTCATCCTTACAAATGGGACATCGTTGGAAAGGGAATGAACAAGCTTTCCAATGATACCGGATTCAAAGCTAATGACAAAGTCAACCAAACACCATATTCCAAACTTTTTTTTTGACGAGTTTCTGAATCTACAGAGAAAGTTTTGCATTAATGACATTGTCTTATCTCGTCGTTTATTGGTATCAGAGCAGCAATTATTAGTCGATTTATCTTTGGGTTGAGTTGCGTAAAAGTAATCAACAACTGTTTTGATAGTCATTGCTGCAGTATTTTCAGCTTCTCCAATTTAAAGATTTGCTGCTTAATTTCATTAAATTTTTTTAAACTAAATATCTTTGTGCTTTTGCCTGTTTGTGAGAGAAATAAAACATTTTCTGGTGTCATCAGCGCCTCAAGGTTAATTTGATTGAGAATATTCAACCTTTTTTGGAGGTCTTTTAGATTTATATTTCTTTGTTCAGATTGTCTTTTAAACCGCAGACATTTCTCACATGCAGACTGTCGATGCTGCAACGATTAAATCGCTCTGATTTTGTTCTTTTTCACCAGAGTTTTTATGCCCATCTGCCCGAGCGCTTGGCCACCTTCACAGCTGACCTGTCTGAGATGTTTCCTGCTGGTGTCTATGACACCAAATATGTCACTGAGTTTGAGCTGCGGCTACCTGCCTCCTATCTGGAGTATGCCTATAAGAAATGGTGAGTATTGGTTTATAGAGCAGAGTGGAATGGCAGTGCTGTATCCATTATTTTCTCTATATCAGGACAACCCAGACTGCTGTGTTGAGATCCTAAAGTATATGCATCTCCTCCTCCTTGCAGTAAGCTGGATAACAGTCGCAGTGTGACCTCTGGAGGTGTCGGGCCTCATGTTCATTTAGAGTTCTGTCAGTATGGCGGTCACATGTCCAGCTATGTGGACTACAGAGCGTGTCCAGATGTGGCTTCTCTTGAGGGACGGACCGAGATCTGCCAGCGCTTCTCTGTGAGTGTCAAACTTTTCTCTTAACTTTTTTTACTCAGTGGAATAGCTTTTTCTTTACAAATTGAACAAGTGAAGTCTTTGAAACTAAGGTTGCAGTACATTAACTAATGGTACAGTCCTTTATGCTTTATGGGTGTGAGGATCCATTGATATGATATGATGTATCGTTTTAAGTATTAAATGGCATGATGCAAAGTAAAAAAATCGATCTTTATCATCTTTAATATATACTTTCCATCGAAGAGCAGGCAGATAAATTTGGCAAACTGATAAGTCAGTCAGGCTCTATAATTTACTCCCCTCTCAGGAATAGATCAGTATTGTGCAAGTAATATAAGCCAAATGCCAGATGAGATAAATTACTTTACTTGAAAAGATAAATAGAATTGACCCTTGCACAAGTTCAAGTTTTAAATTCAAACATAAGATATGTGGCTTTTTTAATATCAATTTGAATGCCTGGAGGAGTTAAAGTTGTAATCTGGAATATCTTAGATTTGGCACCTATGGTGATAAACGGTAATTGAGCACACTTCCCAGATATCTAGACAGTGTCGCATGTGTGACGTCCACGGTTGGCTCCGGTTATAACTCTTGATTTTCCTGACGCTGACGGTCGCTTTCCTTCATCTTAGCGTCCAATTTGTTTCTTTTTCTTTGGATTTTCACTTCTTTTTGTAGTTGTGTCTGTAGTCATCCATCTTTTCTTTGTTTGTTCAGCCATAGTAGATTACTGTTTACTCGCAACTCTAAAGCAGCCGCTTAGCTCCGCCTACCCTCTCTGGCAGACCAACCGCTGCTGGCTGATAGAAAACGCGTCACCAACTGGGCGCCGCTTGGGATTTTTTCGTCGCACCAGACACCCAGTCTGTACTACTGCAAATGCAAAGGCTTTCATCAGTGGGCCACAGGCGCAATCATCCTTATCTGCAGAATTGATATCATTTTAATATATCGTGATGAAAATTATTGTTTATACCCATAGGGTCTTGTTCAGTTTATTTAAGAACCGCTTTGTGTATAAATGTCTTTATTAACTCTGTGTTGTCTGACAGGGCTTTGGCTGGTGCCCAAATGGCACCCAGTGTCCGTTATCCCACGACACTGACCTGATCATCCTTCAGGACGAGAAGAGCGGGGGCGACAAGAGAAAAAAGAGGAAGAGAAACAGAGACAGGAAGAGAGGCGGTGGTGAGGCGCAAGAGCCGTCTTCCATCTTTGACGGCGCTCCTGAAAACAAAATTCCCCACATGGAGGTGGATCCTGCCGAAACACCAGATGACCAGCAGGGGGCGGAGTCATACCCTGAACAGAATGAAGGGGAGAAGATGAACACAGAGCGCGAGGGGAACGGAGCGTGTGACCCTACCGCAACAGCAACGACTGATGACGAGGGGAACACAGAAACCAACACAAACAAAGGTGGAGACAGCGGGACAGAAAAGTCGAGTGACCCTCCAGGTAAGACTAACAAACAGAAGAATGCGTCTGACACAGGACTGCACCGGGCGGGGTTCGACGCCTTCATGACGGCATACATCTTTGCCTACTCATGTGCCGTCAACAGGAAGGACAAAGGGGCAGCTGTGGAGGAGACTGAGCAGCAGAAAGAGGAGAAGTGGCTTCCCTCCTGTGTCAATAAGGTTTACCTCAGCAGAAAGGTAGCTCCTCTTAACGTGGTTAAAAGCACCTTCTCTAAATCATCCAAGGCTCATGTGCAGAAGATGGAGATGGTGTGGGGATAGAGAGCGTAGTGTGAATACATGCACACAGAAAGGCTTTGAGTTTAGACGTGCAGGTTTACAGTTTAATTTTTCTTTTTTTATTCTGTCAATTTTTGTGATTCCCTGATTTTTTAAAATTTCATGCCAGAAAACTTTTTTGGTACAAAATCGTGACAGCTTTTGGAAAGATTGACCCGCTCAGGAGGTCGTAATCAATCTTTAGCATCCGAACACGCAATAATGTGATTATGTTAGCATGCTAACATTAGCACTTAGTTCAAAGCACTGCAGTGTGTTTTTACTGTTGTTTCCTGGCTTTGTGCATTAAAATCTTGAAGAGCTGCCAGCATGTGATGCATTTCTGTTGACTTTTTAAGAATAGATTAAGGGGGTAATTTTCAGTTTATGTTCATGGTTAGAACATTCAGTTCAGTGAAGGCGACCCCGGGGCACTACATGTCACATTTATGTCATCAATGTGGTCTGTCTTTTTTTTTTAATGCGCCATGTTTTCTTTAGTTATGAAGCAGTCTTCTGTGGACTCGCAAGTTTTTAATTTAGTCAGCTTGTTTTTGAATGTTTCTATGGCAACAGCTACAGTTAGAAGATCATTGATACTGATTTATCTGCCTTTTCAGAGTTTGTATCACCTCCTGCTGCTGTGTAAAATAAACAAATGTTCTTTAACAGTGACGTCTTTCTGGTTTGGTGCAGCTTCTTTTTATCCTCTGGCGCCACCCTCAGGACAAAGTGTGCAGTGTTATAAAATTATTATACGACATTAAAGCTCAGTAAAATGTGTTCAAGATTATGCAGCTTTTATATTTGATACAATAAGTGAATCACACAGAGGCAAACCTAAGCGTAAGATAATTTATTTTTGCTTAACTTGCAGATATAAAACATAAGTAGTTGTATTTAGTACTTGTCAATGTTTAATGTCTTCAGGTCATTTTTTTTGGCTTTCTTCCTGTATTCGATAGGACAGCTGAAGAGAGACAGGAAACGTGGGGGATGACATCCAGATGATCGACAGACCGGGAGTTGAGCCTGCGATTAGTGCGTTGAGGATTGTAGCCTCTGTACATGGGGCGCCTGCTCCACCAACTGAGCCAAACCAGCGCCCCCGACCGTTACATTTTAAGAAAAAAAACCTTATTATATTGGATATTCGGATTTTACACGTCGATATCTCGCTAACGCCGTCCGGTAGTATAAAAATAATCACATATTCGAAATCAGGCGAAGACAGCGGATAAGATGCATGTCTTGTTTCCCCTGATGCTGTTTTAGAGATTGCACTTTACATGGGCTTCAATGGCGAGAGAATTGAGCTCTCGGAGGTAAGGGACCGTCCACAAAGTGCTGTACAGGGTAGTCTAAAAATGCATATCTTCTAACTGTCTATGATTCAGGGCGGAGTCTTCTACAGTTCTTAACCATTGTTTATGCCATACACATCACATAATATATATTATTAGTGTATAAAGCCCATTTCATTGTAAATAAAAAATCTAAAAATGAGATAAAGTGACACAATGCTTTGGAATTTTGAATTCAAGTCGTGTGATTTTTTTCTTCAGTGATCTCTTCCCTACAATGCAGGGAACTTACTTTTCCAAAAATGTTGATTTTGAGGCCTGTTTCGCTGTAAAAAAAAAAAAAAAAAAAGTCATGTGCTTCTTGTTCCTTGACAATGCACGGAACTCGTTTTTCCAAAAACTTGCTCCAAAACTGCCTGCCCCTCTTAAAGTCGAGCTGAAACGGCATTGCGAGTATCTAGCTTCCATATCGTGATGTATTTCCGAGTGAAACAGGACGTGCAGGCGGGACATATCATTAGAGGGATTTGATTTGATCGTTGAGAAGTGGGCGTAGACAGACGTTCTCAACAGCGCAGTAGCTAGCTAACTGACCGAGCGTTCTTGGTGCTCTGCAGCTAAATGTTGCAGATTGATTGGTTGAAATTGTTTGGTGCCAACTTACGTAAGCGCGTGTGAAATTTAGTTTTACCGGAAGAAAAAATGATCGTATTTTAATATAAGAATAAGAAGAAATGGATTTTCTGTATTTTTTTTGGCCTATATTGTCAAATAGATTCACAAAATTACTGGGGATGTGATCTTAAAGGATTAAAATGACCTTTTTCATTTCACCTCGACTTTAAAGTTGTAATAAAGGGTTGCTGGTTTAGCTCAGTTGGTAGAGCAGGCGCCCCATGCACAGAGGCAAAGTCCTCATCATCCCCACTTTTTCTTACCCCATATTCCCTGTGTCCTCATTGTCCTATCTAATGAAGGCAAAAAGCCCCCAAAAAATGAAAGTGATTCTAACTGAACACATGACTTATAAAAATGTTGTTCTTACACACAAGGAAATAAAGTATTTGGCATTTTTCCGTTATGTATGTGTTGGAATCTTTCATGACTGCTATGATCCCTCTGAGTTCTGGGAGGAACATGGACACCTGTGTTGGCAGGACTCAATTAGGCACAGCTGAACTCAGTCGTCGCTCAATCAAGACTCTGATGAATAGGGGGAGAACCAATTGCTCAGTTTGCCCTTCCACTAACCAGACCTGTGTTCTCCTTTGCCTGTCGAGTGCGTCAAAAGTTATACAGTTATAATTCAAGGTCTATTAGTTTAATGATGCCCTTATATATATATTATATTATATTATATATGTATATATAAAATATATATAAAATATTTGTTAAGTGATTAAGTCGACTTAATTTAATTGATGTACTTTCCTGTGTTCAGAGCTTAATCTAACCTTTGTGGGAACTTTCCGGGGATCATCAAAGGGGTAACTCGTCTAAATTTAAACTTGTATGGGGGGGCAATTTATATTATGACGTTTATTTGGTGACCCCCGGCTTCCCCCCTAGAGAGCAAAAAAGGATAATCTTATCTTGCTTATAAAGGCCAGGTGGCTGATTGAAGTACCATTTGGGGATGAGGTAGGGGGTTTGTTGACGTTGTATATAAGCTTGAACACTATGACTGAAAGGCAGAGAAGTGCTGTACTTCTCTCCATGCTGTATGTAAAATGTAATTAAGAACATGATTGAGTGTCATACTGCTGTCCTACAGAGGGGGGCGATTTTGTAACATTAACTGAATGTTGTCCGCTGTTCAACAAACCGTAGAAGAAGAAATGCTCCGGTAGGGAAGAGGGGCTGTGAAGTGATAGTCTATCGACCTGTCTGTAGTGTGCTGCAGGTGTTGGTATATTCAGCTCTCTGTAGCTTGTTTTTCATCATTTTCACTGAAGCCAAATGAACCAAACATCGACGTTAGAGAACAACGGCTGATACTCGCGGAAACAGAAATGGCGGACGAGGAAATAGACTACAATATCGTGTTTCCAGATGCAGGGACGTCGGGTGAGCATCATTTCATTGTACTGTATGTGCATGCTTCAGTTAGCCTAGCGTACATGCTAACATTATCTCACAAGGAAGCCGTGAAAAAAATGTCTTCTGTTGACTGTTAGCTTAGCGTGCTAGCTTAGTTTAGCCTCGCTCCTTGTGACATCTCTGGTAACATGCTGCTCCGTCGTCTGGTTTGTTTTCAGAGAGATACTGGCAGGGGACAAAGGAGCCAGTTGTCATCCTGCTGGGCTGGGCTGGCTGCAAAGACAAACACCTCTCCAAATACAGCTCCATCTACAATGAACAGGTTTTAACGCATAACATGGAATTCTGCAAACTATTTGGTCCAATTGGCAGCATTGTGACAATATTAAAAGGTTACAAAAACTCACATCTTCTGTCATATTTTTTCCTCTGTTTTCTTCATCTTTAGGGGTGTGTGACCGTCCGCTACACCGCTCCCCTGAAGACAGTCTTCATCTCTGAGTCATTCGGCTACAAGGAGCTGAGCAGCACCGCCCTGAAGCTGCTGGAAATCCTCTATGACTACGAGGTGGAGAACAGTCCTATCTTCTTTCACATATTCAGTAATGGCGGCTTTATGCTGTACCGTTACATTATAGAGTTGTTGCATAAAGACAAACAGTTCAGCTCCTTGTTTGTGCTTGGGGCTGTGGTGGACAGCGCCCCTGGTAGTGGTAATGTCCGCGGGGCCCTGCGTGCTCTGACGGCGACACTTGGGCCCAAAATAACTCCTATTCTAAGGTACCTCCTCTTAGCCCTTTTCGCAGTGACTGTTTTCCTTTTGCGAATCGTGCTCTACCCTTTGACCAAGTACATCCACAAGAACCACTACGACGCGGTGCAGGAGAGGCCGCCCACCTGGCCTCATTTCTTCCTCTACTCCAGAGCCGACCAGGTGATCAGGCACAGGGACATCGAGATCTTTGTGGAAACCCTGAAGCGGAAAGGCGTCCCAGTGGACATTTTTGATTTTCTTTCCAGTCCCCATGTGGGTCATTTCCGGGAATATCCTGAGCAGTACGCTCTCAAGTGCCGCAATTTTCTGGTTGCCTGCATGAAGAACATGGAGGGGACTGAGATGAAGAAGAGACAAAGGGTTCAGAATCAATGAAACTGGGTGTGAAAGTCGCAACATTTTGCCAACCCTCTGCTAAGCAGTCTTTACCACTGGATTTTATAGAGAAGGGAAGAAAATCAGACAACTTAGTTTTTCTCAGTTGTCTGAAAAATAAATAGGAAAATGAGTCAGGAAATTTGGATAACAGCCAGAATTTGAGCTGAACTTGTGTAAGACCTCAAATGTTTTTCTGTCCTAGTGCACATAATTCCCCATGTTCACATGGCGGCCATTTTCCTCGCTCAGGGTGGGAGGCATAAATTCTGTTATGTCTTTTTGTTGCGTTTCAGTTTGCCTTATAAACATAGTAATGGTTTTCATTTCAACGCCAGCTATGGAAATTGATAATCCAGAGGGACATTGGACCAAATTTCAAAGTACAGCTACATATTTAGTAACCTATTAGTTACCCTAAGACAGCAACTAACATTAGCATTCATCCAATTCCTAGCTGATGATTTTTATTGTTTACTAAAAGTAAACAATGCTGAAGTTAGCTTATGTCTAAAGCCCCGTCCCACTGGTCAAAAAAACCCCACTAACATCCGGCGTTTTTGCTTAGCGGGAAAGGTTACGATCAGCATTCAGACCCGGGTCAAATGACGTCGGTAACTTCTGCGACTCCTTGTCATCTCGGCTACAAATTTGGCCTGTCTCCGTCCAAGCAGAGACAATCGGCATCTATTGGCGGGTCTTCCCTGGTCTGAAAAACCTGTGTCAACGTGCTGATTAGTCAGTTATCAGAGCCAGTTTTCAATTATCTGAGTGTGATGTCAGAGGAAAATGGCTGCCATGTGTATACAGTGAACAGGAAGGTTCAACAGATATTATCTTTGTGTACTGCAAATGTCCCCTGTCTGAAAAAGCAGCTACATGAAATACTGTATTCCACACACTTCTGAAGTGTGTGTGTGGCCCAACACCTAACCCTGCCTATGTACAAATAATGATACAAACTTTTGCTATACACTGGAATATAAATCCTTTAAGATAATTTAAATGGTATTTAATATTGCTGTGAAAATGTGATGCATTGTAGATTAGTAGTAGTGACTCTAAAACTGGGGGTGGGTATTGGAATAAAATATAATCGGTATCTTGTATTTATTGAATTTGACAAAGTATTAATAGTTTTAATCTCCAAATATGTCATTAAATGAGATGATAAAGGGAGGATGGCAACTGTCTAAAGTTAAAAATAATCATAAATGGGTTTTTTTAATATATAAAGGTCTGAAAAATGTTGCCTTAAACAGAAAATGCCTTTTTAAATTTTTGTCCTGGTCCAGAAATTGTAGAACACTAATATGTTACACAGTTACAGTTGGCTGTAATACTTTAAACACAATTTATTAAGTTCATGGAAAAAGGTGATTGACAATGAATGTAAATGTCCAACGCAGCTTTTGTGTTCCTTCTAACAGATGTGCCTTCAATAAACCAGAATGCTCATAGAAGAATGTGTCAGTCTTTTCGTTCCCTTTGATTACACGTTCCTCATGAATGCTGTCTTAGTAAACATACCTGTAATGGTGTTTGTATTGAAATGACGATCAAAACCTGAGAATTATTTGAAGAAGCTCTTGGTATGCAAACTCCTGTATCCAGTTAAAACAATAAATTAAGACTTTATTCACATCAATTTATGGTGAGGTGTATTTCTAGTTGTTCTCAAAGACCCCACACATAAAATCCAAAGAATAATTAGCTGGCCAAGCATCATCAATGGTCTCAAAATTCTGTTAATAAATGTATTGTATACACAGGTAAACTATAATATATAGGCTGATATATTCACTAATCTTACATAAAGTGTCAGCTGAATAATTCTGTTTTGCCTCCACATGAATATATATACCTACATATATGGGTTTACATGTAAGGACATAATATCCTCATGAACTCAAGTTATTTCCTAGCAACCATATCCTTGATGAGGCGAGCAAGCTGGTCAACAGTGTCCGACTTTATGACCCCTCCCCCGTCTGCAATCAGTTACTCTCGCCTGATGCTGAGGCGAGCTGGCAGTCATCTTGAATGAGCCATTTAACTTGTGTGTATGCTAAAACCAAAGGCTTTTCTCATTTCTCTATTTTGTGCCTCCTCGTCTCCTCGGTCCTCCTGCCTGTGACCCGGAATTCGATCTCAGCACGCCATCTTGAGGTATGTCTCAATTCATAAAATGCATCTCGAGGAGAGAGGATCGAGGATCGAGGAGACTTGCCAGAGGAGCTATGAGCGAGGATACACCGGTGTATTCTTTGCGGAAGTAAAAGTATTAAAGTATAAAGTAAGAGTATTGAGTAGCCTACTTACAGCTGCAAGGTGTTCTGTCGTTGGATGGGGCCCGACAAGGCAGAGAACCCCATCAGAATCTGTTAGGACAAATGGCCACAGCTATTACATCAATCAATTCATTTTTATTTCTATAGTGACAAATCACAACGAAAATAATGTCATAACACTTTACACAGACTGCAGGTTTAGACCATACTCTTTATTTCTTATATCTTATGAAGGCACTTGTGTCCTGGGGGGTGACAGGCTCAGATGAGCTCCCCCCAGGGATTCCCTCTGCCACTGGCCTCCCCGTGTTCTGGCTCAGGGCCAGCTCCTCTGCCTCAGTCAGAAGTGGTGGTGCTGGTCCTCCACCCGTTTTGCGGGCCTCTGCCTTCTTTCTGTTGGCTGAGCAGAATTTAAATGTATTGAGGCCTAATAAATAAAATGTATGTGATTAAATATTAAATTAATACACCAATTCAAACTTACGCGTTCACTCTAGCAGTGATTTCCTCCCTCGCCGCTTCTCTCTCTCTTGCAGCTACAGTCGTGTTACTTCTCTTGCGAAATACATGTTCGTATTCGCCATACGTCCGCATGAGTATTTTGAGCTCCATTGGTGTGAAGAGGACCTCTTTTTGTGTACCGTTGCCATGGTGAATCGTGGTATCGGGGCTCCATTAATGCTGGCTTTTTATAGTCAGCGTGCACGCACTTAACTCCGGCTGAACCTACTCAGAGTTGATTGAACTAACTCTGATCAGCTGTTCTGGAACCGAAAACTCAGAGTTTCCTATCTCAGAGTAGATCAATCAGTTCAGGGTTAGACTCACAGTTTGTTGAACCTGCTTTGTGAAACGAACCCCTGGGCTCTTCGTCACCAGAAGCTCTCTCTCATGCTAGAACACGCCCACCCAAGTTTATTTTTCTGAGAAAAATCCTACTTATTATACCTTTAACATTTAAATTCTTACTGACCTTTGTCTTGCAACGTGTCCTAACCTATGTACTCACATAATTACATGCAGTCATGCAAAAATCATTCAATCTGGGACGTCTTTGTTTTAATTTGGAATGGCCAATCAAAAGTGTAGGTTGCTGAGATTTATAGAGATGTTAAACGATTTCTAAATAGAGGAGATGTGCACGAGCAACATCGATTGTTTCCTCTTTTGAGCACTACGTTTACTTTTTCTTGCTCACTAGCTGTTTGCTTGTAAGAGGTGGAATAGGTGTTCTGAATTGTCTCCCCTGACATTCGATCTTATCTTCAATGGGAGGTGGGGGGGATTCTTTGACAGGCCTCTGATCTGAGACCTTGTCTTTTGGGGGACCAATGGGAAGCGAGTGTGCCTTGATGCGCTCTCAGGCAACCACCAAAACTCAATCAGGCAGATTCCTTCGACTACAGACAGTTTTATTCAATCCAAGTTCAAGCCATCTGTGAATTTCTGGACATTTTTGTAGGCTATGGAGGTTCTGTACACGATACACGTATTTTAAGAAACAGCCCGGTTTACGTTGATGCCCAGTACCCCCCTCCTGGTTATTTTTTATTAGGTGATGGTGGCTACCCATGCCTCAAACAGCCAATTGCCATCATTACCCCTTACAAGCTGCCCTTTACAGGGAAGGATGGAGGAGCGATTCAACAATACCCATGCAAGAGCCCGGTCTATTATTGAGCGCACATTTAGGGTCATGAAAGCACGTTGGAGGGCGACACTCTTCAAGGCCCTGGAGGTGAAGCACAGGTTCTGTTCAGAACTTGCCCTGGCCTGTGCTTTCCTCCACAACCTTTGCCTCCAACATGGTGATATTATGGAGGAACCAGAGCTCCAACCTGAGGACCCTGGTCCTCCACCACTCGAGATCTGCCAGAGGAGCGGGGCCCAGATGAGGGACCGGCTGAGTGCACAAGTTTCAGCACCTCAGACTGTTCAGCTGCCACTGATTGATCACAATTATGCATTATGTGAACGTTAACACTTTTTTTTTAATGTGTCACATTTGTTGACATTATTTTCTGTAGTTAGACAGACTACAATTCATGTTCAACATGTTGCTCTGACTTGTATTTTTGTGTTTGTAATTTCAGTGATGCATTAAAGTGATTTGCGGTATTACTGCCTTGAGTGATTATTATTCACATTCATTGTGCTGATAGTAGACGGACATCACAAAAAGCTGTTTCTGTTTTCTCATTTTATAAAACTCTAACACTTCATTGTTTCTTTTTCTTGCTCTGGGTGTTGTCAGCACAGTAGATGGCCCTGGGGCAAAGGGAGCAGAGCTGGTTGATGGACTTGTAATCTCCTCTGTGTCCTCTTGGTCTGAATCCCTTTCTGTGGCTATTAAATTTAGTGGTGTTGTAGAGTCCCTCTGACGTGCAATACATAACAGCCAGTAGCAACATGCCGTTACTTACAGATAAACTTTTTTGCCGTTTTCCTTTCTTCACCTTCCATGCTGACTTTGTTGACATTTAGAAGGGGGTTGGACAACCAATGTCTTATACGTCGCCACGTTCGCAATGAACCCTGGGTAAGTCCCTCAGGAAAGTCTGCAGATATGTGGACTCACGGAAAGTCCGTAATTTGGCGTTGAAAAGTCCGCATCAGAGCTCTCACGCACTCTGTGATCTCTCTGTGATAAACCATATTCATGTATTCGTGAAAATGGCCTCCTCCTGGTACTGCAAAGTCAGATTCAGTCACTTCGCAAGAAGAGAAACTGAAATGGCAAAAGATGGCAAGATGGTCCCCAGACAACTGACCAAATTGATCCATTTTTATGGTGAGTAATATGGTGATATACCTTATGTCGCTGTGGCCAATAACCACCGATTGTTTCTCTGCTGGTTATGAGTTACAGTCTGCATAAACAGGACTGAATCATAGACAGAAGAAGACTGGACTCCACTGATCCTCTGAAAGCTCTGTTGTTGCTGGTTATGATTTACAGTCTGCATAAACAGGACTGAATACTAGAATGATTATGTCAGAGCATATCCTAGCATAACATTGCCAAGCTCTTAGGTCACCAGAAGCCTTTGCAAAAGAACATTTTTACTGCAGGTTTTTGTAAATAAGTACAATTTATTACTTTTTTGATATTTTGATGTGAATATTTAGTTCTCAATTCAAGTCAATCTGAACATTGTTCCTTCTCTAAGTTTGTAGTTTGACTGTTTTGTTTAAATCAAAGTGTGTTGAGTTTGGAGTAATAGTACAACTGTAAACATATTAAAAAATATGAGAGGTTGATATTGTAGTTTAAAAACAAAATCAAGTGTGTTCTGTTTTGATTGTTCATTTACACTGTGGACAATGTGCAGTCAAAAAAAAGGCCTAAAGCATTTTAATCACGATAATTCGGGAAAGTTATTGACTTCTTTTTCTTGTATTGCTGATAAGGGCTGTTATATCTGACCTCAGTTGACCTTTTAACCTTGTTTGTTTGCTGGTGACCACTTTGTGTGCATAACAAACTTCATCACCAGAGGGCTCACTAAAAGAAGACATCAAGACACGGTTTCTGTGATCGGCTACCCAGAGGCAGATAAATTCGTCTCTCGTCATGAGACGTCAGGGACAGTCTGAAGAGCGCGGCTCTGAATGGGTCCAGCAGGGACGGCTATTGAATGTCTGCGACATGTCAGATCTGACATTTGGGAGAGTGAGTGGTTGGCATTTGTCTCTGCGCCCGGCCCGGCCCGGGCACTTCATGTATCATGTAGAGCTGCTCAGAGGAAAGAGAGAAAGAGGAAAGTTTACATATCAGCACAGACAGATGAACATCGCTTACTGGAGTGGATATGAGACTGCTCTGATACGGCATCGCTTCAATTTAAGAAGAACTCACAGGCCGTGTTTACTCTAAAATAAACTTCAGATCCTTCACCTGTGTGAAAGTAAAACACTACAATGAAACAATAACAGTGAATGTTCCATTAAAAATTCAACTTAAATAAGAACAGGTGTGTAATCAACAAAATAATACCTAAAATTGTCCCTTTTATTGTATGCACCTTATGTGTCTTATATCTCTGGTTTATTATGTATACTGCTCTTAAATGAAGTGGCAGGCAAACTTGTTTTGGGTTTTGTCAAATGAAACTGAAAACTCTGAAACTGTGCCCCAAGCTGCGCCTACAAGCTGCTCGAATGCTCTGCATGTTTAGAAGCTCATACCTGTGCAAGCAACTGATGCACACTTTCACTCCATCCTAAGAGCGTCCACACCTCAGAGGATGACACAAACGTTCATTAGTCTGCAGCCAAGAAAAGATGCCAAGCATCTAGCGCCCGCAAATAAGAGCAGTAAGAGCACTTCAATACATTTTTTCTTTTTGCGCCTTTCCCTGTAATCACTGGTAGACTGTTTATGGTTGAAATAGTTGCACATTTTCACCAGATTGATCACATTTGAAATATTAATTTCTTGATGGTGTTGTGAGTAAAAAACAGAATATTTAAGATTTTCTGGAGAAAAAATGAACTTTTCTGACTGTTTTTGATGCCTGTGCTAAAACTTTTTTGTAAAAAAAAACTGCTGATAGAGAGGGAGACATGAACAAATTAATGATGCTGATGTGTCTTTAATTTCAAATGTCATCATTCAATTTTTTTAATACCCTTGGTTTGTTCTGAATTCAATAAGATGTCTTTGGAGCAGTAAGGTTCATATTTCTGTATGACTAATTTACATGTTGAGAGAGCCAGCGTGTGTCCTTCACTTGCCAAAAAATATTTCAGTCATGAGATAAAAGATTAATTATAAAGTTGATATGATTAACTTAAAATATTCACTTACTTGTAGCTCTGCTTTTGATCTACCCACTCCTGCCGCTCTGGAACCTGCTTTCCTGGCCTGGTCAGTCGAAACACAAAAAACTGGTTCACAATTGAGCACCGGCCCGGAACCGGCCCTGAAACTGCCTTGGTGGAAAAGGGGCAGAGAATGTCTGGCACTTTAATTGCTCAATGCTCCACTAAGTTCATCAGTTCAGTTATTTTGAACTGTGTCTGTTTGATGAGGAGGTGGAGGATTTAGTCTGGAAAGAGCTGCTGCTTCTACGGCCGAAACCAAAGCTGTACGAGTGCTGAAAGGGAATCAAAAAGTACATTTGTGGGGCTGACAGGTATACACTGTAAAGCCCAGTTCACATCGAAGATTGGCAACGCAACAAAACAGTTTTAGGATGTTGCAGAGAAAATTGCAGCGGTGTGAACGGGTTAGTTGCAGAGCATCTGAAGCTGGAGTTGCAGCAGATTTGATTTGTCAAATCTCCAGATGCAGTTTTAGAACTGAATGATGTACCTATTTCACTTCAGCCAATCAGGAAACAGCATAAATTGGCATAGGCACCCTGTCTCTGGCTCTGCGGTAGCCAAAGACGGCTCCAGATCCTCTCTTTCTAAACTCTCTGTCTTCGCCGTTAATTAATCAGTGTTAGAGCTAACATTGCGAGCATGTCACTGTCATCCACTTCTTTTTATAACGATAACAGAAATCCAGCTAGTTCATTCATGTAACCTAAGCCTAATTCTAAAATGTTATTGTATTAACTAACGTTATAGTATTAACGCAGACGTATAGGTATGTCAGTGCGTCGTTGCTATGGAGACGGTCAGCTGTGTCTGTGTGCGTTGCGTTGCTTTGACGTGAACGGCCCAGTTTTAGAACGTTTGCGATCACATGTCAGGGGATTCTTTTGACAGTTGATCATTGATCCCCTTTCACACTGTATTGATACATTATTACTGATAAAATATTATAGCCGATTTAAAGTCAGAAGTGTTCTCTCTGGGATTATTTGAAGACTTTCAAAGATATTATTGTGAATGACTGTGGGTTGTCCTAGACTGCCACCTGGTGGTCAGTCATTGGTGGTGTAGCGTCAGCGGAGGGGTGCGACGGTAGATAAAGGGGGAGGCAATTAGGCGGTGTAATCTTCACCTGTGTACCTCTTCACCGCCTGTGCTCTCACCTATTGTCTACTGTGGTTTGGCGTGGCGTTTGTGCTCCTTGGGATGTTTTTTTTCTTTTATTTTTTTCTTAATTTCTGAGTAATGCAGCTTATACAAGTTGATCATGAGTTATTGGTTGAATTTAAACAACCATTATTGCTTTGTCTAATTCATGTATTTTTATTATTATTATTTTTCTGTCTATTAAATTGTGGTTCATTGCATCTATGGATTTCATAGTACCTAAAATCTGAATGTGGAATTCATGCTCGGTAAGGTTTTGTTTGTCCAATATTAATTGGAAAGGTGTAAATGAAATAGTTGCATGTATATTACACTAACCCTTTTTCCTCTTTTTTCTGTATTTCTTATCTATAGTTTTCACGGTGCACCATAAGCAATAAAATGAAAGCACCAGTATGAAACTCTTCGCCTCATTCATTGGGACCAAGGGCCAGCTACAATTATCATGAAGATCTCAGCTTCGTCCTCTTTGGCGGCACCTGTGGCGCTAAATGGTAATTACAGGAGCACACTTTCCAGATATCCAGACAGTGCTGCATGTGTGACGTCCACGGTTGGCTCCGGTTGTAACTCTTGATTTTCCTAGCTGACGGTCGCTTTCCTTTTTAGACTGTTTGCCTTCATCTGAGCGTCGAGTTTGTTTCTTTTTCTTTGGATTTTCACTTATTTTTGAAGTTGTATCTGTAGTCATCCATATTTTCTTTGTTTGTTCAGCCATAGCAGATTACTGTTTACTCGCAACACTTGCAGAGAGCGGAAAAGCAGCCGCTCAGCTCCGCCTACCCTCTCTGGCAGACCAACCACTGCTGGCTGATGGAAAACGCGTCACTAACTGGGCGCTGCTTGGGATTTTTTTCCATTAAAGTCACCACAGACACCCAGTCTATAATACTGCAAATGCAAAGGCTTTCATGAGTGGGCCATAGGCTCAATCACCATTGTGTTACCTCATTCGGCGATAGATAGTGACTTAACACTTGAATCAGTAATACTTCATTTATTACCGGATCATTATAGTTGCTCTGATACTGAGAGAAGCATGCAGAAATACAGGAAATATAAATAGAAGAAATATGAAACATGAAAGCCAGAATTAAATACAATTGCCAGAATAAGAGTTAAATACAAGTGAACTTTGCAAAGCATCGCCAGATCAGAGCAATAATCACATTACTTGCACAATAATGACAATGAAGCTCAGAGCATCCTTTACAGATATACAACCAAATGTGAATGTCCATTAAGTCAGTATACAAATATTCCTGCAGAGGGCAGCATTGACTCACGGTTCCCATCATGCACGAAGGCCTCAACAGAGCATCAAGCTGACAGCGATCAGGCTCAGCAGTGGATGTTTTATTCTGGGCTCCTGGGGGGATGAAGTCTGTGAAATGTTACCTTTGCATGCTGTTTCTGTGCATGTTTGCAAGGGATGGACAGAAAAGTTAAAGGTTTATGCACCAAGAAATAAGTTATTTATATTCAAAATGTTCAGGGAAATAGCAAAAATCTTACCTCATCTGATCCTGTATTTTTTCTGACATTATACAGAATAAAAACACTATTTCAAAGTTAAAAAAAAAAGGAAGAGGCTTTGAATGAAAAATTGGAGATAAAGGAAAGAGACTACGTGAGAATGGATGAGTGGGAATAAAACGTCATAACACCCCCTCCTCTCTGAAATGCACTGAAAGAAGAAATTACCCGATGGAAGTTAATGAAGTCTCACAAGTTGATGAGGGGAAAATTGCGGCGAAGAGGGGTCAGCGCTTTCTCTTTAGCCTTTCCCTCTTCTGCGGAAAATGGCTGCGGTCAAGATCCATACTTTTAGAGGACGCTGAGCACTCCAGCGCTGAGATGGAGTGAGAGAGATGGGGGTGGGGGGGGGGGCACCAAGATTAATGGTATTAAGTGGTAGCACTTGGCAATGCGGTAACATATCGTCTATGTTCTCTATTCCACACTGATAGTTTCATAGACCTTGGCTTCACACGTTGACTTTTAGCTGTGATTTACAGGATTCAAATAATCCCAGTGGCTTTTCATCATCGCAGGACCTGCGAGCATCTTTCCGCACAGAGTCGCATCGGTGCCGCTTTCATCGAGAAATACAATCAAAACCTTAAAAACGTGCCGATGCTTCCCCTCCTGCACTTTGCGGTTATCATGCAAAGCCAAGAAAAAAAGAAAAGAACTTTCTTTCTTTTCCGCTCGGCAACAATTTCCCCTCCGTTTAATGTCACCGAAACAGAGAGATAAGTTTATATTTATGTACATGTTGACATTTGGATGCTAATCTGTGAACCACGTTTCTAGATCGTTGGATGGAGCAGTGCAGTATTTTATCTGACAGGCACACACACACTTACAGACAGGATCTAATGGCAGATCCCTGTGCCTCCTCCTCTGCTGATTTGAGCTTATTTTGTATAATGTTTGACATTTTGATTTTAGGGATGACATACTTTGATTTTCTGGCCAATGATCCAAATGATTCCTTTATTTCGAAATATCCCTTTACTCCCATCTTTGCTATAACGCATAAATAAAGTACAGACAAAAACAGGAACTAAAGTAGGCTGTTTTAAATGCTACAATCTGTGTTAAATTGTTTGATACATTTATAGGAAGATACACGGATATTCCTCCTCTCAATCCTTACATCCTCCCATTCTTATCTCTCCTTACACACACACACGCCCGAGTGTGTGCCGCGCTGTATTTTCCAGACGACACACGCGGCGTCAAACCCTCGTCTTTCCCTCTCGCTCCACGGGACGGGCCTTGTGATCAAGTTGAGCGGGGAGCCGACGCCAAGTCACTCAAGTCACCCTCTCTTCCCTCTAATGAGCAAAGTGTTTCGTGGAAGCTGAGTCCGAGACAGCACGGGAGCTCCTACACGCACACACACACACACACACTCACAAAGAGGAATAATCCACACAAACACACATCTTCAAGGGGATGAAATCCAGAGGATCAGGACCAAAGTCCCGTCCGCCTTTGAGTAACTTTAAAAGGTCTCCTGGTGTTTTGGGCTGAAGAATGGAGAGAAAGATGGATGTGTGTGTCTGTATGTGCGTGTGTGAAGGGAAGAGGATCGCTGGAGCAGACAGGGAGCCGTCATCAAAATCTCCCCTGGTCTATCTCAGCCCCTCAGCCCTCTACTTAAGACCAAAAGAGGGGGAAAAGCGATGGAATGTGAGATAAAGAGGAGGAAAGGACAGAGAGACGTGGAGGGAGAGGAAGATGGAGAGTGAGAGGAACAGCGGTGTAGAAACCCCTCAGCGTGTGTGCAGCCTCTCTCCCATCGTGTGCTGCAGCAGGCTGCCTCTCAGCCTATTCAAAGCCTGTGTGTGTGTTAGTGGATAACTGTGTGCGTGTGTGTGTGTGTTTCTTCACAGATGTCCTTGAACAGAACCCCCTCGGCTCTGCGGATCCCTGCTGCCACTGGAGAACATTTGACAAGCAGCAGGCTCTTGTTAGAGCGCTGTCAAATTAAAGGTGCGTGTGTGTAGGTCGGAGAAAGTGTGTGTGCGAGTGTGAGACTGCGGGTGTGTGTGTGTTTCAGCGGCTCTATTCAGAGCCCTGTCAAATTAAAACTACCAAACAAACTGTGCGTGTCACACAGACAGGCCAAGTGGCGTGTGTGATGGCAGTGGTAGGCCCAGGGCGGCTTTGTCTGTGTTTGTTTGTGGGTGAATATCTGTGTGTGTGTGTGTGTGTGTGTGTGTGTGTGAGAGAGAGAAAGAGACACTTGGATTTTGTGGCATGGATCCGTTTTTTTACATGCATCTTTCACTTGTTTGTAATAAACAAATACACAAAGGTGTAGCAAGGTGTGAACCTAATGAGATGTGTGTAAAAGAACATATAGTGTCACACACACAGACATGTCTCTATTCAAATGATTTCACATGATTATTCAGGAGTTTGAAGGTCTAAAATCAATTATACGGATATTATTATTTTGGAAAATATTGAACAGAGACTCTTATCTGTCATTATTTTCTATTTTATTTAAGTTTTAATCCACATAAGTGACGTAAAAACCTCTTTAGTTGCGTTCCTCTGACAGGAAGATAACATATGTGTACCTGTATTCTACGGTGGCCGACAAGGGCAAACGTGCTGCAACAGCCCAAACGATTTTGATTAGAAGAAACAAGCTGCAAATTCAGAAACGATGTAAATTCAAAAACACAAGCATAAGTCCAAAACAAATTCAATGACAGTAACGTGCTGCAAATAAAAAAAAACTGCTTCAAAAAGCCAAAACGAATACATTAACGTCAAACGCGCTGCAAATACAGAAACGATGCAAAGTCAAAAACACACAAACCCAGAAAACACATGCAAAAGAAAAACGCCGCAAATACAGCCATCACAACGGAAGTGCTCCAGGCCTGTAGGGGGCGCTCGGTGTGACAGGTTTATTATTAACGGGAGAGAGAGGGAGACGAGACAGTGGATGTATTACTTCTCACTATAACACAATAAAACTGAGGTAACAATTTCCGTGTTTTGAGTGAAGAGTACCTACATTTAACATCTACGATACACTAAAATAAATTAGGTAAATTCTACTTCTTCTTCTAACATTTCACGCTCACATTCACGGGCGATTTAGAGTCACCAATGAACCTAACCAGCATGTCTTTGGACCGTGGGAGGAAGCCGGAGTACCCGGAGGGAACCCACGCATGCACGGGGGAGAACATGCAAGCTCCACACAGAAAGGCCCACTTCGTCCGAACCGGAACCTTCTAGCTGTGAGGCGACAGCGCTAACCACTGCGCCACCGTGCAGCCTTTTGGGAGTTCAAGATGCTCAAATAAAACTAAATTATAATCAACATTAGCCTGTGCGTTACTAATATTCAGTAAAGTCAGTGTAACCGCCAAGAGAGGGCTACAAATTTAAATGTCTTGTCATATACAGACACGCAAACTACAAATGGGCTGGTATATCTAACTAATAAACACTGTCATTCATTCTGTGATACACAGCAAAATGTGAAACAGGAGTCTTAACTAACGCTGACGGCACACCGACACCGGCGATAACCCAACCCTGGAACAATCGTTGATGCATGCATGCTCTGCAGTACAGGCTCGATATCTTTGGGTAGATTTTTGGGGTTTTTTGGGTTGCGCCTATCAAAAATTGGGTCATGCAGGTAAACTCATTTCAATAAATGACTGTGAGGTTTACAGTATGTGAGAATTTTAAGCTTCAAAATGTAGCAATGAAACTAGAATTAGGCTGCAAGAGGAGGTGGTTATGTTAACTTACCTGCTTTAGTCAGACTGGAGTCTCTTTGGTTGGAGAGTCAGCAGGTGGGTAAATGTAGTAATAGACAAAAGTGAACTCTGAAACTGAATGCTTCCAGCTTACATGTACAGGACAAACTTAAAGCTTATACCATGAAGACTGTAAGCAGAGGTAAACAGCTAGCCTGGCCTGGTCAAGATATAATCCCAGAACATCACTTCCAATAAAATTGCATTTTTTTGTACGGATTAAATGAGGAAGATATTTTTATGTTAGTCTGCTTTAGGTTTACTTGCTGTCATATTTTTCTACTTACAGCCACGTCTACACGTACACATAAGCACGCTTTTAAAAAAAATCAGAAACGCTGTCATGAGAACGCCACACCAACAGGCGGCGATATAACCCGGTCATGCAAAGAAGAAGAAGAAGAATCGCGGCCAATCAAAAGTCTGACAAAATCTATCCCGACGCCTTTGTTCCTCAATATAGTGGACAAGTAACTGTACATATATGTGTAAACATGTAAAAAGTCCTGTTAAGCATCACTGTTCTTGTCACGTCCGTCATTTTGCAACTAATGTCGCCTCATTGGTGACGCCTCACAAAGGAGATAACGGCGTACAGCCTGACATCACGAGCCAAAAAACGCCCTTTACCCCGTCTACACGTCTCTAAAAGTCTTCACCCTGGCCGGAGTTTTACAAAAGATCCATTTTCAGTGACCTACGTTTTGAAAAATACGTGTACGTGTGGACATAGCATAAGACAGCAAGCTGTTTAGTAGTGTTGGCGCTAAATGCCTGCTCTAGCTCGCGCAGGAGAGTGATATGAATGTTCTCATCTAACCTGTAAGAGAGTGAATATGTGTCATGTCTAGGGCTAGTTTAAAATGAGGGTAAAAATTAGCCGTGTAATCTTGAGTTTAATTTTTAAAAAAGATACTAATTGAGAATAGTTGCCGAATGTTGTGCTACTCATGGTGATTCATGTTGGGCCTCTCTTTAAATAATATAACAAAGAGTTGGTCCAGACCTGCTCTTTCTGTAAAGTGTCTCGAGATAACTTTGATTATGATTTGGCGCTATACAAATAAAATTTGATTTGATTTAAATAGCATTTTTAGCACATGTAAGTTTGCTCACCTATGAGTGTATGAGTGCCTATTGTAGTGTCTGTACACACCAAAGGCTGTGTAAGTGTTTAACTTTGCCTCCATTAGCAAAATGTTATGATTTATGCAGTTGCTGGAGGACTAATATCTTTAGAAGTTTTTTTTTTCCTTTATCTTGTAGCCGAGAAGCCGATTCATCTTAAAGAGTGATGAGGGGAGGCTGCTCTCTATGCAAAACGCATTAAAGCTAAATGAGGAGTCTATTACTCAAATCCGGCTGATAATCCGTTAGCTAAAGACCCCTGGCCGCTAACTAAGCAGATTAAGATGTGTCAGCGCCACGGCGACCACGATGACAACAGTACACCACTTATGATCTGACACACGCACACATACGTAACACCTTGCTGAGCATATTACAGCCACACTTCTGCTTGGCATTCTGCACACACACACACACACACGCACACACATGCACACACGGTGGTCAGTTAATCCCATACATTTTCACACACACACACACACACCGTCCACACCCCTGCCACTTATCTACATACAGTGTTTCCTTGCCAGCTCACTTCATAGAATTAATTCTCTCCTCTCCGCCCACTCTTGTGCTGTGTGTGTGTGTGTGTGTGAATGCACAGGGGACCCATGAAGAGGCCGTGTTTGTATGAACATGGACAATTCATCATGGCTTGATTAACATACAAGATTTTACCTCCCTTCCTGCTCTCTCTCTCTCTCTCTCTCTCTCTCTCTGTTTTGGTCCTGTGGTGATAATTACAAGAAAATTATTCCTACTGCTTAATTAACTGATACCCTGAAAACAGCGGAAACATTTTGAGTAACTCGGAGTTAAACAAAGTCGGTTGATGTTGCTGTAATCATTTGATGTCACACTCTCCTGTCAGTCTCTTGGAAGCGGCCGCTTTGAGGACCACCGTATGATTTTCTCTACCATCTGTGAGGTAAGACTGTTATCATTTTTAAGACACGGCGGTATGGTGGTCCGTTGAAGCATTTTGCAGGTCGGGGAGTGCAGGCCCAGTCCTGGGAACTCCCAGGAGCTTAACCGAGGCTAAGCCCGCTGAGAGCGGACGAGGACGGGGCACGGAGCTCTACGGCTAGCCGCGGGGTTACGCGGTGCTACTGTAGCGCTACTGTGGTCCCTGATATCAACAACAAATATCTTAAAGTCGAGATGAAACGGCATTTCGAGAGTATCTAGCTTCCGTATCGTGACATATTTCCGAGTGAAACAGGACGTGCAGGCGGGACATATCATTAGAGGGATTTGATATGATCGTTGAGAAGTGGGCGTAGACAGACGTTCTCCACAGCGCAGTAGCTAGCTAACTGACCAAGCGTTCTTGGTGCTCTGCGGCTAAATGACAGGTGGATGCCATGATATTATTGGTTGAAATTTGTAGGTCCTAGCTTACGTAAGCACACGTGATATTTTGCTTTTTTCGCTCCGGAGCAGGTTAGGTGTTCAGCATAAGTTACCGTGGTGATCTACCCCGGTCAGAAGTGAACCACCTTCGTAGTACTGAAAACTCTGAGTTAACCCTGAAGTTACCTCGATAACCGCAAATCCTGCTCCGTAGAATTCCCCCCAGGGCAGGGCAGGTAATCACACAGGTGGGAAACCCTAAGAGAAGGGCAGGAAGTGGAGGATCTAAAAAACAACTCAGGAAACACCAGACATGAAACTTAAGAGAACTTAACTAGCCCGGAGACCAGAAGCAATTAGCAGTAAGAGCAATGGGGTCTGATTTCATGACATTCTCACAATGCCCATGAAATGACAAGAAGTGTTTTTTAATTCTGGACTTAACTTTAATTCTCAGTATGTAAAAGAAATTAAGTAAACTTGGAAATGAAAAAACATCACTTGAACAAGCTGCCATATTGAAGGAGGCTGACCATGTCATGACAACAGGTCAGGTCTCTTCAGTGCAGAATGTACCCGGTGTTGTACACACTGTGACTGAGTCAAGAGGTGTTTTGAGGCCCGGCTGCAGACTGTACATGGCCCGGGGCGGACATCAGTGTCCACATGACTGCAGACCTCGGGGCTGGTTGACCTGTGCTGGGCCCGTCTTGTTTCCAACGACCGTTTGTTACTAATTAATGGACTGGAGCCCATTCTGCAGCGCTGAGTGCAACACAAACCACATGCATTAAACATGACCATGCCTCCCTCTGAGGGCAGGGCTGGGGAGACAGAAAGATGGAGAGAGACTAGGAGGAGAGAGAGGGAGGGAGGGGACAACACAGAACAACATGCACCTGAAACACTTTAAATGACTTAACACACAAATAAGTTACTTTAGGCACCCCTGGTTCCAGATGTTAAACTTCCTGTTTATTTCCTGCATGGCTAGTGTTAGGTGACTGGTACCTGGAGCACTTTGAAGGCATGGATGAAAATGAAACTCCACTAGTTGCATCAGCAGGAAGGGCAATGAACAACTACCTTACTACCTCGACAGACTTCTGTTGCGTGCTGCTAATATCAAGCAGAAGCTAAAGACTTTGCCTTGTAGAAACCAAACAATCAGGCTTAGGGAGTAACAGAATACAAGTCATGAGTTATTCTAGTTTAGTTATGTCTTTGATTTGTATTTCTAGGTTCAGATATTATTTCCTGTTTTACTTTGTCTCTTGTTGTCATGAGTTCTTGTTCTTGTTATGATTGAGTCTTGTGTAGTGAAGTATTTCACTTGTTTCATTGGTTAGTTCATTTCCTGTTTTACTTTGTCACCTTGGCTGTGTCCAAAATCACCCGCTACTCACCAAATAGCGCACTATACAGGGTATTTGCCATTTTGGAGTGCTGTCAGAAATTTGAGTGAGAATTATTAACCAAGCAATGTATACCATAATGCATTGCAGCGCAAGAGGAAACGAGAAGAGGAGCGCGGCCAGCGTGATCTGATGTACAATGCAAGTAATTCTCTTATTTCCAAATTAACTTCAACTTTTGATCCTGAAGTGTGTTTTACTGGTTTCTTATCCACGTTATAAGTTGTGAATTTTATTTATAAATTACGCCACTACAGTACTAATCTCGGCTAGCGATCCACATCGCTATCGTTAGCCTTTAGCCTTGTTATGTATAGTAACTGCCATTGGCAGCACTGCTAACGTTAAGCCAGACGGGGGCTAATTTTTTTTATTTTGCTCTGGAGAAATATCAGTTGTCAGTTTATTTTGTTCTCTTCAGGGAGCGACAGCGACGTGGCCAAACTGATTCTACTCTTCACCGAAACGCTTTGCTGCTGCAGCTGGATGAGACGTGTCAGATTCTTCTGAATGGTTTCTTATTGTGATGTGTCATTTTATCATCGGCACAATTTACTTTAAAAAAATAAAAGTAATTATAGTGACAAATGTGTGTATTGTTTTTAATATATTTTTTACTTGTTCTTACATTTTGTAGAGCTGTGTTTAAAGAGATGGATATAAAAAAATGAAATGTGACGATAAAATCTGGTTTAATTTTTTTATTAACACTACAGTATTTTATATTTATGATGTATTGTTTTATTTTGGGGAAATACGCTCAGTATAATATTAGTTATTACTGAAATTCATGCCGTTATTTATTACTGATCCCAACCGGCGTTGAGCTGCACGTTTTACGTGTGCGACAGCAATGATGTCATCATTGGCGTCCGGCGAGACGGCAAGTAGTGTCTTGGTAATTCACCAGGTGAGTAAAAATAACTGAAAGTAATCAGTTATGGTACTTTAAAATTTTGATACTTGAATTATGTTGCTGATTTTTTTTTTTAACAGGTAATTTGTAACTATCGGAATGCATTTTTACCCTAGTAACTCTCCTAACCCTGCAGAAAATAGAGGGAGTAGTTGGTTTGTCTGTTGAGTTTCTGATTTGTGTCAGTTTTTGGTGTTTTTTTCGTATTTGTAACCCCCATGTTTTGAATTTATTACAGCTAAGTGTCTGTATTCAGAAAATATGCTAATACTAAAAGTAGCTAACTGCCAAATCAGGAGAATTCAGTAAAGAATGTCATCACTTACAGACTTTAAAGAGAAGAGTTTTGTTTTTTAAAGAAATTTTTTTGACACATTTGTCTTTTTTTAACAAGGAAAGCTAAAGAGAGACATGTGGGGACGAGAGAGCGGATAACACACTGCAAAGTGCAAGGGTTGGAACTGAACCGGTTCCGCTGCAGCGTGAATGTTTTCTCAGCCTCTGTACATCAGATGGGCACTCTACCAGGGACCACAGGAGAGGCGTTTCTGAGAGTGTAAATCCCAAAGCCTTTGGCATTAAAAGTCGAAGGGAAGGAAACACTAAACTAGGGAACATTTTGTTCACTTGAGATCTTCCTGAGGTGAGATAAAACACTTTTTGAGCAGAATTTCAGCTCTCAGAAATGAAGTTGGCATAATTTAAACTGGTGGCCACAGAATTTAATAAACCTAAAGTAGTAAATTGTCAGGTTATACTGGATACTAATTAGTTTCTATGCTGAGAAACACTGAGAAGGGGGAATAATTCAGCACAGAACCAGCAGCTCTGTACAAGGACACATTGCTTTTGAGTTTTCAGATGTTAGTTACCTTGTTTTCCCAAATGTGAACATTATGCAATGATGTCAACTTCAACAGGAAGTATCAGTGAAATCTAATCTTAAGACATTTAAACCTTGCTTGAAGCTGTCTTCTCAGCTTAATATACAACTATGGTATTTAGATTTGCTGGCATGAAACATTTAGGGTGTCTGAGGAAGGCCTTTCAAAAGATTGGACTTGCCCTTTCAGAGTGAAAGCGTCCTTGGTGGCCATCATCTCTCACGCACACACACACACAATCTAAAACACACACACTGTGACACACGTTAATGCATAAATTGCCATTATCTGAGCTGCCGCCGGTGGCAGAAGCGCCCCCACCAAGATCACCTCAGCTGACAAAAGTTAATTTGCACTAATGATGTTTTACTCCTCTCATTACCTTAAATCATCTCCTTCCCTTCCCCTCGCTCCCTCACTGCAGAGAGGGAGAGAGGGAGGCGAACAGAGAGAGGAGGTGCACGCCGGCCGAGCGAGCAGTCAGCAGTTTGTAATAGTTATTGTTCTGGATGAAGTTGATGCTCGTTTCAGCGGCTCTAAACAGCTCTCTGTGCACTCGCTGTTAAATATTTCACGCCGTCGTATAATTATCAAAGCTACTCGAGTTAATTTTTGATGGAAGGCGCGCGCACTCCTGAGTGTTTTTACTGTACAGCCGGCCGCAGCGCTGTATTTATGTTGTAGGCTTAAGTGGTGGACTTTGTAATGATAACAGAGTCTGTGCTTAACAAGTGCAGAGTGTTTAATGTGTAAATGAGCTTTTTATATTGCAGTTTGAGTGTTATAGTTTAATGGTGGAATAAAGTAATGAGTGTTTTGTTGCGTCTTGCCAAACTTTTTCAGCCTCAGCTCACAGTCCTGCTCCAGCCTGTTGGTGAAGTGGATTCCCCCCCACAGTGAATAAATGTTTTTCACAGTAAAATCGGCAGAATCGTATCCACTAGTTCCAGGGGTTGACAATTAGCACAATTTTTCACGGGCACTCCGGGCCAGTAACTTTAAAATTCCCTGGCCCTGCCGTTAAAACCACTGGCCATTTGATGATTTGTTATTACGGAATTTTTCAACGTAAAATTCAGTTTCTCCTTATGTAAGGTTTCTTATTACAGAATATGTGTTCAGTCAAACTATTATAAACTTATAAAAATAGACGGCTTCCTAAAGAGGCTTCCTTTAACACGCTTGGTTCAGCAACTCTGGCACCCGCATGAATAAGTAGTAATAGTTGCAGTTGCCTTACTTATAAGCTGTACCAACCATTTCTGATGCTCTTCAATGTTGTATGTTTAATTAGCGTGATCAGCCCGTGAGAGTAACTTTTTGAAACAAAATCATACCGTCTCCTACTTCCTGTAGCCTTTAAACAGTCCGCACCACGTCACCACCGTGAACGGTCTGTTTATGTAGCCACAGCGCTAACGTGCACCGGGACGAGCTGCAGCTGATAACGGGAATACACACATTTGCCACCTCACGTAACGGCCCGTCTGTAAAACGCGGTGCTTTTTCAAAGTAAAAACCCGATCTGGAATTCTGACTCCCCTTGTTTGTACGCAATGCTTTTATTTTGAAGTGTTTCCCGGGCCGTTGTTATTTTTTTTAACTTTATTTGGCTCTGAAAGTCAGTCAGTCAGTCACATACAGACCCATGTGTAGGGCTGACATAGGGGGGGGTACCCACCACTGCCCAATTCTTCCCGCATATGGCGGGTTAGCGGGTCCTGATTGCGGATGATGGTCAAGAATCGGCTTGAGTGTGTAACCCGCCTTACTCCGTCCTTGTCGTACCAGAGAAGACGTCTAATCAGCAAGGATTGCTGAAAACACCTGTGAAGGTCCGTGCACGGCGCTTTAAAGCACATCTTTACTACAACCTTTTTGTGTTATTTCTGCCAAGGACAAAATAAAATTTAGTTTTATTCAAGCGTCAATGAGTCAAAGTTATTTTGGAGAAATAGTCCTTTAGTTCTTTATCACAAAGGATATTTTGACGTATACCAGTAATGATGGCTGCATTCCATGTAAGAGTTACTGAGCCATCGTGTTGTGCCATCAATCATGTTTTTTAGCTCTCCCTGGGCTTTTTCTGCCACGACAAGTCTCTCCTGCTCTGCAGCCGTTTACACATCAAAACATTTCTGTTGAACGTATTAATAAATGTAACTAAATTTGACCATGTGCTGTGTTGGTGCTGGACAAAATGTACTATAAAGTGCTGACAAGCTAACCAAGAAATCTCTTTGTACTGTACAGCCACTTAAGAAAAAGGTCTGCTCGTATCTGTCGCTGGTATCTTATTTTTATGTGAGCTTAATGGCTAATATTTTGATTGCAAAATAATAATAATGAGCCTGTTTCACCTCGAATCATTACCATGTCCAGAAGGACACCATCATCACTGAAGGAGGATTAACAGTAAAACTTACATGACTTCTTATTTGGCCATCCAGCAGCATGAGCACACATCAGATGTATTAGCTTCAGTGTAGTTTGTCCAGGAACAGCAGAAACAGCCTGTAAGTTCACAAAGTCCACTCCATCTATCTACGCAGCCTTTGAAACCATCACAGATTAAACTCTTGGCTCTCTGTTCAGCAGCTCGGCTAGAAAGCTCGTCAATATTGATGAAGGAGAGCCGGATCATATGAGCCACATGCGTAAAGTGTGTGGATTTCACCTTTACCGTAAAGCATCTCTCCCCTGAGTTTGCACACGACGTTCTCCAGACAAAGTTATGAGCCGGCGAGCCCTCGCTCACAGCCGCTCTGAAACCTGGCAGTCATTAGCGGCCGATTGATGAGGGAGACGGTATTAGTCTGAAAACATTTGCAGCTCATCCAGAGAAGGAGCCATTTTTACAATTGGTTTAGGGGGTTATGAATGTGCGCATGTTCAGTCTGAAAAAGGCAATGTTCATTTTTTATGTCTAATTGTTTCTGGAGGAGCTTTTAGAGAGACGAGAGGAGGTCCTATTAAAGTCAACGATTGCTTTCTGTCTGTCTGTCTGTCTGTCTGTATGTCTCTTTCTTTCTTTCTGTCTTTTTTCATTCTTTCATTCTTGTTGTTTCTTCCTGTTGTTCGTTCTTTCTTTGTGTCAGTCTTTCATTCTGTCTGTCTGTCTTTCCGTCTATGTCTTACTTTTTTCTGTCTCTTGTTCTTTCTTTTATTCTTTTTTGTGTTTCTTTTGTTCTTTCTTTCTTTGGTTCTTTCTCTCTGTCTGTATGTCTTTCTGTCTGTCCTATCGTTCTTTCTTTCTATCTATCTCTTTCTGTCTGTCTGTCCTCTCGTTCTGTCTGTCTGTCTGTCCTTCTTTCTGTCTGTTTTTCTGTTTGTTCTTTCTGTCTATTCGTCTGTCTGTGCTTCTTTTGGTTGGTTGGTCGGTCCGTCTGTCTCTTGTTGTTTCTGTCTTTTTTCTTTTATTCTTTTTTGTCTTTTTTAGTTCGCTCTGTCTGACTTTCCTTTCATTCCTTCTGTCCATCTGTTGGTCTGTCCTTCTTTCGGTCCATCCATCTGTCCGTGTCAGTTTTTTGTTCTTTCTTTCTTTCTTTTTATTCTTTTTTGTCTTTCTTTAGTTCTTTCTGTCTGTCTGTCTGTCTTATTTCTTTTTTATCCATGCTTCCTTCTTTCTCTCTCTCTATCTCTTACAGACACAGCTTGGTTGTCTGTCCACGCTGACGTTATAAAGTGTAAAGTTTGGAGGTGACTTTTAAACATTTAAGAAACAAAAGTTCTGTAACTTTATTATAGAAAGCAAATCTGTGTTTGAATTGGAGAAAATGTTGCGTTTAAATCAGAGTAACGATTTTGAGGATATCTGTCGTGTTTGGTTAAACTCATCTCCGTGTGTTGTCTTTGATTCTCACGCAGCGTCAGAGGCCTTCAAGAAGTTTCTCTTTGATGTCCGCACGTATCACTTTCATCTCCGTCATCGCTCTGTTAGCAGCCCGGAGCACGACCGATGTCAGCCCGAATACTGCTGCCTCTCTGTCCGCTGTGACACTAACACGCACACACACACGCACACGTGCCCGGTGTGATGTGGGGACGCGTCATGTGAGTGATGATGAGGGGGTATGAAGGGGTGAGGGATCAGGAACCGGCTCACGTGATGGATCAAAGGGCTGCATGACAACCAGGCGAGGACTTCCTGTTTGACAGAAACATTCCTCACATGGACGGGATGAGGTTTCAAACATGACGTGTGTGTGTGTGTGTGTGTGTGTGTGTGTGAGAGAGAGAGAGAGAGAGAGAGAGAGAGAGAGAGAGAGGGAGAAAGAGATCATCCCCTTAAATAGACAGCGTCCAGTATCCAGGATGATGTGTTTTCTTCTTCTCAGGTCATTCTGTCTGTCTGCATCTTCATCTTCAACATTTGTCTCTGATCTGTGTGTGTGTGTGTGTGTGTGTGTGTGTGTGTATGTATGTATGTGTGTCTCTTTCTTAAATACAAGCACAGACACACAAGCAGATGTCAGACTAAATATCAGCCTGTGTCCTCTGCATGAATTTAATATTTTTTGGTTCATCCATTATTGAACCACAGGTCAAAAACTGTTTTTCTTTTTGTTGGAGAGAAATATTATTTAAAAAGTCCAGTCTGAAAAAGAGTCCATTAATCTGAAGCTTATCAGAAGCCAAACAATGCAAAAGGTTTTCTAATATTGTGGTGATTGAATGAATTGCTTCAAGAGTTTGTCAAGTGGTAAATATTTTATCTTTGACGGCAACATGAACACACAAGCCCTCTGTCAGAGACGTGCGCTTGCACATGCTGTAGTCTGATGACGATAGCCTCTGGGGACAGCGGTGAACATGCCGGGCGTGTAGCCAGCGGTTAGCGATAAACAACTTTCAGTCAAGACTTCCTTTTCCGCGTGCTTCATTGTTTACAGAAAAAGAAGCCGTTTCTCTTGTGATGGACTTTAATTAACGGGTCTTACCTTTGCGGAAATTTCAACATCTGATTAGTGAAAATAAAAATGAAGCTTTGTCAGGTCTGTCCTCAAGAGGAGAAGAAAACTTTTGAAATGCTCCTTTGTTGAACGGAGGTCGGATCGATCTGATGCATTCAGGGAATTTATCTCGTTGTCAGATCACGCTGATGGGAGCCGGGATGTCATTATAGCGTTCTGCCTGCTGTTGCTCTCCACACGGACTGTTTTTGCTGCATACCCTGCAACCTGCTGATACGTGATTGGTCAATATTACTCGCACTACAAGCGGAATCCAGAACACTTGCCATCCCTGAAATCCACGTCTCTGACTACAGACTCTACATTTCTGTGTAGAATCTGTAAATAGAGATTATTGATTGGCCAACACAAAATGACATTAAATCAGCCTGAAATAATCAAAACATAAACCAGGCTTGTGTGCGTGCAACAGGCGTACAAAACCAATGACTGTTTATAAAGATGGACGACGTGTCTCCGTCTATTCTTATTGTACACAATTGAAGCCAAAATACCCCCTGAGGTGGGCGCTGCCATCTTGCGTTGAGGACATTTTTTGGAGGCAGAGTTGCACAGTAGAGATGGGCAGGTGGAGCCGCCGTAGTCACTCCCGCTAACCAAAACAAACACTTAACTTCCCGCAAAAAACAGCAAAGACCCGGCACATCAGCGTGTTTAACAGCAGAGCAGCTTCTTTGTGTTGGTCTGAAGCAGACGTTCACAGATATGGAAGCTTCAGTGACTGTTGTGATTGTTTTAGTTACGTATCCTCTCGCTGTTCTTCCTCTACTCTGCCAATCCGGAACAGATCGGCTGCAGGAGCCGTATTTGTCAACAGAGCTGTCAATCATCATTTTTACAGCACCAAAAAACTAATTAACAATAAACTTTTGTTGTTTTGATGTTGGAGCAAGAAAGTCCAAACAGGTAGAGTACACAGCCGTTCCTTACAGAAGCCAACTCAAATGATATGGGCTGTCAGTTTTCACATATAATGCAGGTCTGAGGGTGGACTGCAGGTTTAAGGGATGATTATCAGAACATAACTTTCCTAATAGAAATAATTTTAATAAACAGATATAAAGAATAGAGATTTGAAAGAACAAGAGTGTGTTGTGAGCTTTAAATGAACTTTTCATCTACTTAACCTGGAAGCAACATCACAGGAGCCACGTTTTGGACTAAATGAAGTCAGTGCCCTCTGCAGTGCAGTGCAGAACTTCTTTTTCGGGCTGAAACAATGGCATCACTCATACTTTGGATCACTTCCGATGTGATAAGTTCATTCATTGCTAGGTTTGCTTTAAAGGTAGAATATATTTTGAATGGATATTCTCATATTTTGCACGGATTTCATATTTCTGGTGTTTATTGTTCACAGTCAAAAAGAGAAAACTGCATCATTTTAAAAAAGGTCGCCTCTGAAATGGGCCGTTCAGAACAGCTGCAGGTTTCTACATAGAACCTTGATTTCTCTGATATCGTCATTCACCTCCTGGCGATTCTGGCTTGTACATATAAGGCCAAATAACCGATCCGAGAGCAGCCATGTTTTCTACAACTTTGGAGTGACAGTGCAGTGTGGCCGCTCCCCAACGTGGAGTCGCATGGGGAGGGGCTATGGGGTCTCTCCAAACACTTCAGCCAATCTTGGCTAAGTTCTGACCTTTGAATGGCAAAACGGCTTGTTCGTTTCAGGACGAAGGAGAGGCTCCAAAAATTTATTAAATATGTAAACAATTTTTAAAACGGAACAAACTTTACCAACGTGATTCAGTAGAAAATTGATTGCAGAGCTAAAATATGTCCCCTTTAATCAAATGTTATGGATACAGAAATAAACAGGCGTATGACTGATCTGTAATAATCTACAAAACAGCAAATGAGAGAACGACAGGACACGCAACACAAAGCAAGAGGGGACAGAAAGTTCACCTGGTTGCAGGTGCATGTATCTGTGTAACAACGTCTAACACTGCAGCTCTTATTCTCGGCTTTCCTTGAAGACTGTCTTTGTACTTTTGAGGAAAACTGCGCTCCTGTATCCAATCTCCATGTATCACCATGTCCAGAGCCCTGCGGCCTTTGGGAGGCTACAGAATCACACGGACCAAACATAATAAAGGTAATTTACTGCCAAGGCAAATTCCATAGCTCTGGGCCTCCGCCCCATGTTAAACAGCCCGCTGACCTTTAGCGTCTGATTTCATAAAGAGGGACACAATCCGATTAGGCCCGGACAGGAAAGGTCAAACGCACTGGCAGTTGTGGCGGGAACGTCGCCGCTAGCTGGCTTGAGACGCAGAGAATGACCGCGGCTGTGAGGACCGCAGCCCTGCGCGTGCCTGAGTGTGTGTAAGTGTGCGTGTGAGAGGAGGGTGGAGGCTGTGTGGGTGGGTGGCAGAGGAGGGGGCAGCGGCGGCAGTTAGCCTCTGTGGCCTCTGGAGCCGTTAGCAGAAAGGGCAGCAAATCTGACATGGGTGGCGTGCTCCCTTTTTATGTCCCAGTGACCACACACACACACACACGCACGCACACGGTGGCATTGCACCAGCTTTACCTGATAGCATCTTCAACTCCACTGAGCCTTGAAGTGCATCACTGTTTGAGGTGTGTGCGTGTTGATTTTCTGTCCTTTTGGTCCCGTCTTCCTCTGCATGGAGGGCTGATGTGAATGTCAGAGCACATTGTGAAGGTGCAGTCTGCGCTGATTGCTTGAATCTCTGTGTGACAGCCTTTGTTGTCCATCCCTAAAGCTCATCAGGCCTTTGTTGTTGTCCATGTTAACCAGAAGTTTTCTGCTCTTCTTTTTGGTGATGCAACATTCCTTTGTCGTTTTGGATTCGGGCTTCTTTAATGTCGTACCTGCAATGTGCTCAATTTGCATTATTCTTTACGTACACTTGCTATTTTTAATGCATAAGTGACAATAATGCTAGAATACAGTGCACCAAGAGTACCAAGATGGCTTACTCATTACTTTCTTAAAGTGAGGTGTGGATTAATGGACACTTCTCGCCCTTCACGGCCCCAAAAAGGGGAGCACACGTCTGCACGTGCAGTGTCATAGTTTTCAACTTAAGTAAAAACAAGCTCCTATAGGCAAATATATTTTACAGACCATTCGGTTTTATTCATTTTAACAAAACTTGTGGGTACGATTACACCAGAGGCCGGTAGTATTGCTCCTCCACTTGCCATAAAAGTAAACAGTGTAGTACATGGCAGAGCACAAACAGATGGGTGTCGGGGGAGTCAGCTAGCTTACACAAAAAGTTAAGTTTACATGTCCTCAGGTAATTCAGAGTTCTTTTATCATCTTAACTGCTAGCTAACGTTCGCCCCCCAACACTCTAGTGGAGTGCAGTGTACGGTCACTGTGGCTCATGTTAAGCTATTGATGTAAAGAGTAAAGACACTTCAAACAGAACTAAAAACAGAACATTAGCCAAAACCTTAGACAAACAGGGAAGAATAAGTCCGCTAAGTAATGACCTTTTTAAAGTTGTAATCTCAAAGATCTCAGTTTTGTTCTCTTTGGCGGTCTCTATGGCGATAAACGGTAATTGCAGGAGCACACTTCCCAGATATCCAGACAGTGTTGCATGTGTGACGTCCATGGTTGGCTCCGGTTGTAACTCTTGATTTTCCTCGCTGACGGTCACTTTCCTTTTCAGACTGTTTGCCTTCATCTGAGCGTCAAATTTGTTTCTTTTTCTTTGGATTTTCACTTATTGTTGAAGTTGTATCTGTAGTCATCGATCTTTTCTTTGTTTGTTCAGCCATAGTAGATTACTGTTTACTCGCAACACTTGCAGAGAGCAGAAAAGCAGCCGCTTAGCTCCGCCTACCCTCTCTGGCAGACCAACCACTGCTGGGTGATGGAAAACACGTCACTAACTGGGCCCTGCTTGGGATTTTTTCCATAGGCTCAATCACCATTGTGTTACCTCATTCGACGATAGATAGTAACTTGACAGACATTTATTTACATGAAAATCTGCGAGATTATTACTTTAAATAACTTAACTTAACAAAAATATGAAAATAAGTTATAAAATAAGTGAATTAACTTTAAACAACGGACTTGAAACAACTTAATTTTCAGGTTCATTATCAAAAAATTTTTCACAGTGAAAAAAATAAAGCGCTTAGTTTCTTATATATTTTAGCTCATGCAGTAAGAAAACAAAAAAGCGTACAGAACTAAATATCACATTCATTCTTTTTCGTGCTCTCAGTGTTTTCACAGATGAAACTGTGTGTACGCTCCTGTATGTCTTCAGTGTGTGTGTGTGTGTGTGTGTGTGTGAACACAGGTACTTTGTCTCTCCTGTGGATGTTCTCCGTAGCAGAGCTGTCGTCTTTTTTTTTACGAGGTGCCCATTAAGGAGCTCACATGGATAATGCTGATTGCATGGTGGCTGCCAATATATGCTGTAGTGTGTGTGTGGTGTATGGTGTGTGTGTGCGTGTGTGTGTGCAGCAGGTTAAATGTGTGTGAATGTGCATGTACACTCTGTATAGTATCTATATGCTGTTAGTGTGTAAATGTAGGTGCTGTTTGCATATTTGTGTGTAAATTTATCTCAGGATACATGAACAAATTTGTGTGTGTGTGTGTTTGGGTGTGTTCAGTGTGTGTAACGTTTTGGATGGATGTGCATACCTTGTGTGTCTTGCAAGTGTGTGTGTGTGTGTGTGTGTCATGGTTAATGTTGATTGTGTCGGGGCACAGCGAGGTGCTGACAGTGCCGCGTCTGCTGAATGACGGAGATGATGTTAACAAGCACAGGGAGGCGGTCACCACCCCCCTGTTTACAATATGGGGGTGCTAAAGCTGTCGAGACCATAACTACCGCACGCTGCTGTGTGTGCGTGTGTGTGTGTGTGCGACCGAGAGTGTGTGCACTAATACCTCCTTGTCCTCCACCTCTTTGTTGTCACACTCCTCATCTGCAGAGCGGCTGCCTGGCACTCCAGCTGAGAGAGACGGAGGAAGAGACACACAGAGAGAGACCTTTTCAATGAGCCGACATGCTGGAGGAAAGGATGAGTAACAAGACACAGATGAGCACATGTACACATGGAGATGAAAATTAGAGCTTTCTGTATGTTGTCTGTGTGCCGGGGAAACCACAGACTGCCTCAGATATTAGCCTGCAAATACTGATTTTTCCTAGCATTTAATACAGATCACTTAACTTAATCAATATTCTTTAAAGTGGGAACAATAGTTGTGACAATGCTGTTTTCCAGAACCCAAGCTGATGCCCTTTAAATGCTTAAGGCCTAATTCACAACAGGATTGGGCGGCTTTTGCGCCTGCTAAACCTGTGCAAATGACACAAGACAAAAGACTCAGAGCCACCCCAAACTGCACTGTGGAGCAAACAGCATCTCTGTGCTCTGATGCTGTTTGCGCATATTTAAATGAGTCCTTATGCAGACATTCGGGCCCCTTTCTATGCAAATAAACCTTGTCACAAAAAATGTCTAACTCCCAAACACCAGCGCTAACAGCACCGCGCAGTTAGAGTGAAAATATTACCGTCTGCAGAAAGCTGGTGGTAACTGCAGCGCAATATTATAACTGTGCGTTCACACCGAACGCGAGGCGAATATTGGCCTTGCGTTACTCGCGCAAGTTTGATCAAAGTTCGCGTTTAAATAACAGGCGAATATTCACCCTTCACTTCCAGAATGGAGGAGAGGAAGCAGGGCTTATCTCCATGGTTACCAACGGCGTCAGGAGGATCTTGATGTTGATAGGCTTTCGCTACACCATGTGACGTGAATTCGCAGAGTGAGTTTAATTTTTTTTCAACTCACACGAATTTGCATTGCGATGATTCGCACCGCCCAATGCGAATTTGCATCTACTCGCATCATTGCAGTGACTTTGTATGGAATCTCAACGCAGATTCGCATCTATTCATGTGCGGTGTGAATGCACAGTAAGGACTGTCAGGCTCTGAATTTCCAGTGATCATGACGACAATTCCACCTTGTTTTAAAAAACAAAAAATAAAATGTCTGCAAATACTATAATACTGTAATTTTTTGCTGTTATTATCATAATCAGGAGACCAATCAGTCCGGAGCTGTCTGAGACTAAACCCCGGCACCAGGGCACACTTTGTCCACATGTGTGGAGACAGGGATTATTATCTGGACGAGCTGCTGTTGCGCGCACATTTTAAAATTAAATTTAAAAACCAATTTAATTTTACTTTTTAGTTAAAATGCAATCCAAATCAAACAAAAGTCCTACGAACAAACCCAAAGAGATTCTATTTTACATTTAAACAGGAGAAATGCTGCGTATCTAACATATGCGAATAGTAAATCCAAAATGTCTGCCATTTTAGCTCGTAAATTTGTAAATATTAATTTATTCTTCAAAAAGACAGGTGATTGATTAATGAATCCTTTCAGCACTACTTGGCTGCAAATGAAAATTCACCTAACTGGAGCTTTAAAGATCGCCTCCAGACATGTTTCAAGACCAAATACTCTACGCTTTGATTTCTAGTTTACGCCTCATATGGTTTGCCACTAAAAAGTTCAATTAGAAAAAGGCCTCATCTCTTTATTCCCCATCACTGAAATGTTCAGAGACGACGAAGATGCAGGTATTTTAAGTTCCAACGGTTTGACTGCTAGACACAAGATGTCTCCTTATGTATTGGTATTACTGCATCAGTGGGAGGGAAACGATGCATGATAAAAAGCCTTGATAAAGATATTGGGTCCCACTGAGAAACTATTTTTTGACAGGATTAAACATGCGTCCAGTTTTAATGGGCATGACTGATTCTTTATTAAAGAATAATAAAAAAGTTTGAGCTTAAGGTCTCTCTCTGTTTAACTTCTGTAAACTGAAACAGGAGTGACAAATCTGCAGGGCGAGAACGTTTCTGACACGCAGTTAAAACATCAGACAGCTCCGAGTTATTGGAGCCCTGATCCAAAATGTATGCAGCCGTGTATATCATCATCCTGTCAAAAACCATATTTCTCACAGCCCCATTATGGCATAAAATATTTGTCATGTTTACTCCGGTGTTCAAAAAATTACGGCTGCAAACAAATCTTCCAAACTTTGCATAGAAAACTTGCGCCGTCTGTCAGCCTCCTGTAACATGCAATAACACAACAGGGTCCCGCGTCAGTTTGGGAAATATTCACAACATTATGATGTATAAATTAATGTTCACGTGCACAAATTCTCCTTTTTATTTGTGTCAGTTGGCACAAATTTCAAACTAATGTATTCCAACTGAAAGTATATTTAGTGCCTGCAACATGAAAGCCTTTAAGAAGGCAGGTGATGTAAGAGCCAGGAGGTCTGCGGGGGCTGTGGTGGTGGGGCAATAGATGGGTCAGAATCAGGTCTTTGGTACTTTTCGGTACCAAATGTCAAAATATAGGACTTTGTTTTGTTTTTTGATGAATCAGAATCAAATACACACCAAAACTTCTTGGTAACAATGAAGAAAAATCCTTTTTGGGGCTGAAATAATCAATAAAAATGGACTTATTGATTCAAACTGGACACAAGCAGTGGTTTTCTGCGTGAAACGAGAACAAGCTGAGTGGCAGAAAGTCCTGAAGGCTGTCGAGCACGTAGCACATAACACGGTTTGGTGACTGTCTAAAACAGGCTCTTATTTTGAAACACAATATACTTTTCTTTTGAAAGGTATTGTCTGAAATTAAAGCTGACTGGCACTAAAGAAAAGGCTAAATATCATTCCTTCCCATAAAACTGTGTTGAATAATCCCACTGGATTAAAGAGAATAAGCTGATGTGATGCTCTTGGTCGTATCTGTTTGCATTCTGGATGTTTTTAATACATAAAGCAGCACTTTTTCATTTTCATCGAGCTTATACAACTTCCACACTTCCATTTATCACAATATTAGCATAACGGCCCGCGTCTCCAGTCACTCGCTGTTCTGGCTCATCTTTCGGCTTTTTGGAATTCAATAGTTGTTACTCGGAGTGAAACAGCAAGATACAAGCCCTTAATGGGTGCAAGTTAAAAGCCTGGCTCGTGTAGAGCAGCAGAAGTTAAAAGCTTACACAGAGTTATCATAATAGGCCACCCTCGACGTCAGCCAAGTCGTCTTTTTGAAGCGGGCCTAATTTCCCATGATGATGATGATGATCGGCCGGACAACATGCTCAGAAACAATTAGCGCTGGTCGCTGAAGTGGACACTTTCCCCCAGTCAGCCATCGAGGGCCAGGGCATAAATAAGTCCCCTTGTCAGCCATTGCCAAGAGACAGCTAATGACTCTCATTAATATGCAAAATAGCAGCCATTTTTCTCCCCCCTCTGTGTGTGTGCGGGTCCTCGTTCGGTCCATCCAGTGCAAAGTGACCAGCTCAAGAAAATTTCTAATTGCAAGTCAATTATGTCATAGAGCCCGTTTAGATGTTCATTTGTATGCAAATGTAGAGGCTGCTGGGAGAGGAGAGGGGAGCTGGCATCAGACAACATGGAGGGCAGAGACACTCACTGAACACTGACCCACACACACAGCCCGCATGACATGATTCATCAGTATTTTGGTTGTGCCAGTACAAACACTCAAAGGCCTTTTGGTCATGTAGTGGCTGTAGAGTCCTGGGAAGTGAAAAGTTTTCAGTGTCAAGATGGAAATATTGAAAGAAAAGGCTCACGAACACGAAAAGTCTCTTGATCGCTGGAGGAGATTTTCAAGGGCGAGAGAAGAAGGAGGTCTTGCTGTCAGGACCTGGCTCACAGGACAAAAACAGTTTTTAGGTCATGAGGTGTTAATCGTCAGCTAATCTCTATTTACAGTTTCTACACAGTAGAATAGTTTATATAGTTTCCGGGAAGGCAAGTGTTCTGGTTTCTGTTTGAACTACGCAAGTAATATTGACCAATCACATATCAGCAGGCTGCGGCATATGCAGGAAAAACAGTCCGTGTGGAGAGCAGAAGTAGGAGGAATGTAATCCGCCGTAATGACATCCCGGCTCCCATCAGCGTCATGATGATGAAACAGACATCTGCATGCTAACAGCTAACCGTCGGTTCTAGATCTAAAATTTAACTTGAGACCAATTCCCTTGACGCTGTGTCACGAAAGCCATTCAGCGTTCAGATTTCCCGACTTCCTCGAATGCGTCAGAAATGATCGATCCCACCTCCATTCAACAAACAAGCATTCTTCTCCTCTGAAGCTGGAGCTAGCTTCGGAGCTAGCTCCTGTCACTTTAAACTCAGCAGCAGGAAGCAAGACACGGGAGCGCAGCTTGAGTCTTGTGGAGTCGTGGCTTTATTTCACACAGCCTTAACTGTACAGTTATTTTCTAACAGCTATCGGTAACACTTTTCTTCCGATCCCAGTTCACTCTCCTTACTTATCCGCACACTCACTTCCTGTCTCTCTCACTCACTCGCTCGCTCTACCACCCGCACTCACGCACTCATTCCCAAACAGAGCTACACTTCGAGTTTAACACTGGGAAACAAAAACTAGAAAGAAAAGCCAGGAGCATGGAGAGCGAGAGGACAAGGCTACCAATAGAGAAGCCAGGTCTTAAATACACCTGAGGAGACTGGCCAGGTGCTCCCAGGAACTCCGCCTACCAGTGTCCTGCAAGTAAGAAGACACAGAAACAGAAAAGGGAAATGCACAGCAGGAAATTACCTTAGTTCTGGAAGCAGAGAGAAACAGCTAGGCTCTCTTTGTCCATATGTAAGACATGGACGTCCACATATGCAGGAAAGCGATGCAGTTTTAACAAAACATTTGGTTTTATAACAAGCCCTATAGGAAACAAGAGATAATAAGAATGTGAGCATCAGTCCACACAGCGGTTTGCGGGGCTTGGCTGATTTACTGCATGTTATCAGAAGTCAAGAATCATCTCTTTATGCACAGCTCAGAGGACTTGGTGTCATTTTTTGGGGCCATCAGACTCCATGTGGCACTGTTCTCATCTGCCCGAATGAGCTCAATTAAAGGGGCAAAGGCTTAGTACATCAAATAAACAACTCCACACATGCTTTTCATTTAAAAAAAGTATATTGGAACAACGAGAGGAAGAGGGCGGAGCTGGGGAACACTGAAGGCAACTGAAGGTGGGCGGTCCAGAGGCGTGGCTTAGGTGGGAATCCCGCAGAGGAACAGGTGACGTCTGTGATGCAGATGACGTATGGCATGGACCTAAATTAATCAACAAGATGGAGAAAAACGGCACCACAAAAACCACAGCGAAACCCGAGGATCATAACATCTTTCAAATCAAAAGTCCTGAACTTGATGACTCTGTCTTAGGACAGCCTCTGAGAATACAGACCATCGTATGACACTTTCTGTTAAGGCGAAAGTTTTAAGATAAGTCTGATGAATGCAGTATGGGTTAGAGATGTTGTTACATATCAGAAGTGTGTGAAGGTAAATATTGGTCTGTAAGATCTGAGAAATCAGGGTTTCATCAGCAATGAAGCCAAAACGCTTGAGTGAAAGTGGGCTAAAATTTCTCCAGCTTTCATTTAGTGCGAGCCAAGGACTCACTGGGTGGAACGGAGAGCTCATCATTTCATCACGCTATCATCCTGCAGATACGTACCTGTGGTTTAGCAGAGTGGGCCAGCCCCAGTAAATGATTCCCAGATCCATCATCCTGCTGTGATCTGATCTGATCCGCTCTGCTGTTGATTAGACGCTTATTGGAGCGAGGAGCTCAGACATCAATATACAGAGGGGGGAGGGCGGAAAAAAACGGGTGAGTGGAGGGTGAGAGGAAAGAAGAGGGGGAGAAGGGAAGGAAGGATGTTGGGGAGGAGGAAAGGAAGCACCCTCTTGTGGATGCAGCAGATATGTGTCTATTTCTACTTGTTTGTCTGCACCTGTAACCGTATATCTGTGCAAATATGCCTCCCTCTATGTGTGTGTGTGTGTGTGTGTGTGTGTGTGTGTCCGTCGTCTCCGCTTCATCAATAGCGGTAGAATATCCCGGTGACATTGAGCAGTCATTACAGCAGCCATCAGCAGTTAATGAACGGATGGAGTCCACAGCATAGCCACTAAATTCATTATCACTGTATTGGACTTGACGGTGCAGATTAATAATTGGTTTGTCACACAGATATTTTGGATGATTAATATGAGTATTGATTAAGAAGAGGAGGCCGTGGTGAGTGTGTGTGTGTGTGTGTGTTGAGAGGGGTGATGTGGAGGAAAGTGCGCACACCAGCAGCGGGCTACAGGAAGTCAATGGGTGGTTGTTGGAGAGACTGATCAGGGCAGCGGTGAGAAAACCACTGCAGCCCAACTTAATCAAAGCTGTGGTTTGTGTGCTGGCAGGAAGCCACGCCTTTCTCTCTCAGTCTCTTCTTCTGACTCTAGTTCTGACATGATGTAAAGTAAAAGTAAGAGTTAGGGCGCATTCACACCTAAAGTCCGTTTGTTTGGTCCGAATCAAAGACCAAATTTTTACAATGTTGCATTTTGCCTCGAGTTTGGTTTGTGCTCACACGGCGGCTTTTACCAGCGGGCCAAAAGTTTTGATGCGAGGGGAAACCGCTCTCTGATTGGTCAGAATTTCCACGTGGGAAAACTCCCTGAAGTAAACAAAGCAAGAGAGCACAGTGATCAATCACACTCAACATGACTGCAGACTTTGTCAACAATTGTTTTGTTAGAGTTTTTTACTCACACACAGATCGATCAGTTCCACTCTCCTTTAGTTTTTCACTGAACAGTTTGAACACCTCCGTGTTCTTGTGGGTTTCCACAAGCATTTGTGAAATTGTTTGGTCATCCCATATTTCTATTTCCTCATTGCTCCCCCACGTCTGTCCTCTTCTCATCTCGCTGCATGTCTCTGCAAATGTCAGCACCCGTTATTTGGTGCTACTTTAAGTCCGTTTATATTCTCACCAGAATCCAACCGGTTGTTTGAGTTTAATTCCATACGAACTTTCCATAACTGTGTATACCTGCTTCAGACAAACACAAGAAGCTGTTCTGCTGCAGACTGAGCCCACGTGAGGGATCTTTGATGTTTTGTCAGTAAGTTAAATGTGTAGTTTGGTCAGCTCAAGGGACGGGACGTCAGTACCGTTGCTCTACCAACTGATCTCTACTGCGCAGACTCTGGCTCCAATTGGGCAAGATTGCAGCATCTGCAGCGGCTTCTTTTTGTGCAACGAAGGAGGTGGAGTCTTTATATACAGTCTTTGGTCCTCAAAGCACAGAGTCATCTGCAAAGCAGTTGACCCTTGCTGCAGCACATTCCAGCAGCATCCAGCAACTCACTGCATTAGCTAAAGGGTTTTGCACAAGGCAGTCCAACTCCAGGTAGAGCATCTCATTGCAAGTGAAATATAGCTCTGTGCTAATTTAACTGTCCATTTCTCAAGTGGTTAAACTTGTCTCGAAGGAAGATAACTGCTGTTTAATGTCTTGCCTTCAGACTGAACTTCTGCTTTATATTTTATTCTTTCACCAGTACCTTTAGCATCACGCTCCTACACATTACGTTCCTTAGATTTTCTTATTCCTTTAAATTTGTTTCAGGCATTTTATGCCATTGGGAGACAGATGCATAGAGATATGCAAAAGCTGAAATGAAACCGGATATGTTTTGACTCATGGGCTGCAAACCCAAAGTTAAAAAGCAAACATGCTTGGTCCAAAGTCAGCCTGATACATGATGTCGTCAGGGGGGTCATGGGTCCAAATTCATGGGCCCTCTGTTCTGTATGCTCCAGATTTTCTTCTTAAGCCCTCTTTCACCAGCCCAAAACAAATGGCTATGGATAATGGATGGATAAGAACAACAAATTACAGGAGAAAACGCCGTGTAATACGACACACATCTTCCTATTTCTCTGTTGCCGTCTCTCTTCCTGTATGTGTGTGCATGTGTATATTGTGTTTTCCATACAGCCGACTCTCAGAGGAGACATCTTGTTGTCTATCTACTGAGCTCAGATTCATTGCTATCGATCAGCCATGTACTGGATATATAGATCCACCCAGTGTATAGATAAGCCATTTATTATGTGCGATGTTGGTCCGCTTGTATAGATTCACCATGCGAGCGTATAGATCGACCGCAGACAGGTTTACTGCACCTGATACTTTACAATTCTCAGGACAAATTCTGCTTTTGCCACCAGGTTTTAGACAGAAAAAAGAAAGCAGCTTTAAGAAGGCCCCATAATATTTGTTATCATTCATTTATTTGTTGGAGGGCACCAAACGTGTGAAGTTGTGGGTTTCAAAGTTTAATCTGATGGAAGCTTTAAAAGATGATTCCTCAACAATCTGTTTGCTCAATTTGATCACATATTCCACTCTGGAAAGTACGAGCGTTACAGAAACGATAACAAAATAAAAAGGTGTAATGCATTCATACAATCCCAGACGTCTGAATAGATGGATTTACAAGTGTAAAACCAAAATACCTTTATCAGAGGGGATCGCTATCTCAGAATTGGGCTTCAGGAGTTGAAATATTCCGCTTGGATTGAAGTTATCTCTCCGTTTTCTGGGAGGGGGATTAAAATAACATCCAGTATAGAGTTATCATTATACGCCCCCCCTCCCCTCTAACATTATCCTATCAACAATGCTCCCACCTCTTCTGCTTTTTAATTTACACACACACAAAACATGTTACTGGGATACATCCATCCAGATGTCAGCGGCCACCCGTCGTCATCATCAGCATCTGTGGAGATGATAAAGTGACGCTGGGCTTCGTTTTAACGCAGAGAGGGGGACGAGGCCTCCCTCTCAGATTAAAGAAAGCCTCCGTTTCCGCAGGGACAATAGGGAGGAATTACCATATGAATATGACCACGGCACCCCGGCCTCTTAAGACCATCAATCTCCCCACGCCGAGCGCCACGACGCCAGATAACCCCCTGGATATCCCCTCTTAACCTCAATTTCTCAGGATGTATTAAGAGATGGTCGCCGCAGAGAGGAGGGGAGAGGAGAGAGGGAGTCGGGAAGGAGGAAGGGGATTGAGGTTGGACCGGCAAGCGCTGCCATTTTTCTCTTCACACCCTCCACCCCAACCTGAAACAAGTTATAACGCAATTAATCTTGTTCCAGAGGGAAAAAATATGGCAGCTAAGTGAATTTTACATGAAGATCCTCCCTCTTCTCACCCTCTTTTCTCTGTATCACAGCATCCATCAGTCGAGGGAGCGGCGGGATGAAGGGGGTGGGAGTGTAAGCTGGATGTATTTACCAGTACGGAGGAGACGACAGTTTGATGTCAGTGTTACTTTTGCTGTACACTGAAAAGAACAACGTGTTCTCTTTCTACAACAGAGTTTTTGAGCCAGTGGGAAGCAACATAAAATTATAATTCATTCTTTTTTTTAAAGCTGCAAGACAACACTGACATATCACCGTTTTAAAGCAGAAGTTCGGTATTTTTAAACCTGGGCCCTATTTTTAAAAATCCGGGTGTTGAAATGACTCACAGGAACAAAAGCTTTTGGAATGGTGATTCTTCATCTTCGGTCAGGTACATTTTTTTAAATATATTCTTGCTGGCAGTCCTCTACATAAACAAATCCTCTCTCTGACTCCAACTCACGTTTCCACCTTCCTGTTCAGGTAACATCTCACCACCCGCGTGATTTCAGAGCGAGACTTCTCCATGAGCGAGACTTCTGTTTCTGGTAACACAAACAGGATCTTACTCTTTAAAAAAAGGACGATCTATGTGGGGATCATTTCCATAATGTCGTCGGACACCTGGAGGAACAATCTGAGCAGTGGAAAAACAAGCACTTTTAGTGGACGTACCTTGATCGGGCGCAATTGCCCCAGGGGATTATGTTGCAGCCATTGCGGACATATCATGGTTACAGCAGAGGACATCTACGGGACTGATTCCAAAAGTTCTTGTTCCTATGAGTCATTTCGACACCCAAATTTGTAAAAAAAAGAAAATAAGGCCCAGGTTTTAAAAAAAAAGAACTTCTCCTTTAATATTTTTATGGCTAATGTGTTTGCATATGTTCTTATCAGACACACACTTACTAGCATTCATTTGCAGTTATTTTTCTGACCACCTTACATAAAGAATCCAAAATTCTCTCTCCATTTTGGTCACCTCCAACTCCTAAGAGAAATATCTTGTGGATTCATCAGGGCAAGTAAACACAGTGGAGAGTGAAATAAAAGTTGCAGGGGAGCTAATAGATTCTAAAATGCTCCTTAAAGCTGAAGAGACCTTCAGGTGTCAGTGATATTCCTTTGTAGGTTTGTATTTGCGACTCAAAAATGACTCTTTGTCTTCAGCCCTAAGCTTCAAAATATGACTACGTAGGTCCCCTCTCTAGCTTTAGCTTAGCATGTGCAGGAAGCCCATTTAAAGTTCGTGTGAGGAGTTTTTAGCTGGTTATGAAACAGACTGAAGTGTATTCTCATGGCTCTATATGCGCTACAAAAGCAAGCAAAACCATCAGTGATGAGATTGATTTCATCTTTATAGTTATATTAATGCTGTAACCACTGATGGGGGGTAGGTCTCGAGGCGACGAGGCGATTACCTTCTATATTTTCTACGCCAAAGATTTACAGCAAGTGATACATTTGAATGTTAAAGAAAGCAGGATGATTTTTTTGTAAAAAAAATATTTCTTATACATGGACAAGATTAGCAAAGAGATAAGAGGTACCACTTTGTCCACAGGGGTCACTAACATAAACATGCAATGTCTGATTAGACTTTCAAAATAAAGCAGAAGTTATTAAAAAAGCAACGCCCGGTTAGACTTTCAAAATAAAGCTCGCTGAGAAACATTTAGCATTTTTTGAGTATTGTTTGTGCACTACTAAAATAATTAATAATTCAATAATTCAATGAAATAACTTAAAAATATTTAATTCAAGGGTGGCGTGGTTAGTTTTAGGAAAAAGATCAAGGTTTAGGTGGTAATTAGTTCTAACGTACATTTATGTATATTAGTATATATAACTTTCAGTAAAGTAACTCACAAAGAGTTTAACTTTGTAATTGAAGTCCATATTGACTTTAGGTTTTACATGGCACACCTGAAGTCGATGGGTCTCTTGTATAAAAATCCTGTTTGTTTCATCCCCCACCCCAAGTGGAAGTGACGCCATGCTATGTCTCCAGCCGCTCATCAAAACTGTGACATGTTGGGAGCGAGCCCTGTCACTTTACACCTTTATCGCTGTCAGCCACGTCAATTCAAAGACGTAGTTCAGCTTTGAATATGTTACTTAATGAGTTGGATACACTTTCAATACGAAAAATGTTCACGTTCTACTTTGACCGAAAGCCAGAGCTGTGACAAAACAACAAGCAGCGCTGTGGGCCATAAACTACCCAATCACTATGAAACATTGTTTGAATGTTTTATCTCTGCTCCTGACACAAAAACATTACCCAGCTCAAACTCTGACGGTTTTACAGGCTGCACCAGCATAAATAAAAACAGTAAAAATCATGCATGTATATTCTGCAGAGCGTCTACCTGTGTGATCACTGTGAAACCAGGACATGAATGAGTCGCTGGTAACTGTTTCAAACACTTTTACATGGATGTCACTTGTTTTTGCTGAATGAAATGATGTATTTTGTCTTATATACTTTTATTGAACTCACATTTAATGTTCTGTACAATTTCTGTAAATCACAAAACATCCAACCTGTGTGAGTAAGTGTGTGTGTCAGACTTGTTTTTCCAGGATGTACTGCAGTCACTTCACACATCCTGCTGTCCCGCTGACCTCTGCTTGACCTTTATTTGTTCGTACCGCATTCACAGTGATCGTCCATGAACAGGTCACACTGTAACAACAGCTCCCTGCAAATGGAACGTGTGAGATCAGCTCCTTTTTTATGCTTTAATGTGTTTCCTTATTTTGTCAGGTGTGGCGTTCAAAGGGTTCAGTGGGTTGAAAATAGCCAGGACATCCTTTACCTGCAGGTCAGATGAGGTGATTTCTAGCTGCTTATCTGCACTAAATGTGAGGCCATTTCAACTTTGAGCATCAAGAACGGCCTACAGAAACAGTGGTACATCTGTCAAAGTCCTTAATATACTCCAGTGTATTCAGATCTCTGCTGCTGGTCCTCTCACTTTACTCCCACACACACAACTCCTTCCTAAAAACTCATAAAGCCCACCTTACCAGGCCTCCACTTTCCTTAACAAGGATCTCCACCACCGCACTCCCCCCTAAATCCTCCCTTCTTCCAATACAAACCTCTTTTCCCACCATCCAGGATCATTGCTTTAGTTTTGGAGATGGTGCGTAAATGGTGGAAGCAGGACTGTACAACTTTCTGTAAATGTGGGTCGAAGGACAGGTCGCAGTTGAATATTGTGCCAAGGTTTCTGGCAGTGAGCTTTACATTATCAGACAGGGCGCCAAGGCCGCTATCGATACGGAGGGTGGAGTTATGTGGATTGATTAGTATTATTTCTGTTTTGTTGTTATTTAATTGGAGAAAGTTTTCAGCCATCCAACAGCTTATGTTACTGAGACAATCTTTGACAGCAGCTAGGCTCCGGGGGTCCCCAGGTCTCAGTGGAAGGTATATCTGTGTGTCGTCTGCATAGCAATGAAAGGAGACATTGTGGCACTGGATTATTTGGCCAAGTGGCAGCATGTTAATTGTTATTATTAATATGTTAATAATGTCATGTTAGGTAATAAAATATGTTTGATTAGACTATATACTTATACTAACTTTAATTTTCCATGAACATAATTTTTATTATAACATTTTAATAACAATTAAAAACTTAAAATGATACTGCTATTGTCTGAAAGCAGAAAAATAATCCTTTAAATTGATCACTCTCACAAATATCAACAGCTTTACCATCTTTAGTTTTATACCTGTAAAATACATCTACCTTTGAGTCCTCTTAACATCCCCGCACAACAGGAAGCAACAGAAATACAGCGCTGAGAAAAGGTCAGATAATTATTGAATATGATCGACTTCACCATTTGTCAGGCGGATGTACGGCCGGATAACATAATGTACATGTCAGAGGGAGACAGAGGGAGATCCATAGCCTGGGAGGGGGAGAGACAGGCAGGATAGAGACACAGAGAGGAGAGACAGACGGTGATGTAGAAGCATCAACCTCTGCGAGAGAGAGAGAGGGAGAGAGAGAGAGCGACACGGAGCCGCAGACGAGAACACAGGTGTAATAGATTTCTGGTGTCTATATTTCATGTTGAAAATTGGCCGGTACATCCAAGCGGTTTGATCTATGAGGGCCGTCGTCTTAAGAAAAAACCTTAGTAAATGTGTAATTTCTCCCTTGATGGAACACAGGCGAGAGGCTATTCTTCTTATTCCCCCCCCTCCCTCCCTCTCTCTCTCTCTCCCCTCTCTCTTTCGGGTTGTTTCCTCCCTCCCTCCTCTCCTCTTCATGCTCCTTGATGTCTCCATTTCATTACCAGCCCTCCATCTATCAACCTTTCCCGTTTTTTTTTAAGGAGTGACTTTCCTCACACACAGTTTTGGACAGGGTCGATGTGATTGGTCACCAAGGCTGTGTGTGTGTGTGCATGCGTGTACCTGCACACACACCTGAGTCTTGCATGAGTTTGTACCTTACTTCACAGTATTTCTACACCTCTTTGAATGCACACATATCTTTGCACACATTCTGTCCATATGTGTGTGTGTTTGAATGCTTGTGTTTGCATCTGTGACCCTCTCTGACCTCTGCCCCCTCTGCTCTGGTTTCAGTCAGATGAGCGGTTTCATCCCGCGCGGACTTGAAGTGCACACTGAATAAAGACGGAGCAGCAGCATTATCACAGGTGTAGGTGTGGAAAAAAAGAAAAAGTGTTGGGAATAAATGGAGCAGCGGGCTGAACGGCGCCGCACTACTGATGTGTAAAAGATAAAGAAGGTCTCAGCGGTGATCTACGAGCATCACGGCACGGAGAGAGGGAGAAAAGAGAGGAAGACAAGCAGATGTAAATTAGAATGCATTCTCTTCAGTAGGTGGGAGAGTTAAAGAGCTGAAACTATTTTACTTGTGCAGATTTCAAAATAAAAATGGAAAGAACAGTTGTTTTTAGGACTTCTCTTCTAAATCTGATGTAAAAACTGAATGTTACGGCCTTGGCAGCAACCTCAGCTTTCCCTGTGTTTTCCTGTGTTTCTCATTCCCCTTGTGTCTGTCTGTTCCTGTCTGTGTTTGTCTGTGTGGCAGGCGTGGCTCATCACTCTCCAGTCCTGCCTCCTCATTACCTGGTCAAGCCTCTCCACCTCTTCCTCCTTACTGCACACCTGCTTCCCATCTACAATCAAGCCTGCAGCTTCAAAACCCTGGCCTTTCTTCCACTCATCGCCAGATCGCCTGCTCACCACCTCTTCAGCTGGATTATCCACCTCTCTTTTTCCCGCTTCGTTTTTGGACATTAAAACCCCTTTAAACCTGCTCCTGTGTTTGATGAGTTGCACTTGGGTCCAGCCGTCAGTTAATTGTAACACTGAAGTCTTTAATAGTCTTTAATAGTGTCTGTAGATTTGTTTTGAGGTGTCCTTATACAGTAGAAACCATCACTGCCTAATGTATGAGTCGTTAAACTGGCTATCACCTAAATCCAGAAGACGCTTTCACTGGTTGCTATTTATTTCATCTAACAATCCTTTCTAATTAAAGGGATAGTTCATTTTGTTTGTAATGTAATTTATCCACTTATAAGGACGTCTCACTTAAAAATCAATAGCGGTATCAATTGTACTCTATATTTGAATACTTCACCGCGTTTCACTTTTCAGTAAGAACGCCTCTTTATTTGGCACTACTTTGTATGGACTGCAACTCCAACGTGTTACTACGCCTGCAGCGTACGGTGTCGGATCAGCTGTTGGCCTCAGCGGTTTGTAGACGAGACAACAAACTAAAGAAAAAACAATGTTATGGAAACGACAAAGTGCCGCACACGGTGGGGACCAGAGGACATGTTGTCCTTCATGTGTGAAGTGTTTTAAGTATGTCGGCTGTTTGTGTCAGAATGTGCAGCGGCAAGCAAAGACTTCACTTCTCTGAAGATATCACAGGTGGTGCTTGATTGTTTTTTTCCAGACTGTTGAAACAAAGTGTCCTGACTACCTGATAGATTACACCGAGTTCTGCTGAGTGATAATGGTGATAGATAGCGGTGGCTAGCTCTACACCAGGTGCAACACTGATCAACGCCACTGATCCGGCTGGACTCTTGCTAAAAAAACAACACTGTACCTAACCATCAGGAAAGCTAGCACCAAATAAATGAATGAAACAAGTGCAGAAGTTTCCCCCCGTCTCTGTGTCGGCCAGTCTCATCTGTAAAAGTTCCTCCTGACTGTTCTCTGGTTCGTAAAAGTATCCTCGAGTCTCCACCGTGAAGAGCAAGCTAGCTGGATCATTCGGCGTTGGTTTTGTATAATCCTCTTCAGAAAAATGATCGGTGAACCCAAGTTGAACACAAGTTTATGGTGGATGAGTTGTCCTTTAGTGAAGCCAAAGTTCATTACAGATGTTGATGCAGGTTGTGTGCCCTCTTTGTGAGGCCTCTCAGCTCTGTGTGTGCTGAGACAATCAGTTTACTGTGACTGTCTCACAGGTGCAGGTATCACAAAAGTGCCTCAGACTTTATCTATCAGGAGTTTTTTATTTAAACTTTTCCTTTACCAGAGTCCTTACAAAATACATTTTCTCACCTTGTTTGTATTGAATGTGCATCAAATTTATATTAAGTGCTGCTGATGTAAAATATGATATAATAAATGTGTGAAGCAAGATTTGCTTACAATATAAAAACCTATAAAATTGGTTGGGAAACGACAAAAATCTGTGACTTTTAAGGGGTCACATTTGGAAGACGGGGTCGTCAGGAAGCCATATGTGCTTAAAATTGAAATGAGCGAGTAGAGCATGCAAAGTAGGACTAAAGAACTCAACAAATAAGCCAATTAAGAACTGAATAATTTCAGTAGTTAATGATAAATGAACAAAAGGCGTCACCGCTCACATTAGACTGAAGCTGCTGCTGCCGGTTGCTGCTGATCGCACTAATAATGTGAGATCAGTTGTCTCTATCAGCGGTGGGCCGGGCGGGCCTTTTAATCATGGTCTAAGGGCTGCCCAGCCTCTCTATCATCATTGAACTGTGTCCGGGGCTAATTGTGGCTATATTTCACTGTCCCTGTGGCCCGCACACCGCAACGATCCGCTGGTCTGCTGCAGACACACACACACACACACACACACACACACACACATACACAGCACTGATGGGGTTGGGGACAAGAAAACGGATACACACGTTCAGTTCAAGCGTAAAAGCACAATCGTGGCGAGAGGAAGTGGAGGAGTGTTGTGGAATAATCTGATGGTTTACAAATAAAACAAATGCATCGTGTCTTCATCGGAGCAGAACGCCGTCCAAGATTACAAAATGTTATTTATTGTTTATTGTAATTTCTCATATAAAGACCTACAGTGAAACAAAAAGACAGTCATATTCTGCTTACTGATCTACTCAATGTATCATTTCAGTTTTACCTCCTTTGCTGTTTTTTCAAATGCGTCCTCGGCCGCGAAGGATCCACCGGATGTCTAACATATCCCAAGATTCATTACGCACGATTCAAATACGATGGCGGACTCTCAAGCGGCTGAGGAATAAACTTTTAAATGTGAAAGCTGTAAAAAAAAAAATGGTTTCAACTCAATCAAATAGCTAGCGGTACAAGTATTAAAAAGCGAAAGGGGCCTTGAAACAAATGATCTTTTAAATAATAAGTTAAGTTACATGTTATTTATGTTAGCTAATTAGCAAGCTAGCCACCTGTTGCTAAGCGTCATGAGCTGGGTTTGATCACGCAAGGTGACGCAAACAGGAAATCCTCCGTTGACCGGACCGTCTCACTTCAGTTCGGCCTTAGCGTCTATGCAGGGATGCGCTACGGATGACTCATCCTTTGTAGCCTGCGTCCTTGAATTGAGACACAGGCTGTGTCCCAATCCAGGGGCTGCAGCCTTCGAAGGTCTTTGAAGGCCGATTGCATCACAGAAATGCGTCAAATGCTCTCACATTTGATTTTTGATTTGATTTGTCCCATTCAGATGCGGCTGACAAATGCGTCCTCCTTTTCCCGGGCCATGAAGGATCCATCGGGTGCATCCTTCGCGGCCCAGAGTATCCCAAGATGCATTGCGCGGCAGTTCAAATGAAATGGCGGACTTAAAATTTAAAGGTTTTTGGTTTCAACTCAATCGAATAGCAAGTGTTACATATGTTTAAGAAAACGTAAGGGCCCTTGAAACAAATTATCTTTAAAATAATTAACTTAAGTGACGTTAATTATGCTTGCTAGTTAGCCCGCTAGCTACCTGTTGCTAGGCGACAGGACCGGCGTTTGGTGACGCAAGGGTAGACCAGACCGTCTCATTTCAGTTCGGCTTTAACGGTGTACGCAGGTTATGAATGGAGCATCCTCCGTGGACTTCCTCCTTTGAAGGCTGCAGCCCGTGGATTGGGACACGGCGTCTCTGCACACCTGCCCTGGATGTTCAGTCGACACACCTGCCTGCCATCAAGCAAACGCCACCATTTATCCAGCCTGCCTTGCCACTTCACCAAACCCTCCTGCCAGCCAACTTCTTCCCAGATTACTCCCCCACTTGCCCAGTACTCCCACCAGCCCCCTTATCAACTCCCCTGCCAGCTTTATAAAGCACTGTTATTTTACACCCTACCTGTTCGTCTGTGCACATCTGGGTTCAGCCTGAACTCGTGTATAGTATGCAGTTTGTTTATTAAGTGACAAAGACGCATCAAAGTAGAATAAAGATGAATTTAACATTGTAGAAATGTCCCTTATTACAAAAAACACACCAAATAAGGCCTTTCTCTTATTAAAAATATGTGTACAGGTTCCATTAATATCAAAAGATCCGGTAATTGTTGCTCCACCTGGAGAGATTAATTATTTGAACTAACAGCAAACAACATCAGCAGCTTTTTAAATCACATCAGATCAGACAGACAAGAGACGTCTTGCTTAATTAAGACGGAAGTACTCATAAAGCAGGAGACAAAAAAAGGTGTGTCTCAAATACACGCTTAGTTCCATCAGTATCTGAAAACTGATGGTACCTTTTCAGATGTTAATAGACATGTCCTGCAGATGTTTCACAATAAAAGCCCTCCAGGGAAGTAAAGGGGTGACATCCCATAAAAACCTTTTTAAAGCTTTTCATTTGAAACAGATTGAAGAACAGCAGCAGCCGCAGATTAACGCAGCAAAGGGGACAGAAGCTTCTGACAAAGGTATCATCTAATAAAGAGGTGACGCAGGCCTCTAATAACAGCCGGTGTCAAAATAAAGGCGCTCTCTCAATCTGAGCTTCATTTGAGGATTTAAAGGCCGACATTATTCAGCTTTACTCCTCTGTAGCAGCTGGATTGACACGCACACACATAAAGAGATGATATTTTAGCATGCTCGATCTTCTCCCTTCCCCTAATCACTCTCCATCTTCCCTCCCTGCCTCACCCTCACCTCCGCACCGGCGGGTCACCTCTGCCGCAGAAACTTTTAATTAAAGTTAGAGCCTCGACAAGTGGACATCTGAGAGAGGAGGGGGGTGGATGAGTGGATGGATGCTTCCTCCTCTGAGCCAATCTTTCCCTTTCTCTTTATCATCTCTCAACTTCTTCCCTTTGTCTCCCCCCATCTCTCTCTCCCCCTCCCTCTATCTGTGGTGGGAGGAAGAAAAGCAATTTCCATGAATTTGACTTAATGGACAGGGTTGTGTCCCTAATATGCAACAATGGATTGACACCCGGAGTGAAAGTGCTTCCCTCTGCCCCGCTCCTGCTCTGTGGGTAAATGTGTCCAATATTCATTTACACAGACTCAACCTGGTGTTTGATACGTGGAGTGTTTTAACTCGTTTGTGGAAACTGAACCATATTTGTGGCAACTTAATGTACAAACTTCTCAGTGTGTGTTTTACTTTCAGTCAGGAGTGATTTCCCCGAATCGTTAAACACTTTTTGCCCCGCTGAAAGCTTTTACAGCACACAAGCACACAGGATCTGGATGTTTTGTTTCCACTGCTGCTCTGTTTCCTGTCAGTATTCTACTAAACTTCCCCAATACGCCCTAAACTTCAATTACCTTTGTTTCCACAAAGTGCTAAGTTTAAATGATCAACCATATGTTAAGAAACTTTCAGTGTTAATTAACTCATGTAACTTCTAAACAAGTCCACTTTCTAAAAGAAGAGAACATTGACTATCAGTTTCACTCGAGCTTCGGTCTGCTGAATGTCTGTTTTTTTTTTTTTAATACCTTTCCATCACCCCCCCACCTGCTGCCTAAAGAGCACTTTTACACTCTTCATAAAATGCACCTGACTTCAGCAGCACATCAAAATAAAGAAGATAGAACTGGTGTAGCATTGGGCCGCTGTCAAAGCGACTGGTTTTTGAGTTGAGTTGAGTTGGGAGTGAGAACGAGCTCATTAAAACATGAACTGAGCAGTAAAGCAAGTGAAAACAGAGTCAGGACATACATGTCTCACTAGCAGTGTGTGTGTATATCTGATAGCACTTACGGGCCTCTCTATCATCACTGATGGCCGTCTGTGGTTTCCAAAGAAGTTGTGGTTACAGTGCGGATGTGCTTTTTGTCAGTTTATGCTCCTACATGGATGTGAACATACTTCATGTGTGCATTGGTGAGTGCATTTATCCCCCCCCTGCTTCCTGCTGTGGGTCTAGTTTCAGTAAACACCCGCTAACACGTTTACACAACAGAAAGGCACACGCTTAATGGAGGCACCTGATGCCAAAAAACACTGAGCCAACATTAGCAGCCAAAGTCAAATATATCGTCTAAAAAGCCACATAACAGTGTTAGTAAAGGAACTGTGCTCGACAGCTCTCAGTGTAGAGTGACATCAGCTTGTCAGAAGGAGAGAGAGAGAGAGGGGAGGCGGGGGAGTGGAGATGAAAAGTACATGCCCGCTATATGCACACTGAAAGAGTTACTGGTTGCTGTAATCATTACTTCTCTCCATGTCAGCATCAAGTGTTACCATGATCAATGTTGGAATAAAATCTGCACTCTGCAAAACCTCACATGCCCATCATAGGCACCTTCAGCAGCGTACAGGGGGTCAGCATGGGCACCCTGACCGGTCTGCGGCTACGCAGCCCCACACACAACAAACTGTGATGCTCTGTGTGTTCTGACAGCTTTCTATCAGAACCAGCATTAACTTTTTCAGCAGTTTGAGCTACAGCAGCTGTTCTGTTGTATCGGACCACACGGGCCAGCCTGCGCTCCCAACATGCATCAATGAGCCTTGACCCTGTCGCAATCAGTTTAACTTCCTTGGACCACAACACCCCACAAGAGCTGCAGTTTTGGAGTAGCTCTGACCCAGTCGTCAAAGTCGCTCACATCTTTATGCTTGCCCATTTTTCCTGCTTCCAACACATCAACTTTGAGGACAATTGTTCACTTGCTGCCTCACATATCCCACCCACTGACCGTTGTAACGAGATAATCAATGTGATTCACTCGACCTGTCAGTGGACATAATGTTATGGCTGATGCACACTGAAGTATTTTACCTTGACAGACTTTGATATATCTTAACTTTATCAATTAACTCTTTTAAAATGAATTAAACATTTAAAAACACTTAACAAACAAGTAGTTTTACATATAGATTAAAAATTCTAACTGGTTTAGCTCAGCTGGTAGAGCAGGCACCCAATGTGCAGAGGCTACAGTCCTCGTTGCAAAGATAGCAGATTCGACCTGCTGATCATTTGGTGCATGTCATCACCCACTCTCTCCTCCCCACATCTCCTGTCTCTCTTCAGCTGTCCTATATAATAAAGGTAAAAAAACAAAATTCAAACTACATTAAGTTAAACAAGAAACTAACCTTTCTCAAGGCTTTTACACACAAAGTCAATCCAAAGACACAAATGCATCTGAAGTTAAAGGCAACACGAGTCTGGCAATTGTGAATATTTGCGTTAAAATTAAATTTTAACCCAACGATGGAAGGATACAGCTGAGGCTGCTTGGAATTACATTCCTTTTTCAGGTTTTTTTGGCATATAGAAGTTATATTATTGGACATATTTAAATTTTGGTGGAACGGTGGTGCAGTGGTCAGCTCTGTCACCCATAGCTAGGAGGTTCCTGGTTCGAGTCGCGGTTCAGAAGTAGAGGGCTTTTCTGCGTGGAGTTTGCATGTTCTCCCCGTGCACCCTGTGAAAGGTGATACTGAACTGAACAAGCCTTTAAGTGTCACATTAAAATGTCTTAAATGTTCTGAGGGAAATGTAGAGATTATGACTGAGTCCTGTACGGCAGGATCCAGTCGGCAGTCAGCGTGAGTCGGTCCCTCAGCCCCTCGCAGGAAGTATTCAGTGGAGAGATGGATGGAGGCAATCCTTCCTTCCCATCAACCACCTCATTAGTCCCCCTCAGCCATAAAGCCGTCCCATCAGGCCGCGCTGTCATAACTCACTTTACTGCATTGATTTTAATCACGGCAAATGTAAACATACGTATTATCAATATCAATGCACAAAATAACGCTGTAATATGCAATTACCGAGTGGCATTGATTTTTCTTCCCTCTCCCCCTTTCGCCTCTTTTTGTCTCCCCCCTCCTCTCCCCCCCTCTTCAATGTAATCATGGGATCGTCCTACTTTGAACTGATTTAATAAGGTTGTTATATATAAATATATATAACAGGCAGGCAGGCTCTGGCTGAATATTACAGAGGTGATTTTCATAAATTTCAATGCAGGGATGAGAACGTGTGAGTGTTTAGCCTGGAGGGAGGTGAGACCGGGACAAAGCAGGAGGACTTTTATTGTGGTGAACAGGAGGGCAATCGCTGCATATCATTTCCTTTCTCTCAGTGTAGCTTCACCTTTAAGAACGTTTGAGTTAGCTTAAAATGTGGGAAAGACGGTAAAGATGGTCGATCAATCGATGATACAGATAGCTGTTTTTGACTGTGTATTGAAATCTGGCTTAGCGGCAAAGACGCTAACCATGACAGCCAGTTTGAGTGAGCCTGAGGACTTTGATGCTTCCTTCTCCATTGTTTTCCATCATCCCTCCTCTGTTACAGTCTAACATTGGTATAACATGGTGATAATATTTATAATTTCAGAAAATAAAGCCCAACGTTAAATCATTTTAGCAACTTGGGGGAATGGAAGTTGGTGAACACCAGAGTAAAAGAACGCTAGCGGTTAGCTAGCCGACATCTAGCTGGGTATGCTAGCGGGCTAAAAGAAAGAGACAACAAGCTAGGTAGGTAGCTAGGCTTAATTTCTGATGTATGTAGTGTCAAAGCACTTTGAGAGGTCAGAAGACTAGAAAAGTGCTATATAAGTACAGTCCAGTTACCATTTATCCTTCAAAAGGCAGATTTTTTACTTTACGATCAGACAGAGCGCGTTTTAGCAGCGGGGGCGGCTTTTTTGTCATTGTTTTCAATGAGAGGCTTTTTGCGTGCTGCTTTTGCGTTGCAGAGCGCCTCGCTTTTTTCCACTCTGTGCGTTTTTGAGGAAACACTCTGAGCACCTCAAGTTGAAAAAACTTAAACTCAAAGCAGAAAAGCGCCCGATGTCATGGGCATTTTTTCTCATTGTCCAATCGGATGAAAGGAGAGGCGGGCCTTCTGTCAGTTTACAATATAACAGGTAGGTTAATGACAGCTTATGATTCGGTGGTTGCCTTAACAACAGTAGAAAAAAAGCCGCCCCCAGCTGCTAAAATGCGCTCTGTCTGAGAAAAGGCAGTGCGGTGCGCCTCGCGTTTTACAGTCAGGCCCTTAACAGGCAGAAACCTCGAGCTGCACAGGCTCATTGGTGGACAGCCATGCGCTGGGACTGGCTGGGTTGAGATAAAGTATGGTGGCCCCTAACTGAAAAACAAAGATCATTATCATTTATCTTTACAGTACTTAAGAGCTGCTAAGGAAATACTGATGCTCAGTTAGGGAAGCTAGTTCACCAACTTTCTCTCATTCCTGTTCAAGGTTTACAGTATATTTGTGGGAGTTTGTTCCGTGTTATGCCAACAAACCTGTTAGATTCGCTGTCCTGTAGTGGGTTGGTGTTATGAACAGAGATTCATAATCACAGTCACAGGCTTCCTTGCTGATTAGGAGCTGTTGGCTGGATCTGTGATGGTCTCCCTCAGCTGGTGGCAATCAGCCTGGCAGAAAGGCTGTAGGCTTGTTTGAGATGAGCGAGGCCTGTGCAGCATCCATCGCCGCCTTGCCAAGCACATTGCATTACGGTTAGATTGTTGCCCGGCTCGCTCTGAAAACCCGACTGCGCGAGGCTTTGAAGTCATGGGGATTGAGGCGGCCGCAGTTTTCAGGGCCAGGCGCCGCGGTTGCTCTCCACCGACTGCTCACCTCCAAGCATGATGGGAAACGACTTGCTCTGGTTTGATTGAAGCGCCTATTGGCTGAAAAAAGCTTTGACACCCCCCACAAGGAAGTGATGAGACTACTGCCTTATTCATCATCATTCATTAATTCAGACAGACACCAAACAGTTTTATCAAAGTCGTGTCATTCACAGTGTAATGCTTTACTCATGCCTCATGAACGCTCTCTTAATAAACATAAATGCAATGACGTTTATATCGACATAACTATCAAAAGCCCTGAATAAAATATAATGAGAACTTAATATTAAATCAAATTAAACTAATAATGATAATAATAATAATAATAACAACAACAAATTAAGACTTTATTCACTTCAATTTACAGTGAGGTGTTATAGATGCTTGATGAGGCGAGCAGCAAACTTCACCAAAGAAGTGTCCGACTTTATGACTCCTCCCCCGACTGCAATACTCTCGCCTGTTGTCGAGGCGAGCCGGCAGTCATCTCGAACAAGCCTATTATTAGGAGGTCGGGGTTTCCCTGTTCAGCTGGGTCAACACCATCAGTTGACTTTCTGTGTTTTCTGTTTGAATAAAAGTATAAATTGAGTGTTTAAAGAAGTTATTCTTTTAGCCAGTTTCTGTCCCCTTTCATTTTGTTTGCTCTCACTTCTCCTTTGTTTTGGGTCCAAGCTTTTCATTCGTCTATCGTTTTGATAGATGCAGTGAGTGGCTGTGGGGAGTTTTATTTCCGGTGACATCTTTTAGAAACCCAAAAGGGCCCATTTTGCTTTGACCCTTTTTGAAGAAGTGCAGTGTTATGTTAGTTTTCTAAAGAGACATGAGACTTTTAACAGCAAATGACAGCAAAGCTTTATCTGTTACAAGTAGGTTCCCCCTTTTAAGGGTGAGGAGCTCAGACATCGTGAAGGTTTCCTGCATTAAAAGCAGCCATTTGAGGTGGTTCAGGCATCTGATCAGAACGCCTACTCGGGCCCTGAGGTGGACCTAGAACCTCCCTGGCTAATAATGTATCTTTCTGGCTTGGGAACAACTCAGGAACCAACAGGAGGAGCTGGAAAGGTTGCTTGATGGATGGAAGTGGAGACTGCGTAACTTAACCTGCTGCCCCAGATAAGCAGCAGAGAAAGGATGGCTGGAGGGGCTTATATCTTTACAAATTGTGAAAATGATTTCCTATGTTTACGTTAGTTAATTCTTTACTGTTTGAAGGCCGTTGTCTTCATCACAGAGAAGCAATAAAGGAAACAAAGAGCTACACACTGAATCCTCCTCACACATGGTTACAGGAGACACAGACTGGACTCTCACTGGATCAATCTGTCACCATTTGTCACTGACCACTCTCCACGCCACTGTGCTGAGTGTGTTTCTGTCTCCCACACTGTAAAACAACCTGTGACAGGTGTATTGAGGATACGCTCCCCCATTTTACATGACTGCTCGCAGTAAAAGCCTGATTGTTACCTGTCTGTACATGAAACAGCTCGGAAAAGACGGAGAGACAAAGGAGTGTGACGGCAAAGGAGAGGAGAAGACTGCGGAGTAAAATCAAACCGAATAACAAAGACGACTGAAAGAAGAGGAAAAAGGAGATGCAGCACACAGATACCGCAGAGGAAGTGGCGTCTGAATTATCTCGCCTGGAAAAATACGGTCCTGCATAGGTGCTGGGTGTTAAAGGATGAAGAAGCTAGCTGAATAAATGATTAACTACATCACAGATTCAGTTTTTATATGGCCGATACATCTCTGCCTCGCTCACAGCACAATCCCGCACTTATGGAAGGTGCCTAATCCATAACCATAACGCCGGCGTGGCAGCGCGGCCGTATATATCAAGACATTTGCTCCGTATGATAATGCTCATTGTGGCTCACATATCACCGGCTCCACTGATCCCACACGTATAACAGATGCTCCCGGCGCATGTTTAGTGCTTTTCAAAGTAAGAGCCTCGTGGAAACAAGTCGAATGATTTCTTTATTGGCATCTTATCCTCTCGTCGTAAATCACAGCCTGGTTAATTTTTAATTTGTGCATATGGCATGTGTATTAAAAACGCAAACACTAATTATCTGTGCAGAGAGATGACAAGACAAAGCTCTCCTCTTTCTCTTTTCTTTCTTTTCTTCTCTTCTTAACTTTTCTTATTTCTTCTCTCCTCTTCTGTTCTCTTCTTTGCTCTTCCTTTCTTGTCGCTCCTCTTCTTCCCTCCTTCATGTCTTCTTTTCTTTTCTTTTTTTCTCTTCTCTTCACTTTTCTTCTCTTCTTTCGTTCTTTTTATCTCCTTTATTCTCTTCTCTTCTTTTTTTGCTCTTCCTTTCTTTTCTGTTCTCCTTTCTTCTGTTCTCTTTTACTCCTTTATTGCCTTCTTTTCTTTTCTCTCGTCTTTTCAATTCTCTTGTTTTCTTCTCTTTTCATCTCTTCTGTCTTTCTTCTCTTCTCTTCACTTTTCTACCCATCTCCTTTCTTTATTTTTTCCTCTCCTCTCCTGTCCTCTCCTCATTTCTTCTCTTCTTTGCTCTTATCCCCTCCTTTATTGTCTGCTCTTTTTTGCTCCTCCTTTATTTCTCTTCTCCTTTCTTCTTTTTTTTCTCCTATACTGTCTATCTTTTCTTTTCTCTTCACTTTTCATCTCTTCTTTCCTTCTTCTCTTCACTTTTCATCTCTTCTTTCTTTTTTCCTCTCCTCTTCTCCTTTCTTCTCTTCATTGCTCTTCCTTTCTTTTCTCTTCTTCTTTCTTCTCCTTACTTTCTTTCTCATCTCATTTCTTTTCTCCTCTTTTCTTTGCTTCTTTTCTCCTATATTGTCTTCTTTTCTTTCCTCTTCTCTTCTTTGCTCTCCTCTATTTCTCCTCTTTATTGCCTTCTCTTCTCTTCCTTTTTTTTCTCTTCACTTTTCTTCTCTTCTTTCTTTTTTCCTCTCCTCTCCTCCTCTCTACTCTCTCTTCTCTCCTTCATTGTCTCCTCTTCCTCCTTTCTCTTGTCCTTTCTTTTCTCCTTCATTCTCTTCTCTTCTCCTCTCTGCTGGTATATCCAAATGTATTCCCAGCATGCTTTGTTCTCCGGTTTCATTCAGAACAGTTCTAATGAGGACAAACTGCTCCCCGGTTGAGCCACAATGGCTCCTCCGACTCTGAAAAGAACTAAAATGGCTGAATGGAAATGAGAGGGGCAGAGGAGGTCAGCCCTCAGCATCAATTCTCATATTACCACACACACACACACACACACACACACACACACACACACACACACACACACACAAATGACTATTGCACATTGAGGTGTCACAGAGGCATAACAGTGACAGCAGCCATCTCTCCAACCGTCCCTCTGCTCTAATATCATCATTTGAATCTCTCTCTCTCTCTCTCATCTCTTTATATTATCATGTGAATAGCCGGCAGGTGATTGGATGTTGAACCGAAGGATCAAATTTACAAAATGTATTAGGAAAAGTGGAATAACTGACCGCTAACCATATTAGCATATCTGTGGAGAAGGCAGGAAAATCGTAATTTATTTATTCATTATTTTATTTATCTTCCCTTTACTTAAGATTAATAAGACATACATCACGTTATAATTCACAGACATAGCAATGAAGGGTTTCAAGTATGTTGCAATACGTCATCATTAAGTTGCTAATTACCAAGAGAGACCACTTCACACAAAAACAGTTGAGACCTTTATTAAGAGTTAAGAGTGAAACATCAGTGTCTTTTATTATTGCCCCAAAAATCCCACTAAGTGTATTTCCTCATTGCCTCGCCGAACGTTATACTAACGTAATACGGGAGGGATTGTAAACGTGACAAAGGTTTAGGGTAAAAACTTAGAGACTTTGACTTATGTGAGGTGTCTTCTTCTTTGGTTTGCAGGCTTTGCAAGACATAGATATGCAAGCTCTGTTGTTCCATAATGTGTAAATTATTCTTTCTTTTTTTCCGTATGAAAATGTGAAACACATTATTTGGATGTATCAATACTCATAATATAATGATAAATCAGAATCCAGTTGTTTTTTAAAATGTTGCTCCCATGATCATTAGCACAGGGCAGTTTGCATACTTGGTCCCGTCAGGCCCCGGGATATATGGCTGAACTTATTCACCCCTACCTGTCAACGCCTCCCTCATGCAAGTCAAACCTGCTACATTTGCTTTCTGTTCCTTTCAGGCCATAGCAGCTAAACTTTGGATAGCTCTGTCCACATCCTTGCGTTATGCTAACTGTTGATATCTTCAAACATCAGTTAAAAACATACCTGTTCAACCTACTGTAATGTGTATTTTACTGTTTATTATATCTGGGGATGGATATTACTTTTCTATATCTGGCTATATTATGTTCATGATGTGCAATAATACTTTTCTGGCCACATTTATATTTGTATTCATGTTGATATTTATAGAATGCATGTGCAATAGTTCCACTTATTTATTAGTACCATGTGCAGTATCAGGAGCAATATATTACATTCTATATCATGCATCTTTAAATTCACAATCTTGTGCACCATTACTTCCTGCCTACTTTTGTAGATGACTATTGTAGTATTGTTTTTCTTTTAGGCACTGTCTCTTTTGCATTAACCTATACACTTAATATTTTCACTTATATTTGAGTTGTTTTTTGTATTACTCTCATTTGTACTGTATTTTTGGAGCTATCTGGCACTATAATTCAGCTTCAGTATTAATAAAGTACTATCTTATCTTATGTTATTTAAATGCTTTTATTTGTGTGGCTAATATGGCTATCTTATCATTAATGGTTATATTTTTGTGTGTGATGTCCCTGTAAAGCACTTTGTGACTTTTGTCTGTGAAACGTGCAATATAAATACATTTTACTTACCTACTTAATTACCTATGACTAAGATCATGAGGTTGCTGAGGTTAGCTGCAGCACAAGGTGCAGAAGACCAACTCATGGTCATGGTTTATTATTTTGGCATTCTTTTTTTTTTTTTTTTTTTGTAAATAATTCCCGACCAAAATTTGAAAGAACCTGGAACCTTTTTGTCAGGACATAAAATATTAAAACTTTACTTTACTGTAACATCCAAGTGGTTTTCCAAGTATATTTATTTCCCTTGAGTAAAGTGCTTCACTGAAGTTTAACTGAAACAACAGCTTATTAAATAAATATAATGGTAAAAGGTGTGTCTTGTTATTTATGCGACTTCTCTCATTTTAATAAAAAAAAATCACGTTTTTCTGTATAACTTTATTGGCATGTTTATTAAATGTCAATCACAGTGGGTGGTGTAAGGTTGGATCAAACTGCTGCAGCGGAAGTCACGTTACACCGGAGGAGCACCAGGTGTTGTTAGCTCTAATTAGTAGCTACCGTAATTAGTTGTTTTTTGGCAGTTGCTAAGCCTGAGTAGGGAAAGTTTGGAGGGAACTGCGGTCTCACGCTAATGAAACCAAAATAAGCAACTTATTCTTTTTTTCCCCCAATGAAGCGACCAGGAAAGTCAGCAGGTTTACCGGTGTTGCTTCAGAAGTCAGCTAACGACTTTTTACTGGATTATTTAGCCAACCATAACGGAGGAAGTCTGGATTTCTACTGAGGACCTGCTAATAAAAAATACTGACCGAGAAAAACAAAAACGTGGCGCAGTTTGGATACCAGAGGAAAAGAGAGAAACGGACACTCAGCCTAAGAGGAGTTATCTGTGGTGAAAGACCTTCAGGTGTAGATAATATGACGGGTTTCCTGAAAACTTCGAGAGGACTCCAAATTCAAAGCAGGTGAGTCTTCTCTCTGCTGGCATTGTGTGTGGTTGTGTTAGCTAAAGTTAATTGTGTAGGCTACAGGCTGTACAGACACGGAGCACCATGGAAATAATATCTGTACCAGTTGACTTTTATAATATCAGTAGTAGATGTGGAAGTGTGTCACATGGCATGGTTGTAATTAGTGCTGCATGAGTAACGTTGTGTGTAGCCTACAGTTTGTGTCCCAGAAATAACAGGTAGGCGACTTTGCCTAAGTGGGGTTGTTAATCATATTCCTGTACTGATTTGGTTTTTGAATCTGACTAAGTAAAACATTAGATTAGATGCCTGTGTATGTGCAATTTTTCATTTAATGTATGTGTGAGTATCTAACGTTAATGAAACATTGATTATATAGCAGAATCCGCTCAGCTACATGTCATACACTGCGCCCTTTTGCTCAAATTTGTCTGAATAACAATCATAAGAACATTTCCTGCTGGTATTCTGTTCATCTTGCATATGGGAGGTTATTCACAACCTTTCAGGCCTTCACCTTACATGCCTTTCTTTCCCTTCCTGCCTGCATCATTTCATGATCAGTTGTGTGGCTGTGTTGAACTTAGTTCTGTTGTGAATACCGGGGTATTAAGACGACTCTGCCAGGGTCATGTGTAGTATGTGTTGGGCCACTTGACGTCAGCATACAAGGCTGCTTTCATGCTCTTGTCCCCCCTTTTATTGTACAATATTTTACCTCCTGTTTCCTGCTTGTGTTATCTGCTGCCTCTTCTGTTGAGGTCTTCAGACGTTAAAAACGTCCAGCCTCTTTTGAGGGGATTTCATGTAAAGTAGTCTTTTCTGACCTCCGCAACACAGCTTGTATGTTCTGGTTTCACTCCACCTCTCTGTAAGACAAACATCTTATTTAATTCTTAAAATACTGACGATAGCTTTGTCTCACGCTTCTCTTCCTGTTTTGTACTATAAAGTGGATTTCTGTGTTCCACATCTCACATGCTTATCAGACCGTTTATGTTTGTACATTTCTGCATAGAGTCCAGAGAAGGCTGCTTTTTTTCTGACTAACTGTCTGGATGTTTGTAGCACCTGAGAATAATGTCTCAGAAACAAATCATAGTGCAGATAGCCCTTTTAAGCCAAAGACACCTCTGGATGTTCCCAGCTGCCATCCAACTTACTTGAGTCTTTCTTTCGCTCACTGTGTCTGTCTTTCTCTCGGTTTGTGCTGGTCACTCCTGTCTCTCTCTCATCTCTCATTTCCTCTGAGGAGTGCTGGTGAGCGGCAGAGGAATCATAGAGCCATCAAAGGTTGCCAGCTGTAGGAAATGTCTTCATTTGCAGCGTGCTAGCCTGACACCTGAGCTCCAAGCCTCTGTGCCTGTGCCTGTGCAAGTGTGTGTGTGTGACTGATACTCAGCCATCCCTGCTCCACAGCAGGTCCGTCTTTAAATTGTCTCTGTGTTTTATAGCTGTGTGTGTGTGAGTGTGTGGCTGTGGGCCTGTGCCCCATCCATCAGCGTTAAGATGGCACATTACTGTTAATGAATGATATTTGTGTTCAGCGTGTATGTCAGGAGGGAGGACCAGGGAGGCAAACAAGCCCTCCCCAATCACCTCTCCTCCAGCCGCCTCATTTTCTTTGTCAGCCTCTCGCCTGTTTTGCATTTTAGGAATTTATTCAGCTGAGTCTCGGGCTAACTTGTTTTAGCTGTTACTCATAAACAGCAATTTTAGAGTATTTCTACCAAGGCTTAATGTTCACATAGCCACTCATGTACCACTGGACTTTTAAACCATACTGCTGGTTCTGTCTGCAGTTGTCCAGTTTTTGATTTCCTTAGTAACTTGCTTTGGCATGTGCCGGTAGGTTTAGGTGATGCCATCTGATGATTTGTTGGTTTATTTGTTGTTTGCGTCTAGGCTCTGACCTCATCACTCCTCACAGATTTATTTTACATGCAGAAATGTGATGAGTAATGAGATAATATCTTAAACTCCCATAGCCAGAGCCTGCAGGTGGACGCTGGGGTGGTGGCGGGGCTGATAGTATGAATGCAGTACTGGTGCAGGTCAGCGGTAGCCAGAGGGAGAGACCGGAACTCTTGCAGCATAAATAGAACGCCAAAATTGGGAGGAAGTGTTTGTGGAGAATGACGCATGTCAAGTGTGAAATCGGCTCCATTTTATTCAGCTTCATGCTGCTTTGGTTAGCCACAATGCAGACGACGTGTGACTTCCTTACAGTGAAACTGCCACTCACAGCAGACAGAAATCTCGTACGAGGACGAGCAGAGCGGCACGAGCCTGACCTAGCACTGTCTCTGGCGCGTTTGTGATGTCAGACGGTGACGCAGCAGAAAAGAGGCTGACTGGAGTATACTTCACTGGCAATGGGAAAAGAGACAATCTGCATTTATAAGCGGGTCTTCCCGGTCAAGTTAATAGACTCTTCATGTTTTTGCAACAATGCCAGCATGGACTGACACCGCTGTGGGCAATGGTTGGCAGCAATGTTTCAACTTACAAGTGATTTATTCAAAAGACAGATCCTTCTCATGAATGTTTATGAATAAACATGTTTTAAGGCCATTTTGTCTGCTGCCTATTAGGGCCGTCACTTTTCAATCAAAATTCGTTATATTGTTTGAACCTGGTGAAATATTAATAGTTTGAATGATGTGATCTACATCAGAATTGAAGCACAGCAGATAGGCCTAACGCTTGCCCCCGAGCACGTTTAAAGTAGTGTGCATTGTGTAGATGGCGATAATACGCCGCCTGCTACGAACCAATGGAGGAAACTAACGAGCCAAGCCGTTGTTAACCTTTCCTTCTTCAGTGTCCCGACCGTAGTCAGAAAGCACAGGGGAGACTTATTGTTGTTCTGCTCCAGGGCCGAAACTGTAGCTAGCTTCGGGGCTAACTCCCGTCACTTTAATATGCCAGCATACCTAAACTGTACATTAGTTCTGTTACTCATACAGATACAGATCTCTCTTTTCTCTGCTCTTCTGCTGCTCCGGTCCTCGACACTTCATGTAACTCGTACACACACGCTTCCGTTCTCTCTCACTCGCTCTACCGATTCCATATCACGTTGAGTTTGTTCGAACTTGATTTTTGGGAAAAGTGACAGCACTATTAGGCACAGGTCAGCCTCAAGTAGCTGGAAAAAAACAATAGCCTTTTATTCAAATGGTGTGTGATTAAAGCAATGAGTGATATGTAAGGTTCAGATCATGATGATGCAGTAATTCTGTTTCCCGTGCGGTAACCTTAAATCTTCCACAGGGAGGTCAGAGGTCATAGTCAGAGATAACTTAAATTACTTAGTTCAATGAGGTGTCATTCAACTTTAAAATAACTTAAAGTTGTAATCTCAAAGATCTCAGTTTTGTTCTCTTTGTACCTATATAAACGGTAATTGCGGGAGCACACTTCCCAGATATCCAGACAGTGCTGCATGTGTGACGTCCACGGTTGGCTCCGGTTGAAACTATTGATTTTCCTGGCTGACTGTCGCTTTCCTTTTCAGACGGTTTGCCTTCATCTGAGCGTCGAGTTTGTTTCTTTTTCTTTGGATTTTCAATTATTTTTGAAGTTGTATCTGTAGACATCCCTCTTTTCTTTGTTTGTTCAGCCCTAGTATATTACTGTTTACTCGCAACACTTGCAGAGAGCGGAAAAGCAGCCGCTTAGCTCCGCCTACCCTCTCTGGCAGACCAACCACTGCTGGCTGATGGAAAACGCATCACTAACTGGGCGCCGCTTGTGATTTTTTTTCCCCGAAAGTCGCCACAGACACCCAGTCTGTAATACTGCAAATGCAAAGCCTTTCATCAGTGGGTAATAGGCTCAATCACCATTGTGTTACCTCATTCGGCGATAGATAGATACTTGGCAGACATTCATTTAAATGAAAAACTTCAAGATTACTTTAAATAATAATACAAAAAGGCAAAAGTTGCTCACATATAAGTTGCACTTTTATAGTGAACATCAGTTAAGTAGATATAGAAAATCTCTACATTTCCAAACTCTGCCTATATTGTCTCGAGGTATGACACCCTGTGTCTCCAAACAGCACATAATGGTGCGATAAACTGGTGAAAATGTGAACTATTTTACAGTAAATTATCCAAATTGGTGTCATCCATCAAATGGAGTGAAAGGAGAGGAAAGTGAAGATATCAGGTGTCAGGACGGCAGTGGGAGTGTTACTGTGTGAGAGAAGCTCATAATCCACTGTTCACAAAGTGTTATGAGGTCGAGTGCTGATGCAAGCAGAAGCTCGGTGACTTTATGAGTGAGGAGGTTACAGACACGTCTCAGAGCAGGTGTTAGTAATATGCAGAACAAGCTACATGAATCACCAAAGGAACTGTGTTATTAACAGTCATTATAATTACTGCATTTATTTATCTTCAGCTTTTATAAGAATATCAGACACACATTTTCCCACATGCTGCTGCAGCAGTAGACGGATGGATGGATGAAGAGACGTGTGTTAGCAGTGTCAGACCGGGTGACAGTGCTCTGTCACACAGATCCCCAGCAGATGTCACTCACTCATTAGTGAATGATGTGTGAGGCCGAGCAGCAACGAGCCACTGACAGAGGAGTGAGAACACGGAGTGAACACATTTAACCTCACAGAAGGTCTTTAAAACACCCAAATAATGTTAACTATGACTAAAATCTCACCAAAAGACAACTCCTTTCCTCTTGGTTGCCCTCTGTAAAACCTGCTGCATCACATTTCTAGTTAATTGTCTCACATACAGCAGATAAAGACAGGAAAACAACACACAGGGTGAGGAAATGACACGGGTAGATGCCGTAACAGGCGTCATTGTCTATTGAGCCTCTGTGATCCACCGCACAACCTCCAGTTAACCCCTGATGTTCGCGTCCTGCCCCGTCTGTCCGTGTTTACGGGTTTCACCTTGACCAGCGTCAAAACATTGTCTGAATGTGTCAAACAGGAACCTGACATTACCTCGCCGTCATGCTATTTCCTATGACTGTAGTGAGCTGTTAACAAGCTGAATGAGGTGGCCGGATGGGGCTGGGAAAGTAGAGTAAGTGGTGGGAGGAGAAAGAGCGGAAAGAGAAGATAAATAACGACGAACCCGAAAGTGTAGATGAACATATTTATTCAGGGCCTTTTTGTTGAGCGTCAACCTCACGTTTAAGCGATGTGCATTAGATGAGTAAAAAAAACCTCTGATCGGCTGTAACATCCTCTCGATGATGAACTTTTGATCTTTAATTAATTTACAACAACACGAGGATGTGCGTTCTGTGCGGATGTAAAGGTGGAAAGGTCACAGGTGTATTGTGGGATTGCTCATTCATTTGTGAGTGTGTGACATATTAGTTTTGTTTCTTTGGGCCTGAATCTGCGCGGCTTGGTGGACAGGAAGTAGCAGAGTCTGAAACAGGAAACAGGAAGTTATTAGCATGGATGATCTGAGCACACTGGGCTGTGGAGTACATCAAGAGAACAACAACAGACACACACATCACACCTGGTACTGTATGTGTGTGTGTGTGTGTGTGTGTGTGTGTGCAGGGAGGAAGAGGAAAGCGTTTGGGATAAAAAGAGGTCTCAGACCAGACTGTACATCACTCACACCTGCGTGTGTGTGTGTGTGTTCTCCGACATCTGCGGTATCATAGTCAGTCATCACAACACGGCACTTCCTGAAAACATCATGACACTCAGGTAAACTTCCAAAATACAGGAAGCAGCTGGATAAATGACAGAGTGGGAGTGTTGACAGTGTGTTCTGTGTTTTCCTGCCATCACTGCAGCAGACTAAACTTTCTGAGGAGCACGAGGTAAAACCAATAAATATGAAACAATAACCCAAACAAAAGCTTCTGTGTTGTGTGCGTCATTGCAGGACGAGAGGATGGAATGACTATTTTAAAGTGTTCTTACTGGTGATCATAATACATCAGGTTAACTTCAAAATGTTGTTTTCTTCAGATCACAGAAAAAAATGTGTCTCATAGAAGCAATAGTAAGCTTTGATTACCAATGATTGGGTAATTATGAATGTGAGCTTGTTTAATCATAATCAGGAAATCATTTATCTTTAGGGTCTAAGTACACTAGTTATTTTGACTGTTGTGACAGTTGTTTGGTCTGGCCTTTTTTAACCACCAAAGCTGCTCTCCAAAAGCATGATTCCCTGCTGGGTATACTGGGGAGAAGTAATTAAACAAAGTAATAAAGTTTAATTTTTCTACAGTAATCCGTAGGGCCAACATGCCATCTTTTTAATAACCTTTAACTATTTAGCAACACCAGATGACGGTGCAGGAGTGCAAGCTGGAACCTCGTCTTTACCATTTTACTTCAGCAACAATTTAAAACTCCTGTGAAGAACTTTCTGTTTGTGTCGATTTTGGCGCCCCCTGTGGACAAAGCCGTACCTCTTAGTGGGGATGGGGACAAATAATTTGTTTACAGTAATTTAAATCAGTTACATGCACCATGTCAGCCGGGACCAGGAAAAGTGATGTCTGGAAGTACTTTGACGAAAAAGACGACGATAACGTGCTGTGTGTTAAACTTGTATATCATATAAATACTAGTTCGATGCTTAACTACATAGCTTAATATTTCCTGGACGGGAGGTCCATGTCCGATGTGTGTTTTTTTTTTTGTTTTTTTTATGGTAAAAAATATATAATTTGTGAGTGCTCGATTACTCGTTCATGAGGTAATAAGATTACTCGAATATTGAGATTAAATGGAAATGCCCATCCCTACCTCTGATCTTTGCTAATTTTGTCCTGCATGTGCTTAAGGTGTGGTTTTTAACACAGAAAATGTCCTGCTTCAGTCATATGTATCACTCACTTTAAATTTTAGCCCTGGAAAATGTAAATAAAAGCACCATGTAGTTAATCGCTTCGTCTGACACCTACCCGCCCAGTCTGTTTCATGACCAGCGAAAAACTCCTCACAGGAGCTTTAAAATGTTGATCTTTTAGAATACATTTTGTAACAATTCAGAACCAAACTCTGATGCAGAGGAAAGTCCAGGATTCAGACTAATTAGAAATGAGACACAAGTGTGTATGGGAAAACAGGCAGGAAACTATGTCAGGAAGTAGTGTAAGAAACTCACAGAAAGCGTCTCCAAATTGCTTATTTTGTCATCCAGCTATCCAAAAGCCACTCCATACTGTCTAACAATTCCAGCCCTGTAATCCTGTAATGCCCCCTTTCCCCTCTGGCTCTATGGAGTCCTTGGAGTAAGCGAGATGACTTCATCCCTGTGTTGTGTAACTTAATCATAAACAATGTCCGTTGTTCCCATATCCTCCTTACACCATGAGAGAACACATTTTGTTGCAGGGGTAGTGACACCGTCTCAGACACGCTCAGACACTGACAGAAATAAAGTAGTGACCTCATGAGGGGTGGGAGTTCAGGATGTAAAGTAAGCTGAAGTGACATCATGCGACAGTCTTACTATGAAACACAAACAAACTGTTGTTATTGGCTTAGTGGTCTAAGGCTGTGAAATCAGGAGGCTACTGAACTATTCTATGACAGTATTGTTGCACTGGTGTTGTTTTCCTCTAATAGACACTGAAATGTTTCATACACACACAACACACGGCATCAATGGCCTCCTACTCTCCTTACATTGAGCTCTATCATGCAGGTGTTTCCCTTGACGGAGAGAAGGGAAATCAGAGTCACACTGGACTGAATGTGAGTTCGTGTGTGTTTTGGCAGGGCCAGCTGCCAGTAGGCACCTGTGTCCTCTGGCTTGGCGTGTTGTTTGTCCGCATGCTATCTGTCTCTGGCTTCCTGTAGACACGTGGCTGTTTGACTGGGCAGCCTGACAATAGGAAACGGGGGGGTTCCTTGTTTCAAAGCGAAAAAAACAGCAAGTTTGCTTCAGGTGAAGCTGGCTGATGTGGGAAACACAACACTAGTGACGGACATGACATACTTCAGAGGTCAAAGTGAGCTGTTACTGGTCTCTTCTCACTGCAACCTTATGTCTCTGTCCTTAGTGCTCACTTTATTCTCCAAATATTCTCCAAATAAATCTTGCTGCTTTTGTTTATTGCATTGTCACTCACTCCACAATGTGCAGGCCAACCCCGGATGACCTCTTTGCCCCCACAGCCCGCTCTCATTCCCTAGTCGTCAAATTCTGATGCTCTGTTTTGCCAATCAGATGCGATACAGATGCACAAGGTACCCTCTAACGTCTGCATGAGACAATCTGGGCTGTAAAAGAACTTTACTTTAAAGGGGGGGTATTATGCTAATTTGAAGCTTCATATTTCACTCTGTGATACCTGTGGAGTAGCTTAGCATAATTGCAGTTATTAATTACTGGTATTTTGTGCAGGCCCTCATACAGCCTCTGCTTCAGCTCTGTCCCTTTAAGAAACCCCGCCCCTACAAGCCCACTTTCTTCTGATTGGCCAGCTCTCCGAAGCCTGCTGTGGCTGCACTTTGTGACGTCACAAAGTGCAGCGTGTGGGAAAAAAACTGTGTGAAACCTGGCGTTCACAGCAGCCTGCAAACTGAGCAACATACTTACCTACAGATTTGAAACTTCACCCACGTTTAGTTTGGACATCCAACATTGTAACATTATATGTATGTCTTAAATGTGAAAAAGCATAATACTCCCTCTTTAAATACAGCCGCGGCAGTATTGGAGGTTTAAAGCAACAGATTCAGTTGACCAGCATGTGGAAAGAAAGATATAATATCACTATTTTGTTGTTAGCATTAGCAGGAGGACAGCAGCTATACGACAGTACAGCTATGATAGTGAAACTAGTTGCTGCGTGGAAAGACCAAAGTGATGTAAATGCTGCCTTCCCCCTTATCTAGTAAACAACTTGAACTTGATGGGAGTTCAAGACTCAAGTCAGATATTGTGCAATTGTATAGTTTGTTGTCATGCTAGTCTTATACGTTTTAATGTTTTGCTTCTTTGATTTAGGTTGGGCATGTTTTGTTTGTTGTAAACTGGTTGGTGCAGATGCATATCTAGCTGCATACTGTTGAATATATTATGATCTTTTAGGAAAAAAAGGGTCTCTCAACGAAGCCCATATGATTTGAAAATTGCATAAATGTTCCTTGCTCATTTCCTTCTTTACTTGTGTTGCAAGTAATAAGGCTGTAGGCTACAGGCTATTTGTTGTAGGACAAGTACTGATTTATTGTGCCACCCCAAAAAATCTAATGACCCCCTCCTTCCCAATCCTGCCAACAGGTCTGACTTACTTGTGCTAGCAGGAATGTCTGAATTCCTGGTCAACTTGGGTTTTCCCAAATTAACTTTTGTGTCTGCATAGCATTTCAACTGCGCTGTAGAGGAGTTGCTCCTGTTCTTTAACTGCCACCTGAGAGGACACCGAAACGATCGAAACCCAAACCTTGAGAGTGGGTGTCATAGATAGTCCTTCTCTCTCCTTTATCTCCCCTCTCTCTCCCTCTCGCCCTCCCTCCATCCATCCCCTCTAATCCTGATGGTGTTAATTGAAAGTCAGGAGAGGGCACTCTTGCGGTTTCATTATTAATTTAACACTCAGGGTAACTTAAAGTGCAATTTTCACCCACATGTGGAACAGAAAAATCAATGGCCACAACAGCAGCGAGCATCAAGGTTGATTACTGATGCACGGGGAGAGACGGGCAAGACGGCAGCCACTTGAAGGAAAGAGTGACGTGTGTGTGTGTGTGTGGTGTCTGGGTGGTTTTTGCTAAGTGTTTCAGATGTGTCGACCCTGTTTTGACACCTCTTTCTGTAACACAAAGCAGTGGGTAAACACACAGACGTTATCAGCTGATTAAAAATGACTCCTGAGCGGTGTGGTTGTATTCCAGCGTGTATGCAAGTTGGTACAATCCTTCATCCTTTGTGTGAGGCGTGCGTTAAAATCTGCATGCTCCTGTGTGTGTATTTCTCCATGTTTAATTGTGCACATACATGACTCAGTGTCTTATTACCTCCAGCCGCGCACTGGTGTGCACAGCGCTGAGGATTAAATGGGGGAAATAAAGGTATATTGCTCAGTAATGCAATCTGTCCTACGAGCTGAGAGATGAGCGGCCTGCCCTTTGCGCTGAGCGGACTCGCGGATGATTTAGAACAAGCAGATGGAAAATTCTAATATGTTAGCCTAACCTCGGATGGCTAAGAGCTAATTTATTTCAAACCCTGCCCAAGAATTACAGCTCCTTCCTCTTTTTCCCTCCTCCCGTTCTCCTCCTCCTCTTCCCTCTGAAACACAAGGGGGGGAAAGTGGAACAAGTAGCAGAGAGATGCTGCAGGGAGAGAAGTGTTAAACTCAAGTGTATTTAACCCACAACAAAGCACCAGGTTGTAGAATTTATTCCTTCCTTAAAGTCCAAATTGAACTCCATTTAGGGTGCAGCAGTTAATTGAAAATATGCCACTCTGAGGCGAAGTAAAAACACAGTAGAAAAGGGATAAAACCACAGTTTATAGTGAGCAGATTCTCTGCCAGGAACATTACTCTGCTCGTCCTCCCATGATGTATGCCTGTACTTTATTTTAGGCAATTTCAAGCGCTTTGCACGTTAATTCGGTTATTCTAATTTATGACCGAGACATTATGCAGTTGATACTGAATTAGTTCTTGATTGAGGACCGCTAATAGCCCCCGTTCTCTCTCACTCTGCCCCTTAACTTCAAACCCTGCTGCATGCTAACTTCACATAAACACACTTGGTCTCACCTACAAAAGGAAAATACCAACAGGATGCATGCTTAGTGCCAGAAAATAAACATGCACATGCAAGAACACGCACAAACGCGTAATGATCCTGTTAATTAAGACAACACACACTCCTACAGAGTCATGCAGAGACGCACAATTACCCAACTTTGTCCCCTCCCCCTCGTTTGCGTCTGGCTGGATGAGGTATTCCAGCGTGATCAGCCCTAAGTGGACATGTCTGTCTTGATAAACACTTTATGCAGATCAGCTCACTTGTTTTCCCTTTCTTTAGAGCGGGAGAGAGAACGAGAGAAATAATACCTCTCTAATTGACCCATTTGGCTGCTTCTCTGCCCACAGGAGGGGGCCTCGGCTTTTAATGTTTGATCGGCCTAATTTCCCCAACACATCATTAGTGGCCATCTTCAGCCTCGACTCTTAATAACCTCTTTATGAGGCGAGTGGATGCGGTTAAAAGTCTTTGTCTCTCTCGTCTCTCTCATCCCTCTCCCTGGGTCCCGGACCCTCCTCGTCCTCCTAATTAAGTCAGATGTTTCAAAATATGGTAATGGGGCCAGAACCTGTTTGAATTGAATAAGCAAGCGTCTCCTGGACTCTTGTACCATTTACATAATTTCATTATCAGGTAAAACACACTAATTGTTGAGTGTGGGTGTTTGTGTGAGGGAGCGCGTGGACAGGGTGAGCCAGGGGTTCTTTGGCACAAATGCAGCACTAATTACAAAGCGAGTGGCAGCGCTCCAGAGCCGGGGTGTGTAAGAGCAACAAGCCATTTACACAAAGGCTAATAGATTCCTGAGCGCCGCTCCGGCCATTCCAGCAGTGTAGGGCAACGTTTTCAGAGCAAAGCTGATGTTTTATTACACATTGTATCCTAATAATAGGTCAGTGCTTACAGTGTAATGTGCAGAGCATCAAGACAGTTATTCCCGTTCATTTAGCATCAACAGCAGCTTGAAATGTTGGTGAAGCAGTTACAAATAAAACACTCCCGTCAGCGTCAACAAAGTCGCATCATGTCTACAAATTTACAATAAATGAAATGTAGTGAAACGGTCATTTGGCAGAAGTATAATCCTTTTTAAGGTGGATTCGGACCAGAAGCAAAGCCTATTGCTATTACACACAGAGGCAAATATGTCATTTGTATTTTTCTCGGAGTTTGCGTCAGTCACCTGAATTTTTTCTTAAACGAGACATTATGTTGCAATAGCCTCTCATTGTTAAAGGGCCAGTTCGCCGATTCAGCCTCAGTCCCATCATGCTCTTATGGGGAGCTAATGCCATTATGGTAGAAGAAAATGCAATTTCTCTCTGTGCCTTTGGAGGAAGCTATCCGCTTCTCCAATGGGCCCTGGAAAACCTCCGTCAGACTACGTTAAACGCGTCATCTGTTGGAGGCCATGGAGCTCGCTAAACTACACTTCCTCAACCTAGGACGTCCGTCTCCGATGTCATGTCTCGTTCAAAATCGTCAGGTTTGAAATGTAGACTGCAGACCTGAAGACTTTTTAGACGATCCACCGGTATATTCTCATCGTATTTCGGATTCTGTACTTTCTTTCACTCCAGCGTCTCTCGCTGGGCCGTTCCTTTCAGAGGGAGGGAAGCAACGCACGCTGGGTGTTGTAGGAAAGTAGAATGGGAGAAACCACAAGCTGTTTGTACAACTTTCTCCACAGCTATGGCGCCAATTTCAAATATCATTGCTTCTATCGATTACAGAGAACACCAGCTTTGACTGACAGTGGCTTTTTCCAGGGGCGAATTGCTCCTTTAAGAAAGTATGTATTTGTTTGTTTGGTTCATCTTGCAGAAAGACCCGACAGAGCAGGGACTCTCACCAATCTGCATCATGTTATTTTTCCACCTTTTTGACCAGTTTCAAACAATTAAATCTCATTAGAATCTCACTTTGGGTTTATACCACTGTAGTTGGCCTGACTGCAGCTGAAGTGTGACTTGCTAGATGAAGACAAACTGCCACCACTCACAGAGGACAGATGGACAGAAGTTCATCAAAACTGTTAACTGTCAAGATCAAATATGCCCAGGTTGTTTGTAACTAATGCAAATAAACAAACTTGAGTGGAGCTGGGACAGTGGACAGTGGAATCATGAGGCAAAAATGTTGCTTTGCTTTCGTTGTAAGGCCTCATTATTGAGTTGAGTCACATAATTCCTTCAAATTGCTAACTGCATAGTGTGCTTTATACTGTCCTGGCTAGAGGTGCATATTGTGTAGCACTACAAAATAGTCTTAATCAGAAAAAATATAAAAATAACTGAATCAACAGGACCATTTCCTCCATCTGCACAGGAAACTCACACACCACATGTACTCTACATCAGAGTTTCTGAAGCTGTGATTAAGCCAGAAGTGGTCGTGGTCGTACTTGAAGAGATCGTCAGCATGTTTATGTTAGTCATCCGGAGTGAGACTTTATTTCTGTAAGTTTATAAAAGCAAGAACTTCCTCCACTGTACGTCTAATTTGTTTGTGTAGTGTCTGGTGAGTTGCCAACTAATGGCAGCATGTTGACATCCTGCTTGTTTTCTGTGTGTGTGTGTGTGTGTGTGTGTGTGTGTGTTTGAGAGAGAGAACCGTGTGCTTCCTTTGTCTCCTGCAGTGTTTTTGTCCAGATCGCAAACAGCTGTGACTGTCTCTCTCTCTCTCTCTCTCTCTGTATCACGCTATCAAACTTCCTTACATGTGAAAACAACAGAATCCGGCCTGTTTTAGACACTCAGCTGATGATTACTGACACAGGCTTCAGCAGGACACAGCTGTGAGGAGGAGGGACGATTACACAAGCAGCTTTCTAGACAGAACAATGACACCGGTTTAGCCTGAGAGAGCCTGGATTTTCTTCTTCAATTACCAACGTTTTTTACTATCTGCATGTGGGAAATGGTTCAAGCATGGTTAAGATGGATCTAATGAAGAGTTTTGTTAAGATTAGGAAACACTGAATCTCAAGCATTGTAGTGTTAAAATGACTGTCCACTATATATGTTAACCTCTACACCCGTACTATTCAGTGTAATGTACATTACTTGCATTGTCATAATTGTCTCATACGAACATTACTCTCTGAGGCGCTGGACAGCTACCTGCAAAGCTCCCATCCCACCAACTTGGCCCGTTGACCCATCCATAGACTAGTTACTGAAAATGCTAGTGAGCAAAGCAATGGTGACGACAGATCTGAGGAATCTATGCAAAATGAGGAGGCACCAGAAACAAGTAGATCAACTTAAGCTCTACAATGTTGTCTGACTTTTTGCCACTCTCATCCTCAGACCCCTCGCAGAAAGCACAATAAGTTAGCAAGAGTTATATGCAGGGATATGCAACCCTCTGGCATTGTTTTTGGGGATGGTTTTCAGTATAATTGGGAAACTGTTGCCAAACTAAGATATTTTATGTTTTCCTTAACATAATATAAGTATGCTTAAAGTAATAATCTGGAAGATTTTCATGTAAATAAATGTCTGTTAAGTCTCTATCTATCGCCGAATGAGGTAACACAATGGTGATTGAGCCTATGGCCCACTGATGAAAGCCTTTGCATTTGCAGTATCACAGACTGGGTGTCTGGTGCGACTTTCGCTGAAAAAATCCCAAGCAACGCCCAGTTAGTGACACGTTTTCCATCAGCCAGCAGTGGTTGGTCTGCCAGAGAGGGTAGGTGGAGCTAAGCGGCTGCTTTTCCGCTGTCTGCAAGTGTTGCGAGTAAACAGTAATCTACTATGGCTGAACAGACAAAGAAAAGATGGATGACTACAGATACAACTTCAAACATAAGTGAAAATCCAAAGAAAAAGAAACAAACTCGACGCTCAGATGAAGCAAACAGTATGAAAAGGAAAGCGACCGTCAGCGAGGAAAATCAAGAGTTACAACCGGAGCCAACCGTGGACGTTATCTGTGACATATGCCCCCACGATTGCCTTTTATCGCCACAAAGTGCTGCCAAATGAAACAAAACTTCCAGATTATCACTTTAAGCATAAGAGTCTCTGAAGAAGTCAAATTTGATACACATGCCAAGGTCAAAGTAACACCCCTTATCTGTACTGCACCCTCTACTATAAGTAAAGTAACAGTAACAGTCAATGCAGTTAAAATGATTGAATTTGATGAATTAAAGATTCGATCTTAAGTTAAAATGGGGCTTAATCAGTAAATAAAATTCTCTTTAGTTGACCTGGACAGCTTTTTCTTGGTGAGCTGCAGTTGTTGTACGAAATACCTGATTTTTGTTACCAAGACTGACTGATTGTTTAAGGTGCTCTTGTAAATCTAACCTTTAGATTAGACACAATTTTAGAAGTTGTGTAGTTTGAATATAAGCTGCATTGTTTATTTCAACCTTTATTAACAGACATATGTGCATTGCTGGAACATAATGGACATTTATTTCAATAGCCATCAATAAAATTAATTCTCTTTTGAGTTTGTGTGTTTATGCATGTGCATACGGAGAAGTTAATGACAAACTGGCCTGCTTGAGTCTCCACCTTTGATTAGATATACCCCCAGCCCCGTCTGCGCCTTATTCCCCTCCCTCAAATCCAGGAATGTGTTTTTGTGTGTGTGTAGATTGGATCAAAGGCCGAACACGGGATCTCACTCCCCTCCCTCTAAGTCTGCCATTTGCCATTTAAACCAAATGGTTATTAATTACAGGACAGGATGAGACGGGGAGGAGCCAGCTGGTCTAGAGCTAACTTCAGGGTGGCACAATGTTGGTCTGTATGTTTTATAAAACGTCCTCATCAAACAGATATTTCATCCCGAACAAGGTCTTCAACCAGTTTACAGAAGACATTCATTTCTTTTTTATACCTCTTTTGTTTAAAAAAATAAAGAGTTTGTGCTTGTGGGCTACATGGAGTTTTTTTTGTTTTCCAGAATTGTAGTTTTTTTCCCCTAATATGCCCTCTGGGGATAAATAAAGAATTATCTTAGTTATACCTTGTTTTAAAAGGCCAATATTAGAGATGTTCCAAATCCTTCCAATCTCCTGACATCCTGTGTCCCCGAAGATCTTTTTAAAACTGTTTTCTTTATTACATCTTTTAGTTCACTTACATTAAAAAATACAGCCTTAAATTGTGTGATTGGAAAACACTTATTGCTAACATTTGGTTTAACTAACATTACGCTCTCTCCACTAGTTCCTCACTGTTGTTAATTTTTGGCTCCTCAACAGTAGTTGATAGCTGTAGCCAAAATACAAAAAAAATGTCTTCAATGTCTTTAGCTTTAGCATGATTAGCCTTAGCATGATTAGCCTTAGCATGATTAGCCTTAGCATGATTAGCCTTAGCATGATTAGCCTTAGCATGATTGGCTTGTCACTTTAAAAGTCGTTTTTAAGTAATTCTTTGATCAATTAACAAGTTATTTAGTTGATATTGAGTCACTTGCCTAACTTCACGTGCCCTCAGCTCAAACAAGTATCACTGATGCTGAAATCAGGTAGACTTCCCCTGTCAGGAGATTTTCTCTTGTTTTAAAAATTGATTTGCTTTTTAACCAAATGGAATTACCTCAGACACCTTGGCAGCTTCTCTCACTTATTTATATAAAATAAGATGTATACTTTTTAGTAAAGCTTACACACACACACACTCTTCCTCTCCTGTTTCTCCCTTCCACACAATGGCCTGACACCACATAGCTCTTCATCAGGTGCTGGCCGTCAGGGCCTCTTGCACGTGCAGACGATTACCTTGTCCCCTGATTGCCACCATACACGGAGGGGGAGGGATTTTTTTCTTACAAATTAGTGGATAAATAGATACCCCACCACCATCGCCACCATTCAGCCCCCCTCTCCTCCTCCAACTCCAGCCATCCACCCTGTGCCTAATGACGGGGGCTGGGGAGCGGTAATGAAAAACTATACATCACAATCAGCCGGACAGTCCTATTCATGGCTATGCATTATGCTCACTAGTCATAATCATCGCTGCCGTGACAGAGGGAGAGAGGAGAGAGAGGGAGAGAAACAAGGGAGAGAGTATGATAGAAAAAGAGATGGTGTGAAATGGTCTGAGGAGAGGAAGGAATAATGAAATTGTAGGTAGGAGAGGGAGGAAATGGAAGGAGAGAGTGCAGAGGAGCAATGACAGAGAGGAGAGGTAGAGAGAATGAAACTTGATCAGGGCAGAGTAGGTGCTGCTCTTTCTTTATCTGCTCTGTTTTTAGCATCACCTCTGTAATGAATGCACTGCACACCAGTACTTCGCTGCTGCACTGTAGCACTGATACCTGACACCTGAGTATTTTCCCTCTCATTACCAGTATTATAGTTAAGAGACTTTGAGGAGCAGAGTAGACGGTGATGTTGCCTTCCAACTCCATTAAAGCTTTTCAAGTTGCTAGTCCGACTGTAAACAATGACAGCGCACGTAAAAGGAAGTATTGACCAAAAATCCTTCAACGCTGGCCGCTGGCTTCACTACAGAAACTACGACAAAAGTTAAAACCACGGGCCCTACAGTAGACTCGAGGCCAACTCACTGGCATTATGACCACACCGGATGACCCTTCAACAGGATGTCACAAGTGCGACAGACAGTCTACTTGGGCCAAAAAAGAAGATCCGCCTAGGAGCATGGAATGTCCGCACCATGTATGAGACATCTAAACTTGCCCAGGTCATCAGTGAGATGAAAAGGTACAGGCTAGATATTTTAGGAATTAACAATGTAGATGAACTGGTTCTGGATGCCAAACAACCAGTGACAGATCAGTTATCTTCCACTCGGGGCATGAAGACAAGCATATACATGGCGTGGAAAGGCAAAAAACCTTGGTAGAATGGGCTCGCTTCAATTCCAAACATTGCAAATTGACAATCATACAATGTTATGCACCAACAAACGAAGCTGAGAAAGGTTTGTTTAGGTTTGTTGTAACGCCAAAGTTGGTGCCAATAATGACAACAGTGACAGAGGTATTGGGAGTCATGGCTGTGGTGTGAGAAACCACAATAGGGAGCGTCTTGTTGACAGATTCTGCCTTGAAAACAACTGCATAATTCTAAATAGAAATGTAGAATCTGTAGGCAGGGACATGGATTTTTAGGCCAGTTTTCTTGTTTCCGTTTGTACTACGCTTGTAGTCCGAGTAATATTAACCAATCACGTATCAGCAGGCTGCAGCGTATGCAGGAAAAACACTCCATGTGAAAAGCAAAAGGAGGCGTAACGTAATGCATCGTAATGTCACCCCAGATCCCATCAGCGGTCATCTGATGATGCTTGACATTCTTATTAATCTCTTTAAACAGACATCTGCATGCTAACAGCTAACAATCTGTTCTAGATCTAAAATTCAACTTGAGATAAATTCCCTTGACGCTGTGAAACGAAAGCCGATAAAGCTGATAAAGCTTGCATTTTTACTTTTTACAAACCTGCATCATGTTGAAATTTCAGCGAAGGCAAGACCCGATAATTAAAGTCAATTACAAGAAAAAAACGGTTGCTTTTTCTCTAAACAATGCTGCACGCGAAAAAGGAAGTCTTGACTGGAAGTCATTTATGCTACCTTCTGGCTACACGGCCAACATCTTTACCAGTGTCCGGGATCTGAGATTGACCACATCTTGATCAACAGGAGGTGGTGCAGGTCTCTCCAAGATGATGTCTGTTGTGGTGCAAATGGCAACAGTGACCACTATCTGGTGACAGCTAGTATCAAGCTAAAACTCCGGCTACCAAGGTCCTGGGGCTAAAGAGAAAAAAAGAGCAAGGAGTGGCTGACTCCTTGGCACTTGGCAGAAAATAGAACAAAGAAAACAACTTAAGGCCAAGATGCTGAGCACGAAGTCACTGAGGCTCCAGAAGCAGATCAAAGAAGCCTATAAGACCAAGGAGGTCAAAAAGAGCACAAGGAATGACAAAAGGGCCTTTGCTAAGATGCTAGCCTGCGAAGCAGAATTGGCAGCTGCAAGAGGTGAAATGAGTATTGTCAAACTCGCCAAACAACTCTGTGCTAAGAACATCATCCAATCTACTCTTGTAAAAGACAAGGATGGTAACAACCACTTAACAGAGAGTGAACAGGTGGCGAGATGGGTGCAGTACTTTTGTGAAGTCTTCAACTGCCCTTGACCAGAAAATCCTGCTACTCCCACACCTGCAGATAGCATACTCAACATCAACACCAGCCCCCTGACTGAAACAGAAGTCAAGAGTGCCATTAATGCTACAAAGAATGGAAAAGCTGCAGGCATCAACTCCATTCACGCTGAGATGCTGAAGGCTGAACTCAACACCCCAGCCAAGGTTCTCACAGACCTGTTCAGGACCATCTGGGACAGTAACATCATTCCTAAGGACTGGACCAAAGGCCTGATTGCCAAAATCCCAAAGAAAGGCAACTTGCCAAACTGCAACAACTGGCGAGGCATCACATTGCTATCCATACCATCGAAGGTCCTCTGCAGAGTCTTGCTGGGCAGATTTGACATAGCAATTGACACCAAACCGAGGCAGGAACAAGCAGGCTTTAGGAAAAGAAGAGGGTGTACAGACCAGATCTTTAAACAAAGGAACGTCATTGAGCAATACCTGGAGTGGAACAATCCATTACACATACATTTCATCGACTTCCAGAAAGCTTTTGACAGCTTACAATGTGACTCTGTGGAAGATTGTGCAATCCTGTGGAGTTCCCCCAAAGATGACTGCATTGATAAGGATGTTTTACCACCGTTTTGAGTGTAGTTTCATTGTAAATGGCAACCTCACTGAATGGTTCCCCTTGGAATATGGTTGTATCATTTCCCCCATACTCTTCTTGATAGCCATTGACTGGGCCATAAAAAAGAACACCCCAAACAAGCCCAGAGGCATCCAGTGGATCCTCTTTACCCAGCTAGAAGATCTTGATTATGCTGATGACCTTCTACCCACAGGTCATACTCACCTGCACGAGAAGACTGATAGGACTGACGGATTTGCCAAACAGATGGGTTGGCTTTAATATCTCCAAGACCCAAATGATGTGCATAAATTCAACACCAAATGCACCAATCAATGTGAACAGCAACCCTCTCGATTATGTCGAGGAGTTTACATATCTGGTAATTCTCCTCAGTAAGGACAATGCATGCAGCAAAGACATCAGCATAAGGCTCGGGAGAGCTCGCAGCACATTTGCAAGTTCAAACCATATGGAAGTCACAACAGTACTTGCTAAAACCCTAGGTCAGACTGTATAACAATGTTAAGTCAGTTCTACTGTATGGCTCAGAAGCCAGGTGAGGGGTTGAGAGTGACATGAAAAAGATCAATGTGTTCCACAACAGATGTCTCCCGAAAATATGTTGCATCTTTTGGCCGGAAAATATCTCCAACAAGGACCTGTACAAAAACACAAACTGTTGTAATGTGGTGCTGGAAATTAAACATCGACGCCTTGAGGACATGTCCTCAGAATGGAACAGGACCGCATTCCTAAAAGGACTTGAATTCCAACTGGGAAGAGGAAACGAGGGAGGCCAAAAATAACCTGGCAGAGAAGTGATCTCAGAACTGAAAAGCAGAAAACCTAACTTGGGGCGAGGCACAACATGCTGCACAGGATAGGACCAGATGAAAGCAGATAATCGCAGCCTTATGTTCCACAGGTAACTGAGGGGATTAAGTAATGAAGTTGGCTTCACTGGAAGCCCTGACGTTGATGTAAGGCAGTTATTTCACAACCTCCGAGGCTAAGAAATTAAGCCAGTGCAGAAGTGCCAAAAACTGCAGTTCCTCTTGTGGCCACTTGAGGCTGGCTCCAAAAAGCGAGTCAAACACCAGGAGGCCGAGAATGGTTCAAAAGAGGTTTTGGCCTGTATAGCTCATTTCTGTGTTAATGACATCCGTGTGGTAAGGGAATTTCTACACGACTCAACTGTTTAAATTAAATTAAGGCTCATAGTTTTGCATAACCAGGGTTGTGGTGGCTTTAAGTGATAGCTGTGTGCTGCTAGGAGTCACCACACTACAAATCACTGAACTCAACCTTTTGCCAAGAAGACTCTGCTCCCGTTTGTAAGGTGAGTGAAAATCTAGTATTATCTTTATTATAGCAATAATCAACAGGTATCAATGTCTGCACTCACAATACCTGGCTTGTTAGCACATTCAGTGTTGGCATACATGGACTTTATTTCTGGTGGCCCGTGCATGGGAGTCAGGATTGTTATTTTTAGTTACCCAGTACTAGTCATGCCAGCGAACAGTGAGTCCATTATGTTCCACAAGCTCTCTTAGCTTCTTTAGTCTCATTAATGAACACCGCGGGTCAGCTGTCAACACAGATATAATCTCAGTCTTCCATGGGCATAGACTGTATAAACGCTCTTCTCCAGCACTACCTTCTTTTGTAAATATGGCGTAATATACGTGAGGACTTAAATCAACAGGGTAGCCAAATTGCTGATGTACACATGCAGGTACATTAAAAAAAAGAAAATTCTTGTACCAAATGAAACGAGTGGATCGAGTTATTGCGACACCCAAGGATCATTAATATTTTTTTTTTCTGAAAGCATGATTTATAGGTTGCTATTGGGATTTTTTTTTCAAAGATAATTTTTTTTGGCCTTTTGGCTTTATTTATAGGACAGCGGAAGAGAGACATAAAATGTTGGGAGTAGAGAGCGGGGGATTACACGCACCAAACGATTGGCAGACCGGGAGTAGAACCTGTGATCAGGGCGACGAGGACCGCGGCCCCCGTGCATGTGGCGCCCACTCTAGCGACTGAGCCAAGCAGCGCCCCTTGCTATTGGGATTTAAAGACAATTTAAACATAAATAAAAAATGCTTCTAAAACAATTTGCCTACCTTAGCTTTAATGTTGACCTTTTTCTCTTTCCCCCCTAACCTTAATCAACTGTTTTAATTGCCTGACCTTCAATATACCTTAAGGCCCTGATACACTTTGTGATAACAGTGATCTTAAAGATTCATTGCATGTCACGCTGGTCCTATAAAATCTTGATGACAATTTGTGTCCAAATGTGCAATATTCAATATCAAGTATGTATGTCATATTGTATGACATTTTATTGTTTAAAATGTCATCAAGTTGCAGTATTCATCGGCTCTTTTGTTATAAATATGCAGAAAGAAAGTAGTTTTCCATTTATAGGCAGGAGTGTGTTCGAAAGTAGTGTCCAAACATGCAGGGGTTTGTTGGGAAGCTTCAAGGCAACTTTCTTCAAGACAGTGTTAAAAAAGCAAGAACAGAAGAAAAGAGTGACACAGAGAGGTTTGAGGAAAAACAAGATATATTGAATTTCTCCTCTAAAACATACATACATTCACACAACATAGACACAAGGTGAGACCTGTATTTCTGCCGCTCATTAACCAGAATATCTCCTCTACATTGGCTTATGTGGCAGCTACTGCATGCTGAGCCTTCTCTGCCATCCACCTTCCTCAGGAGAGTAAATTGTACAGGGTGTGTGTGTGTGTCGCAGTGTGTAGGTGTTCTTGCATGGGTTTGCATGTGTTTGTTGGCAGTGGGAAGGCAGAGAGTGAGCAGGGGAAGAGAGGAAAGGAGACACAAAGTATGGAGATGACAGAGGTACGGTAGGCACACAGGCAAACATATTCACCCAGAATCCTTTGGGGGAAGCTTTGTATTAGGACAAAGCTGCGTAATAAAAGTTGGCTCACATAATCACTTTGACTACAGCGCCAAAAAACTACACCAGCTAAAATACCCAGGGGACAAATAATAAGGTCCTCCTATCAAACATGTTGGGCCCGTCTGCTGCCAGGTGTGTGCGCACAAGTGTGTGTGTGTGTGTGTGTGTTTCCAACACAGTATGAGAGAAGAAGAAAAGATGTAGAAGCATTATATTACACACACTCGGAGGCACAGGAGCGCACACACACACTCGCACACCTTTCCTCGCTCCTCTGTTTTTATAGACTGGTCCTTACAAGCCCCCAAATGTCACCGCTGTTGTTAATCCCATACAGCCTGCCTAATGAGACCGTACCTCACACACTCTCCTTTGAGGGCGTGTGTGTGTGTGTATTCACTTAGTATGTATATGTTAACATGTCTATGAGGGGCTCTGTGTGCACGTTGTAGTTTGTGTGTGTCACCCCTGACCTTGCCCTCACCCACATCTCATTCCATCTCATTAAATATGTATATCTTATCACACAACGTCCTCACTACTGCTCCCTCTCTTACACACACACACACACACACACACACACACACTGAAGCCTATTTGCATGCAATAAATTTAGCAAGCGACAGGGAAAAGGTTGTGGAGAGGGACGGAGAGAAAAGACCATCTTAATGTGGGAGTTGGGTTTGAAAGACGGAGTGAAGCAGGGTTTATTCAGGTGGACAGGTTTAGTCAGGGTATTTCTTCTCCTTTCCTTCCCCCCCGTCCTACATGTGTCTCACTGTGTCTCTCTTTGAGTCTTAGCATACAGTGCGTCTTGATCGAATCTGGCCTAATGAGAATGATGTGTTGGAGTGATAAAACACGGCTGTGGCCTCCTGTAAAACACAGAGCATCCCTGGCATTAATTATTGACCGGGCTGAGGCGCCGCTGGAGGGGTTTACAAGGGGAGAAAACATTGCACTGACCACCAGCCTAGTTTATCACCATTGGACACTGGATTGTGCTCAGACAGAGTGGAGCACATGATCAAAAACTGTTTTACGTTAACTTAACTAAAGGACTTTTCATGCGATTTCACCATGCAGACTGTATCATGATAGTTTTAAAGCGGTTTCAATACCGTCACCAGTGTCACTTTCTGCCACACGGATTTTGCAATACTGTCATTAAACACACCCGCTTTGGTTTAGTGCACGCATTGATGACCTACGTAAGGCCTACAGCAGTGTTTCCCACTGGCCGCCCAGACAGATTTGGCGACTCCAAGATCTTCATCCACGATTAACTACTGTACATCCTCCCATTCAAGCATACTTAGTTTACAGCATTTTTTCACACCTGCCTTAAACTTTTGCACAGTACTGTATTACCCTATATTATCTTGAAATACACCCTCCTCTTCAGGTGTTGGAAGCGATCATCGAAGCGCTAAGGCCCCTCCAAGTTTTCACTGATGCCCTGTCAGGGGAGGAATATGTCAGCATCTCCTATGAAGCCAGTCCTCCATCTGTTAATTTCAGATATTTTGAAGCCAGAAGGACAAAACAGGGCTGAGTGAGGATGTTAAGAAGAAAGTCTTATATTACTTCCCTGAATATTCTGTATTGCTCAGACCCAGGTTTCTCACCAACACAGTTCACTTACAGCTCAATACAGGGCAGGCTACTCCTCCCAAAGCACATGAAGGCCAGGCCTTTACCTCATTTTCATTCCTATTTTGCACCAATGAACACATTTGTTTCTTTAAAAATTAAATTTTCTCTGCTAAGATGAGTTCCCTTACATTGATAATAGTGCAAAAAGAGCTAGAATTATGTCCTGAGTTAGAGGACCCCTTTTTCATTGTGTTATACCGCGATACAAATTTTAGGTCATATCCATCCATCCATCATCTATACCGCTTAGCCTGTTCAGGGTCGCGGGGGGGCTGGAGCCTATCACAGCTGTCATTGGGCGAAGGGCGGGGTACACCCTGGACTGGTCGCCAGTCAATCACAGGGCTTAGGGCATATCGCCCACCCCTAATGAATGACACTACACTGGGTTCACAGTAACCCCTACAATCCAAGGCCACCAGGGTTCACCTTACGTGAACTCCTTTATGAAGATCTGCTTGATGAACAGGTTCATGAGGTAAAACTTTAGTCCAGGCATAATTGGACTGCTTGTTTTAACCATTCATCAAACACCGACTGTGTGTGACACTTGAATGTACCAGGCTGAACCAGGCTCCATGTTGAATCTCGGGGCTGAACTCACGGTCAAATTCAAATGTGCAAACATCCTGCATGCGAGTGATTCGATCTTAAGTGTAAGACCCAAATTAGAGTGTTGTGGTTGTAATGATTTGTTGGCACTGAGGGTGTCGCTATGATGCCACAGTTACAGGCATAAATGGTAAGGAGGAGCACTGTCAGGCTAGGTGTGTGATCCCGGAAGGGCATACGGGTTTTGACCGCTCTACCTTGAGATTCTTGTCACTGTTGTTGGGTCGTATCTGCCCTGGATCCTTACCGACGAGATATACATTTTTCCGCAATCCTGTCTGGCTGCCATCTGTTTCAACTCAAATACACCACCTGCTGCAGGTAACTGCAAACCACGGTCAAGCGCGTCAGCCAGGTCGCTCCTGCGTCAACATCTCAGAAGTTCAGTGTTAGACTGATCGGCTTTAACATTAAGCATTTCACTCTCTGAGAAATTTAGTCAAACTTGACTCATGATGAAAATAAATCAGGTTAATCATGAAGTTTCAAACTGACCAGATTTTACACACAAACATACACAACAATGCAAAAACACATCCACCAAGGTGACAAGAAGCAGGGCAAAGTTACGATCAATGGCGGAACAGGGAATCAAATGTGTGTGTGTGTGTGTGTGACTATGTTTGCGTTTGTGTGTGTGTGTGTGTGTGTGTGTGTGTGTGTGTGTGTGTGTGTAAGAGAGAAAAGCCAAAACAATGGCCCATCAGATTGAAACTGACTTCACCTTGTATCTTTTGGCCCCGGCTTGCGACAATAGATTGGACAGGAAATCCAATGGCAAACTGAGAGACGAGGAGAAGAGGAGGAGGAGGAGGAGAGGGGGATGGAGGAGCAGCAAGAAAACTGATTGATAATATGCTGGTGTGTATGTGTATGTGTGTGTGTATGTGTGTGTGTGTGTGTGTGTGTGTGTGTGTGTGTGCGTGTGCGTGTGAGAACATATAAGTTACTGTGTGATTTAATAATGAATGAACGTGTGAAGACTTTTGGATTTTAATGGCTGCTAAATAAAAATGTGCGTTTCTACTTAAAATTTTGAGATAATGAAGGCGTGTGCATGTGTTTGTTGGTGAACATGGGAAGTGTGTGTGTGTGTGTGTGTGTGTGTGTGTGTGTGTGTGTGTTTGCTGTTGGTGGGTGACCTGGCCCATTTTAATCTGTGGCAGAGGGAAGATGTGGTGAAAACCATTATCACCGTCTCCCTGTCGCTGATAACAGCCTGCTAATCTGTTTGCTGGAGGTATTGAACAAATGCATTTGTGCCACGGACGGACAGGGAGAGAGGAGAGGGAGGGGAAGAACGGGGGAGATGGTACTCGGTGTGTGTGTGTGTGTGTGTGTAGAGAGGGTCTGATGAAAAATGAGAGGATGAGGAGGTTGGGAAAACTTCCCCGACAGCGGTGGCCTCCCAGTGACAACAAGGAGAGTAGGGAGAGATGAGGACAGAGAATGAGCAAGAGGTAAAGACAAGGCGGGCGGATGGAGGAAACAAATTGAGGTAATGACAGAGACGGATGAAAAGAAATGAGAGAGAGAGAGAGACGAGATGAAAAAGTAACAGGAAAGAGAGGGGAGAGAGAGACGGTGAAGATGGTGAGGGAGTCATGAGAATAGATGTGTTGAGTGCTGAGGGAGACTGATCGTGTCATGTATTCTGGATTGTTGGTTGTAGGACTCGACCTTGACCTGTGATGTAAGTTTGGTGTCACTGAAGTCATTGTCAGTGATGTTGTGATGATAGATAAAACCTTTCACCGAGTTGAATTCCCTTTGCATAGCCTTTTAACTTTGGTCTGGTCAGAATGCTTTGAAGTAAAATGGTTTCAGTCCAGTGTACCAGAAGGACAATACAGCCAGAAGATTGTCAACACTGAATCAACAGTGAGTAGGAAAAGTGTGAGGTCTCCTGGGCCGAGCCCTATCAGTCCTGTTGGTTCCTTCCCCAATCCACACACCATGTCCTGTATGCGCCCTGACTCTTGACACTGGAGGTTCCCTTTGAGGACAAATCTACCCAAAGCCCAACAGAAAGCATTCTGGGAAACGATTCAATACCAGGTTTGACTGTAGATTAGTTCAGTGTTCAACATTTACCATGTTTTTAAGGCAACTAAAAGTTACTCTGTGGCCCCCAATCATTGTATGTAGGTGTCCCTCTGGGTTCACTGTGTATGGATACGTTTGGTGGATGCAGTGTTCAGACTTTTTAGCAGCTCCAGCAGAAGAAGCAAACACGCATCGTCTTCTGTTCCATTGCTATTTTGGTTGCTTTTAATTCTATTAATCATTTTATCAGTCATTAAACTATATTTTTGATCTTTTAACATTTTTTATATTAATAGAAATATCATATTTAAGGAAGACAGTTTGAGCAAATAATGAACCTTGGCTGCTTGAATAACGGCAAAAATCTATCCATGTAGTAGGGCTGCACGATATTGGAAAAAAGTGACATTTTTTTTCTTCTGCGATATTTATTGCGTTATAAAAAAATACAGTAATTTAGACCAGATAAATGCAGTGTGTTTTGACATACAATTAATGGGGACTATTTTCTTCTCATAAAACAAAACCCCCTCCTACTTTAGTCGCTCTTGGGTAGGTGACTCTCAGCCAGAGAGTTCAGGTGGAGCGACACGTTTCTCAACAGACTTGTGCACTTATGTTACTTATGTGTGTCATCTGCCATTTCTAACGGTGTTCTAATGTATGTTTCAGCGGCGCGACCAGGTGGAGGTAACTCCTGGAAACAAAAGCTCACGGTTTCCTACTTCCTGTCGACACGCACAACCTCAGGCGGTGTGTTCGCTGCAGGTATAGCCGCTAAAATTAAACACTCCGCGGCGCAACCGGTCCACTATCAACCTGTATATGTAGCCACAGCGTTAACGAGCAACGGGACGATCATCCCGCTTACGTGATCTGTGACAGCAGCAGCGTCGTGTGCATGTTTACGGTTTACGGGCAGGTGACGCACAGACTCTACAGCTCAGTGTCAGTGATCACATATATCCAGCCCTTTATGAGAGCGCAGAGTGATCACTGACGGAATTTTGTTGTAGATAAGTGATGGAAAACGAGAAATGGTGAGTACTCATTCTGCACCAAGCAACGATAAAGTAGCAGGTTGACGTGTTGCAGTTAATTTGCCTCACAATTGCTCGTCCTGCAATGTGAGTAGCGCACATGTGCACATCACAATTGCGATGGTTTAACGATTTATCGTGCAGCCCTAACCCTGTAGTATAATGCTGTGGCTTAGAGATAGTGTCTGTCGTCCCCAAATTGGAAGGGCCGTGGTTCAATCCCCAGTTCCTCCAGTCTAAATGCCGGAGTATCCATGGGCAAGATACTGACCATGTTTTAACTAGTGTTTTAAACCTTTTACTGTGAAGGCTGTATACCAGAACACTTCCAACCTTAACAGTCTAATATTTCAGGGTTGAATGAAACCAAAGGACTGACTGAGATACTGGAAAATAATACATTTAAGAGGATATTTGTGCTTCTGATTCACTTAACTGGGCTGTTTGTCAGTTGAGGCTGGCCGTAGTGGTGGTGGTTGGGTGGAGGGGTAGTTAGGTGTTACTGCAGGCCCCGGGGCTAGCAGTTAACCTGAGCTCAGAGAGGCTCTCCAATGAATCGCTGAAGATTGCAGAGATGTTAAAGAAGAGAAGAGGCGGGTGGAGAGGGGTTGTAACACCCTGAGCAGTACGTCAAACACAAGAAGAACGTATTTACGCCTGTTTTCTTTCTACTTTGCACCATTTTCCTTTAATTCTGCCTTTACATCATATCCCGACTCTCCATTTCTATTAGTTTATATCCTGTCTTTCTCTCTCTGTCTGTATCTCTCACTCCCTAGTGTCATCTCTTCACCCCCGCTATCTCCCCTCTCCTCCTCCTCCTGCTCTGCTGAGGCCCTGGGGCACCATCCGACTGCAGCGGCTAACCCTTGTATAAGTTTTCCAATTCCAATTCCTGCTGGATTATGGCATGGTGGTGACGAGCGGACATTTCCTCTCTGATTATATATTTGATTCAATGGCATGATTATTGGTGTGTGTGTGTGTGTGTGTGTGTGTGTGTGTGTGTGTGTGTGTGTGTGTGTGTGTGTGTGTGTGTGTGTGTGTGTGTGTGTGTGTGTGTGTGTGTGTGTGTGTGTGTGTGTGTGTGTGTGTGTGTGTGTGTGTAGATGGAGAGGGTGATGATGTTGAGTGGGGACAGAGACCTTGACCTCACCCAGGGGACAATGGACATTCTTGAGCTTTCTCTCTCTCTCAACACACGCACACACACTCTCTCACACACACACACACACACAAATGTGCATGTGTGCTCCATCCCCCAAAATCCATGCTCGCAAATTGCGGTGCTTACACACACACACACACACACACACACAGAGAGAGACACACACACGGCCCTCTCCACCCTCACGCCCTGAGGTTAGGGGCTGTAGATGGCAGACATGGAGATTGGTTTTTAGTTAAATGTCAGTGGAGGTGAAAGTACTGCCCAAAGGCACCTCGCTCGCTCGCTCTCCTTTCTGTGCGTCTCTCGTTATCTTTCTCTCTCTTTCTTTTCCTTGTTCTGTTTCTTATGACAGCCTCTGTCTTTCTTTCCCCTCCTCTTTCTCTAACACCGTCTTTCTCTAGATAATGTCCAGTGATCTGTTCAGACCTGCTGTCAGTCATCTTTAAGGATGCGTCTGTATCGTTTGGCAGCAACAGCAGATTTGTCATTATTCATTGTTGCTCTGATTGTAGTTAGAATGAAGTCATGTGTCATGAAACCGTTGTCGTTGACAACAGGGAAAAATAAAAAACATTTTTTTGCTAATGATTTCTTCAATAGATAAAATCGAAATAGTTAATATTTACTGTAATCGCCACAGCAGGGCCAGGAACATACAGTATATGTCACAATATAAATCACATTCATTAACACTTAAACATCTTCAACTCGGTCTGTCTCTTAAAACAAGTGAAAATAAAAATGCACTTGAAAAAAAGCAACTTGTCTTAATAAGATGTCTGAAACAAGGTAATTTGCACTGACGGAGTAGCAAATTCTTTTTTTTGTGTGAGTTTCAATTCATTGTTTTTCTTCTGGGCCTTTTGCTGTTCACTCTCATAGCATAGTTTTTGGCATAAGTAGTAGAACAATTGAACAAACAACTGAACAATTAATCGAAATCGCAATATGGCCTGCTGCTATTTTGAAATCGCAGTATTTATTAAAGGTGAAATGTGTGTCAAAATACCATTTTAATTAAACATTGTGCTCCAGAGATGTTCTGGCCTACACATGATACAGACATAAGTATAAAACACATCTTTGTTTGGTGCAGAAAACGCACCATAATCATGTTTTTCAGTGATGTAAAAAATATCATTTGCTTTAATATCGCAAATCATATCGCAATATAAGCAGTGTTTCCGCTAGGATTTTTACTTCACAATCTACTTTAATCACTTTGCTTTGCTTCAGTTTCCCCAACACACCTGCACCTCTGCTCTCTGCACAGCTGCTGGCCCCGCCCCCTCTTTCTGTCAGTCAACACAGCAGACGGAGAGACAGCCTTCATCAGCAGTCTGTTTAATTAAGTTACAAAAGTTAAATATTTTCTCTCGCAGCATGTGAGCCACGCGTGCATGAGGGACTTTATTAATGACGTAGCGATCAAAGCGATTGATCGATCTTTACCAAATAACATCTGCACCTTTTTATAAGTTATAAACAGCAACAATCAATGCATTTAAAGATGGGACATATGGAGATACACAATAGGATTGTTAACATTACGTAACAGAACTGCATGTGATTGTGTGCGGACAGAGAGCGTCCAATGTCGGACCCTCTTTAACCCTTAGAACACTGTGTGAGGAGTAAACTGGTCCCGCTGTTGCCACGACTTCACGTGTGACTGACGTTCTGTGACTCCTGTCACTGTTTCAGCGCTCTTCCTCAACGAGGAGAGAGGGTGAACGACCGTTCATCTGGAGCGGACATCTTGGAAGTTGTTTAATTGCAACACGTTACAGAATCGACGGTGGGCTGCCGCTGCAAAATGTATGTAGCAGAAACACTAATAAGTCAAAATAATCGCAAGTAGATATTTTTTTCAAAATCGTTCAGCCCTAATAAGAAGGCCGCTTTTTTAAGCTTAAAAGTTCTAAAAATCTGTGTTCTACTTGAACCAGACAGCAAAGGACAAACTTGGGCTACATTCACACGACGAGCCTTTGTGCTCAATCCCACATCCCATTTTTTTCTTTTTTCTTTTCACATTATTTTTAAAATGTGCCCAGTATCAGATTGCATTGTGAACTGGTCACGGTCCTGAACTGACCCGCATGCGCAAGTGAACAATAACAAAGACCACGTGCAGCTGTTGTACATGCTATGTAAACAAACATGGGTGCCGTGGAAGTGTGCCAGCGATTTCGACAGCAGATGATGACGAGGAGAAAGAGAGCCAATTTTTAATTATGGCTTTTTGTGGAGCAATGGCTGCTGCTTCAGTACAGAGGTGTGTGTGGACGTGGAGCCGGAGGCGTCTTCCATGTTTATATTTAGAGTTTGACTCCCGCCAGCACAGAATTGTGACAATGGTCGATCTAGAGTGACTAAAAAGTTGCATGAATTCTGACGGCTCAGACTCCGGTCATATTGCAAAAAATCGGACCTGTATCTGATTCAGGACCACATATGACCCAAATCAGATTTGGAAAGATCAGACTCCATGTGATTTCATGATGTCATGAAGAAAACAGACCTGAGCCATGTGAGCAAAAAAATAGGCTTTGGGCCACATTTGCCTGCTGTGTGAATGTAGCCTTAGCTGCTGAACATCGTGGAGCATTTAGCTGCTGAAGAAACAGGAAGTGAACTGGATTTGTTCGATAGCAGGGAACCCAACTGCGAATGAATAGTAATGTTTCGCTGTGTCTTGTGAAAGTGTAAATGGGCAGTAAGATTATACACCCAGGAGTTGATTCTTGTGTGATCATTTAATGTGTCTGCATTATATCAGTTAAGATTAATCAAAGATTATCAAATGATCAGGTGGTTAGTCTGCCTCTGCAGGCTGCTCAGAGGACAGCTGGCTGCCCGTGTGTGGCACAGATTGCACGCTGCCACGGGTGTCAGCATGCCAGCTGCTGCAACGTGTGAACGCCTCACCTAAAGCAGAAAGCTGCTGTGCATCTGCTGCGGCCCGCGGCTTTAACAAATGTTACCTTTTTTAAATGTAAAAAACGGTCAAAATGACTCCTGTGGCCTTTTCATTGTGAGAGAATAAAGCCAAAAAAGAAGCTCAGATATTTGACTCGTGTCACCATCAGTTTGTTGCCACGGGAGAAGATTTGACAGCTGGATCATGCCAAAGACTCGGCACGGAAAAGTGCTTGAGAAAGCTGGCATCCTGTCCGCACTGAATATTTGAATACTTATGTTTGTGTTAGTGTGTGTGTGTTAGTGTGTGTGTGTGTGTGTGTGTGTGTGTCTCTCTCTGTGTGTGTATGGCCTGTCCAGCTTGAACCCAGATGTGTCAATCAGCTCAGGGTGGCAGTTGTCAAGCTGGTATTCACTGCAGCAGAGCCAGAGGGGCGACACACACACACACACACACACACACACACACACACACACACACACACACACACACACACACACACACACACACACACACACAGACTGGTATTCAGAGATCATGTCCTGAAGGGTTGTTATTGTCCTAACATGGTCCGTACGTTGTCTGTCCACCAATCTGATCACACGGACCACTAAACCTCTACACTGCCCCCAACTCTGTGTGTGTGTGTGTGTGTGTGTGTGTTTGAGCGCTGACTGACAGCTGTCACAAACCATGACAAGCAACAGACCGTGTGCACTGTGTGTTTGTGTTAGTGTATGATGGATAGTGTGTGCGTGTGTGTGTGTGTGCCTCTGGTCAGAAGAAAAGGTCAGTGTCTGCTAGCTATATGACTGTTAGCTACACTTGGCCGATGTTACACACACACACACACACACACACACACACACACACACACACACACACACACACACACACACACACACACACACACACACACACACAAAAGGACACTGATTGCAGCAGATGGCAGTTGTTAAAGATGATTCGCACACACATGCTCACACCTGCTGCTGTGGACACACACATCAGCGCAGCAGAATCACTTTACATAGCTACTACTCCCAGATATGAATAAAGGCTTTCTGGTCTTTGCTTAAATATTTGTGACAACTTTTTGATATATTTACGGGCACACAATTATTATTATTTCTATAAAATATTTATTACTTTTAATTTTAATTTTTAAAATTCAGTCAAACAAAGATCTCCATAGAAATCCGAAAAGTCACACTAAGTTTGAAGTGCCATTAACGTAGTAACTATTAACGATTCATCGTTTCTTCCTCACACTTAAATCTTACAGTTCATACAGATGTTTGGAACAAGAAAGATGGGTTCAGGTGTTTCCACGCTTTACAAATCTGTCCAAAGGTTGACCAAACAACTACATCATGATGCAGATTTATTGCAATGAAATCAAAATCTGTTTATTTTGTATGCATAGTGCTGTAGTTTGCCCGATCACTGCTGACATGTGACTCCCACTTACTGGAGACAGTTGGACAGGTGCTCCTTGTACTAGAATTCCTTATACAAGCCAAGCCTCGTCTGACCTTAAAGGAGAAATGTGTGAAAAGTCTGCCTGTTTATGTTCGTTCTTTCGACCAGAACAGTTGGTAAAACAAAGGGGTAATTTACTCGTCTCTAGGTCTGAATCACAAAGCACATTGCCCAGATGATATTAAAGCGCAATCTGGAACAGTGAATATTTATGGGTGATGTTAAACCATTGGAATATTCAGAAATTATCCTGTGGTCAAATTAAAAAGCGAACATTTTCTTTAGTTTTGGTCAAAACACTCCTTAAAGAATGAATGTAATTGTAAAATATGTCGTTTTTCTTAGTTATATTCCATCATATGACAGATATGCAGGCTACAGTCTTCTGACGCAGAGCCCTTAACGCTTTCACAGCATTATTAATATTTCCGACTGTTAACTTTGTTCCACTCGCCTCGCTCGAGTGCAGTGTCCATTTGAAGCAAACGCCACGGGAGCTGGACGGCAGAGCAGAGCGGCCGAGGCAACAAACGAGCCAATTTAGAGTCACAAATGGCGCGACTTAACTCTCTCCATAGTTAACCCTGAAACCGAGCACAGAGGCAGAGACAGAATGAGACATGAGAGGTTTCCAGTGTTTCCCTGTAGACTCGTATGCTGTCTGTCTGCATGTGTTTGTGTAGTCACAGTGAGTAAGTAAGAGTGTAAATGCACAAGAAGAAATGTCCATGGCATTTGTGCACATAACCATGAGCATGAATTAGTAATGAATTACTCATTAGCTGTCACTCGGTGGAGAAGTGAAGTCATTAATGGCACAACTGATTTATTACACTCCTGACATTCTCTCTACTAACACTGTTTCTACTGTCTTACTCTCAATTTAAATACTAACTGATCACTTGTTACTGGTAAAACAAGACTGGGTGAAACCTAGTATGGCACATTTGTACATCCAAGGTGCTTTGTTGTGCGCAAACTGTAACACAACAGTCATTGGTAGTGTCCATAATGTGACACGATAGATTTTAAATGTTCAAATGCAAATTTCTTTAGTGGTCTGAGTTAGGGATAGACCGATTATCGGCCGGTCCGATTATCAGTGCCTTTTTTTTTATTTATTTATTTTTTTATAAATATTTATTTATTTATTTATTTATTTATTTTTAATCTGACGGCCGATAAGAGATCAATTTAAAACTGGGTTATTTTGGCTCTGATGCAGCCGCGCCTCTCTGTCTGCAGTCACTCTCCAGCATCGTCCCACCCACAGCACTGATTGGTTACACGCAGAGCCATGGCATAGGTAACAGCCAATCAGCAGTGAAAGCTGTGCATGCAGAGTGCTCACACACACGGCGGAGAGGAGAAAAAGTATATTTAACTTCAGGAAGTTATTTATTTTATTAAAATTTTCAGTTAACTTTATAAGAGATGCTGCTGACCCTGGGAACTCCCTGCACTTTTTGTTTGTTTGTTTAATAAACATATGCTTAAAGGCATTTAAACAAAGTTAAGTGTTGGAGTTTGTATTATTCAAAATTTTGACGCCAATATTTTCACTTTTACTGCAAATGAATATCGGCTCCAAATATCGGTTATCGGCCTCCTTGACTACTAATAATCGGTATCGGCCCTGAAAAAAACACATCAGTCTATCTCTAGTCTGAGTTATATTTGTTCTAAAGTGTACTGAAGTAGCATGGCAAATGACATAGTTAAGTGGTTCATCTATGTTATAAATGTAGTTGCAAGATTGAAACTTTCCCCTCATGTCTTTAATATGTTTGAAAGAGAGCTTTTATAATGTGTGGTCACTGTGCGACATTGTATGTAGTGTTTTGTCGGATATACATAAAATGTGTGTTTAAAACTCGGATCTCTCCATCACACCTCTCGTTGCATCGCTGTTTCCTCTCCTCTCTTTTATGTTGTACTGCTTTGTTTCATTGCCTCATGATGAATATAATTTATTGTTCCGTCTCCTCGCCATCCATGTGCATCTGATGTTCTGGTATGCTTCCCTCCGATGTGACGCATTGGTTGAGTATGGACTGGTCGGTGTTTCAGGTGAAATGGTTGAGGCTACTCTTATGTTAGTTTTTTAATTCTAGTAGAACAGGCGCATTTTGCACGGATCCTTCAATGAGATAAATAAAAAGCTGGGAGCTGATGATATGATCTAATCTAAACTAACACTATCATTGCTGTCACTGAATGGCAAAATGGATGGTAGTCTTCAGACCACTCTCTACTCCTATGCCAATCGCCAATCATACACTAATGGCTATATCTTTGAGAGGACTGCAACAGCCGGGGATCCAACCGCAAACCTTTCGCTTGAACGATAACCCACTCTTCCACTGAGCCCTAGCCGCATGAATCTCGTGTTATGATACTTAACTAACATTTGTGCCTATTCATTTTGAAATAAATGGGTAATGAGGGAACTCAAGCCTTCAGACAACCAATGGTGTAACTTCATCACTTGCATGTGTGGTAATGTCACATGGAGCAATTCACTCACACAGTACCATCTTTCGCCTCACACACCCTCTTTACCACTAAGTCCTCTCTTTCTTGGTTGTAGTTTTTCTGTTGTTTGAACATTGTACCTTATCGATGATAATTCAGCATTGTGTGTGCATGTGTACTTAAAGCACAGACGGGTCAAAGTTGAACAAAGATGTCTGTAACTTGTGCTCGATGTTTACAATAGACAAAATGAATCAGCACGAAGGACACCACAGCGTCCTTCCTGTTACTTCCTTGTTGCGTCCCAACACGGAAAAAAGTTTGGATCATTAACGGCCATTGATGACGCTCTTAAAGCGCTAATGGCAAGATAAAATCTTTGATCACAACAAATTAAGCTACAAATTCAAAACTAGGATTTCTTCCTGGACCTTTTAGACCTTCAGGTCATATACTTTACCACGTTTCTTACCCTGTCTGACTTTTAAGCCAGGGTGCCTCATTCCCACATCTTAGCAATGATTTTTTCAGTGTTTCGGTGTGTGGAAGTGCTGCAAATAATAACCAAAAATATGAAGTTGTAAGAAACCCAAATTTCTCTTTTCATACCTTTAGTCCAAACCCAACAACCCTCACACACCTTCTCCTGCCAGCATGGTGGCTGCCTGATAAATGGCTGTCCCCTGTGCATATAAACCACAATATCTCTCTCACACACACACATATGCATACACACATACAGAGGGGGCTCTGCACTCCATTCGAGCCCACTAATTCCTATTCATTTAAAACAGCCACCAGGGCACGGCGTAGCCTAGCCGGGCCCCAGACACCAGCCATTCATTATTCAACTGCTTCTTTATGAATGGCTTACAGGTGGATGCTACAACAGCAACCCTGCAACACTGCTCGTAAATCACCACACACACACACACACACACACACACACACACACACACACACACACACACAGGAACACACACTTTATTTTATTTTTTACTTTTTCTGAGGATGCAGAGCCTGGAGATGCAGAGCGCAGTGCGATCAGGGGTGCATAATGTCGTCAATTTCCCTCCGTGCATTTTCTCTTGCTGCTGTTTAATTAGTAATGAGGACAAATATTTGTTTGTTTCAACGCTGAGGGGGGGAGGGAGAGAGACCAGCGGACTAAATGAGTTTCCTTCGTTTGCTGTCAGAAACAACCTGTCTAACTGCTTGTCCTGCTTGTCTCTCTCTCCATAGGCAACCAATGATAGAGATGCCCACTATCCTGAGTGTGTGTGTGTGTGTATGAACCAACACAAAGCACAGGGCAGCTGTTTAACATAGTCTGTGGTATAACTAATAGATCACACTGTGTTACATTTGTCAACGTGACACTTTCTCCTATATTGAGTTACACTCCAGGGCTTTTCTCTCTTTTCTTCTCCTTCCTCTCTGTCTCCTTCTTCATACTCCTCCTCTCTCCGCTCTCTCACACTCCTTCAGTCGGTCTCCACTCTTCCCTTTAACCTCTGCGAGTCATGACTCAAGCTACAGACAGCGAGGGAGAGCAGCCTAGCAGAACGATGCACAGGTCCGGTCGAGGTGTAGACACCGCTCTCATCCACCGACTATGATGGATGACGAGATGGACTGTGGTTCTCTGAGAGCATTGTCATGTAAGGTCCACTCCAGTGCTCCTTCTCTAGACCTACAAGACACTGCTCATATGTTTACACCTGCTTGAGTTTCACAAAGTAATTAGCTTATATTCTGTTTCCTCCCCTTCTTTTAAAGATATATTTGCTACAGTAGGAATTTAATTTATCCCTAAGGAACAATAAAGTTTCATGACAATTCATTGTCTTGTTTAAAATACAGTCAGGTCAACAAATTCTTTATATCTCTCCTAAATTGACATTAGGTAAAAGCTTGTTTTGGTACATGTCATATATTTCTTTGACTATATTTATTTGATTCTACTGGAAATATGTCAAATATTTTCTTATGTCCTATTGGTAATGAAACATGACCATTGCGTTTTGGGAATAGTGGAAGTAGATGGGAAGGATGCAAAAAAATAAATGTTATACATTATCCATACATGTACGCAGTAAATGGGCTTTGCTTTGCTTTGCTTTTGATCAAACACACTTCTGAAGTTGCTAACTGGACTGTAAACCATGCAGAGCACGGAAAAGGAAGTCTTGGCTGGAAGTCATTTATCGCTAACTGTTTGCTACACTGGAAATACAGAGAAATTAGCTTTCGTTCCCGGATTGGATTTTCACTTATTGTTGAAGTTGTATCTGTAGTCATCGATCTTTTCTTTGTTTGTTGCCATAGTAGATTACTGTTTACTCGCAACACTTGCAGAGACAGGAAAAGCAGCCGCTTAGCTCCGCCTACCCTCTCTGGCAGACCAACCACTGCTGGCTGATGGAGAACGCGTCACTAACTGGGCGCTGCTTGTGATTTTTGCCACAGACACCCAGTCTGTAATACTGCAAATGCAAAGGCTATGTTACCAGGTAACATACCACCTACCACCACATACAACGTACCATTCGACGATAGATAGTGACTTAACAGACATTTATTTACATGAAAAAGATTATTAAAGATTAAAGATTATTACTTTAAGGAACGCTTATTTCATTTAATGTTATGATGATAGCAAAGAGCTTCAGTTGAACATTCGGTTAAACCAAAGTAGCATTTAGTTTTTAGTACGCTTGTACGTCTTTGAATAGAATACCTCATTATTTACAGCAACAATATCTACCTCTGTGCTGTACATAAAACACACACAAATATAACAACAAAGTCTGTAGGTTCCTATATCTATGTATGTTTGAGTGGTGGCATTGCACTCATGATTGATGGGCCCTTCTCTTTCTTCCAGATGCTTCCACTCAGCTCGTCTTTCACTGCCAGGCCTCTGATTCTGTTTCCACTCTGTCACTCACTCACAGAACACACACCTACACCTCTGAGCACACACTCAGACACTAACGCACATAAACACGTATTCTGTTCCCAGTTCGTCAGTCACACATCTAACCGCACTCACACACACACACATACAATGCGCTCAGTGATGTATTTTGTTTCTCCCAACTGACCTCTTGAAGAAAATAGCATGTTTCAGGCCTTGTTGTCATTGCAGTTCTCAGGTAGACAGATGTATAAAGATATGGTTAAGATGCTGTCTTTGTGTGTGTGTGCGTGTGGAGTTTAGGGTTGGACACATTTAACTGGACAGTGAGCCTTCACAGTGAGACATCATAAACAAAGCAGGACCCACAAACTGAATCCGCTGAATTTAACCATCATGCATTTTATTATTTACAGGTTTGCTTTAGCTACACGTGAAGAGGTCTGCAGCTGGAGAAAGTCCAAACTGAAGGTAAGAAAATAAAAAAGTCTTCCTATTATTGTCATCATTACACATTTGCAACCATCCTGACTAGTGGCACATTTAAATTGTCATAGCAAACACACAACATTAAACTAAACTAAATCACCCTGATCTATTTAGACTGTCTGACATGCATGACACCTCCTCCTTACGTAACTATGGGAGCCCATGAAAGCGTTGCGGTGTTTGTTCCAAACTGTAAACATCTAAGATTCAACAATTTTAATATATAACCATTGTCCTAAACTATAAATTCCAATAAAGTGGTAAAGATAATTTGCCAAGCTGAAGTTCAGGGTCATGGAGAGCTGGATACCATCACAGCATGAGGGAGGTACACCAACACGCTGGACAGGTCGCCAGGCCACAATTGCATCTCCATCCACAACTTTTTAAGCCCATAAATAATTTGTAAAAAATAAATAAATACAAATTCTGAAGAGACCTGCAGGAGAAACATCGAGATCAAGCTAGCCCAGACGTCTCTCTCCCTAGCAACATTTGCCAGCTCCTCCTAGGGCATCCCGAGGCATTCCCAAACACACAGGTGGGATATACCCACAGGTGGGATATATACTCCCTCCAGCAGGCTCTGGGTCTACCCCGGGGTCTCCTCCCAGTTGGACGTGCCCAGAAAGCCCCTCCACTGCCATATTTGTGCCATATTTGAAATTCCCCTTTGACAGTTTGCAGGGTTGGACAGAAATTGGCTCACCAAAAGTTGTCGGATTAACTAGAAATACACTTAACCTTAACCACAACTTGTAGTGCACATACAACAGATTCAAACCAAAGAGCTACTGGCCATAAAACAGTGCCATCTTTGAGCTCTAGCCTAAGGCTTTCCTCTTAGTGACCCTTACTGTCTGCCTCCACTCCTGTTTGTGTAATCGAGTTGAGTTTTAAAACAATGCTGCTGTTCCTAATGGAATCAGAGGATTCAATCTTTGCAGTGAACCTGTTAAACAATACTTGTACATAAGCAAAGTTACTCTTTTGTGCTCTTTAGCTTAGTTTGTTGTGTAGCAGTTAGAGGGTAACCAACCTCTCTAAAAAGCGGTCAGCTGTGGTTTAGTCAACACACAGGACTAACTACCTGCACACACACACACACACACACACACACACACACACACACACTTGCATGCACCGTGATTCATAACCCAGTGTGCTGCCTTTTGACACAAAGGCAATAGGAGCAGCAGCCTGTACAAGCCTGGACTTTTATTCCTTTCAATTTGTCTTGCTTAAAAAACAAACCGGCCGTGAGCCGGTGAATAAATAAATAAAGCGGTGAGCGCTGAGGGAGGGAGAGAGGATGGATGAATGGCCCCGTCTCAGCAGTGAGGGGGGGGGTACCGGGGGGGTAGACCCACCTTGGAGAAGAAAGTCTGGGATCTATGCGTGCGTGTGTTTGTGTGCTGGCAACTCTTTGTCTACATGTCTGCATATAGTTGCACACATAGCCTTTTTGTTTCGGCATGTGTATGTGCACACAAACCTTTTAGATATGTGTGCATATATGCTATATTATGTGCAGTATGGATAGATTTGTTTTTACCTGTGCTGACAATTTCAGGTGTGTGTCCATCTTTTTTTTGTTTCTGAATATGTGAGTCTGTTTTTACAGGTACATATAAGATCGCTGCCTGCATGTGTGCGGGTGTGTGTCAGTCTTCTGGCCTAACTCCGTAATCATGGAGTGTGCGTGAGAGGGGCTGGACATTCTTCTTTTCCAGAGTTGCCCAAGGTGACAGGTGCCAGGCGGGTGTGGGGATACTCACAAGCCCCCGGCTGAGCGCCACTGTGTTGGAGTTTTCCCCCAGTGAACGAGACGGTCACCTCTCTGCGACTGCAAGTTGTGAAGAGGAATGATCTGACTGAACTGCTGTGTGGTGCATAGGCAGAAACCTACAGAGTACGTGGCCTTCTTGGAGTCACTGTGCGGTCCTGGAAGGGGTCCTGTCTGGGGACTCCATAGTTCTACTGGGGGACTTTAATGCTCATGTGGGCAATGATGGATAAACCTGGAGGGGGGTGATTGGGAGGAACGGCCTGCCCGATCTGGACCCGAGTGGTGTCTTGTTATTGGACTTCTTTGCTCGTCATGGATCGGCCATAACAAACACCATGTTCGAACATAGGGTGGTTTTGGACCCTCGGGTGAAGAGAGGAGCAGAGCCGTCAGCTGATCACCACCTGGTGGTGAGTTGGATCAGATGGCGGGGGAGGCGGGACAGACCTGGTTAACCTAAACATGTAGCAAGGGTGAACTGGGAACGTCTGACGGAGGCCCCTGTCCACGAAGTCTTCAACTCCCACCTCTGGAAGGATTTTTGTTGCATCCCGGGGGAGATCTGACCCAGTTTCTGATCCAGCCCTGGTCTGGCCTGACCCAGTTCCTGATTCAGTTCTGGTCCGGACATGAAAGATAGTTGTAATATATTCTCAGAACAAATCCTGTCTGTTTACATGTTATTAGAAAACACTTTTCTTTGTAGTCGTTGTTTTCCTGAGGCAACAGCAGTCAGTAGAAACACACTTAATGATTCAGATTAGTGAAGGATTGTTGTTGTTCTATGTAACTCTGCTGTTATCTCTCATTATGTAAACCAAACATCCATCAGTCCCTCTCATTCAAGTGTTCCCTCTGCTCCTCTGGGGCGGCTGTGGCTCAGTGGTCGAGTCGGTCGTCTCTCAATCGGAAGGTTGAGGGTTCGATCCCTGACTGCTACAGTCACATGTCGGAAGTGTCAGGACACGGAACCCCAAATTGCTCCCGGTGGCACTGCAGCTACCTGAGCAGCTGCTGACTGTGTGTGTCCTGATACAATCCCCCTCCTTCTTTACTCCAGGTCAAACTACGACCCAGGCTTTGAGTGATGTGTTGGAGATGATAATGGCACACTTTATATATTTAAAAGAGACGCTTAAAGAAAAAAAAGATAAAGTAAAAAGACACTCCAGTGTTGATTTGTGAACAGCAGCAACTTTCCCTTCCAGGCGTTGGTGGATGTGTGAATCATTACTTAACTGCAAGTAGAGCAAACGCATTAAATATCTCATCCTTCGCTTCCACTCATCCTCCTCCTCCTGCGTCCTCTCCATCTTCATGCTCCCTTGACTGCCCTGTAGTTTAAATACACACCTTCCTGACAACAACACAACATTGATCCTGGTCAGCTAGCACGCACACACGCAAACACACACGCACAACGCAGCTGTACATGTCAAAACCCAGGAGATTGTTCTGTTAGAAGTGGATTAAGGGGAGACATGACACTAAGTGCTCAGTGTGTGTGTGTGTGTGTGTGACTGGCCAGGCCAATAAACGGAGTATGTTTTATGACAGGAGAAACGAGCCCAGAGAGAAGCTGCCCAGTTCAATACCTCATCACACACGCCAAATTGTGCTGTGTGGACGACACACACACACACACACATAAACACAGAAACTGATGTGTGAGCACCCCAACTCATTTCGTGGTAAATTGTCTGTTCATGATGTCAGTCACGCTGGCCAAACACACGTACAGTACTTGTACACAAGAACAACAGTAATCACACATTGACACATGAAAAAGAGAGTAAATATTAAATGGTAAGAAAACCTGCATGAACCTGAATGATTAAGTAATTATTCAAAAAGAGGGCGGTGATCATGGAAATGTAAGGTGTTGGAGTGCAGGTAAATCCGTATTGTACCGTACATTGATATATTGTGGGGTGGAGTGGTGTTTGCACATTATTAACTTAAAAAGTACAGTGTTGTACCTCACACACAAACGACCTAAGATACCCTCTTGATCAGGACAGATTTTACCTATATGTATATTTTCCTACTTACGTCTCTGTCATTGCCGCTAAATTTAACCCTGTAATATCTGGTTAGCCCAGTGTTAAGCTGCTGGATGGTGTGAGATAAATCTTCCTCATCTTCTCCCAGCAGTGAGTGCCTATAGTCAAATTAATGTCAGGTTATTCAGTGGCCTTGTCAGAATACCACAACGCTGATATTGCTGTACTGTTCTTGTGAGGAAGCAGAGGCGGAAATGTAGCTCAATGCTTTGGCACTTTGGCAGCGAACAAGATGATATCAAGGCTGGAAACACAGACTACAATGTGGAGGTGGACCCTGGGGTGGGAATCCCAGGGTAATACGTGGCCAATGATAAAGATACAAAACATCACGCTATCGATGACCATGATTAACTGAAGAATTTAAAACGCCCCCAAAAAGGTAAAGAGCAGGTTTAATGTATTTATTCACTGTGAAAGTAGCTGGTGCATCTCTTTCTTTTCACCACTGTCCAGTAGGGCTGCAACTAACTACGACTATTTTGATAGTCGACTAGTCATCGATTATTAAAAGTGATTACTCGACTAATTCATGGATCATGAATCGCCACCTTAACATGGTGGAGGGGTTTGCGTGTCCCTGTGAACCTGGCAGCTGTGTTGTCTGGGGAACTAGCCCCTGGTCGGGTCTTCCAAGGCAAACCGGGCGGCAGGCAAAGGCAGGGGGCCTTGGCGTGCTGATCCCCAGCAGTGTAGACTGGTTTTTGGTATGTCGAATGTCACCTCTCTGCTTGGGAAGGAACCAAAGCTGGTGCGGGAGGTGGACCATTACCAACTAGATATAGTTGGGCTCACGTCCACACACAGCTTTGGGTCTGGAACCAATCTCCTGGAGAGGGGCTGGACTCTCTCATTTTCCGGAGTTGCCCAGGCTGTGAAGTGCCAGCCGGGTGTGGGGATACTCGCAAGCCCCCAGCTGAGCGCTGCTGTGTTGGATTTTCCCCGGTGAACGAGAGGGTCACCTCTCTGCGACTGCAAGTTGCGGAAAGGAAGGCTTTGACTGTGGTTTATGCACCAAACAGAAGTTCGGAGTGTGCAGCCTTCTTGGAGTCACTGGGCGGGTCCTGGAAGGGGTCCCGTCTGGGGACTCCAGCTCTACTGGGGGACTTTAACGCTCAAGTGGGCAATGATGGATAAATCTGGAGGAGGGTGATTGGGAGGAACGGCCTGCCCTATCTGAACCCGAGTGGTGTCTTGTTATTGGACTTCTGTGCTCGTCATGGATTGGCCATAACAAACACCATGTGCCAACATAGGATGGTGCAGAGAGCAGAGGTGCAGGTGTGTTGGGGTGACTGAAGCAAAGTGATCAGGTTAAAGTAGGTTGTGAATTAAAACTTAATGAGGTAAAGAAGAGAGTCCGATTAAAGTGTGGAAATAAGAAATAACCATCTCGAAAGAGGGTAAGTCTACATGTGATGTGCTTCTCACAGAAATCATTGATATGAGATTAATTGAAATCAATTGATTGATTAGATTCATTTTTTGAATCACCTGACAGCAATGGTTTTGATATGATGTGCACATGCGCACATGCCTGGGTGGAACAACACACCCTCTATCCTGCTGCTGAAAGTCCTTGAGGAAACGCTGTTTTCTCATGCGCCATTGTTGTGTTGACAGTTGCCATGAAAACGCGGACAGGCGGACCCCGGCAGCTGTCAATCAACACGGCATCTGCCACGCCTACACAGTCCTGAGAAATGGTCTGAACAGCCAAATGAGACGTTTTTCAACAAGGTTTTCTCGTGGTTCTGAACATTTATTTTCACTCAGATTTTTGTGGATGCTTTATGACACACTCAACTCTGATATCATATGTGCATTTTTGCTATCTTGCAAGTTTCCAGGGCCTTTAAGGTGATAATTCATGATTGAAAACATTATTAACTCTGGTCTCTTAAGGTATTATTTTGCCACGTTCACACTGAGTAACAAATGAACAAGTAGAGTAACTTCTTTTCGCTTTGCTCTAGACATGAAATGGATTTACAGTCATGAAGTTTTGCAGTTTTACATTGCTTTTAACATCGTTTGAATTTGCTGTCCTCTTGCTGCCAGAGAGGGTTACACGATGCAGAGATTAAAAGTTTAGGGTTTTAGTTTGATTTTGTAAAGTGAAAGATAAAAGTTTGGTGAAAAGTGAGGCAGAAACTTGATGCAAGCAAAAGTGACTAAATGACCACGTATACTCACTCCTACATGAGCAGTGGGACATAGTCAGGGTGCTTTGTTGCCTGAGATTTGAGCTTTTTGGGATGAGAGGCTTCTGTGGGACTCTGATGAGAGCTCTGCCATTTCTTTAGTGTCTCCGGAAAGGAAAGCGGCGGCTCTCTAGACTTTGCAATTAATCTTTGTGTGCTTCACACGAATAGGACACACTGCAACAGCCGATATGTGTTCACTGCTGTGAATGACAAATATCGCCACAGTAACTTTAAAGACCATCTTATTGAGACAATCGCACAAAAACACTTGACAAAATAATAATGCATACCATGTTAGCACAGATACATTCACTTACTGTACACACACACATCCCTGCCTGGCCTAAACAACATGCTCCAATTAACACCTCCTTAATCGTCCCTCAGCAGACCCCCCCCCAACCCGAGCAGAACCCCGACAACCTTTGGATCAACGAATCAAAGAGCAGACATCTCTGAACGAGGAAGTAATTGGCCTGACCCTGCGACCTCTGGTGCCTTACATGGGGATCGCATCGAATCAAAACGAGCTACCGCAGGACACGCCCACACTGCTAACTAGCGCCTTGGTCCCTTTAAACACACACGCCAAATGTATACAGTACACATGCACACACGAAACGATGCGTCATTAGTGTCTGTGCTGCGCTCATCGCTCATTAGACACAAACTAGGGAGCGATGTTCAGTTGATGGGGAGGTGAAGTGGCTTCCACTGCACACACACACACACAGAACGCACACTCACAACGGCATGTACAGACAAACATTTAAAAGCACGGGTCTTCATCTAGTGAGGACAGCAAACTGCAGGGCTAATAAGGCAGGCTTGCAAATCGAGAAGAAAGAGGAGGAGAGGGAAGAAGGGAACGATGGAGAGACTCCGCTTCCTCCCCGCTGTTTGGAGGAGTTTCGATTGATGCTGGGTCTGAAAGATTGGGACTTTTTAATTAACCTCCCAGGGAGAAAAAAGTCTCCATACTGCATGTATATATGAGAAAATGCCATCATTAGGGCTTTTTGAATACAAGCATCCAAACCAGCGATTTCAGATTTAAAAAGTTGACTTATCAGAGAAAAGTTTGTTTCTCTGAAATGTTGTCTAGTGTTTTAAGTGTAAGCTATGCATCCTGTTACAGTTTATTACAGAAACGTTTTACACCAAATTTAGAGAAGTAAATCAATGTAAAGCTTTCTCGTTATAGCCTGATACGAGATGATGATTTGGGGTGTTGAGCAACAGCTGACTCTCTTAAAGGTGCAGCTGTCCGAAGAAGCTATTCTCCCTCTATCACTTTGAACATAACACTAAAAACTGAACAAACAGAAAAGGAATAATGGTGATCTCCTCTAGTCTTCAGACCACTTTTACACTACATGTCACATTCACCCTTTCACACAAACACTCACAGACTGATGACAGGCTGCTATGCAAAGTGCCAATCTGCAATCAGAGTCTTAACCATTCCCACACATTTTCACCTGATGGCTATGCCTTCGGGAGCAATGTGGCGTTCAGTGTCTTGCCCAAGGAAACTTCAACATGTAGACTGCAGCAGCCGGGGATCGAAATTGTCAACCTTAGGATTTAAAGTTGACTAATTCTACCACTGATCCACAGCTGCCCCAAAAAGACAAAAAGCAAAGTTTCACCTTAAACTATCTGCACAGATTTAACAGCTTAACAGTTTGTTCAGTCACTCTAAATACGCCACGTGTACTGACATTAGAGATGTTTGCGAACACCATGATAGCAACTGGACTGTGTCAGAATTTGACCTATGACACATTACACAGATGTCAAAACTCGGTGGGAAGTTCAAATTACTGATTTCTCTACTTTTTACTGCTTTTGTCTGAAATGATTGGAATCAATCTTTCTCAGTTCTCAGTTTCGTTCTGTTTGGCAGCACCTAATCGCAATAAAAGGAAATTGCAGAAGCATACATCCCAGATAACCAGCTGTCTATGGTTGGCTCCCTTTGTTACGGTTGTAACGGTTGATTTTCCTCGCTGAAGGATGGCTTTTCTTTGTTTGTTCAGCCATAGTAGATTACTGTTTACTCGCAACACTTGCAGAGAGCGGAAAAGCAGCCGCTTAGCTCCGCCTACCCTCTCTGGCAGACCAACCACTGCTGGCTGATGGGAAACGTGTCACTAACTGGGCGCCGCTTGTGATTTTTTCCCCTAAAGTTGCACCAGACACCCAGACTGTGATACTGCTTTCATCAGTGGGCCATAGGCTCAATCACCATTGTGTTACCTCATTCGCCGATAGATAGTGACTTAACAGACATTTATTTAAATGAACATCTTTGTGATTATATCTTTAATATAAGTGACTTTTTATGTTTGTAAACGTGACATTTAGTATGACTAAGCTGCATATTTTAAATATCCTAAAGACAAGGAGCAACAACTGAGCACTAATGAGGATTCATGTAGAGTCTTTAACTAAATTTTTGCTCACTTTGTATCTCCACCAATTCCTGGGGGAAGTTTCTGCCTCTCTAGCTGCTAAATGCTCCATCATATTCAGTCACTTACTGTTTCTGTCTTCAGTTTGTTGCTGGGCAGGTAGCATAGTGTGAGTTTATCAGACAAGATGTGAAGCTGAAAACAAGTTGCTGCAACTTTCCAGAAAGCTGAAGTGAAGAGCAAATACAGGTGATAACTCTTCGTGGCCTCATTACTATGAGCAATCCTCACACATTACATATAATCATTCCATCTATTATTACATAAAAAATAGATAAGTGCAGCTGTAATGGAGTATAAAGTATGTACATGTTTTTTCAAGAAAGCCGGGCAACAAAAGTAACAGTACTTTATTGTTATACCACATTCTGGGTAAATCATACATTTCTTCAAGCGGGCCTAAGAAACAGTGCAATTCATTATTGCTCCTGTTCCAGTAGGCAGTGCAATTATTTAAGGGTGAAACTGTGCATCATTGACTTATAAACACACACACACACAAGCATAATAATCACAGCCTATACATGCATCTATCTTTAAATATCACACACACTCACACAAGATAACACAACATAATGAAGGTGTTTGGCAGCCATTGCAGGAGCTGCTGTAAATGATGGCGCCCAATGCAGGAGTTAAGTGTTATTCATTCCACACGCACTACATGCTGTATGCTAATGAGGTGATTTTATTTACTGGACTTGGAGAGAAACTCATAAGATTGTCCCCGTGGTTTACACTGTTAACCAGGTGTAAACATGCTATTTGCATTGTTATTGGGGATAAATATGTTTCCTCTCCACGTTGAGGCGACAAGCAGACTTAATTCCATATCAACATGCATTTAAAGGGAACAAGTGAAGGGGGGCTTATTTATAGAGTGGAGACTTTTCCTTGCCTTGCATATATGCATATATTTACACATTAACGCACAAGAGCACACACATGTAGATAGGAACACACACACATGCATAGAGTGAATGTCAGTTACATACACTCAAATTCAGTCACACAGTTCTGTGATAATGTGTAAATCTGTGACACGGTTAAAATGATCTTTACTTTATGAGGACTGAAAATGCTTAAAAAACATTACAGCCTTAATGCGAGAAAGTAATTTATTTTACACGATTATTCATCCTTATTTAAACTTCAAAAGAGTTGCTGTGTGATCTGAAAAGTGCTCTCAACCTAAACGATGGCTTCTGACTCCACACAGTTGTAACCTTTTCCTCATTTAAAGGGAAAGTTGGGATTTTTTGAAGTGGGATTGTGTGAGGGACTCGTGAGTTCCTACACGAAAGCTGAACTCCGCTGCAGACGGGGTCAAGAGTACCACGTAGCCAGTATGGAAGTCTCTAGCCCTTCTATACACTGCGTTTTCGCCTCAGCGCGGTAACAAGGCTCCGCCGTCATGCAGCCTTTACCATTTTACATTGCACAAAGCAAGCGGAAGCAAAATGTGCATGAGGTGTAAACAAACGGCACGTTCTGCAAATACACATACATGGCACTGTTCCGCCCTTTATACATCTTTTAATATACATATACAATTTACAGCTCTGGAACATATTAAGAGACTACTCCAAATGTTCCTCGTATCAGCATCTCTCTCTACATGTCATGGTCAGCCCAATCAGACCTGAACCCCATTGAAACCCTCTGTGATCAAGAGGACGATGGATGGTCGCAAGCCGTCGAACAAAGAGCGGCCTAATGTCACCAAACAGCAATGTCACAGACTGGTGTGAATAAAAACCAGGTTATTCTACCTTCCAAACATTGAATTGTGAACTCTTAAAGGTAAAAAATAAGTATTCTGTTGTTTAAACTTAAACATGAACTTGTTTTCTTTACATTATTTAACCTCTGAAAAACATGTTTTTATCTTAACCAGCTGTAATTTTCCACAAGAGCTAAATGAGAATATTTGATTTGGAAGTAGGAGAAATGTTTACAATAAAACAAAAGTTCATATTTACACAAACACAAACCTATAAATAGAACAACCTGAGAGTGGTCTCTTAATAATTGTCGGAGCTGCTTCTCTGTTATCTCTGAAATATGTTTCATTCCCTTTTTATAAGTTTTCTTTGAAACGTGTTAGTGGTTACAGAGTAAAGATTTCCTTTGTGCTGAACAGTTGTGTATTATAGGATATGTACTTTCAACTCCCTGTGTGTTTGATGACGTTTAAATTGTGTGTAAAAATAAATTTGACAAAATTGTCTCTGAGGAAGAATCAGTTTATACATTTTGGGAAGATTTATCCTGATTTTTTTAGGGGTGTTCCAGACCCAAATATACAACTGTGACCATCTCACGCGAGTGCTCATCATTTCAATTCCTCACAATATCTCCCCTCTCTATTTAAACACACACACACTTTTTTTTTCACACTTGTAAACACTCCTCATCTCACTGCACACGCACCGCGCGTTATGGCCTGCACACAAACACACGCGCACTGTTAGTTAATCACTGTGTTAGATAGAGAGCGGACGCAGCCTATGCTAATGTCTCTGTTAATGCCTCGCTGGCTCTCCTTGAGAAATATATTTATCGCTTTATTATGGTCTTGTTTCTATAATTCATAGGAAGCAAACAGCCCTAGATCACACCCAGATGAATAGAGCCGGGGAGCGAGGAGAGATGCAAGTGTAATTCACTGAGGCCTGCTGCCGTTATGTCCCTCTACACCTCTCTTCCTCCCTCTAATGCTCCTTCTCTTTTTCTCACTGTCTGTAGTTATGGATCATAATATTATGATGGCTGTTGGTTGTGCATGCACCATTAACGATGTTGCCTTGTGGGTGAGAACAACTGTTTCAGCAAGTACACACCCCTGAGGGAGCAATCGGAGAGAGATATTATATCAAATGTTCCAATATTATCTTGTAGTGTTAGTAAAGCTATCATTAACCACGCCAATCCAATTAGCATGAAGTATAAAAACAACACTAAAGGGCAACACAAACGGCAGCTGCAAGGCCTCCGTCATGGTTGGGTGGCATGCTTCAGCTTGGCGGGATACGACCACTTATTGGTTTGTGCTGCAGGCAACGAATGATCCAGATGATGTTTGTTGCTCTTAACAATCTAAGGCATTGTGTAACAGCTCTGATTGGGAACTCATGATTGCAAGTGAACAGTTGATGTTACAAAATAACCTTTTAAGAATGTGGTTTTAACATTTTTATCAGTTTTCTGGATGACATGATGTTTCACTGCAGGAAAATTTAAGACAGGTTTAACTATTTTTCCCCGCAAAAACCCCGTGTTTCGGTCTGTTGGAGCCTTCTGCATTGGCCGCTGTGTTGCTGGAGAGGCTCTATTCAAATACATGAGGGCTTTATTTTTACAAATGGCTACTCTCGAACACTAGTACAGTCAGAAGAAGTCATTGTTTGTAGCAACACCAATGTTGGCTGGCTGAACCACCACATTGATGTTTCCCAACTCAATGTACCAGGAAAAAGTCAATATTTTGATCTACTTCAATACTTGCAACTAAGATGTAGTTGTTGACATATTTTCGGTTGGTCACAGATCACTTTGTTTTCAATTATTGGTCGGTTTGAAACCTTGCTCAATAATACTTTTCAGACATTTAATAATTGTATTATCAATGATTTATTTCTGTCAGATATGCCTTACTTTTGATTCGGGCTGGGTTTAAACAATTTATTTTTCCGATTCGAATTGATTCTCCTTTGAATGACCCAATATTGATTAATAAATCCTGAGATCGATCTGTAAAAATATGTGTAAAAACATGTCTGATCACTCACGTTTCTGAGCCCTCCTGAACTCAGCACAACTCAGCGCATCCCCCTGAAACACGCGGTGAGGGAGACATGCCCGGACTTGTTTACTGCACCTACTACAGAGACATTACTGATCGCCGACGGACTCTTTTTATCGTGTGTGTTCCATGAATATAGTTTTGCACTGATGTTTATGTTACTCTCTGTTACCGTCGGCTTTGGCTGTGAGTGTATTTTTGGCATGTTGTTATACAATATGCCTTTCCTCATAACTCGTAGTCTCATGTGGTTTTGTTCTTTACACTGTGAGATCTCGTGGCCAAATCTCGCACAAGTTGAAGCCCAGTTCGTTTAATCAAAACCACGAGCCAGATGTTTAGACTAAAAATCTGAAACTGGAAAAAAGTTAATAAGCTGTCTTATTCATAACATTGTTTATATTGAGTTGACTGCTGTGAGTCTGTCATGGCACATTAAAAGTACATGATGTAACTTCTTTTGGTTTAATTCTAATTTTAAACATTAAAAATGTTGATAACGCACCAGGTTAGAGCTGCATTGATATTGTAACTGAAATACCTCTAAACAATCTCGGATCAGAAATTGAATCGAATCGGGACCTTGTGAATCCGAATCGAATCCTTATCGATACCCAGCCCTACTTTTGATACATAATTGGAAACATGCAAGACCATAAATGTACGAATGCATAAAAAAAAAACAAATTTGTTCTAACAGCTGGCACACTGTTTATTTTGTAAGAGATATGCACATTAGAAAAACCCTTACTGGGATAACTTCCTTAAACAAAAGAGTTGCCATGACAATACCAAAGCTAATTTCAAGAGTTCATACAGTAGAAGTAAATGAAACATGCATCTTAAGTCTGTTCTTCTGCGCTGCACTTGATCCTTTTGTTTAGGACTCTTTCTGACAGTGTATGAGCCTGTGGACTAAAGTGGAATTATAAATAGTCAAATGAAAAAGAAGGAAGTAAAAAACGAGAAGGATCCTCTTCTCTTCTTCCCGAGGGAGCGACCATTTGCTCTGACATTTACTTTGCCTACCTGAGTGTTTTCCCTAAATCACCATGACTGCTCCAAGTGAAAGGGATGGCAAGAAAAAGAATGGAGAGAATGGAGTAACAGTGAGGAAACAGAGGTAGGAGGAGTGGAGAAACAAACAAATGTTTAAAGGAAAAGAAACATAAAGGGAAAGAAAAAATGTAAAGATAAAATAGAAGGAAAGAAGTAGGGATGAAACTGGGAAAGGCAGGATGATGAGCAAAAGAAGAAAACAGAGGAAAGGGAGGAGACAGAGGAGGAAAGGTTAAAAAAAGAGGAAATGAGAGTAAAAACATGAAGGAATCAGGCTCTTGCTGCCCTCAGTCATTCTTACTCTGACCTGTGTTACACCATGTATGCATACACACACACAGACACACCCCATCCACTGGGCAAGGAGCTTAAAGCACGTGTTTCCACTGGTTCCTGTGCTTGTCCACTGGTCAGATCCAGGGTTGTGTGTGTATAATGGCGTCAAAATGTTGTGGCCTGACAAAGGCCTAGGTCAAAACACATTTACTCACTGACCTGCCTCTAATTACACCTCTCGCACACACGCACTTTCTCACTCACACGCGCTCAAACACAAACCCACACACCAAATTATAGTAATGTCACGCTGCTGTGTCACTGCTCAGTGGGACTGAAGGCCACAGAGGCCACACAGGGGCTCCTAAGTAATGATGACTTCTCTATGAAGCTGTGGTTCCCGGATTTAGCGCTGGGTTCCCCAAGGGTTTGCAAGTTTAACAATAGGAAATAACAAACAACAAAATAATCATCTACACTATATCAATGACTGTATACATAATGGACGTACTCTCAGTGACGTCACCCATAGGTTTCTGAAGAAGTGTTTTGATACCCGAATTGGGCCACTGCTGGCAGTCGCCATGTTGGAAATGCCAGAGCCGGCTAATCCAGAGGCAGGCAAAATGGCGGAGTGCGACCGAGCTGAAGCCTATGGCTGAGGACTATGGGCGGACCGCATGAATTAGCCGGATGCAGCTAAGAAGCTAGGCTATATGCTCCTCAGCGTAGCTAACGGTTATTGGCATAGACCGTCTAAATAATGAGCTAGTTTAACTTCGTGTTTCCCACAGAGAAGATTCTGTTTGTGACGGTGACTGACTGCAGGTGTTTATTTATCAGAGTAAAGAAGTGGTAGCGGTAGTGAGTTATCTTAGTTATCTCCGTATCTCAGTTATCTTAAACAATAAAATTAGCTATTTATAACAAAACTATTTTTTGTACCAAGCTGTAAACATGTTTATTTCTGTTGTAAAAATTGGCATTTTCCCATCTGCTGTAATGTTATTTTTTGTTTTCTGGAGCCTCAAGTGGCCCCTCGAGGAACTGCAGTTTTTTGCACTTCTGCAATGGCTTCATGTTTCAACACCGGAGGTTGCCGCTTGCACTATACATGTATATACTGTGAAATACTGCAACATAATGCCAATGTTTGCATGCTGATATTTCTCATGTAGCCTATAATGTTAACCATGTTCGCCATCTTAGCAAATTTTAACATGCTAACACCCTGGACTAAGTAACTTTGAACATCAAGTGCAGCTGAGGTGGATTGGAATATTATTAAGTTTGTAATAAACCATGTACTGCCCAAGTGATATTATGACCCAGTGATGGCTTTAGGGGAAAGGTTAAGGAATTACCAAAATGGTTAAAAGTCATCCTCAAGGGACAAACATGTCTGTACGAAATGCCAAAACAATCTATCCATAGTTGTTTATACATATTTCAGTGTGGACCAAAGTAATTGACCAACCAACCAATCGATATTGCAATCCCTAGAGCAAGGCAGCTGGCATGGCTTAAAGTCTGCAATGGGAGCATCATTCTTTTAAGTGCTTACAACTGATAGACCTGCTGAGGCAAAGAGTTGCAAGTAGATTAGCTTCGCTTTATTGGATAGCAAGCCAAAAAGTCCAGGACTTATTCGTCTAGAGGAAAGGCTCAACATTCTTACTCCAACCTGAAGAGCAATATGCAGTCGATAATATAATAAAAGCTTTTTTTTACATTTCATGTCATTCTAAAATGTGAGATAAATATAGCCCAGTTCGTTATCTCCCCTTTGCTCTTTTCATCTTCATTTCCTGCTCGTTGACCTCCCTGTCCCTGCCTTTCTTTGACACCAAGTAACTTAGTCGACACTTGTCCTCTGCTGCTTAACTAGACACACACAACAAATCGATGTGAGCTCATCTCTGTTAATGTCAAAGACAGAAGGTGAACAGCTGATTAGTGGGTAGACTTAGGGGGAGGGGATGAGAGGGCAGGGCAGGAGGACAGGTTGCATCGCTACATGTGACACCTTTACCAAACTATCATACTTTATTTGCGACACGGACCACCAAAGCTTAGATACTACTTCAAAATCAGTACCATACTGAACAGCAGTTTATATGTTAGCGGATAAGATGATAACTTATTGGGTTTGACAAGTGGCAGCTGTTCCCTGATCAGGATATTGACAAGGCCTTCATAGAAATGTTAACGCATTAGCATAAATCGTTCCCTCATGCCCTTTGGTTATGCAGATGATGTATTGGAGAAATTAATATGTCCGTTCATTTTTTTTAATACACTCATAATCCATAGTGCTTCACTTCCCCGGTCGTTCAGTTTCTACTGATGGACGGGTGACAGACATTCTTCCTGGTACACCTTTTTTTGTACATTTTTAATATCACCTTTATTGAAGCCGATCACCAAGAAGGCAATCCTCTAACCATTATCAGTTTTCGCTCTCTGAATAGGAAAACAGACATCACCTCACTGTCAAATATTTTGGCTATGCATGTCTAGCTTGTGTTTGCGGCCCATGCATTGGAGTTAGGATTGCTGTAGGCTTTTCTCGCAGGAAAGACAGTGGGCTGTTGAGATGATAAGGTAAGTTTCCCTGTTCCTGTCGGTTAAGGCGGATCCCACTGGCTTTCCCACTGGAGATGTGGGCGAGTGAGCAGTTCCATAAGCCATCTTACTTGGTACCTTGTATAATAGAATCTCAGTCTTTGGGAAGCACTATCAATAAATATCTAGCAAGACAGCTATTGAATGACCAATGGGTAAAGGCAGTAAAGTTTAAAATGCTTCACCCTCTTGTCCAAATGTGGTCGCTTCTTGCTCAAAAGCCACCTGTATGGTGACGTCCAAAATGCCGAACTGCATGTTTCAAGAAAGAAGTCCACAAACTAATGAATGATGTCAAATGGCTACGTCACTTTTCACATACAGTCTATGATTGTAACCTGATGCATAAATCATCCAGAATAGAAGGAACAGGATGAAATAACACTGAAGCAAACACTTCTCCGCCACGGCTTGAAGGATTATATATTATCAAACTTAGATCTGTTGCAAAATGTGCGTCTGTATTTCGGTCCTTCACATAAGGGCAGCCGAGAACCCCTGAAGGTGTAAAGGGTCTTGAAGTTGATTAAGACTGAGGGGAGCCCTGCAGTACCTGCATGCCCCTTAAAGAGCTCTTTATCCTGGATATGACGAGTCCCAAGGACCCCTCTCTCCAAGCATCCAGGGAGAGACTCGTGTATGCAGGCATCCGGGCAGACGGAGAGAGACAAATGTAGAGCAGAGAAATAAAGTGCCTCTTCACACTGCCAGTTAATAGTACCAAAGTGGGGAGCAGGACAGAGGGGAACCTCTTGGCTGTCTGACCCAATGAAGAGCTCTCAATCCTGGGCTCGATGAGTCTCAGAGCCGCCTCTCTCTCCTAGACCTCCAGCCCTGCAGCCCCACTGGGTCAGAGCTTACCCCGCAGCCCCACTCCGGAGGCTCGGTAATAGGCCCTGGATGAACTCTTCAAGGGGATTAAAAGCCTCTCCTGTCCCCCAAGCTCTGGCTTTTTAAACTGGCTAAATTTTCACTACATCTCCGTCCAATTTTAGGATTACCGATTTAAGAAAGAAAAATTCCAATGGAACCGTCAGTCTTCAGTTCATATAAACACTGAACGAAATACAACATTTCCGCACGGGACGATTGATTTAGGACTTCTGATCTGATGAATGTGAAAGTGGGTCCACAACACTTTTGAAGCTCCGGTGGAAACAACGTGAGGTGGGTGGGGGAGCTGGAGCACGGAGGATGAGTGGAGAGGCAGAGTGGCAGTTGAGTGGGGAGATGGAGTGGTGAACTGGAGTCGGGGTGGAGGAGAAGAGATGCACAGATCGACACAGGCGAGAAGAGGTTAGATCGGGAGTGTAGAGGGGGGAGAGCAGAATACTGAAGTCCTGTTCTAGTCTACTGCACAGCATGTTGCTTGTTTTCATAATTGGGCTCAATTATGAAGCATTATAACTCCAGCGATTCAAACTTCCTCCTAAGCCCTTTAAATATCTCTTAAATCACGTGTCTGTCTTCAGCTTATAAAGCCTAAATTTCTATTTCCTATCGGCTGTTTACATTACTTACCATCTCTGACATCTCGAGCTGGATAGACATTGGATCCAACATCGAGGACGATTGCATTCTTGAGACACAAGATGTCTCTTCCTGCTAAGAAAGCTAGACTCCAAATTCTGCGGACCAACAGGAGAAAGGCCCGGTCCTTACTCTAATCAACATTCAGTCCAACCTCAGCGACGTGGACGGACCTCCAAGTCCTGGAAAACCACTCCAATTGCCTTCCACAAACTTCAACTCCTGGATGATCTAAGGCTTCACCTGCAACCATGGCTACCTGCGCGCTCCAAATTGAAGTCAGAGCGGCAGTCGCTGTAGCTTAAACTGCAGAGGCATCCGTTCCATCTGCCACTGCCGTTTCCCCTCAGTTGAGTCAACTGGTAAACTACTATACTTTAGATGTAGGATGTAGATATGATTTAAGATTTTGGTCACTGCTGTGCATATCTTGTTTCTATAATGTTAATGTAGAAACATCTGTCATCTTATAAATCTTATTGATGTGGCTCCTTCTATTGGTTTTATGGTGATTACCAGCGATCAGTGAGCCTTCATGGTTCCCATCATACCTGTTAATGCTCCTAGGATTTGTGTTTTTGTTGTTCAGTGTTATAATTCCAAAACATGAACCCTTGTTCCTTTTCTATCAATGTTCAGTTTCATTTAAGATGCATTCGACATCCTGCATTCTGTAGCCTGCATGGAAACCTCTAGTTGCCTCCTTCAACAACCTTAAAGCCGAGGTGAAATGAACAATGTCATTTTAATCCTTTTAGATCATATCCCCGGTAATTTTGTGCATCTGTTTGACAATATAGGCCAAAAATATGCAGAAAATTCATTCCTTCGTATTCTTATATCAAAATCCGATAATTCTTTCTTCCGGTAAAACTAAATATCCCATGTGCTTATGCCAAACAATTTCAACCAATCAATCTGCAACATTTAGCCGAAGAGCACCAAGGACGCTTGGTCAGTTAGCTAGCTACTGCGCTGTGGAGAACGTCTGTCTACGCCCACTTCTCAACGATCAAATCAAATCCCTCTAATGATATGTCCCGCCTGCACGTCCTGTTTCACTCGGAAATACGTTACGACACGGAAGCTAGATACTTTCGAAATGCCGTTTCAGCTCGACACTAAGCGATGATAAGCGGCTTCCTTTTTCATTACCTCCATTTCACAAACTGGTGTCCGGGCAAAGGTAGGGGTGTTAAATCAGCAGATTTATTACTTCAAAGTGTCAACTGTGAAAGCCATAAGATGTTGGGCTACAGCAGCTGACAACCGTTTGTAGTCAACAGAAATATCTAATGAAATGGACGCTGCAATTGAACGACGTTGGCTGGGTTTTACTTCGCTGATTTTCGGTAGAATGACTCCACATGGGAAGCATGCTTGCTGCTACACAGATATTTTACATGTAGATCTGTAGCATGTCCTCTTTCAGGATGCATGCTTGTGTCCTTATTCTTAGTATACTTCTATTGGCATCCTTCTTGGCTAATCAAGGGACCATCTTAAGAACAGAGTCATCAGCGCCAACCAAAACTCTTCTTCATTTGGTAATGGATGTTTAAACCTATGACAAAAGTGTTGGCAGAAAGCTTTAGAGGTGCCAGTATGCACATTTGACCTTTAGACAAAGCCAGGTTACCTGTTTACAGTCTTTATGCTAAGCTAGGTTTATTTACTGCTAAATGAAATATATCTAGTCATCTAACTTTTTGCAAGCAAGTGAAAAGATGCAACCATGCAAAGCCTGTGGCATGAAGTGGAACGCTGACCGTGAGCGTGACCTCACCAATCAGAGATTGTAATCCCAGATGGGTGGAGGCTATTTGAGGCCTGATTTTTTTTTTTTAAATAGATCAATACATATAACACCATCCATCATAAATCAATAGTATCTACAGTATTGAGATGGTATAAACCTATCAGAGCCGGTGGGGCGTATCACAGATACACTTGTTTTGCTCTCTGCTCATTGTAACACCTCCTCTCCAGCTGCTTCCTCCCGTCCTGTTTCCCTGTGATGACATGTCACAGTGGAGGGTGCTGTCACGTCAGGGGTGGTGCAGGGTTAAACTCTAGCACTCTCTTTCTGTGTGGTAATTAGGCAAGAGGGCATTTAGGAGAAACTGGGATGCTACAGTCACTCGTGAGAGGTTGTTTAGTTTGTTTTATGTAAATGTGAGCGGGAGAAAAACAGAGTTGATGCCGTTGATTCATTCAACTTTCTTCCTCTGTTTCTTTCTCACAGGTTAACATCGTCACCTCTTTCTGTTTGTCTCCTTCCTCTCTGTCACTTTCTCTGTCTCTTACTGTCGCCACAACATCGACAAGCCTCTGTCTCCACCCACCTCTTCTTCGTCTCTTTCTACCTCACTTCTCCTTCATCTCTCCTTACCCTTCCATCTCACTCGTCCACATTTTCCAATCTCCCACAACACCTCTACTCCGCCATACAAATCTCCCTCTTTCTCTTTCTCCCACTCTCTCCCAGTCAGGTGACACCAGCCAGACCACTAATTAGAATTCTGTCACTAAGTAAATGCATTGTGACCGCTGGCTGACAGCTCCGAGTGTGTGTGTGCGTGTCCACGCGTGTACGAATGTGTGACAGTTTGGGCAGCTTGTTGGCGGTGACGATGGCAGCCGCCTGGCATTTTTAACGTGGCAAGGTGCTGCTCTCGCCACTGACCTGACAGTCATTTAAATTACACAGAGGATGGCTGCCGTGTGTGTGTGTGTATGTGTGTGTGTGAGGAGAATGAGAGGGAGATTGAGGAAGGACCATTAGTAGCTGTGGGATAATTCACTGACTCGCAGGTTGACTGATTGTGTCGCTGACTGACTCACTGACTCATTGTTGGAAAACAGACAGACAGATAGGCGAGGCTTGTTTACCATGTCAGCTCACCAATATAACACAAATCTCTCTTTCTCACTGTAACACACACTCACACACACACAATGTGAGACGGGATAGAAAATATATAATGTGAGAAAGAAAGCAACGTAGTAGAAGAGGAGTATGAAGGAGTGGAAAAACAAAAAAGGCTCTTACAGCCTGTGAATCAACGTTTGCAGCTCGGTAGATTGACAGGTAAATGCTGCTTACAGATTTACCTGCCTCATCTATTCTGTCCGTCTCTAAAAGTTAAAGGTTTTTCAGTCACACTGGTGTTATCAGATTTTGTTCACAATCGATGTTACAACACCAAAACAACAATAGACAAACTAATACATCTGTCAGCTTTCTGTCTTTCTCAGAGTGTTTGTCAAGAACAAATTGGAATTATGGGATAAAAGAGCAAGTAAAGTATCACCTCGAGCTGTCAGCAAGTAACCGTGGTTATGTGACGCCAGCTGCGGGGTGGAACCAATGACCCTCATCACTGCGATTTTTAAAAAAATATCATAGACGCAGTGATGTTGCTCGGTACGCATCCTGTGTCTTTGAGGCTTTACAATCTAAAGGGACGCAGTAAACTCACTATCCATGCGTCCCAGAGAAGCACCTCATCTTTCCCGTACGGAACAATACAAGTTTGTTGTTGAAAATGTGTTAAAATCACAGTAATCAGCAGAAGAAACCTGGCTGTCAGAGCACCACTGTTTGAGCCTTTGGGCGCAGACGAGCCCGTGCGCAGTCTCGCGATATGCTAGTTACAGTAACAGCTAGTAACAATTAAGGATACGAACTTAGTAGTGGTGAAGAATCTTGTATTTCCACCGCTCCTGCTGCGTTCACTCATGTCGATGATGTTTTACCGTCTGAGGGGCGCGCTGTAGTGAAATAAACAAAACATACTCCTCCAAACCGCAAGGGGGCGTTGCTGTTTGACTGCGGTGAGAAAAATTCAGTACGGTGACAGCCCTAACATCGCTAATGGTTAATAGCTGCATTAGCTTCATCTGCTTTCCAGATTCCCAGAATGCTTCACGTTAAAAGCAGAGCGCCTTGTATTCCAGCAGATGGGCGATAATACGCCGCCTGCTACAAACCAATGGAGGAAACTAACGAGCCAAGCCGCTGTTAACCTTTCCTTCTTCAGTTCCCCGACCGTAGTCACAAAGCACAGGGGAGACTTATAGTTTTTCTGCAACAGGGTCGAAGCTGTAGCCAGCTTCAGGGCTAACTCCGGTCACTTTAATACGCCAGCAGCAAGTAAGACACGTGAGCGCAGCTTGAGTCTTGAGGAGTCGTGGGCTTTATTATGCACACACACAGCCTAAACTGTACATTAGTTCTGCTGTTTATACAGCTACTGATTACTCTTTTCTCTGCTCTGACGGTAGTGTTCGATATAATTCAAACAAATTTCATATCATGTTGAATTCATTTGATTTTTGGGTGTGACAGCCCTACTGTCTATTATCACTAGCTTTTTTTACACAGGGGTTCTGCCTCAGCACCGCAATGAAGCTCCGTCCTCATGCCACCTTTGTCGTTCTACATTGGACCAAGCAACGCCGGCGTAAAGGCGCCTCACTGTGTTTTCTTAGCGTTCCGGCATTGCGGAAGCAAAACGTGCGCAAGGTGTAAACAAACACAAGGCGCTGTTCCGCACCGCCGGCTCTGCAGTTTACACAGACACCGTTTCGCCTCTGTTACTACCTCCGATGCCGGCTATGGGGCGGAACAGCTTCGCCCCACCATTAAGCCTCCGTGCATTTTACATAGAAGACGGATCGTAACAGAGGCGTAATAATCCCGCCTTGAACTGGCAGTGTAAAAAGCCCGAAAATAGTAGTAGATAAAAGAAAATGCAAATTATTTCAATTTTACTCCCAAGTGAAAAAGAAAAAGCATGTTCTTGTTTACTACTTTTGCATGAGTGAGAAATTTGGTTGAATGTGTATTTAAGTGTGTGACAGTGAATGTTCACGTCAGTCCTTACCAAAACTTGCCATTAGGATGTCAGCAAACTCGATGTCTCTTAAACACCCCGCTATTTGGGAAGGAAAGGTAGCAAAAGAGAGAAAAAGCCTCTCAAAGCAGGGTGATGGACTTAATTTGAAAAAAAGAAAACAAAAAAACAAATTGCAAGACCAGGCAAAGGGAGGGAGAGGGGAGCAGTCGACCCGAACAGATCGGTCCCTTGAAGGAAAGAACAGCGCTGAGCGTCACCACCAGCAGACAGCCACAATGACAGCAGCATGGTAAAACACCTCTAATGCACCTCTATGGCTTTTTACTGCTTCTCGTATAGCAGCAAGGACACACACATGACACATGACTGCACACACACACACACGCGCACGCACAAACAAGTCAGGGCTGGCGACACTTGAGATTCACGTTTTTGTTTTCCAGCGCGGCAACATGCTTCAGTACAAACTCATGCACACAATGTGGATATTTATTATTCACGCTTTTGTTTTGCACACAGACAACACGCTTGCTGGAGAGAGGAGGGGTGAGGGAGGGAGGGAGGGAGGGAGGGAGGGGGGAGAGAGATAAATAACAGTGATAAGTCTTGTCTTGTCAGAGGAGAGGAGAAGGGCTGAGTGACATACGATTGGTCTCCCGGTCGTGAAATATGCATGGCTTTTTCAGCAGCCAGAGGAGAGCAGAGGAGTTAATTTAGGCCTCTCGCTATGCTCGGGGTAATTAAAAGAGATGATCGATAGTTTCCCCCCCGTGACTGATAACAACCGCCACACACACACACACACACACACACACACACACACACACACACACACACACACACACCCTCACAAAGGTGCAAGCGAAAACACAAGCAAGACACAGACAACTGCACCAAATACACATGCACATGATGCACGCTCACACTTGCAGAAACACTCAAACAAACCAGGAATATAGAAACAAGGCAGTCGAGTACAAAACATGCATCCTTCCTATAATAGCGATGATGATGATGATAGCCTTTTTATTTTTTATCTTGCATGTAAATTGACCCCGCCCATAAGGCACTACTTGTTGACATACACCTGTTAGGGTGCGATCTCCGGATACCTTATGAGGCATCCGTAGCCTCCGGCCAGGAGCAGGTGATACTCAACCATCTCTGAGTGTTTCGACCCTTAACCACAACTCTCTCTGGTTGGCAGGCCACCACATTTGAGTAGAAACTATAACGGTAGTAAAGCATAAACACTGTAAAGACTGATGAAGTCAAGCTTTCAGACCTTCTCGTCAACAAAAAACAGGCATGTTTGATTGACACCAACTATGGGAGGGACTAGATGGTCCTTTTTCATGGCGGAGCCGCATGTAAGAACCAAGCAGAAACCTCCAAGGCTTAGAAATGAAGCCAGAAACTGCAGGTTCTTGCAGGTGTCTTTTGGGGATTTTTCGGACAAATGAAATGGCTCGCTATCTGGCCGTCCAAGAATTCTGTGCTCAAGCTTTTTGGTGAGTGAAATTCTAGTATAACTGTATTGATATTTGTGCACTAAGTAGCAGGTATGCTGTGCTCGCAATACCTGGCTTCTTAGCTGTTTCAGTGTTTATCATACATTTATTTAATCATCATCACAGGAGTCAGGACTGCTGTTTGCTTTACCCCGGAGAGATTACAGCGGACCGTAGTGATGAGGAGGTGGCTTATTTTAGGTTGCCTGAAACGTCGCTCACCTGCCACTCTCTCCTACAGGAGATACAGGTGAGCGAGGGGTGAGTCCACAACATTTCACAACTTCTCTTCTTCTTTAGTCTGATAAAAAAACATCCGCGGTCAGCCACCAACACAAAAAGAATGTTAGGTGAACTAGCTCATTCACCTGCTTAGCTAACTTGCCCTTCACTCATATGGTCACTTCTGCCTCCAGAAAACCAGAAGAAACCGAAGAGTGATGTCACTGTGGTAACGTCCATTTTTTACACAGTCTCTGGTGGAAACTGAAATATCCAAAGCTCATTTTAGTTCTCTTTTGCAGCACTTATTTTATGACAACTGCTGTTGTGTTTTTGGACCACACTCAACCTAACTTGCCAGCGATTCAAACAGTGTTGAGATGAGTGTGAGATGTAGTTAGTAACCCCGCTACTTCATGGACAAATCAGGAGACTCCAAAGGATAGCAGTGACCAGAAATATTTAAGACGGTGCTTCATAGAGTCTTTTGTGTGAGCTTTGCTTACCCTCTCCATCACTGGAGTGACTGTGTGTGTCACTAACTGTGTGCCACTTACATTTTTCAGGGAGAGTCGACTCAACCCAGTGTTAGTTTTTTGGTATTACAACAAACAGAAGGAGTTCCTTCGGCGGCACATTGGTTCAACATCGTGTAAACTCATTTGGCAACACTGGCTTAACCGGCCTTTAATAAACAGGAAATCTAATAATCTAGTCATAATTTAACACTGAGAAAAACAGTTTTCAGTTGCTGTTGTGGAGTCAGCTGTGACTGATAGATGTGAGCGATTGGAGTGGTTGGACAATTTATAAACATCAGCGAGACAAATGAACTGTTATCATGCAAGGCACGATCTTGTTTCCGGTCTGCATTATCCCCCCAAAATTAAAAATCAATTGTGAATTCACGCTGCTGTTCCAGATGTTGATTTGCATTCAGCCATCTCTGATAACGAGGCTGAGAAGAAGAGAGCTCAGTCCTCCATCTCTTCCATAAACAGGCACTCTGTCATCAATATTGTAGAGGAATCCATACTGCAGGACTAGAAGACTAATTAGAGCCCGCTCTAAATTATTTAACTCCCTCTGATTTTATTGATTTGTCAGTTCAGAGCTGCGACTCAGAGCTGTAAAATTGACTCTGCTGAAAGAGACATGCTCGTCTGCTGGTTTATGGCTGTCAGCACACACACGGGGACGGACAGTGATGTACTAATACACACACGCACACACACAGAACAAACATAACAGTCACACGTGCGGACAAAAGCACACATGCTAATGAAAAGGCAGGACTCGCTTGATAATATAGTAAAACCATAAAGATGCAGCGGTTTAATTAACAGTAGTGCAATTAAACACTTCCAGGTTTCCAGCACACACACCCAAAAACACACACAAACTCGTAAACTAATTAAGCATCTCTCAATTAACACAGATCTCCACGTGGAGTGCAGGCAGCCCCAGGGATCCTGTTAGCCACCTGTTACTAATATCTCAACTCGAGCATGATAGCATTAGTACACACAGATGCACGCACACACTCTCACACGTACCTCGATACTGGCCTTCAATCAGAAGCACAAACAGCAGCAGACGTCGAACAGGCCGACTCGTCTGGCTCGTTAGATGTTTGCTAAATTGGTTAAATGCCTAATTGGTTAATTGCAGAGGGATTATGTTCACATGACTGGGGATCAATTGACCGGGCGCGCACGTTGGCACATATGATTGACAGACGAGGGGTATGATCTCATAGGCTGTGAAAAAGATCAGCAGCAGTGATTAGCCAATCAGAGCGGACGTCCATTGATCTTGCCGGCCTGGAGGTGAGCCGTAGATTATGACAGTTATCGTCTGATAACTGTTATTAATGGAACAGCTGATCTGCTACAGATTGATATGGAATATGTTTTATGTTTTGATGTGTGCATTGATTTTGGAAGTGCTGCTTAGAGACACTCTTATTAATGTATTCAGAAAGGACAGAAGGGTTATAGATGAGGCTTCCTCTGGACCTTTCGAAGTCTGCCTCGTCATCGGAGGACGTGTTGATCGGGCTCAGGAGTTCCTCAAAGTGTTCATCTCATCTTCGTCATGGTAAAAACATCGTTGACGAACATTTATCGTCATAGTTTTTCTTTATGAAATCAACACTGCTCCAGTCAGGGTCTAACCATTTATTCACACACACAGTTCAGTTCAGTCGGCATTGGGAATTAGTGCTTTAGGGCATCTTAGCTTTTCTTTTTAAAGAATGGAAGAGTGCTACATTTTAACTTCATCACTCGCACATGTCCTGATTTGAAGTACTGACTGACTCTCCATTCATTGGCTTTTAAATGACCAGTTTTCCACTATGAAGCAGTGAACAGCTTTAACATCTCTAAGAACTGGAAGGAATGCTTTCTCTGATAGTGTGTGTATCCATATTTATGCACCTGTTTGCTCATCTGTGTTTAATAGTGTTTGTGCACACGTGTAATGTGTCACATTTTTCTACACAGCTGATGTCCTGGTCAGTGGTGGGTGTAAGTGTTTTAGTTCACAGGTCTGTGGTTCATAGATCAAACTGATCTAATAGATGTGTCTGTCAAACAGCTTCTCCAGCTGTGGTCTGACGTCCTCATGACCACCAGCCAGCCAGGTGCAGATTCTCATTGAATTAAAACATTGTGATAAAACTGAACCTTTCTTAAGAATCCAGTTTAGAAGTTCCTGTCTCTGGAGTAGCTTTAAAGGAGCATTTCGCCCCTGTAAAAAGCCGCTGTCAGTCAAAGCTGGTGTTCTCTGTAATCGATAGAAGCAATAATATTTGAAATTGGCGCCATAGCTGTGGAGAAAGTTGTACAAACAGCTCGTGGTTTCGCCCATTCTATGTTCCTACAACACCCAGTGTGCCTTGCGCCCCTCCCTCTGAAAGGAACGGCCCGGCGAGAGACGCTGGAGTGAAATAGTACCGCTTCACTGCAGGCAACGTCTCGGAGCGCTACAGAATCTGATATACGATGAGAATATGTCAGTGGATCGTCTAAAAAATCTTCAGGTCTGCAGTCTACATTACAAACCTGACGATTTTGAACGAGACATGACATCGGAGGCGGGCGTCCTAGATTGTGGAAGTGTAGTTTAGCGAGCTCCGTGTTACGGTGGAGGTTTTCAAGGGCCCATTGGAGAAGCGGATAGCGTCCTCCGAAGGCACAGAGAGAAATTGCATTGCATACCATTATGACTTTAGCTATTGAGCTAACTGAGGTTGAAAATCGTTGAACTGGCCCTTTAAGTCTGAGAAAATAAACGCTCAAAATGTCGTCTCTTCTTGGACTTGGAGACTGACGCGTTTGTGCAATGCAGAGTTTTCTTGGAAACTTTGTCGTAAGCAAAACTCTAGTTAGCTGAAACAAAGCCAACTGGACTCAATGTTGTGAAATGTTCAGTGTCATTAAATTGCAAAGTAATTTGCCTTAAGTGTGAACTCTCTCATGCTAATCTGTTCAGTAGCAGGTATCAGAAACCTGTAATGACGGAGAACCGTGGGCCCTGACAAGTATAGCAGCCGACACAGCCACAGCCGATGGTTCAGATGTCGAAGGATTTCAGTCAATCCATCACTCTCCAATCATTCATCAAACTCTCTCGCTCCCCCTGTTTACTCTTCCCCTCTCTCTGTCTCCCTCTCTCTCTCTTCATTCATCAAACTCCGCAAACCAAAAGAAAACCAGCAGACCCTGAGGTACACCTGGCCTGCAGCCATCACACACACACACACACACACAGATACACAACAAAGGAATTTCATTTCTAACCCCGGTGTCAATCAGCCGAAAAGAGATGTGGCTATTTTTCATGTAGCTGAAACTGTGGCAGCTCTCGTTGCTGTGGTGTGTGTGCGCGTGTGTGTGTGTGTGTGTGCGTGTCAGGGCTGACTGGACACAGATTAGAGGTGGCGTTACAGGCCGCTCCCTCATTGAGCAACAGCCAGAGTGTGACTGCTGTCCCTCTCTATTACTCTCTCTTACCGTTTATGCCTCTGAAACAGCCTCCTTCTTTCTTTCTGTCTTTTTCTTTCTCTTTCCTCTCTTCCTTTCTTGTATCCATCCATCCATCTACTTCTTCACCTCCATTTCTTGATCCATCCAAGGCACAAAGCTGCCCTCAACAGTAGATACGTTGGACCTTGAGCTGAGGAGATTTGAGGAAAGCCTGATTATTTAACAGAAGTCACGGATGCAAATTGTTGGTTGCTGGAGCTCAATTTCAGCTCTACTCATCACGTGATGTAAAGTCAGAGTGACCTGCAGCAAAATAATTTATCAAACACCAATTCATCAAACTATTCCATGCTGTTCTTTTCATGAAAAGGTCTTGGTCAGCCACATTTCCCTCACTCGTTTCTCTTTCCTTACCCATCATATAAGCTAACCGTGCAGCAACTAATCTAATGGTATCTGACAGCTTCATCTGATTGGCCAAATGACTTGAATGCATTGCCCATGTATTCAGGGCTTCCTCTGATAGGTGACATGCTAAGTGTTACTGCATTGCACATGTACATCCCGGTGTTTTTACTTAAGGCGTTTCAGACAGTCGTTTGTACTGTGTGTATTACATAAGTTCATATTGTGATGAAGATGAATTTGTGGTGAAGCCGTAATTACAGCTTTTTCAGCTGTTTCAAGCAGTCATGATATTTACACTTTGTACTGATTCACTTGACGCCATGTTGTCTTGTCAAAGAGCCCTCTTCTGTAAATTACAATGGAGATAAGGGCTGCACGATACTGTCCAAAACACATATTGCAACAACTTGTTGTGCTACGATATTTAAAAAACCACAGGAAATAACACCAGATATATGCAGTGTTTTTTCATGTAAAAATAATCAACAATCAGACTTTTTATTATTTGGACCTTTTTAAGCCTTTTTTTCTTCTAATAAACCCCCCCCTCACTTTTACCGCACGCAGCAACTCTGACACCTGCATGAAAAAGTAGACAGAGTACAAGTGAAGCAACACGTTTCTTTTCCTTTATAAATACAAAAACTTGAGGTTGCGTTATTACAAAGTATGTCATCTAACATTTCTAATTGTGTTCAAATGTATGTTTAATCAGCGTGACCAGCCCTTGGAGAGTGACATTTTTAAACGAAACCTCACCGCATCCTTGCTGTCGACACACAAAGCCTCCTGTCGTGTGGTTGCTGCAGGTGTAGCCGCGAAAAGTAAACACTCCGCGGCATGCCCGCCCCTTCTGTTTACGTGGCCACGCCGTTAACCGGCGCCGGGACGATGATAATACATTCACTCAAAAGCCATCTTGCGTAATGAAGCGTCTACCGTGGTCCCACTGACACTGATCTGTGACGCCAGCTGCGTCGTGTACATGTTTACAGGCGGGTGACACACAAACTCTGCGTGCACACTGGTCAGTTCACTCTGTGCTCTGGTGAAGACGGACTTTTCTTGTAGATATGTCGTGGAAAACAGCAGTTGCGATGGTTGAACGATATATCGTTCCATTTCAGGAAATGCAAAGACAAACCTGGCACCCTTTACACATGTTTTAAGCTCAGGTGATAATAAATATATTCCTGTGACCAGAAAGTAGCATGTGCCTGTACGCGCTGTACGACGATGGGATTGTCTTCAAACAATAAACCGTATGAAATAGCTGGATGGATATTCTGGTTCGTCTTCATCAGTCAGTGGAGTTTGCGCCTTTGTTCTGTTACTGTCTGTGAAGCAAGTTATGTGATCAAAATTTAAATGACCTCTCCAGGATTATAAGTAATTACAACACCTACATTACCCATCTGTTAATGAACACGCTCATGATGGAAAGCAGCTCACCAACTCCACCGATCGATTTCAACATTCAGATACTCCTGGTCCTGATTTCAAATCTAAATAACGTGTGTGTGTGTGCTGTATATGTTAAGATATGCATGTATGCACCCACAGACACACTTAAGTTTGTATGTATGTCTCTTCCTGTCAATAAGTGTGTGTGTGTGAGCGTGTGTGTGCGTGTGAGGGGGCGACAGACGTATCCAGTGGCAGTCCCATGAAGAATGAAGTCACCTGGCTTTCCCCTGTCTTTGAAGGTCAAGGAGACCCACTTGCATATTCATGGCCGAGCGTGTGTTTGCGCATGTGTGTGTATGTGTGTGTTCTTGCGCGCCCACGCGCGAGTGTGTGCGCAGATCGATGGCTTTTAATTGTTTTTTCCTGAGCTGTGGAAGGAAGTGCCAGCAGTTATTGATTGGATGGAGGGATGGGAGAAGAGAGGGAGCGAGCGGAGAGGAAGACAGAGAGTACAAAGAGGAAGACGGGGCGAGAGAGAGACAGTGTGGCAGACAAGAAGGAAATGTGACAAGACAGGGTGGCGACATGGAACATAGAATCACTGTCTAGAGGCTGGACGAGGGGGGAGGTGTGCGTGTGTGTGCGTGTGTGTGCGTGTGTGTGCGTGTGTGTGTGTGTGTGAGAAGAGTGGTGGATGGGTGCCATGTGTGCATATGTTAGTGTTTGCATGCTTGTGTGTGTGTGTGTGTGTGTGTGTGTAGGGGGCTGGGGGAATGTCACAGGGTGTCTGATCTGGATGCTACACACACAAAGCGCACCACACTCACTAGGTGCATTATTAAGTCAGGTTTAGTGTGTCAGTGTGTGTCAGTGTGTGTGCGTGTGTGTTTCCATCAGCTGGTTCACAGCTCCGGCACAAAAAGAGGCCCTTCATTTGTTTGTGTTTGTTATATATTTTTTTTAAAAGAGTGTTAATTTTTACAATTTCAACAACGGTTTAAAAAAGTTATAATGTATTATATCAATATTTCATGAGGAAAAACAGCATGTATATTTATACTGCATATTCAAGCAGAAATATTAATTTCCAGTACATATTAATTATAATAAACTTCCCTGTGCTTTTTTGTATTTGATGGTTTACAATACACAAAACCACATCTCTTATTACTTTTCTGATGACAAATAAACAGCTCAACACTTTGGTTGTGTTTTAAGATTGGAGCCCATTCAGATTTACGATTAAAAGGAACACTGTCGATATTTATGAAGGAAACATAATTAATACTATTTAAAAACACCTGTAATTACCTCTTTCAATGTAACTTTTATGACTGTACATTTGCAGGGCTGTTTTATAAAACTGCATTAGTTTAACAATAAAAATAAGAATACCTTTATTTATAAACAGAACGTTTACAAAGTGCTTTGACAGACGAAGCAAAGGCAGGAACTCAGGAAGATTACGGAATACTAAACATATTAAAGAACTTTCAACAATGAGGCCAAACAGAGAGTATTCAAGAAATGTCATCAAAAGGCAAAAACTCGAGTCAAACACTAAAGGTCAACAAGAATAAATGCAAGTAAAAGAATAAAAGTGACAAAACGGGAACAAAGGCAGTTTGAGCGATAAGCAATGCAAATTAAGAGAGGGAGAGATTAACAAATAAAAAGCAATGAAAGACTATAACAGGTTTTAAAAAAAGACTATGAAAATAAAGACGACATCAGTCTAAAAGGTAGATCTAAAAGAAAATGGCAAGTGAGTGTATATAACTTATATGGTACCACTATATATATTATATACTGGCTGCAGCTGGGATTAGACAAATACTGAAGTCTACACAGGTCTAATATATTTTGTAAAGTGAAAATGTGTTTGTAAGTAAGTGTGTGTAACATACATGAAAGTGTTGTTGAGTTTACCAGAGGACATGCATGGTAATTTCCACCAGAAACAGACAACACCTTACACTCTATGTACATATCCTGTGGAGGTTTTCATTTATGTATTTCTTTTCTTTTGTCTTTTTTTATTCTTTTTTTATTTATTGATTTCTAACATTTTATTGTTTTACTATAGTGAGTTATTTTTAAATTAAAAAAAAAAGTACTTTCTTTTATTAATTTTCTACTGTTTTGTTTTAGTCTGTTAAAATTGGATCTATTGCTGTCAATTTCTGCTTTATTTCTCTGTCTATTTTCTGTGAAGTGCTCTAAGTAAAGTTGATTTGAGCTAAGTTTACAGATACATATGTAATCCAAAGAACCTCATAATGCAGCTTTACAAGAGCTGACAGACTTGCTCATCATGTGGGTGGTCTTTGATATGAACAATGTCATAAAAGCTGCCCTGGCCCTCATATTAAACCAAATAAATCCATGTTTGAGTGACTTTGTGAAGCCCGCCTTGTTTGCTTTCACGTCACATCTCCGAGCTCTCCGTTTAAACTCTCCGTGAGCGATTAGTTTCAAGTGTTACAAAAGAGAGAAAGAGAAAGAAAACAAGCAGCTCCACGTCGGAGCTACAGGGCAAGATGAAATTGGAGTCAATGGTGTTGGTCAACCCTGACCCAGTGTTAGCTAAGGCTCGTTTGGATGAAGTGTGTGTGTGTGTTTCTGTATAGTGTGTGTTTGTGTGTGCATCTTGTGTGTTGTTGAGTGTGTTTGGCCTAAAAGTAACAAGCTTTATTCCCTAACAATGTTCCAGCATGCCCTCATTACACACAGGTTAAAGTGGCACTCGGCCTCGTCTAGACAGCTAAAAAGTGCACACGCACACACACACACACACACACACACACACACACACATTTATCTACACACCAGTAAGGCTGGACTGTGGCCTGGTTTCTCTGCTGACCAGGCCACGAGCCCTCAATCACACAACAGTGAGAGGGAGAGACTGAGATGATGTGATGGGGGGAAAAGTGTGTGTGTGTGTGTGTGTGTGTGTGTGTGTGTGTGTGTTATTTCTTAATTGAATGTATTACAGCTGAGCACAAAGACTGACCAGCAGTATTATTGTTGTGTTGCTTACAATGCAGCAATGTGCAGCGATTGTTGTATCTTTTTTATCTGTTTGTATTTTGCAATTCTTTTTTGTTGTTGCTTTAATTTTAAAACCTGTTACTGCAGTTTTATTTTGTTGTCGCTGTAGTCGTCTTTGTGTTGTTATTGTTTTGTTTACTGTGTTGTTGACGGCAAGTTGTTTTCTTTTTTTTTGCTTCTGCTCTTGCTTCCAGAGCTGCTGTTGTCTTTAATGCTGTTGTTGTCTTCCTTGATAATCTTTGTACACATTGTTTGTGTTTCTTTGTTGTTGCTGTTGTTGTTTTGATGTCTCTTGACTATGGCAGCTTTGCTTTATGGTTAACAAACAATCCCAGGGTTCATAGTCAGAATGAAACGGGGGCAGTTCCAATCCACACTGTTATGTTATGTTTTATGTTTCTTCTTTTGAGCAGGGACAATGCACAAAGAACATTAACCTTAAATAGAACAAGGAAAGATGTAGTGGAACTGGGTTTTAGCAGATTTCTATTTCCCGCCTGTGGTCCCTGGGCAGGTCAGTAAAAAAAAAAAGAAATCGTAAGAAAACAGACGAGACATTAAAATAGTGCAAAATACTCCCCATCCCCCAGACGCACAAAAACATTTAAAGGAGCACCCTAACCCATACCCACACAGAAATAGACATTAAAAGAACCCCTCCCCATTCTCCCTCCCCCATACAGGTGAAGGCTGTCCCTATGTATTATTATCAATAACATGCTCTACAATAATCAATAATGAATTGAGAATTATGATACTTTTGAATGATGCTTTGGGTTCACCACTGATCGTGTTACGTAACATTTCAACCTCTCATAACGTGCAGCGTAGCGCTTCATTTTACACTTTCCTTCATTCCAATACATGTCCTGACAGTTTCCTGTGTCACGGCCGCTCTGCCTGGTACACTCTGCTGTTGCTTGTGCGCCGGGTTGTGGCTTTTAAGTGACCTCACAGTAAAGGAACAATTCCAATTTTCCAATGAAAAATTAAGTAAGAAATGCATAATTAAATTGAGAACTTTGCCCTTAATTATCACCTAAATTATAAGTTCTTTCACCAATATTTCTGGTTTGGAATTTACTAAAATAAAGTGTTTCTACCTGTTTCTATTGTTAACAAAAAGCAGTGTTCACTCCTTTGTTGTTGCGTATTTGAAGTATTTGATGGCACTAAATAATGTATACACTTCCCTGGGTGGAGAAAGAGTCGCCTATTATTAGACTATGTTTTATTTGAAAGAACAAATATAGTAAAATCAAGCTTCTGTCTACATATTTTAGTCTATTTCATTAGTTTTCCTTGTAATTTAATTCCTTATTGGAATATATTTCTATGTGTATTTGCTAATATGGACCAAACTATCATACTGCAACTAACTGCTATCTGTAGATAGTAAATAAGGAGTGATTTGAGACACATCCCCAATCTTCCGGACATGCGAGACAGTCGAGGTGCTCTCTCACTCTCACTCGGGTCCCTCACAGTATTTTGTCACCTTTTTAAAGAACTGTTTCTTATTCCCCCTCCATTACACCCTGCTCTCTGCGTCTCCCGAGTCTCCTCCCTCGCCCGCTGTCCGTCTCACTCCTCGCCCAAAAACCTCCATTCCAAAAGACGTGATAATCAGCGTCTACTGAAGCACGGCAGAAAAACATTTAAGTGAAGAGAAGGTGGTGGTGGAAACTGGGGGGGGGGGCGAAGTGTTGAATTGGCTTTGCTCTGCTCCGCCACACTGTCAAATCTGCCTTGTATTCACACACAAACACACTCACACACACACTCACACACAGATTCTCTAATAGATTCTCGTCTTGACACTCAATTCCGCGGCGAGACGATCCCGCTTTATCCCTCCCTGCATCAAATATTTAAACACTTGTATTAGTGGCTGTGTCATCCCCTCAAACACCCGCAGCTTAGGGCTCCAATCTCCTCTCCTCCTCCTCTTTCTTCTTTTCTGTCTCTCCTCCACACTGCTCTCTCTCTCTTTCCTCATCTTCACCCCTAATATCCACAATGTTATCACCTGTTTGCCTCCCTCCACCAACCCATCATTTTATATTTTCAACCCTTTTTTTTCCCCCTGTGAAGGAGTGATGGAGGGAGGGGACACGGAGGAGAGAGAGTGTGTTTTTTTTCTTTCAGGTTTTTTGTCGCAGGCCTGAGAACCCCTTTTCAATCTTAAGAGTCGCAGCTCTACAGATTGCAACAAGGAGAGAGGGAGATGGAATGGAGAAAGCGGGATAAAGGAAGGAGAGAAATAGAGAAAGTGGAGGGAGAGAGAGAAAAGGGGAGAGGGGGATCGGCGGCGGCGGTGGCGGCTGCGCGCTTGAATGATGTCTTTCAAGAGGAGCAGTCTAGCTTGTCAAATCGCCGGCTGCGAAATGAATTGGCATATCTGTTGGGCTCGGCGCGGAGATGTCGCGCCACGCCGTTTCATATTCCTCGATAAGGCCAAATAACGCAATTGTCAGAGAGACAGAGAGAGTGTGACAGAGAATGAGAGAGTTAGAAGAGGGGGGAGGAGAGAGAGAAACCGGCAACAATGGAGTGTGTATGATGGACAGGAACAGCTTATACACCTGATATTCTGCCTGTCTGTCTGTGGTGGGTGTTATGGCAGCTAATGCAACCCTTTTAAAACCACTCAACACATGAATCTGAGGCTTTAATCTGATGGCTTGCCTTTGAAGTTTTCCACCTTGAGGCCAAAAGGGCCAGCAGCATGACCTACCTGTTTGTGTTAGATTATTATAGGCCATATTCTGCTTTAGACTGAACACAATAAAACAAACTAAGAGCTATAAGGAAAGGAGAAGTGATAAATGTCAAAAGCAAGACCGTAAATCCACAGCGTCGTAAGTAAACACACCTTGGCCTCCTCAGCCTGTTAGCACCCGATAGCTCAGATGTTAGCCACTTCACTCTGAGACTTCGGCTAACTTCTACTGTGTAAACAGACATGATTTGTCCTGCATGTTTGTGTTAAATTAGCTCCTGAAAATCTGCACTATAGATTGTTTTTACCACGCTGACATTGCAATGTTCACATGTGATATAATTGCATAAGTTAAGTGGGCAAACTCTAAGTCAGGGTTAATGTCTCGTCTCACCCTGCTCATTATACAATATGTTATTTCACAGCTTTTTACTAATGTAATAATAATACATTATTTTATTTAAAAGTTATGTCTGTTTTCCGTTTAAAAATAGTCAGTTACAGTCACAGTGAAAGCTGTGTCCATAGCAACGGTTAACTCTGTAGCCTTCTTAAAATGAGCCAACCAAGCTAATATTACTCACATTATAATTATAGTAATTATACTCACTGCTGGAATCAGCGCAGCACCTGATTGAGGTTTTCTGTCTCGTCACTGTCAGAGTCTGTTGACATTTTCTTTTCCATTCACCGTCTTTAAACACCGCCGTCTACCGCACTGTGTTCTGTTTAATGTTTACTTCATGTGCCAACTTCTCTCTGTCGTAGCCTTCAGTTTTTGCATTGTTTAACCTTCATTGCTTTCTCTCTGCTGTTTCGTCTCTTTTCTTTTTTGGCCGACCTACACACGGGTCTTTATGTGACTGACTGAGTGAGTGAGTGACGGAACTTTCACAGCCGAAAAGAGAGAGTTGAGACATCACAATGGCGGATCATGGAGCATATTGGACCTCCACTGACGCGACTCTGTCTATACGGCTCTGATACTTTGTTCGGACAGTAGGCAGGCCGGACTTCTTTCCGTGGATTGATATGATTACAGTTAGTCCCACAAATTCTGTGATTAGAGCTGCGTCCCTAGCAACGGCCTGTTCTTCATAGCAACGATCTGTTATCGAGAAATTGGCAGACCTTGGAATGCTGAAATGAAACTATCAGAAACAAGTAATTACCGCAGCTGTGTAATAACAGTATATTTTTTGCTACTTTATGTATGAGGTATTTATTTTCTATGACTAGTTTACAATAAAAACAGAGACTACATCACGAGTGCACCCCTTCATCAGAGCACACAGGTAAAAGAAGGGAGAAGTACTTGTTGCGGAGTTGCATAAAGTCCTCTGTTGCTCTAGAATGGTTTTAGACGAGTTAGTTGCACTTATTTGCGATAAAATGAAGGCAAAATATAAAATGAATCCCTAAATGTTAACGTCTGTCACAGTCCCGTCTGCTGGTGTTTGCTGGTCCCGCTGTGCATATTGCATGATAGTTGTTTAGACTCACTGTTTTTCTGTGGAATTAGGAATGAGTGTTAGTTTTCCTCCCAAAAATGATGTAGATTATCTGGCTTCTTACATCTGATTGCCTCAGCGCTTGTGTTCTTCTGTTTCTTCATGTAGCAAGGCTGCCACATCTCGATCTCAGCAATTAACGTTGTGCGTACTGTGTTTACCTGAAAGATCTTTGGGCCAAACCTGGGATCCAAGTTGTAAAAAAAGGAAGTTACAGCAGTTTTGTTTTTCCAGACCTTCTTCTTCCTCTTGTGTGTACAGGTGAGTGCGGTAGTGTTGTTTAGCGGTTGAGGTGGTTGTGCGTTGCGTCTCTGCAAGTTTGGTGTTGTGTGTCCGACAGTAGACTCCAGTTCTGTTCAGGTCTGACAAACTGAGACGGTTTGTTCAGTAACACCAGAGTCCAACAGGGGAGAGCGGTGAGTATTGTTAAGGGAGACCACTGTCTCCTGAGCTTGTGATGAGGGGTGTGAGGAGACAGACAGTAACACACACACACACACACACACACACACACACACACACACACACACACACACACACACACACACACACACACACACACACACACACACAGAGTGCAGTGGTGGGCTAGAGTCTGGTAGTGGTTCAGTATGTGACAAACTGTGAGCATGCTGTTTGAAGCTGGAGTCCAGTTGGAAAGAACGGACACACTTGTCTTGTTGAGAATTACTACTGCAAGTTTTCTTCCCTGTGTATGCGTGTGTGTGTGTGTGGGTGTGTGGGTGTGTGGACACAAAGATGATGGCAGGTGGAGGCTTCCCATGTTCGTGTTTACTAGGAAATATGCAAAAGAAACAAGAAGTGCTGTCAGACTCTGGCAGCCTGTAGTACATGGATGGGTACAAACCAAACACAGTCACACACGCGCGCGCAGACTCACACGCTAAGGTATCCTCTTACTATTGTGAAGTTAAATACTAATACATATACAGTACATATGATTAAAACTTTTCATAACAAATAAAGATCTTAAGCAAAGGGTTACCTGGTGAATGTTTACCAGAAAATTAAACACCTGCATCCTTTTTATTTCATTAATAGTTTTCCAAAATAAATGTCATTTTCTTAATGTTCAATCATCAATAATAACTTTAATAACACTATAATAATAAGGCTAGTCCTATCTGTTTGTGTGAAACACGTCGAGCTGCTACTTTATTGTTCAGTGCAAAACATTAGTGCAGCTCTACATGAGAGCGCAGAGTGAACTGACCGCTGAGCTGCAGAGTTTGTGTGTCACCTGACTGTAAACTGCACACGACACTGCTGCTGTCAACGATCATGTTAGTGGGATGGTAGATAATATTTTTTAAACTCGCATGCTACAGACTTCCAGATTTCAGCTCCAAAATAATAGGAACAACCAAAAATACCTGATGACCAGGGAAAATGTGACCCGTAGCCGTCATTACCACCACTAAATGAGCTGCCTGACCGGAGTGACGTTTGCTCTGCGTTTGTTTGCTCTACGTTCAACCATGGAGACGCGTGAGGTACAGGTACGGCAACACCACTTAGACAAACCGCACGCAGAACAACACAAACACAGTTTATTGTCTAATAGATTTTAGAAAAGAAAATGAATCAGCTGACTTCAGAGCGAAAGCAGCGAGTAACCAGAACATTCATAGAAACGTAGTGGAGTCAAAAATAATTTGTCTTTCAAATGTAGCCGAGTAAAAATAAAAGGTTTCCCCAAAAGATAACACTCAAGTAAAGAACAGACACTCAAAACGTGTAATTAAGTACAGTACTCAAGTCATTTTACTATAATATACGTATATAATATACTATAATAGGGAAGTGAGCATCAACATATTTGATTCTTTTTTTGTCATTTACTAATAACATAATTGATTCAAGCTCTAAAATAGTTAAAGAAACAACACTCTGTAGCAGAAGAAACAAGACAGGATTTATGATTATCTTAATGTGCAATGTGTCAGTTTGTCCTAAAATAAGGCTTCCTCACTCTTCTGTTTTCACCAACACTTTTCTTCTCCCTCCCTCTGTTCCAGCCGCCTCCCTCCTCTGTGGTCGGCCCATTAGCTCTGTGACCAGCGGACTATGACAGGGCGGCCTGGTCATGGCAACACACAGCTGTAACATGGATGGTGCCTTTCACATTAGTGTGGTGAACAAGGGGAACAGGAGCAGGAGCTTTTCCATTAGCACCTCCCACGATCTGCCAACAGCCTGACAGGGGGAGAGCGAGCGAGAGCAGGGGGAGAGCTATATTGACCATGTTTTCAAATGGCTTCTTCTTAACGGTATGACAGTGACCCGAGCCCGGCTGTGGGCAGGACCATCACTCCATATTCATACACTGAGAGAGAGAGAGAGGGAGAGAGAGAGAGAGAGAGAGAGAGAGATATTTGAGGCAGAGTGTAGACACAGAGGGAGATAGCAGAGAGGATGCAGTACAAAAAAACTTGTGGTAGAGTTTGACTAAGTTTTTAATGATTAAATTAGTAACGGAGGCGAAACGGCGTCTGTGTAAACAGCGAAGCCGGCAGGGTAGAACAGCGCCGTGTGTGTATTTGAAGCGTGCACTGGGGCGGCTTTATGCCAGCATTGTTTTGTCCAATGTAAAATGGCAAAGGCTGTTTGACGGCGGAGCTTCGTTACGGCGCTGAGGCGGAACCGCAGTGTAAAAGGACTAATGACATGTTTCACACACCAACAAGACTCGGTCAAAACCTAGTATGTGGCTGACTGCAGGTCAATGTGCACTTTTGTGGGCGATGTGTTACAAGTGCTGTCCTTATGAGGCCGATGACAATGTGTTTGAAAGCAGTTGCGTGCTGCAGACATAGGTGAGGACAGCGGTGGAGCAGCCCTGCCTACTCCCCGAACAAAGTATCCAGAGCCATACACACAGAGAGTCGCATCAGTGGAGGTCCAATATGCTCCATGATCCGCTTTTGCAATGTCACAACTCTCTCTCTACGGCTATGAAAGTACCGTCACTCAGTCGCATACAGACCTGTGTGTAGGGCTGAAAGAAAAACTTTGCACGTGCCCTGTGTGATAAATTAAATAGATATACAAACCTTGAAACGATTAAGAATATTGCATTAATGCATTGGTAAGGCTGAACATGGAATCATCTCTCCATCAAAAGTTTAGGTTGGACCAACACAGCCTTCTCATCTCAGGACTCACATTCATACAGTACATGTAACTTAAAATGTTTGAACGTACGCTCAAACATCAAAGTCAGTCCACACTCATCACAGACATAATGCAATGTCTCTAAAGTCTAAACCAGTGGTTCTCAACTGGTCTCGCCTCAGGACCCACCACCTCCTCCTTAATGACATTTTTCAACCACTCAAATTTATTAAGTGAAAAATGTTGCAGTTTGGACCTGAGGCGGACGAAATATCACAGTATGTCAACATCACAAAACACAGCATTAATAGCCAACCGAGTAAATAAAACCAGATCAACAAAGCTGATCTTGTCTTAAATGATTAGCAGGTAGCAGTGCTAAGAAAATATTCTCTCTACAATTCAGAAATAAACAAAAACATTGTGACATATATGCAACATCAGTGGATCAGTGGATTTCTGGACTCGGTGTTACAAGATGTGCGATTTAACTGCTGAGCTAACAGCGCCCAGAGCTGCCGACTTTAAAAAGCTTGATATGAGGCACTCCAGGTGGAAATTGTGAATAAAGTGCATGTTGTAAATAAACTTTGACCCTCTCACATTCCTAGAAAACATGCACTTTACCAATTCAACATGATTTCTCGTGATGCAGATAATTCCCTTCAAATCTACTTCTTTGTCTTTCCCTTTGTGCTTCTTACAAATCCTTGAGGCATAATTACAACAGACCTATTGAAACATGTTGCGTAGCATTTCATCAATGCTTTTTAAAATGTCCTCGTCTCCTCTTCGTCTCCGGCGGTTGCCGTGACGTCTCTTTTGATAAAGTGATCAAATGATGAGGGCCTCATTTGCTGTGATCACAGGGCCACATGTTCCCGAGCCCTAAATCTATCTGCTCCTTTATTTATTTTATCTCCTCTTGTTTTGTGTTGCAGCGTCTCCTTCTTCTCCTGTCGGCTCTTTGTAATTTGACGTGGAGGTGCTCGTTATGGCAGATCAAAAGCCGCCATCTGTGCTCTGTCAGCTTCCCTCAGACAGAGTGGGAGGTGAGACGAGATGATCTATAACATGCATATCAGACAGGGAGACAGACAGAGTCAGAGTCAAGGAGAAACGGATATACTGACGGAGTTGGACAGAGGTGAGCAGACAAAAAATGATGGCAATTAATAATTAAGAGGGTTTAGATATCGTGTAGTTTTAGCTGGTATTAATTTGTTAAAGGTCGCATTTTTTTAATGAATTAATCCATTTAAGATTTTTAAAAATTAAAAAAAGAAATTATGTTAAATTAGGGTTTAAAGTTATTTGCTGACAACACTCCTAATTGACCTTGGTAATGGTGTGTGTGACGGTGACCTCAACTCAAAGGTCCTCTTACTTATTTATCTCATGGTCTTTTTCAGTGAAGGAAACGTGCACAGGTTTAATTAGTGTTTGTGTCACGTAATATATGGTATATATACACTTTACGTGAAAGGGAAATGCAGCGCTCTTCTTTCGCTGCTCCATTTTCACTGTTTTGACCTTTGACCTACTTTAATACATACAAAATCTAATGCGTTAAATCAAAAAACTTCTTCTTTAATCATATTTGACGCAACATGCAAAGCCTTTAATGTTGAACTGTGCTTAACTTTGCTGCTTAAAACTCCTCCTTTGTCTCAATCAGCCTTAGAAAATTCAACTGAGGTGTGTAGTGCAGTGCGAGCTTTATGAATGAAGTGAGCACATCTGACACCACTTTGCAGCACAACATTAATTAGTAACAAATTGACAAAAATATGAAAATATAAATAAAATTTTCAGGTCACCCGTCCTGGCGTGTGGAACTTTCTTACAGGGAAAAAAAAAACAAAAACACAAAAAGGAATTCAGTATTAAAAAGAAACTGTGGAAGATAACCAGGATTTTTCTTACCCAGACAGCTGAAGCCTTGTTTAAGGTCCAAATAAGCTAAAGAAGGACAAAGGTTCTAATGGAATAAATTATTGTCACACTAACAACAACTTCCTTTATAAACCACTCAGCTGTGGTTTCTCACCGTCTGTTGGACTAATTGAAACACAGTTGCCGCATACAGCATCACCCCTTCACCAAGTCACTGACCTGCTGTGATACTTTTAAACATCATGATCATGAACACAGCATCCCTGTTTCAACTTACGTTAAATTAAAAACAGAACATAAGCCCAGCTCAGCCCTCCTCTATCAAAAGCTGAAACCAGAATATGTTTGTACTTGAAAACCAAAACCATTATATACTTTTTATTGTCATTTGGCAACCATACACAACAACGCTTTTCTCTTTGTACCTCTTTGCTCTGCATTAAATTGTGTGTATGTTACGCAGAAGTTTCATACAAGAAGTTATTGTTGATAAGTGACAAGTGTTTCTGTGCTCGAGTCCTGAAACGTCACATGCTGGCTGACTGACACACCTGAACAGCCACGATAACTACATCCATAACTACCTTCATTAGTTACACCTGAGCTTTTCCAGCTTTGGCAAGTCCAACTATCGGCTGTACACACGGCTGCTTTCTCACATATTTATATTTATTCACACATTTGAAACAGGAGTTAAACTGTTGAATGTCTCAACATAAGAACTTAATCTTAACCATCATTTGAGGACTTTGTAGTTGATTATGAAACGGACTGAAATTATAACTGATACTTCTATATGACCTACACAGGCAAACAACCCATCAGCGAGAACACTGACTATTTCTACACAGTATTTTTAATACCTGTTTCTGCTGCACCCGGCTCGGTGTCAGATGAAGCGATTAACTGCAAGCGGCAGAAACCGCCTTTGTTTACATTCTCCACCGCACAGATTCACTGTGAGTGATACGTCTGACTGTTAAAAACAAGCATGATGACTTTTCAAGACTTACACATGTACAGGACAAGACCATCAAAGAGATAAGACGTACCGCTTTGTCCATGGGGGTCACCAAGACCATCACAAAATGAACCAGTCAAAGATAAATATTCTGTGAAGTAATAAAGATATTACTGTAGGAAAAGTGTCAAATAAAATGCACGTCATAGATACTTTATAATCACTTGGAGTAATTGTAAATAATCAGTTCAATTGAAGTTCCCAGAAGAGATTGTGACCACTTCGCTTCGTCCAGATATGGTGAAAACATCAGCGCACAACTCAGGACATCTCAATCATGACCACACATCAGCAAGTGGTCATGATTGAGCTGACTGTCCCCTGGGAAGACACGATTGAAAAGGCCAACGGGCACAAAAGGGCCAAATATGCAGAGCTTGTATCAGGATGCTGGAGCAAAGGCCGGAGAGCCCGCTGTGAGCCTGTTGAAGTTGGGTGCCGGGGCTTTGGAGAGACACGGAAAACATCCTGGAGGCCGCAGAAAAGGCCTCGCAGTGGCTGTGGATCCGGAGGGGAGGATCCGTGGATAAGTGCGCCACTTGGGCACAAGTTGGGGACGGATCACCCCCGGCTGGGTCGCCCGGGCAATGACCCCGGAACTCATCACAGAGGATGTGTCCAAGTAGCACCAACAGGTATAACATTTTCAGTTTAAAGCAGCCTTTTACATTTCAGAGAATATTTAATCAGAATATATGTTTATTATGGGAATAAAGTGATAGATTGAATGATTATTAATCATCAAAATACATTATAATTATCCTGTTGCTGCTCTTCCCTGTCAGATTGCTGACCGTATCTATTGGCTGTCGGAGATCTATGCTACACCATCAGTGGCCTTTTCTTCTAAGTGTGTAAAATGCTGACTATCCAATCATGCTTCTCTGCTAAGTACAAGATGTAGCACGACAAGACAATAGCGGCCTAATGATGAAGGGCACACATTACATGGAGGAGCACACGGATATGGCTGGGACAGGACACTGCAGGCATGTAATGGTACAAGACCCTCATTACACAGGACGAGACACCGCAGAGGACGGGACATAAAGTGATCGAACCCTCTCAAGAGAGATAAAAGAGATGAGGATGACGGAGAGAGGGACAGGGGAGGAGAGAGACGGAGGGAGGACGGAGGAATGTGTGAAGGAGGGATGAAATAGGAGGACAACTCCACTCAGAGAGACCATAATCCCTCAAAGTAATGATGATGTCTTAGTTGGTTAAAAAGCAGTGTTAAGTATTGGCCGTGCTGAATATCAGGGAGAGCGGGCGCACAGAGATGGATGGCATCTTAAGTAACAGCGTCCTGATAGATATGTTGGCACAGGAGACGAGTGTGACGTGTACTGTAAGGAGACGAGGGCGTGAGATATTATAGAGGGAAGGAGAAGAGAGAGAGTGAGGGGGACAGCCTGAGAATAAGGGAAGCTTGTTTCAGACTGACAGACATAACAGTTTGGTCTAATTCTACATGATGAAGTGAAAAATGTGGTAAATGGTTGACAAAACGTGCTGGTAACAAAAAGGTCAATGTTAACTTGCAGCATCTCTCATGACGACACAGTTCAAAGAGAACGTTGACATCATGCTGAAAGACAAACAATTACTTCAAAAGACTAACTGTGCGTTCACACCCAACTCGTGCGAGTTTGACCGCCAGATCAAAATTCACATTTAAAGAACATGCAAATATTCACCCTTTGCTTCCGGAATGGAGGAGAGGAAGCGGGGCTTATCTCCATGGTTACCAACGGCATCAGGATAATCTGGATGTTGATAGGCTTTCGCTACACCACGTGACGCGAATTCGCAGAGGAATCTTTTTCAAGTCGCGCGAATTAGCATCATTGCATTGACTTTGTATGGAATCTCGCCGCAGATTCACCTAGATTCACGTTCGGTGTGAACGCACAGTAACAGGCTCACCATTGAGACCCGTAATTGTGTGACCCAGAACCGAACCAGTCTATTATTTAAAAGCTGGGACCCGGACCTTTGCAGAATTGAGAAATGCCAGACCCGTCTATTATTTGAAAGTTGGCACCTAAACTGAGTTATGTCGGACCCGATCCCTGCTGGGCGAAACAGACCCGGTCAGCACCGACTTCACAGTGGATTAATATTAACAAGTTATTGTTAGTCAGGGGTTCAAAACAAACCTTTTTGTCCTGCCTGTGACGCAGCCCTCTCCCCTGTGCCTGGCCGTGCATATAATCCATCCACCGCCAAGATAGGTAATAAAACACATCAAATCTATTTCTGCTATCCATGTCGTGTTGATAAAAACAACAAAACTAATCCGCTAGTTATTTCAGATTAAAAGTCCACTTGCTGTCGCACAGACGGACGTCAAATGTGCGGCTTGTTTAGAAGCCACACACACGTTACACATAACTGTGCTAATTCTCTTCTCGTCTTTGTCCACAATTTGCATTAATGAGGTTTTACCTTTTTTATATTCATTTGCTTTAAGCTTTTTTGTCCACATCAGCGAGGAAGGTGTCCATCATTACCGGCTTTGGCTTCAACTTGGGTCGGGGTCTCAGGTTCCGGTAGACCCGTGAAGACCTCTCCTGAACATAATGTGTCGGGGGTTTCAGAGCGCTGTTCCAAGCTCAAGGTAATCTTCTGATTATTCCTCTTCAGCACATTGTCATATATTTTCAGAGCTTATTTTGTTTTTTTTTTATAATTATTGAAAAATTATATTTTCTTGTAAAATTGGTACTAGTTTGAGCACAAGTAAATGACACAAGTAAAATATTACCGACGATGAATGAGTACCAGAAACTGCTGTTTACCCTTTTAGCTTTCAGATTCAAGAAAGACACAAAAAAGCCTAAATCAACTCGCGTTAAGTGGAACTATAGTACGCTCTAGTTTTATGTGTAGCATAAAAAAGCATATGTAAAATAATATTCAAAAAATGAATAAATAACACAGAAAATATGTTGAATTACAAGAATCCACTTCAGGATCTTTTAGGAAATAAACCAGGAGAAGTTAAATTCTGCATTTGACAGAATATATTTTTGAACACTGCTGAAGGGGAGGTTTATTTGTCATTAAAATGACATGTTTCAGAGAAATAAAAACATACCTGAAGCTTGCCTTTTACAATATGTCCGTTTATCATCACCTTTAGACTGCTCTCACCCTCACAGGGTTATTTTGTGTGATGGGACTGAAGCCGCCCTCCTCCCCAACACTCCAATAAGTGTTTTTCAATTACTGCTGTCAGCCCGTAATCATCCAGTGATGAATAGTCTGATATCCAGCCGTTATATTCATCTGCCTTCTTTGTTAGATTGTTTCGAGACAAGACTGCGTGCGTGTGTGTGTGTGTGTGTGTGTGTGTGTGTGTGTGTAGAAGCAGAGGTAATGTATTTTTTTATTTACACAGTACAGAAGGTGAGATTAAATGAATGGCAAAGTTAATGAATTTTGCCTTGTTTAATATTTCACAACACAAACAAATATAAATGCTGCTTTGCTGAACAATTAAAGCATCCGCTGTCAGTCCTGAGAAGGTTTTATTTTGATCAAATATTTATGATTATTCCTCATCATGGATAATTATTGCAATTTATTTCTCTTTTCCAGCTCTTTTGGTGCTAATAACACAAGCAAAAACAAAAGTGGCCTAATATTATCATTAGGAGCATTATGTAAATACAGTATTATGCAGAAAGCGAGTAATTGCACCAAACGACTGAGCGTACGAAGCAGAAAGGGAAAACACTGATTTTATTTCATTTGGGTCATTATGATAAGAGCAGAGTGGTCAAACGTTGTGTAAATACTGTAATGTACAGAAATTATCCTTATTTAAATCGTGGAGAAAACAACATTACAACAATTATGAAGTCATATCTCAGATCATATCATTGCAGTTTTTTGCAGTGTTCTTAAAAGTACAAGGTTTATGTGGTTCTTTAAAAGCTCTGGGATTGCTCCTAGTTTGTGCTAATGTGACGGGAATTTAGTTTACCATTAAGCACAATACTGTTTTTAAATGATGCTGATAAGGGTCTTAGGTAGTAGTTCTGAGATGTTTATTCTCACATGCATGCATATTCATAAATTCATATTTTCAATAACGCTATTGCAAGGGAAATTTGGGCCCAGATAGAGCCCCCATGTTGGGGTAGACATTAACGCAGTCTGTAGGGACTTGGCTTGGGAACCAGAGGGTGGCTGGTTCAAGTCCTGGTACGGATCAAGCATGGAATCTGGGGCTGGTAGATGGAGAGGTGCCAGTTCATTTTTCCTGGCCACTGAGCAAGGCACTGATTCCCCCTAACTGCTCAGGGTGCATGTCCATGTGCAGCCCCCTCACTCTGACACCTCTCCATTAATGCACGTCCATAGGGTCCGGTTTGTGCATGTGTGTATTTCGGTACTATGTGTGTGTGTGGCATGTTTCTTATAATAGAGAAAAATCCTGTTGGGATTAATAAAGTATAATAAAGTAAAAGTAGAAAAACTGCATTTGAGAAATATGACCATATTGAACAATTTAGTGCTAACCATTAGCTTAAATGTTTTGAAGGAAACACAGTGGCTGCCGGATTATGTATTTTATTCCCTTATTGAGGAATAGTTGTTAATATGAATCCATCAGTGAACTGAAAGGCTCATCATCACTGTTTTGAAACTTCCAAAGTATTATTGGAATTTATCCATAACCACAATCTTTACATATTCAAAGTGTTTCGTCACTTAAGGGCCTGTGTCCACTAACCGTGCTTTTCCCGCTGGTAGCTCCTATTTTCCATACAAAACCAATGCAGTTCAGTTTCAGTGCTCAGCATCCTCAGCGCAAAAACGCTCTCTGCTTCAACTATTTTATGTCGCAGCGCTCACAGCGCTCTCAATTGAAAATAGTTTAACCTTTAGAACATCGCCACGCTCGTCAATGTCACTTCTCTCTCACCGACCAATCAAAATCGAGAAGGGGCGAGATTTTACGGTATCAACTTTGTCAACAACAATGGCTGAGGTGAAGCTTATCCTTAAGTTTTTTCGAGGGTACATTTTCCACGTCTAGAGCTGCTGCTCAATATTGTTTTGATGTTTCTTTATAAAATTTCCTTGAGAAAATGCAAATATTAAGCACACAGAGCAATTTGAAACACACTTAACGATCACTACCAAGGGAAGCGTAAGTGCTGCCAGACAACTTTTGTAACCTAGCAACAGTAAGCACCGGTGAGAAGTGCTTTGAAATTTAGGCTTTTTACCAATGCAAAAAACGCAGGAAGTGGACACAGGCCCTTAACCTTACAACGGAAGGGACTAAGGCTGTGATACCCAGCTCTGGTTACAAAGTCATGAGCTTTGTGATGCCATCCATCCACCTAAACCACAACAATCATGTTGGAGAATAAATGTAGCGCTTTATTCATTTGCCTCAATTGCCTCAAAAATACATGAGCAGGAAGTCCAGTAAGAAAATAATAATTTGTCCAGAACTGTCATAACATGTTCTACCCTTCTTAAGCTGAGACTTCTGTAGTGTTGTAGGAGATGAAAGCAGTCGAGATATTGAAACACGGTGTTGTAGATTTGTTGTAATTCTTTCAATTTTCATACAGTTGCACTACAACAAAATGCAGAACACAGAATATTACTTTTATGCAAGTTTAAAGTATTGTAGTCTTTTCTCGGACCACATGGTAGAAATGTAACAAAGTCGTCTCCTCAGAACAATAAAATAAAACGCATGTTCAGCCAGAGAAAGGACTCCCTGCCCTCCTCCTCCCTCCCCTCCTCCCGCCCTCTCCTCTCTCCATCTATCACATCCAGCAGGTACCACAGGCCACTGACCAAGCCTGTCCTCCCGTCATTAGCCCCGCGTTCTCCCCGCGCGATCCGTGTGGCTACCCCTGTCTCCTCTCTCCAGCCCGACACCCCATAATAATATCTCTTTCAACCTTCACACCGTGATAAATAGGGCTGCGCAGAACAAAAGGGATGGAGGGAGAGGAGGGGTGACGAGTGAGAGAATTAGGGGTAAAGAAAGAAAAAGAGGGGAAGTCTCGTGGTCTGAGTGTGTGTTGAAATGTACATTTATGTGTGTGTGTGTTTCTATTGTGGCCTATTGTGTTAAAGACCTCACATTAAAATGATGTCATATAAATAGTTTCCATATAGACACGTCATGTTTTAGCTTTTTCACGTCTTAAATTCAACTTTTTTCTTGATTTTGTTGGACATAAAAAGCAAGCATTGAATGTCACACAACAAAGTGTCTAAGAATGAGTCCTGCTGACGTTTTAGTACCAATAAACACAATAATTCAGTAATTTAATTATAAAACAGATTATAATCAATTGAACTCTAACAAGACAATTTAAAGTTTTTTTGTCTTTGTTACACATTTTGTTTTTGTGCAAAAGTAATACTGCCCCCACAGAACCCAAATCACTACTCGTTTTGGTCAGTCAATAAACACAGTGAATGTACATTTTATACATTTATATTTATTTTGTGAGAACCTTCTTTAACACTTTCAGATCGAGACTCAAATGTAGAAGATTAATATAATAAAAGACTCTTAAAAGAGGGCATACTGTATAAAAACCAACATGGAAAGAGTTGTTTTTACGCGCACAGCCTTAACCAATGAGCTAAACGGGTGCTCTGGTTTTAGGTTCTTGATCTTCTCTTCAGTATATCTGGTTAATACTACTATATAACATTTAAACGTGAAAGAATATACTTATGCATCCATCCATTGTCTATACCGCTTGTCCTGTTCAGGGTCGCAGGCGAAGCTGGAGCTGATCCCAGCAGTCATTGGGGGAGAGGCGGGGTACACCCTGGACTGATCACCAGTCAATCAAGCTTTGATTAATGCACAAAACATGGTAAGCTTCAACAATAATCAAATGATTAAACTACTCCGTTTAAAAAAGATTGCAGACCTCGATCACCAAATATTAAAATGCCATATGTAAATTTGCCATAAAAACATTATAACGCTATAAAGATCCAGCCGCAGAACTTGTTAGAAATGTTAAATGTACTTTGTTAAATATTCTGTTCACTTCACACTCAAACTTCAAGTAAACTGCCATAAACTTATTCCACTCTGGAGCTTGTGTTTTCACCCACACCTTCCCGGCTGCGGCCATCACCACAGTCACAAACTATTCTTCAGTTATAGCAGAAGAAGACGACAGGTTAGCTAACATTTATAACTGGAATTCTGTGCAGCTAACGTTAGCGGTCGGTCTCACCTGTAAATGTTTCTTTAAATTAGATGTCGAGTCCTTCGATAATGAAAGCCAGAAGGTGTAACTTGCACTGTGCTGCCATGTTGCTCCCATTTCCACCTAGTGAAAGCATATTTTTCGGCACAGGCCGTGGCAACCAGAGACTGTTGATGGCAACTTTGAGGAGTGGTGTTGTGAGACTTGTGTGTCGTGACGTGTCGTAACGTGTGCGCGCAGGTCAGACAGACGGTTTAGAAATAAGACGCTGGACGTTATAGAGCATCTTTGGTATTATATCGTATATAAAATTGTAATCCTGCTAGTACTCACCATTTTTAATTAATGCATCTATAATCTAATTACCTCTTTTTTCCTGTAACTGTAACGGAATCGAGTTGCCTTTTTTTGTGTCCTAATTTACGTGACGCCGTTACTTGTACTCCGTTACTCCCCAAGCCTCTTCATAGATAATGTAAGTCAGTATGTAGGTGTAAATAAACATCACAGATCTTTATCTTTACAATTTTCCCCTGTAGAAATCATAGTAACACAAAGATTTGTGAGAACAAAATGAGTTGAATTAATTGAGGTCACGAATTACCTAAAATATGAGGTTATTCTGTTTCAGGATGTGGACTTAACTGAACTCCTAAATGTTGCACTGTTTACCTTGTTCTTATCTTGTTGATTCATTTAATGCTGCGAGTACTGATAATAAAATAAATGCAGACCCCTCAGCTCCTCCAAGAGAAAAATAGAGACGATATAATTATGTAGATTCCCCCGAGACGTGTTTGAGTTTGATGTTTAAGTCATAATTAAAAAGTGTCCCTCCTCTCCTCTGTCTCATCGCTGCTCTCATAATATCTGCGTGATTTATTATCATCACCGCCACAATTACAGCCTTTCTTCTCCCCTGTCTGAGATGCATTGTAATATTACATTTCTACAGTTAAGCAGGTTGTTGTGTGTGGATCTGTTCTCTGTCTCCACACTGGCTTTAATCTTTGTCCTGCTGGCTTCATGTCTGGTGAAGGAGTGTGGATATGAAGTCAAGTCTTTATCACCTGCTGAGATGAATCCTTGAGTGATCAGTGGGAAACTGGGCTGCTGTGACTAACAAGATGTGTGTTTGTGTGTGTAATTGTCTGTCTGGGTGGGCTGGTTAAAGGGTTAATCTGAATATCAGTTTGACGTTTGCATAAAATCAAAACAATTAGTCATGTTAGGAGAGTACGGAAGCCATAAGAGGGAAGTGAATGAAATAAAAACTCTGGTGATTTTTAGTTTTTTAACTTTATAACATTTCCAGGAAGTCATTTGATCGATAAAGTCACTCACAATCTCCTTATTGTGGTTCCTGCTTAATTTTCTTTGAAATAAAAACGTAGTCATAAGCCTCCTGCAGGCCGTAAGTGTATATGTTCGTAAGAATAAATAAATAGCATGTTACAGACGTATCTTGGGTGCAATCTGTCCCTCTCTCCCCCTCACTCGCTCTACGTGTCTTTGTGTCGGCTAATACGGTTGTTTTCACTGTGTGTTAATTATTGTAAATAAGATTGTTTTCTGTTACGACCAACCCACAGAAACCTTTAAAACAAAGACCCAAACAACCCCTGGAAGATAAATGAAGAGTGATTAATTCATATTTCTATTAGCCTAATTATTATTTACAGTTGCACAGATGCCTCTTCATTCGTTCCTGTATAAAATAAATCTAAATGAGATTTATAAAGCGAAAATATTCAAATTGTTTATAGCCTCTTATTAAGGTAAACCTCATGTAGATAGAAAGGGCTGTCAGGATCAGCCAAGCTGAAGCCGCAGCCGACACGTTTGAAGACTTCGTGGGAATTGACCGTTACGATTTACCTGGTATAAAAGTGCAATATAACGAGCACAAACCCTGTGAAAATTATACTGAAAAAAAAATGATACCTGCTTGGGGCGCTGGTTTAGCTCAGCGGTTAAATCACGCGTCCCATCTACAGCTACGATGCAGCGGCCCCGGGTCCGACACTCACCCTGGACCCCGCGCGTCAACCCCACTCTCTCTTCCCCTGTTTCCATCACTATCCACTGTCCTCCCTCTCTCTCTCAATAAAGACATAAGAGGCCAAAAAAATAAATGAAAATGGCACCTGCCAAAACCTGTTTTCACTTGTTTTCATAGAAACGGAAAGTAACTGTGTAAAAAGATCCCAGTGAACATCTTTTTCCGTCTGTTAAACATTTGTATTAACCTTTTTTTTTACACATACACAAAAATTAAAATGATCTGGCAGACCTTTTGTTTTACCTGCTTATATAAAAGAATAAAGGATAAATTAAAACACGTGACAAAACCGTATAATTTTTTCTCTGCGTGTTTCAGAGATGAAATAAAAACTAAACAGGAAAAAAAAAAACAGTTTCCCTCAACATGATCTTCTGAGTTCCTTAAGTCATAAACACAAAACACCCACTCAGGAAATTGTTTGCCAGATTCTTTTCCTCTCTTTTGCCTCCCATGACTTCCATAGCGAGTAAAGGTTATTTATTTTTCCTCGTTTCCATCGAACAATAAACGGTGCAGACCTTTCTCAGACTTCTCTTCCCTCCTCTTGAAATCCCTCTGTCCTCCTCTCTATCTTTTCCCTCCTTACATCAATCTATCCATCCTCGCCGCCCTCTGCCTCTCTCCAACTTGATTTAAGAGTTGCCCTCATGGCTTTGACACATCGGTATTTCTATCAGAGAGGATTAGAACTGTGTGTGTGTGTGTGGGAGAGAGTGAGAGAAGGAGAGAGATATCCATGTTGATTCAAATATAATAGCTCTGTATTGCTGCCATCCCTCTCTTAACGTCCTGTGCTGTTGCAGATATTAATAAGCGTGTCTGTGCGTGTGTGTGTGTGTGTGTGTGTGTGTGTGTGTGTGTGTGTGTGTGTGTGTGTGTGTGTGTGTGTGTGTGTGTGTGTGTGTGTGTGTGTGTGTGTGTGTGTGTGTGTGTGTGTGTGTGTGTGTGTTCTCTGTGCATGTATGACACAGCCCAGACAGTAATATCTGCCATGCATACATTATCCATCCCTCCTATTATCCAGAAATCAGAGGCAGAAGAATTACAGCGTGGCTCCTCTCAGTCTTGTTGGTGTCTCTGAGCACACCGGACTGCTGAGCCCCCACCCCCCCAGTCAGAGGTTAAGATAGCAATCAGGACAGGAGCGCAGATGGAGGCAGACATTTTAATATTATTTTAATATTCGCAGCGGCTGGTAATTGTTAAAGGACAGTCCGGTCCTCACTGCTCTGCCTCAAAGTCTCAGTAATTGTGCCAAAGGCTGCAAAGCCTGGCGGCTGCAGCGTGATGAGGACGAGGTGGGGAGAGGAGGAGTCAAAGATGCTAAACTAGCTCCTGGTACGCCAGTTGGACCACGCTAATTTAAGTTGTTTGATTTCAGTAATGTCACTCTTTTTTTCCCCTAAGTAAATTTGTGTTGTAAGCCAGAAAAATGCACTGGTTTAAGTTTTTCTTCAGGATTTTAAGTTTAAAAAAAATATACAGCAATGTTTTTTAGTTATATAACCTTCTTGTTTCCCCTCTCAGTCTGAGCATAGTGCAGCTTGTCCGGTCAATACACCCAAGCTTCTTTTGTTCTCCTCCACAGAGGAGATTTCAAATGAAAACTGCAGATGCCATTTTCTCACCCAGCTTGGCCTTTGCTCTATACAACTGGTACTATCATTTTAGTACTTTTCCACTGCAACACCACCAGGCTTGGGGAGTAACGGAAAACCGGGAACGACGGTATGTAATCAGGATACAAAACAAAGGGAACTGTATTCTGTTAGTTACAGGAAAAAAGAGGTAATTAGATTACATTACATTTATATTCCTGCACAACCTGCTGCACTTTATTGTATGTCACAAAACCTCAATAAACAAAAGAAAGAAAGGAAAAAAAAGATACAGATACATTTATTAAAAATGAGGATTACTGGCAGGATTACACTTTTAAAATACATTTTCAAATGAAGACAATATAGCACCAAAGATGCTCTGTAACATCTGACGTCTCATTTCTAAACGATCAATCTGACCGTCTCTGATCATACCATGCACCTGTGCGCTACAAAAAGTAAAAGTTGCCAGGAGCAACATCGCAGGTCAAAGGGTGTCAGCATATTAACTGTCCAGCATTTGGACGAAAGGTTTGATCCGGGCAGATGTTGAACCAGGACATGACCAGGCTGGTGTTTTGGGGAGCAGGCTTACCTTTACACAAAAGGAAGAATACAAAGACTTCAAATCTAAAATGAGAAACTTGATGACTTCTTTGTGCGTTGTGCAGACGGGACTCCGCTTGTTGTTCGTGGTCAGAAAGTCCCTCCTAATGAAGATGAGCCTGGTAATGGAAGGTAATGAAACAAGTAATTTGTGAAACTATTACCTTTGCTGTTTTGTAAATGCAGGTAATGTTATTACCTTTTCAGTAAGGACCTCGTAAGTTACTGATTATATATCCCGAGTGCCCAGATTTCATTCGTCTCTGTTGTTTTCTTCAGACTTTGTGATCAGAAAGCTTCTGAGCAGATCAGAGGTGTCTGCCTGGAAACACAGGTTACCTTTCACCTTAAACCAGCAGGTACAAAATAAAATGTCAAACCTCTCCGCCAGGCCTTTTGAAACACACAATGCAACTTTGATCAAAGTCATTTGGCAGCCTCAAAGCCGTGTATCACATCCACCACATCTGAAGGTGCCGAATGAAACGGGGCCGGCTGGAAAATAAAGGGAGTTGACACCAAAATAGGCTGCCTGCTCTGCATGCTCCTTGCTGTTATGCATCAATCTATCAGCCGGCCTTATTACTATTCAGATTACACACGGCGCACACACACTATTCAGATTAGAGGCTAAGGTGCGCGGGACATTGAGGGGTGCAGCGGAGACATGGGTGACCTTTTCAATCGCTGCTGGACACTTTGAGTCGGTAGTGAATCCATCTCAGCGAACTGGTGTGATAGGCCATTTCTTGAAGCCTGTCCAATGCTCTTCAGATCTACTGCCGAGGTATTCTAATGTATGCACATTACATTTGTTCACTTGTGTACTGCTCTACTGTGTATGTCTCTGATTCCTCTTCTTCTCCATATGTGCTTCAGATATTTCAGACTGGTGTTCAGTTACAGGTCAGAGATGGAGGCCTCCGTCAGGACAGGAAGAGGCCTCATGTTTGTACAAATACGTGCAGGCGCAGATTTACACAGCATCTAAAGAGCTAGACGTGCATCAATAGCTCAAGATACAACAGCTCTGGTTGACCATATTTATCGTTCAAAGCTGCTGGTGTAAACGGTGTCTGACTTGTGTTTTGCAACACATTACAAATCCACTGTGAGCGACTGGGACAAAGGCTCCAATAATGCCATAAAGCTGTTTAACAGAGCTGGTGGAAAGTAAAGAACACAGCTTCTGATTGGTCAGTAGACTCATCAGCATCAGGAAGTGGCTAAGTGGACAGTTTTCAACATGTAAACATGGATAAATAATCACATTAAGACATCAAGTGTATGGATGCGCAACATTAACAGCACATTATTGGTATCTGCAGATTATGGCTTGAAAAGGACATATCCTTCTTCGTTTCTGGTGCCGTCCCGGGAAGCAGCTTGCTGGTATCGCTCCTCGTCGCCTGTGTTTGCACTGTTTCTGCCACTATCACCTTCGGGATTAATAAAGTTCCACCTTATCTTATATCAGCAGATATGCCGTTTTTCTGGCGATATTTTCCGCCAATAAAACAACGCTTTAATTCTGCCTAAATGCTCGGTGATTCCCGAAAAAGCTTGATGTAAGGCTACGACATTAACTCGACACAAGTGTGCGCGTACACTGCCTGCATTAAGTTATAAACGATATACAACTAAAAAGTCACAGAAACTCGAGCCAATAAACAGAAGTTAAACAACTTTTACAACTAACTTTCACAACTCTTAACTAGTGACAGTTAGCTCACATTCTCGTCATTTTACCGACTTAACAACATCAATCACGTCGAAAACAGACTCGCGGCATAACAACATAAACATTAGTGCAAAACTTGCATATTCATGGATGCACACACGATAAAAAGAGTCCGTCAGTGATCACTAAACAAGTCCGGGCATGTCTCCCTCACTTTCGTGTTTCGGGAGAATGCTGCATTCAGGTGCGCTCAGAAACGTGAGTGATCACACACGTGACCTTTTGTCACGCCTCTTCCCTCAAGCGTAAAGAAGGGTGCAAGATGTCTGCGGTATGGCAGTTTTTGGCCACTACAATAAGAGCAGGCATGATATGAATTGTACTTCAGGGGAGACTTGATGTTCTCTGCCATTACGTGGAATAAAACATGCCTAATATATCGGTATCGAAATCGGCAATCGGCAAAAAGGGTTGGAAAATATCATCATATCAGATATTAATGTGCGGAAAAGTTGCAGTAAAGGCCAAAATTGTGAGGTCATGAAAAACTGTAAATAAAACTGGAGGGACTGTATATTTGTGTGCATGAATACAAAATCTAGTCTAGTAAACACGCTAACATGTTATAACTTCTTCATCATCTCCTTTTTCTTTTCTTTTCCTGAAGACAAAAAGTTTGATGATGAAAAAAAAAAACTGGAGGTGTGGAGAGAAAGAAGTGAACTTACCAGACCACCCTGCTCATCTGTTTCTGAGGTTAGTGGCTTTAGACTACATTAGATGTGTTTATCGTAAAAGCTAGTCTCACTTTGATTGTTTGACAAATCATTTAGGTTAAAACACAGCGACCACTGTCACCGGCCCTTTTTACGTTACGTTCTGCCACAGCACCGTAACCAAGCTCCTCCATTATGCCGCCTTTGCCATCTTACATTGAACCAAGCAACGGCGGCGTAAAGCCACCCAGTGCGTGTTTATACATTGCGTTCTGGCGTTGCAGAAACAAAAGGCACATGCCGTGTACAGAAAATGCGCAAGCTTCACAGACACACACACTGCTCTTTTACGCCCTGCCGGCTCCGCCATTTACACTGGCGCCATTCCGCCTCTGTTGCGTTTTACGTAAAAGATGAGGCGTAATAATCCGACCTTGAACTGGCAGTGTAAAAGGGCCTACCACTTCTGTATCGTCTTAAAATGATGTTAGCAGAAAGGATCAGCCTCCTGCTACTGATTGATAGATTAGCTTTTTGGTTTCTGTTTGTAGTTGAAGTAGAATTGTCCACTTGCGTTTCAGCAGGCTTTGGTTGTATGTATGTGGAGAGCAAAAGAGGCAAAACACTTCAGCCGTAACGCATGCCCAGAAACACTTTTATTGATCAGTATTAGCAGATATCTGCATAGAAGTGCAGCTAATGTGATGGTAGGTGGCGTCTCTCGACTCAAAATCCATTCATGCGGCTCAAGTTGTGATTGGACTGAAAGTCCTGAAACACTAGCTGCTGCTCCCAGAGACTATATTGCATCAGACAAAAGCCAATGGGTTCCAGGATTGTGTGATTTTTGCTTGTATAACAATGACTGACATTTACTCTAAAGACTTTCCTAAAGTTCAGCTATAGTTGCATGACTGCCAGAGTTAGGTGTGTAAATATGTTGTCATTAACAACCAAATGATTTCTTAAAATTTCAAGCATGTTATACATCTGTCTTTGCTTTTTAGACAAGTATAACTGCAGGGCTGCAATTTTAAACACACTTATCTGAAGATTTCATTTTAGAATTACACACAAACGACTTCCTTACACAATCAAAGGAGCTGACACAGACAAACACACACTTCTGTAGAACTGCGAGTCCCCTGATGGTGGCTGCTGCTCCGTCATGCATCTCCAGCTACTCTCCTGGTTAATTATCCACACCATTAATTTATTGCTTTGTGTGTTTGCTGCTTATTAGCTCTCCAGTGTGAGAGAGAGAGAGAGAGAGAACGCACAAGCACACTCACACTGCAGCTTTCTCTCTCATGTTTAATTATAGTGTAACGTGCCCCAGCAGGGACCGAGGGTATAGAGGGGTGCATGGAAAGAAGCACATGAACACACGCACATAATCAACCATACTATAAACACAATGGAGATGAGAGTCAGTTGTTCTGTACATTACTGGTTTAGTTGAAAGACTACACACCATTTGTTTTTCATGAATAATACAGTTAATGCATACCTTTTTGGCTTGGCTCTTTTTTACTTTAATAGCTGTAGCTGTCTTCATTTTGTTGCAGCCGGAAACAATGTTTGAATTAATTGGGACAAAAAATGAAAATAAAAGCCTGTTAAAGAGTCTACATTTAGGGTAACAGTGTGTTACATGTTAAAGGGATAAAATGTAAGAACATTTCATGGTGACATGTCTCTGCTGTTTGAGTTGACTCACATTTAATTTTACATTTGCACATCAAGGGTCTCCTTGGGTCCTGATTGACTCTTTTGGCTTCATTCAACTGCGGTGAAATAATAATAATTTTGAAGCCACTTGGTGGTTGTGCATCTTTTTTCTTTTTGTTGCTTTTTCTCATTTTTCTCCATGTGGCTCCATGAGCGACACATACAGCTCTCCTGTGACAGATCAAGCATAAACTATTGAAATCCCACCTCTTTGGTACCAAATAATAACCTCCATAAAAGCCGACAACAGACACACAGGCAGAAAAGTGCGCAGACACCTACACAAAGACCGGGAGGCAGCGCGAGCGGCAGATAACTTAATAGAGGGATCGGACGAGGGCTAAAAAGGAAGAGTGAAATCATTAGGATGCAAATGAGAGGGAGCGATTAGCATGTGTGTGAGAGATTGAAAGAGATACTGTATGAAAGGCGGAAGAAGAGATTGAGCCGTCTTCTGCTTTCACCGAGGGTCCTCTCACTGAAAGCAACAACTGTCACATGTTCGCTGTCAAAGATCCGGGCGACGGGTGCAATTAATTTCACAGTGATGACTATTTTATCGGCTACAGGAATTTGTTTTACAATGCCGTGACTCATCCCTCTGTCCAAACCGCTTCGTGCAGCTTGTTATCAAAGACATGAAGACAAGGAGCGGCGTGTGTGAGCTCACTGAGCTGCTGGCTGACTAGCTTCTTCAACTGTCCTCGTTTGTGTGTGCGTATACAAACTATGTGCTGGTGTAAAAGGCAAAAAAATGTCCTTGTATTAAAAGTGTATTTTAAATCATGCATATAGGATTCTGAGTTACATTATTTCCCTTGAATTCAAATGAAAGCTGACAGAACAGAAAAGAATAACAAGATGAATTTTGATTTTCATGCACATATTAAGTGTTTAAAACGTGATGATACAATTCTTTTTAGTAAATACACCAGGAGGCATGTTCCTCAACCTATATGAAGACAGACACACTCTTCTATTTTCAGAATATTCCACATAGGCTCATACTCACCATAGCACCAACTGTATATTAATACGCTGCTGAAAATAGTCTCAAAGTTCTATAATAGACAGTTTAACAAGTTTAAATGGGTAGCTTTAAAGTCAGTTTGAACTGTTTTCTGTATTTAAAATGCTTCCTAGTCTCTACTAAGAGTGGATTGTGCCACAGTTTGGGAAACAACAGGAAGTACTTGATGATCATTGGTTTTTAAAAGACTACAAAAAAAGGAGCGCACTGATTGGTCAGTGGATGTGAGGTGTCTGGAAGTGAGGAGAGATCAATGCCTTCAGACTGCTAGTTATAACGAGGAGCAAGACTAGTTTGTGATTTTGTATGTCTGAAACAAAGGCCAATATTAGGGCTGTCAATCAATTAAAATCTTTAATCACGATTTATCGCAAATTAATGGCACATTTTTTACCTGTTGTAAATCCTTAATGAGATATTTTTCAAGTTTTTAAATCCTCTTATCAACATGGGAATGGACCAATATGCTTCCTTTATGCAGATGTATGTTATTATTACAGCAACATTCCAAAACAAAGACAAACACTGTCCAGAATATTCTACAGAATCACCTCAAAGGTCCTGCATGCTCAAAAAATATGCTGAAATCATAACATGGCAAACTGAAGCCTAACAAGCAACAACAGACGAGCATGTTGATCTGAATGTAACAATCCTGAGTAATAAGTCATTGAGTCTACAGCAAGAGATAAAAATCATTTTAGTCAAAGTTTAATCACTTAAAGACATTTTCACAACCTGGGGCTCTCTGCATCAGATGTGTGCTCGGCCAGCAAGTGGTACTTAAGACTCGACGTGCTCCGGTGGTAACACATCGACAGCAAATACAAATAACTTTTGTCTTGTCCAGAGAACCGTCTCGCAGGGCTTTGAGGCTGAACTTACCATTTAAAAGACCCTTTTCTTTATCCACTTTTTCTCACAGAGGTTTGTTTCTGCATGCTATCCACAACATTACAGCTGCAATCGCTTCCTGATTCCACAAACTACAGGGCGGGTGGAGGGTCATAATAATAGAATGTCTGTGCTTTAATCGTGTGTCAAAATAAATCGTGGCGTCAAAGGGAATGTGCGTTAACTCGTTATCGCATTAACTATGACAGCCCTTGTGAACTCATTGTGACTTTTTAAAGTTACATATGTTGGCTTGATGGCATGTTGTTTTTCTGGAGCCAGAAGTGACCATCAAAGCGCTACAGTCTCTGTCTGTGGATAATTCATTAGCTGGCGTATTCGGTAGTCGACTGTCAGGTTTCCCTCGGCATGAGATTGTCTCTGTGACCATAGCTGACATGAGGGGTTTGGACTAAAGAAGCCAAGAGAACTTGTGGAACGTAGCAGATCCTCATAGACAGCGAGTGGCTAGGTAACTGAAAGTAGCCTTCCTCACTACCATGCAAAAGTCTTCTCTGCTTCTCTGACTCCTCTGCACATAGATCTCTGTCTGACACTGAACAATCTAACAACCATGTATGGTAAGTGCAAGCACTAATAACTGCTAAGCAAAGCTAACAGTGAATTAAATTAGAACTAGAATTTCCCTTGACTTGTTGGACAGTCTGTTAGGACAATAAACAGCACATGAAACAGCAACACAGCCAAGATGTCCAGCTAAATGGTTGAATTAGCCGAGGTGACACCTAGCAGCCAAGTAGCAGCATGTCATTTAAAGCAGCCACAGCCTTAATAATGAATCCCTAGAAGCCTCAATGTAACAGAAATGGATGACTTATGTAAAAATTCACACAACGTAGTCATTACAAAGATCAAACCCATTATTTTGTAGCTGCTGTAAAGTTGCACATTTTAATATGGGGCCAAATGGGACTTAACTCTCTGATGGAGGCAGCCTCGAGTGGCCACTCAAGGAACTGCGGCTTCTGCGGTATTTTTATGTCCAACTTAAATTGTCCCGCTGTCTCCTCTCACACTCACTGCCTGCTTTATAGCTTTTTGTATTTGTCTTTTACCTGCTCGCCTTTCGCTTCCTCCTGTTTCCTCCACCAATGAGGTGAGAGGGTTCGCTGCACTCTGTTAGCCGCTGTCTTAGCCGTTGAGTCTCTTCATAAAACAGAAATATGTACTGGCTCGGGCCAAAGCCACGACCAAATAAAATCCAGCCAAGTGTCTTCCAGGGAACCCATCCATTCACATCATAAAAACGGCTCTTTATTTGTGTTTTCAGTCCGTCAGTCTGTTGTTGGCCATTTGGCTCGTCTTAGGCGCTGGGATATCCCCCCGTCCATAAATCCCCCTCTCATCTCTCTCCCTCTCTTTGCCTTGACTCTGCCTCTCTCGTCGTCTCTTCGAGTGTTTCACGGTGCATCATGGGAGATTTATTTCCAAATATACTGTTGCCAAATGTACTGTGTGTCTTCTTGTTTTGAGGAGGGATTTACTCCCCGTTAAGAAGAGTTATGTACACTGAGGCGTTTTACATCCTGACTCTTGGTAACAGGGTGTTCTCTGACATATTTCACCCGGGCTTTCTGCTAATCCACATATCAATCCACAGCCGGCTACAGAGACACTTTCACACCATTTACAGGAGAAGACGGAGATCTCATGGGGTGAGGCATTTGAAAACAGTAAGTGGGAGACATTTCTTATTTCACTCAACTGCTATACAGAAGAATGCACTTTAGATACTTTTGAGTGGGTTTTTTAAACTGTATGTCAGAGACTGTGTAAGAAAAAATGGACGTAGGCTTTGTTTTTAAAAGTGAAGCCAGTTGGGAATTACCTGAAACCTACATTCTTTCTAGTGGCCTGCAAAAAGGAGTCTTATTGTATGAAACCAGATGTGAAAATTGACCTACTTGTAAGTTTATTTATTAGTTTATTTTGTCTTAATGGATTGTTTCAAGCCTTTTAGATTGGCATCAAAAACAGGCAACGCTTTAGGTGCAGCAACAATCCATATCAACCCTGTCGTCCAGATATGTTCACTTTTGGTTTCATACTCTGAAATAGCAACAGCCACGCTGCCTAACTCAAGGCTCAACCACAATTCTCATGAAGCTGCACCTGTAGCGCACCTGTCCAAGCTCCTGAAAGTGATGTCAATACCTGTTGTCACCTTTAAGAAGTAGAGTTATGTTGGTGAGGAGGATAATGTAGCTGACCAATAACTGCTCGTTCAGAGTGAAAAACGTGATGCGTAAAAAAATTGGTCCTGCATGTTGCTCCGAGTACTCGGGAAATAATGAGAAATGATTCCAGACAGGAAGTTGTAACTGTGAGTTCAAAGTCTTTCAAAGTAGTTTTTATACAATTAACATTTTACTGACCATCTTGTCTTAGCATGAATGCAGGGGCCCAAATGACTGAGAAGCCTTTCTGCAGTGAACAACCTCCGACAGTCTTTTGGGGTTCAAGATTCAAACAAAGACATTTAAACCGGAAGTGAATAAAAAGTTATCTTGATTCAAAATATGACCTCGAGGGCAAATCTTATGATGCTTCGCTGCATCAGTAAACTGGCAGATAGAGAGCAAGGCCAGGTTCATTACTGAGGGAGCTAACTGGCCTGCCTAGAGACATTTGCCACGGTCGCATTGTGCTCATGGCCTGTTTAACACGTACTTTAATTGTTATAATGTAAGTTAAAAGGTGATAACCTAGCATTGCTTTAAGTCAGGGGTTCCCAACCTATTCTTTTCGATCCTTGGGAATCAGCTCTGCTCATTGACACGCATGCGCATAAATCACGGAAACCCACACGGAAACACAGACAGATCTTAGACTGCATCTAAGTTGTTAATACGGGACGAGCCGACGAGAGGGACAGCGCGGGACAGATGATCCAACGTGTGATCCTAGGAGTTTATCTGAATTTATAATGCGATCCAGCAGTGAGCAGTTTATAATCATGCGGCGCAGTGATGACACCGATCTGTGTGTGTTTCTCAGGCTCTGCCCCTGACTTAATTGGGTTGCGATCGGTCCTGTATTTCCGTGAAGCCCTTTATAAAGCATAAAATACTTCTTCACACACTGTGACTTAGATGAGCCGGAGGCGATCCACGCGTAGTTTATCAGTCATCATGCCGCGCGGGGAGGAGACAGACGTTAGGAGAGGAGCAGATATGTGTGTGTTTTGATGATCATACCTGAATCAATAACGTTGCGATCAGTCCGTATTTCTGCGCACAGTTAAAGTATAAACTTGTCATATGCCCGTATGCTGTGTAGTTCTTATATTTCACTGATAAACACAGAGCTTTAGAGGGGCATCAGGCTTCATGATCAGAGTGATGCGAAGCCAGGGTTGCCAGGTCCGCGCTTTTTCCAGCTGAATTGTGCTACTTTTGAAGTGTCTTTAGAGGCGCAAGGCCCTGTGCGGGTGCACACTTCACGCAGCCCATATGACGGTTCTGACTCCGCGTATGTTTGGAATGTCACAGACACCCACTTGACTTCGTGGCCCGGTACTAAACGACCTACAGCCCGGTACCGGTGCGCGGACCGGGGGTTGGGAGCCAAACAAAATTGCTTCCTGGGTATTGTTTCTCACTCTAAAAGATGACCAAGGGATGTAAAACCTTGCCCACATTCGCCCACATCACGCCAATGTGCCAAAACTAAAAAGGTGACGGTAAAAGAGAAATCCTGATCAATGAAAAATAACCGGACAGTATCTTGATTCAAATGTTGCACTCTTTGTAGTTTTGTTTTTGAGGTAATCTTTTGTTGTCACTTTTTAAATTTCATTTTTTTTCTTTTCATTCCAAGAAGCAATTTGATATTTTTTTTTTTATGAAAATTATTTCTATCTTTATTAGCTAGCTTCATTGTCTTTGCAGCTTTTCTTCCTCTGTTGCATTCCTGGCAGAGTTACTGTTTCTGGCATGTTTGGTGGTGTCTTAAAATAGGGAATGGGGTCTATTAAAACACTCAGTTGTCGCCAAATAAACCAAAATTAAATCATAAGCATTTGAATTTTGAAGTAGCAGTTGGCTGATTGATCTTGTACCCTATGTGTGTGTTTCTTTGATATTTACATAAATTATTCAGGAGAGTTAAAGTAGATATATTTCTACACACACATTCACACACGTGACCTTTGGCATTTTGCTCTTCTAGAGAGTGGAGTCGACACATTCGTAAACGGGGTTCAATTCTGAGGCCATTTTCACAAGTCCTGAGGCCAAGAACATTACACTGCAGACTTTTCCAAGTGAAGTGGTTTATCTTGAATTGTTGTGGCTGTTTGGAGCCAAAGAATGTGGAACCAGTCCACACAACTAATTGCACTTCTTTGACTCCCTTACCAAACAAAACATAAAGCAACATGCCTTTATTTTAGATTATTTTTGAAGTTATGGAGGAGAAAATAATGACCAACAGTAAGTTCTTCATCATTACCATGGTCCATTAAGTTTCACCTCACCTTACATCATGTTTGTCTAACAGCTCTTTATACTGTCTCCAAATCTTTACTGTCTTTTTTCCCACATCCCGTCCCCTAAATGTTTCCCTGTGATATTTCCTTATTGTGCAAAAATGCTTCAATTATTCTAAACCGTTCAGACAAGAGGAATGTGATCATGTGGATGATCTAATTCTGTCAAACGTTTCTTAAAACAAGCATTTTTAAGGCCCAGTTCTAGATGTAAAGACTTTTTAAAGATCATTTTGGCTGCGTCCTCCTCTGTAGTTTCCTCCTTCTCTCCCTTTCTCTTCCCATCTCCTCCCTCCCTCTCCTCAGGCGCTGTATCAGGCCTCTATGTTAATGACAGTTGACAGATAGTTGAAGGGCACGGGCTGCTCCCTGTCAGCCCTGTTTTGGACTCATAATTATTTCACCAGTGTCACGTCACTGTCACCCTCGCCTGCATAACACTGTCACACACACACACACACACACACACACACACATACAGGGACCCCCCTCCACACCCGCCCGCCCTGCCTGCTGAGCCTTGAGGAGAGAGAGAGTGTGTGTGTGTGTGTGTGTGTGTGTGTGTGTGTGTCTGGCTGTCACTCGACCTCAGCGCTGGCCGTTTCCCTGCCAAGACAAGCGTCGCTGCCAAACAGCAACCGTCGCTCTGCGTGCTCGTCTCGGCGGTAACAAACCAGAACCACGGCCTTGTGGCAGTGTGTCGGCGTGGTGGAAGGTGACTTTCCAACAGGATATACCAAAATAATGTTCGGGCGACTTGTTACAACTTGCAACAGATGTGCTGAGGTCTGCACGAGAGGGAGACGACAGTCAAACGGATTCATGAAAGAGAGGACGTGAAAGAAAGTGGGACTTTGACATGATCAAAAGTGCACAAGCAGTGGGTGGATTGAGTTTTAGGGGGGCTTGTAGGTGATGAGGAGGATTTTGGATTGGATTCTTTGTTGTATAAGGAGCCAGTGGAGGTTCTGAAGGACCGGGGCGATGTGATCCCTGGTGCGGGAGTAGGTGAGAAGACAGGGCGGCAGAGTTTTAGATGTATTGTAGTTTGTTGAGGATTTTAGAGGATGTGCTGTAGAGGATGCTGTTACAACAGTCCAGTCGTGAGGTGATGAAGGCGCGAGTGCTTCGGCTGCTGAGAACGAGAGGGAGGGGCGAAGACGGGCGATGTTTTTGAGATGGAAGAAAGCAATTTTTGAGATGTGGTTGACATGACATTCATTCAGTTTCAATACTCTGAGTAATAATTAAGTTTCTGTGATGGACTTAAGAAACATAGTTTCTCGTCAAATTATAAAACAAGTCAAACTGAAAAAAGGCTAAAAATGTCAGTATGTTCATAAGATAAGCTTTTATTGATCCCCCGCAGGGGAAATTTACTTGTTCAGCTCAAGAGGCGCTCAAGAAGAGCAAAATTTGTTAAAAAATAAATTAAAAAAATGTACATTTGGAAAGAGGAGATTGCAAAAGGATAGAAAAACATAACAGCAATTAAAATAATAGCGCTGCAGGTGTCTACGTGGAACCTCGCTCTCGCTGAAATCCACCAATCGTCATTCACCACCATTCACCTCAGACTGCCTTCTTGCTTGTAGTCAAGTCGTTTTCAAGATTGTAACTTAGCATTCTGATACCTCCTGGTGATTCTGGCTCGTACATATAAGGCCGAATAACCGACGTGATTCAAAAACCCGTTAGAACAATTGAACATTGATTGCATAGATAAAATATGTCACCTTTAAACCACACATTGCAACAGACCAAACAGCCACTTGCAGCTGATAGTGAAATGGATGGTTGGTAATAGTACCCTGACTGACACGTACAGCTTCAAAATTAAGAAAACAAAGAAAAATGAAATTGGAGCTGAGGGAAGACAACGTGAAAATGTGTAGCGAGTGTGTGTGTGTGTGTGTCACAAAGAGGAAGGGATGGGTGGGAACAAAGACAGAAGACAGGCTGCCTGTGTGACTGTCACAGAAATATCTGAAGTGAAGAGGAAACCAGATAGATGTATAGATAGGAGCAGAGAGAGAGAGAGAGAGAGAAAGGGAACAGATCAATGATTTAAACAATAATGCAGCCGTCTGTATTCACCGTCACACTCTCGCTCTCTGCCACCATCAGGACCGTCTCTCAGACACACACGAGTCCAGACTGTCCATCTGGTTCATCCTCCATCTACAAGCTGTCTGTGAGGTGAACTCCTCCTCCTCCTTCTCTTCCTCCTCTTTCTATCACTCCTTTCACTCTGTCCCTCCTCCTGAGCTCCTCTCTCTCAGACACCATCATGTCAGGAACAAGTCACTCCTGCTTAATCTACTCTGCCTTCTCCTCTTTCCATCCTCTCTGTCGTTTTCCAGCATCTGTGTTTGTGCCTTTATACGTGTTCCACATACTATACCTAACTCAAACTCCATTTTTCAACATTAACCTGACCTTGTTGATATTTGCATGCACTTTTAAAAAAAAAAGAGAGAGAAAGGGAACAAGTCTGTGTGAAACCCTCTCTCTCCTCACCTCTCAGTCCCTCTCTCTCTCTCCCTCTTTCAGCCTTCTGTTTAAATTACGGTGGGCTGACAAACAAATTAAATCTGTCACATCCTGTTTGCATGAACCCGACAGGAAGTCAATATCGTCAGCCATGTTGGTTAGCCGGAGTTCTAATCACACTTCAACGCCATGGCAACGGGGAGGAGGGCGAGGGGCCGAGGAGGCCACGGGGGCTCCCGTCTTACATCTGGTGACCTGAAGGTTTCTGGGTATGCTAGCTGAGGTGATGCTCTTTTGTTTTATAATTAAGTGTTGCAGTCGATAAAGTAAAATCCTGCATTTATATGTTTACAGATACATATATAGTACGTGGTTTTATAACTAAGTCATGGGAATATACCGTCTAATAAAAACGGTTGGAATATCCTGAATAATTAGGATAATATCCACACACACACACACAGAAGGCCAAAGGTCACCGTAGACCTCTTGTCTTTAGCTTCTGTTCTCCAAATCAATGCAGACCTTCTCTCTCTCCCTCACACACACTCTCTCTCTCTGTCTCTCACACACACACGCTGTGTTCTGCCCCCTGTGGAGCGAATACTTAATCTCAACGACATCAGTCAGCCATGTGCTTGAGGCTGTGTGTAAAGATGTGCATGTGTGTGTTTTGTGAGTGAAGGTCAAAGGTCGGATGTCGAGACACCTGCAGGGCTCAGTTTGACCCCGCTACCCCCTTAATACACAGGTGTCACATTAGGATGGTTAATGCAGTCAAATTGTAGCTTCAAAGATGTAACGAGGAGAGGAAGAAGGAGGCAATTAGAGAAGGTAATGGCTAAAACTTAAAGATTTTAACTTGCAGCTATAAAGTACCAACGCTTTAGATATCCAAATATCAAAAACACATTGTTCTTTCTCTCTGTCCGTCCACACAGAAATATCCAATTTGCCCACCGCTCATTCCTCCTTTCCTTCTTTTCCTTTTGCCCTCAGGTTAAGTCCTGTTTACTCATTTGACCCCACTGCTCTGCTGTTTAAAAATGCATGAACAATAAATAAGGCTGCTCTCTCTCTCTCTCTCTCTTTAACTCCCCATTCATCCGTCCATCTGCTCGTGTTTGTGCAGAGCTCATTCAGCCTCTTTGAGGAAATGGAAATCCTCCGCAGTGACCCTGCAGTCGCTGAGGTGACTAACTGAGATCCTCTCTGTCAACATTTAAAAATCTTCTTCTACAAGGGAGGAAGCTGCAGGGACTCCATATCCCATGGGGCATTGGGACTGATGTTTTTTGAAGGGTCTTGCTGACCCCTTGGACCTCGGAAGATGAGGCTCTTTTAGGACTTAGATACTCGGAGTGCATATGTGCAGCACTTACTGGAACTACATATCCCAGGGGGCCATGGTGCCATGGGTTTCTTGCTTATACCAGGTTAACAAAATATGAACACTCTTTATGCGTTTAATTTCATTTGATGTATTGGCGTGACTCTTTGTATTTCTCACATTGTGTCTTAACTCCACACATGCGTTCCCTCTCTGTCAGCCCTCACACTTTGCATCGACATCCTTTCTAACCTTTAAAAATACCACCAGGGTTCTTCTGCCCTGGATAATGAGGGCAACTACTGCTGCTGTCCAATGTTCTTGTCATCCATTAGCTCAACACACTTACAGTGCAGGTGGCACATACAGAAATCACCTTTCTCCTGCCTGTGGAACCGGGGACACTCAGCATTGACCTGCAGAGCTAAAATAGGACAGAGAGCTAAAGGAGGACGACCTCAGGGGGAGAAGTAGGAAGATGTCAGTGCACTACAATAACTTATCCGTCTGAAAGTTCGACTCCTATAATTATTATTCATATTTATTCCATAATAGTTGTGAGGATCATTAGCTTTAAATCTGCGTATATGACAGGGGGACATTTACTTATTAGCTAGACAGGGTTCGTCTGCCTGAATCCTCTTCATTCCCAACACAGCTGCTTTAGTAGAGTGGCCTCATGACAGCACCACAGTGCTGCTCTCTGTCGCCTCTTTCGCTCATCCGTTGGAACAAATACGCCTTTTTTTATATGGTAACCAGCGGGTAGCATGCTAGCGCAAAGGTAACTGTGATGCTGTCGGTGTTAGCTCGGCAGGGCGGGCGTGTTCTCACGCGAAAGAGTGAGTGTTTCTAATCAGTGCCACATCCAGCTCTGTAGGTTTTCCTTGGTGTTACTCATAATACTAATCTTACCCTTTATCTGCTCAAAGGTCACAGGTCAAGGTCAGAACATAGCAGCTATAGAGGAGCTGGAGAGGGTAGTTTGCTGAGGGACAGAAGGTTTAGTTGGCATTTGATTTACATTCAGCAGCACTGCAGTTGATTCCAGATCTTGCTGGTTGAAAGAGATCAAAATGTATTAATCCCGATATATCAAACAGTTACATTAAGAGGGAAAAACCTTCAATAAAAGAACTCAGATGTACTTTTGAGTTTGTTTCAATGTCACATTCAAAGATACATCTGCATCATTAAACAGACGTGGGGGAAACGTAACTCTGCTTCAACAGAAGACGAGAAGCAAAAAAAACAGAGCAGCAAGGACAAACGTTTTAAAACAGCAGGAGAGCCATCAATCTTTCCCCGGATCAATTTCCTAAAGGCCGGGAGATCAGGAAGAAAGCCAGAATGGGGTTAATCTGTGGAAATTATTTTGTTATTAATAATAATTTCTCAAATATCTAACGGCCGAGAAAGACGGACTGTAACGCTAATCAAAGCTGATGGGAGAGTCTGTCTTTGCACATCAGGAGATTTCCTCTCCCTGATTGCTGTAAGTGGTGTATGGATTCAGTCCTATGTGTTCACTTCGCGTAAAAGATGAAATATATTATCCTAATGTATTCCAATTAAACGCAGCATGATTCCTATCTATTGCCAGCTCAACATTTTCACATTTCAAAAGCAGTTTTACTCACAAACAGTTCCTCTTATGGCTTTTTCAGTCGCTGCCCTTCGTAACTTAGCAGTTTTCTTTGTGAACTAATCACACGTTGATTGAATTTAATTGCTGCGTTTGCTCATAAAAAGTCACAATATTATGTTGTTAATAGATTCAATGGTCTAACTGCGTGCGATGCGTGTATGTGTGTGCGATGTCGGCTAGTTAAAGACGGCATAATGAAGTAGCAAAAAGCTGCCTTCATCCCCGGACCCCTTAAACAAGCAATTACGGCTAATTTGTCCTTTTAAAAAGACACGGGGAAGCCATTTGTCCCACAACACACGCTCACGCACACAATGAGAGAATATTCATGTCTCTGCCTCCCCCTCCACAAACACTTAGGAGCTAATTATTGTTATTAGCATCATGGTTGAAATCCCTCCACAAGGACATGTCAGCACACTTCAGCATCTGCACACTTCTCTTCTGCCGTCAAAGGAGCGAGAGAGAGAGAGAGAGAGAGAGAGAGACGGGAGGAGAGGAGAAGTGACACATAAAAAACGTCCCGAGATCACCTTGAAAAGGCATCATCGAAATGTTCCTCACTTCTAAGTCATTCTGTTTCACACACAATGACACCGTTTCACTGCAGCGGTAATTGCCTCTCAAAAAATATTGGCCTAATATATACATGAATATTGATTTAACCATAAGCAGCACCGTTCTCATTACAGGCAATGTTGCTGTGATTTTACTCTTATTTCAATCACATGGCCATTATGGACCAACGTGTTTACTACAGTGACAATATGTTAACTATAAAACATGGATTAGACTATGGCCTGATTCACATTCAAGATGAATGCTATAAACATGGATGAGGATCAATAAACTATGGATTAACTTGCATATAATGCATGCCAATGGACTGAATGAAGTGTATCCTGCAACAATGGTACATGCAATGCAGCATCAATCAACCAGCTAATGTTCAGCGTGGCTTTGGTTTCCACTGCTCTCCAGGCTGTGGTGGTGAGAGGCTCAGAAAGATACCCCATGTCCTCCAGCCCGTTCTGGGCACGTCAGACAGACAGTATTCTACCTACAGCATCATCTTGACCGGCCCCGAGGACTGGGGATGAGACAACTCCCGAGGTAAGCTTCTTTGTGACGTCTTGACAAGAAGCCCAACCCGGCAGTGAGAAATATAAACATTCAGATAAGAATTTCCATAAACAGCGTTCAAGTTAGAGATTAAAAATAAGCAACATCTGCTCAGACTTTCAAAGTTAAGCTTGCTTAGAAACATTTCAATATTTATTGAGTCGTTTAACCTTTAAAGATTACATACATACATGCAAAAATTTCAGCAATGAAATGTTGCATAAGTTTACCTCAACTCAGGTTCTTAAAAGACTTCAACAATGACTATTGGAGGGCCGCTGGTTTAGCTCAGTTGGTAGAGCAGGAAACCCCAAGTGTAGAGGAGACAGTCCTCGATGCACTGATCGCAGGCTCGACTCCCGGTCTGCTGATCCATTTGATGCATGTCTTCCCCCACTCTACTCCCCACATTTCCTGTCTCTCTTCACATCCTATTCTGTAAAACAAAGGCAAAAAGCCAAAAAAATAATCTTAACGAAATTAACACTGATTTGCTGCTAACGGTAAAGCTGAGATAATTAAATCTGTCAACAGTCCAGTTTGAAAATCCATACCGGGACTTGATCCAGCCACCCTCCAGTTCCCAAGCCAAGACTCTACGGACTGAGCTGTCTAACCCCAAATGTTATTGCAAAATGCAATTTCTGATGTAGTGGTGCCAGTCTCAACGTAGACAAAGTGCCATCTAAGTCTCACCAGCAACTCTCTTCCTTGTCTTTGCTGATTTTCAAATCCTTTCCAGCTGCACTCATAATATCTGGGTATCACAACTGTTGGTTCTGTTTGGCCAGTTTCATTTGAGAAGGAAAATACGATTAGTAAGCAAGAATGACTGTGATGGACATTGACCCCAAGTGCTGTTTTACTGATGTTAACACTCTCTGGGTGGGATTTATCTGTACACTGGAAGAGAAAGAGTCCACACCGAGCTCATGTGTTCACATCCATCTTCCTCTGTTATTCGTAAACACAATGGACAGGCTGAACACTCGACTGGTTGACTTTTCACCGTCATCTTCCACAGAGACACGCTGGAGACGCTGCAGAACAAACACACGCACACACCCACACTCAGACACACAAAATTAACTGTCTTGCTCTCGTCTCTAATGCATCTGTCATATCAGGGGTAAGCCCCTTTGATCTCTCTCTCCCTCGCTCTCTGACAGCTGGCTTGCTGCTCACTGGTCCTAAATGAATTGATATTTCTTCTGGCCACTTGAATTCGTCACTTGACTTCTCTGTGTAATCTTCACTCCTTAGCGCCTGCAGTGTCTGCTCGTGTGCATGTGCTTAGAAACCTGGGGTAAGGCGGCTCCGGGTTTTGGATGAAAACACATGGCTAATAGAGTCACTGACTGTCAGGCCGCCAAGTCAGGCAAACAGCCTCTCCAAGGCCTCCGTGATGAACCTGTCAAAGGTGATCTAATTTTTCCTTCAAACACAACAATGAAACGTAATCGCCTGCAGAAGTGTGACTAACACAGTGGAAGAGAAAACACAATTTACTGTCAGTACAGAGTGTTACTGTCGATGTACCAACAGTGTGCAGGGCAAGAGTTATTCTTCGCTAGAAAGTGCACATCTTACACAGTACAATGTCTTTGTTCTGAATCTTATTGTCACATCTGATGCAATGAGAAGTCATTTCAGTGTAATGACCTGCTTGTCCAGAAATCCAGAAATGCAGTTTCAGAAAATCCATCCATGTGTGACAGACCCGGGAAGACCCGCTTATAGATGTCGACTGTCTCTTTTCCCATTGCCAGTGAAGTATACTCCTGTCGGTCTCTTTTCTGCGGCGTCACTGTCTGACGTCACAAACGCGCCGGAAACATGGTTAGTAAACAGTGAAGATGTGACGGTGGTTTGGTTTTTATCTATTAGTCATTCAGTCTGTGTATCAAACTAGGCACCGAAAAATTAGCTGAGATGACAGTCACAGAAGTTACTGACGGAGCATAGCATCGCGCCGGAAAGGGGGCAGAGATTAGCGTGTGCACACAGGTTTTATGTCGGAGCTGGAGCTGAGGCGATAATTACCCGGGTCTGAATGTCGATTGTAGCCTTTCCCATTAAGCCAAAAAAGCCGGGTGTTAGCGGGTGTTATTGGTTCTTTTGACCAGTGGGAAAAGGGCTATACACACACGTTGCTGTTTACACTGACACTGTTACGCCTCTGTTATTACCTCTGCTGACACCTCCGAGGTGGAACGACTTCACCCTACCGTTCAGCCTCTGTATCTTTTATGTAGAAGAGCAAGCAAGAATAAGGGCGTCACAGTCCCGCTGTGTGTAAAAGGAGCAACAGACTTCGAGGGTTTGTACATTTTCGCACACATTGTTTCTGTTTACAGAGGCAACAATACATTACTGGGGATCGAAGTTCAAAGGTTACGTTTCTGAAGGCCATTGTTGAAGAACATTTTTTGACTTTAATAATGCATTTTTAATTATGATGACAAAAAAGACATATTGCTCATTATCTTAGACACGTGTAAGTATTGGAAGACATTGTAAATACATAATTTCCATGTTTTGCTTCTTCAAAGGCCGTGTCAACACAAAGCCAGCTCTCTGAGCACGCTCAGTGATGACTGAATTATGTTTACTCTGAGTATTTGACAGATTCATGCGATTACCCAGTAAAATTTTGGATTTATTTAAAACAAAAATATTTACTTTCAATTTAAAAATGTCAAATCGTACGTAATGTCAATCACCTGAACCAACAAGAAGAGGCTACATGCAGAAAGGTAACACAGGTTACATGTGATATACTTTGTGTTTCTGTGTCTTTGTATCACATCTTGTGATCTGGATGTGTAATGGGTTGACCTAAATTAGCTCACAAAATGTTGATTTTAATTCATATTTTTATAAAATAAGAACAAAGATCTCCCCCCCTCTCTCCCATCTGCTCCTCTCTCTCGGGGCTTTGCTTCAGTCTTTATGTATCAGTCTTTTCTGTGAGAGTCCAATCACTCCATATCTCTATGAAAAGCACTCTTGAGGAATATGGCACAATAATATTCAGCATAAAATCAATGGCTTGTTTAATTTAAACAGGGAGGAAGTGGGAAGGCTGGGTAATTGCAGAGAGAGGCCCACAAATCAGCCGTCCTTGTTATCCCATTTGACGGACCATTAAACGTCTGCAGGAATAAACATTATTTTTAGCTTAACTACCGGCTTCTGCCGGCTATGGAGTCGATGGGCAAATCATTCCGGCGAAATAAGAGGGACAAAACTGTGGACTGTTTGTTTGTTCACTCATATGTGTTTTTAAATGTTTGTTTTTTTTCTGACATGATTGACAGCTGACACTGAAAAAAGCTTTCATGGGAAATATCTCAGCTGCCAAATATTTGTCGTCTTTCAAAAAACTAAATATTTCTGAGCTGTTGGTGAAAAATATTTTATATACAAGGTGAGACCACATGAAAAGTTAACGTCATAAGAAATAAAATGTTCCTGCACTCACTTCAATGCACTCAGGAGTGATGCTGTTACAGCCTAACTCGGTCTGCATATGGAAAAATGTTCTTTAAGATACATCAGCTTAAAGAAAGACATCATTTCAGCTCTATTAACCCTTTTTCTTGTTGTGGTCCAAAAGACATATTGTATACGACATAGTACAACCCAGAACATTCACAACCCTGAAATTCTTATTGTTAGGGATGCACGATTGTATCGGCACGTTATCGGTATCTGCAGATTATGGCTTGAACATGACATATTGGCATCAGCAGATATATCATTTTTCCACCGATTAAAAAAAAAAAGATTTTCATTCTGCCTGAATGCTCGATGATTCCCGAAAAAAGCTTGACGTAATGCTACGACATAACTCGGCACGAGTGTGCACTGCCTGCACCACGCCTCTTCTGTCAGGCGTGAAGAAGGGTGCAAGATGTCACTTGGCAGTTTTTCAAAGTTTCCGAAACGGACAGCAAGGTTGCTATTTGCAAGGGTTGCTCAGCAACGGTCATGCGAGGAAGGGCCAAATCTCATCATCCACACCTGTCTAAGTCGTATGAATATTACAGTTTTATTAGAAAGAAAATGTGACGGACAGATAAATACGGCATTTTGTACATAACCTAAGTTTAAGTAGTTTTCTGATATGGCCCAGTGAATGTGTACATTTTAAAAAGCACTGTATTATGTTGTGTCTGCATCTGCCAGGGCCACTACATTAAGAGTAGGCATGAATTCCACTACAGGGGAGACTTGATGTTCTCTGCAATTAGGTAGAAAAATCATCTGTCTAATATATCGGTAACAAAATCGGCAAAAAGGGCTGGAAAATTTTGGCATATCAGCAAAAAATCCAATATCGTGCATCCCTACTTACTGTTCTAAACGGCATTGTTCCCAGTGTTTACCATGGCAAATATCTGAAACAGAGAGTCACCGTTGAACCACATTTGAATGCTGAAGACAATCAAAGCTTTCCCAACGTTCTGCAATGATAGCTAGAGCTTTATCGAAGCATAGAGGAGAACTGTTGTCTGAAAGCTAGTGCAGGCAATTACTTTGTGTTGTATTTGTTCAAACTCTGTTTTACTTTCTAAAGCACTTGGGATTGCCTCAGTGTTTGAAATAGCTGCCTTGCTATGTGTGTTGTTAGAGGAATCGCAGGGTAAGTCACGAGACAATGAAACTGCACGATACAGCGATTCTTAGATAATTGATACATTGCAAGACAATCATATAACGATACATCAAGATATCTGACTAACTGAAGAATACAAAATGCTCCTAAAAAGATAAAGTGCAGGACTGATGTGTTCATTTGCTGCGAGACTTAGACTTAAACTGAGGTGAAACAATGTACGTGTTTTCAGTCTGTAAATTCAATTTGAGTCAAAATCTGTTTAAAGCCAAATATTTATATATTAAAATATCAATATTTGCCACCAGCTGAATGATAATTGTATTGCACGAGTCAGGATGATGATTTATTGTTGTATTGATACTTTGTCCCACCCCTTTTTGTAAGCTACGTACCTGCGCGCACTGAGCAGAGTCTTTCACAGGCTAAAGCTAGCAGGCTAGCGGCACAAGGTTGGCAAAGGAAGGTAGTTGAATATAGTTAGCGGTTATAGTGATGTATTTAGCTTTCTAGTACTGCATCGTAAGTAGTTCAGTGCATGTTCATGTTTTTAGAGGAAGTGGCTTTCTATCGGTTGTATGCTTTGAAAATCTGGCTCAGTCTTGATGTTCTTTTCAAAGCTGCCGATCGCAGCTTTAATAAACAAGCTCAATGCTTTAACTTCAATGTGAGGTGAGGATTTCACAACCTGTTCTAATGTGTGTCTTCATTGTTATTCAGAAAATATATATTTTATTTATAAGGATGCACGATATTGGATTTTTTGCCACTATCCAACTCTTTTTACCGATATTTTACGCACATGTTTTTTACCACCTAATAGCAGAGAACATCAAGTCTCCCCCGTAGTGGCATTGACATCATGCCTACTCTTATTGTAGTGGCCAAAAACTGCCATACCGCAGGCATCATGCACCCTTCTTCACGCTTGACGGAAGAGGCGTGGTGCAGGCAGTGCGTGCGCACACTCGCACCGAGTTGATGTCGTAGCATTACGTTAAGCTTTGAGGGAATCATCGAGCATTCAGGCATATCTGCTGATGCCGATAACGTGACGATAACATCGTGCATCCCTTTTTATTTAGGCGCTAGTAAGACGTAAAGAAGTATTCTGCTGCTTGATTGATATGCTGTCACAATCACTTCAGTGATACAGAACCCTACATTTGGCTTTTCTTGCTCTGGTAAATCTGCATTAAAAACAACCACACATTTAATTTACTGTAAAAAAAAATAAATAAATAAAATGTAAACATGTGAAATGGTCAGAATGATTGGATGCTCCCCCTGGCAGCAGCTGCAGCAGCGGTGGGGGCAGCTTCAGTGGCAGCAGTAATATGGAGATTACCTGGACTATGAAATAGGATGGTTTTACTGGATAGATGATGATAGAAGGAGGCCACTTCACCATCTTCACCTGACTGACTGGGGAAATTACTCTTTCCCTCTCTGACGCTGTAGCCCCTCCCCTCTTTATATTTATCAGAGAACAAAGCAGATGTATGTGAGGTTTCCGTGTGACCCTCCGGCTCCTCTCTTATTTTCACAGATAAGACATTTTTTATATGTTGCCCTTGATACATGTTCCCTCGGGGAGTTGTCAGAAATTAACTTTATCTGGTCTTTAATTACGCTACATGTGCTCTGATGCATCTCTCACCCCCTCCAAACCCAACATCCCCCTCCCCAGCCCCCCCCCCCACACTGTCATTTTCAAAGCTATTTTAAGGCGATGTGTGATTATCTGTGACATTGCTTGACATGTGCCTGAAGACTGTCTCTCTCTTCACTGTCTCCCGCTCTCTTTCCTTCTGTCTCTCTCTAATCAAAAAGCCAAACCAAGCAGACAGCTCAGAGCAAATAACAAGTCACTCCCCGTGGATGTTTGAAGATGACGGAGCGGCCGCCGCCGCGACGAGGGAGGAAATACACTCTGATTGTTCCCGCTGTTGAAGCCAACACAATATTCCAACCCATATTTTTGCACCGGTGTTACTTTCAGATATTTTTACATTGTTGTTGTCATTTGCAGAGGCATACATGTGTTATTTGTTACACAGCAGTGGACATGGACTTCAACATGCTTAGATTTGTAGCTAACATTATAAACAAAATGTGCTATAATATAGCTTAATAGAGTTAGCTTAGCGTAGCCGCAACATGTTCTTACAACACAAATGTTCTCTTTTTCAATTGAAACTGTGAAATCCATACTTTGCATACCATGCTCGTTTGTTGAACGGAGTTCGGATTGATCATTTCTGATGCATTCGAGGAAGTCAGGAAATCTGAATGGCTTTCATGACACAGTGTCAAGAGAATTTATCTCAAGTTGAATTTTAGATCTATAACAGATTGTTAGCTGTTAGCATGCAGATGTCTGTTTACAGAGATTAGTAAGAAGCTAAATCATTGTCAGACAGCCGCTGACGTTCCATTACATTCCGCCTGCTTTTGCTCTTCGCCCAGACAGTTTTTTCTAAATATGCCGCAGCCTGCTGATACGTGATTGGTCAATATTACTCGGACTACAAGCGTACTACAAACAGAAACCAGAACACCGTCCCTAAAATCCACGTCCCTGCCTACAGATTCTACATAGAAATATAGAATCTGTAAATAGAGATTATGATACCCCTTTCCTCAAATTGGCTATTATAGCTGCCTATGGGCAATGAGAGGGACGCTTTTTCCGCGCTGCTTTTTGTGTTGCAGAGCGTGACGCGTTTTATTTTTTAAAGATTATTCTTTGGGCTTTTGCCTTTAGTTGATAGGACAGTTGAAGATTGAGAGGAAATGTGGGGAGGAGAGAGCGGGGGATGACATGCACTAAATGATCGGCAGACCGGGAGTCGAACCTGCGATCAGTGCGATGAGGTCTGTAGCCTCTGTACATGGGGCGCCTGCTCTACCAACTGAGCTTAACCAGCCGTTGGCGTTTTTTCTCATTGTCCAATCGGATGAAAGGTGAGGCGGGCCGTCTGTCAGTTTACAATATAACAGTTAGGTTAATGACAGCTAATGATTCCATGGTTGCCTTAACAGTAGAAAAAAAAGGCGCAGCGAGCTGCTCTTTTTTTTTAACCGTAGGCTTCAACAAAAAAAGGCAGTGCGGTGCGCCTCGTGTTTTACCACCTGCAAAACGCGCTCTGTCTGATCGGGCCCGAACCCAACCATAATCTAAGTTTAAGTTTCTCCAGTTTATTTGTAAGAACCACAATCTCTTCCCTACCGTAGCCAAACTCCAGTGTCATGCAGAGATAGTCCAGAAAGCGAGACTTTTATAAACGTAGACATTATTGTAAATAGAGGTGGTGACGTTCAGTGTAATTGTCAGAGTTTTGCAGTAGAGCCGGTTTACACTGGTTGGTAAGAACAATGTTTATGGACATTTGGGAGACCCCGGGGATCCTAACAAACTACCAACGCTCATTTTTCTGATGAGATCTTGATTTGGATCGTCATAAAAGTAAGTAAAAAGGCAAACAACAGGAACAGATGCATCTAGGGAACCCTTTTTTTTACTGAAAACTGAACATATTAAACATTTATACTTAACACAGTAATAAAACGATCACTTCTTAACTCCATCATAAGCATCAGGTCTAATGATGTTTTAAAGTACACAGCAGTCAAGTCTGCGAGACGAGTGGCACAACATGAGCATTTATATTCCAGCAGCTTGAGACGGCTCGCAGTGAAGCATAGATGAAATTACCCATCCACTTTCCCTCACAATGCTGCCCATGTATCACAGCCAGAACAAATACCACATAATTACATAATTAATCAGATCATGCATGTTTCCTTCATTTTTCCCCTGTTCTTTTGTACAGGAGTCAAACGCATGTAATCACTTGTTCTGTAATGTAATCTGATCAGGGCCATGTAATTCTTCATTTTCCAACAGCTCCCTGGAGCAACGGATCTGAGAGGAGATGAATGTGGCCGAGTCTCCGTCGCTCCTCTCCCCGTCTCTCTGCTTTCCTTCCTCTGAATGCGCCTCCTTCGCTGTGGTTGCCCGCCTGACCTCTCCATCCATCCATCCGCGCTCCTCTTCTCTTTTCTCCTCCCTGTCTTCCCTTCCTCTTCTCCTCCACTCAGCGTATCTTCTTTCTCCTTGTCCTCCCCTTTCATCTCTCCTCCTCCCTCCCTCCAGTGGCGACACCAACCATCAGGTCCCATCTATCTGTGTGTACGTCAGCAATTAGAGCGTCGTGGCAGCCAAATGCCAGCCATGTCCCCAAGCTACACACACACACACACACACACACACACTCAGAGGCTATGCCCTGACAAAACAGCGAGAGAACAAATCACACCATAATTTATAATCTCGCTGCGCTAAAATCTCATTATATTACAGACATATGGATTTGGCGGCATGCACGGCTGGGGAGCCGGCGCTATAAATTCCACCAATCGTAAATTATTAAAGGAAAGATAGAAATGACCGTCGCCTGTCCAGATTAGCTGTAAATCACACTCAAACATGGTTTGTTTAAGGAATTAAGTCCCACGTGGTGTGAAGGACCTAACAGGGTATTACTTCAGTCGCTGGGTGGTACGGAGGGTCAAGTTTGAGCTGCCTTAAAATATCAAAGGATTAAAGGTTCAAGCCATAAAATAGACACGGGGTTCCTGCGAGTTTCATGCTGTATTTATCTGAGGAACATGTCCTCCCTGCATCGCCTCTTTCCCCACTCAAATTCTGTTACACACTTTAAAGAGATCGCCTGATAGCCAAAAGCAGAAACCCGCAGCTCATCACACCCTCTCCTCTCGGCTCCGTCCAGCCCTCCTGGTTACAGACTTTTGAAAAAGTAGGATTCGATTTGAGGACAGACCCGGCGAAGCAGAGGTGAAGCAGGCGGCGAGAGGGCAGCCCCGGCCCTCTGCTGTCAGTTCAGCTTTTCTTTATCGCTCTGTCATTTCGCAGGAGATGTCAGGGGGTTTCATAACACAGGGGACGCGAGTCAGTGCAGACGGATGCTAAGAACTCTGAAGCCCTGATGTTAACGCTCAGGTCAGGTTATCTGAGAGGGGAGGTCGTAGTGAGGGGGGAAACAGCTTTAGGCCATTCATTTGGGAACATACAAGTATGCTGAGATAAACAAACAAACATTAATTTTCTTCTGTTCCAAGGCCACGCTCATACAGACAATGGAGCTGTGTGAAAATTGGCGGCCCTTGTATTTGAACGCAACCAGCAGGGCGGCGGACGCAGGACCCTCCTGTGGAAACGCTAAGAGTGATCCGGCGAATCATCCAGCAGGTTGGTCACCCACGTACAAGGAAACATTTTCTCATTCAGCAGTCTTGCAGTGCATTTTGCCTCTAGAAGATGCACCAGCCACCAGCATTGCGAAGACTTTAGGTCCTACTTTGATGCAAAATTTATGAGCGTGAGCCGGAGTGCAGCACAAAATGTTACTGAAAGCATTGCTCTGTTTGTTTCAATATAAGTACAATGACAAATGTCCCTTAACTTAATAAATAATCATGATTAATAACAGTGATCTCAATATTGATCAGAATAATCGTGGTTATCATTTTGGCAGCTCTACTTCACAGCCTTCTGAGCTTAATCCAAAAGGCAGCTGGACTTGGCTGAAGCTCTTGAAGACATTTCACCTCTCATCCGAAAGACGTCTTCAGTTCTAAACTGACTGGTGGACGGAGCTGGAAATATAAGCCTCTGTAGGTCATTAGTGTTACGATGTTTCAGCTTCATTTAGCAGACACTTTTGTCCAAAGCGACGTACGTCTGAGAGTTAATACAACACAAGCAACGATCGAGGAAGAGGAGGGAACGAAGACAGGAAGAGCCAACAAACAGCTTCAAGTGCGATGGGACACTGGTGCTTTTTTAAATAATAATAATCATCATCAGCAACATCAACAAGGTCACTATAGTCATCATCATCATCATCATCATGAAAAACCTAGTCAGCATAAACTACATCATCGATTTCATTATCAAGGTCAGAGGTGTTCACAAAGAGCCGGGTCTTTAGCTTCTTCTTAAAGGTGAAAGGGACTCTGCGGACCGGATGGAGTTTGGTATCTCGTTCCACCACCTGAGGACTACTGAGGAGGAGAGTCTAGTTAAAGACTTAGGGCCCTGTTGTGATGGGAGTACCAGGCGCCTTTCATTGGCGGAGCGTAGTGGGCGGGACGGAGTGTAGACCTGGATGAGGGAGTTCAGGTAGGCAGGAGTCGTTTTTGTTGCTTTTTGTGAGCGAGCGACAGGGTTTGAATTTGATGCGAGTGACGACTGGGAGCCAGTGTAGGGATAAGTGCTCTTTTGGGTTGATTGAAGACCAGTCGCGCTGCTGCGTTCTGGATCATATGTGTGCTAATAGTTTTGCATGAGAGGTGAAACGTCTTCAAGAACTTCCACCAAGCACAGCTGCCTTTTGGATTAAACTCAGAATTACCATCATGGATGACTGAGAACCTTCACAGACATCTTCACAGGCATTTCTATAAGACAGGATCACACAGGATTTAACCACACTTGTGGTAAACTTGTTTAATCCTTCACCACGACAATTGTGAATGAAACAACCACACAACGCCACAGGACTGACCTCCTTCAAAGAAAACTGAGGGCTGTGCTCTTTCACACTTTCCTCCAACACTGCTTCTCGAACACAAACATTATCACATTCTCCTCAACCCGAGTAATGTTGTGGAGGCAGATACAGATATCTCTTCCTCCTCTCTGCCTGGGTCATGTCTTAAAGCTCCAGCGTGAGGGGGTGGGGGGGGGGGTAAAGCAGCGGTGCAGATGCCCGAGCAGTGAAACAGGTGCTATCAAAGTGCTTCTTAGTCAGAACACACAGAGGCAGCATTTAAAAACATCAGAGGGCCGGACTAAAGGCTGCTGCCATTAGACTTTGAATGGAGAGGGATCTAATACATGGATGGTCCTCTTCCTCAGTCAGCCCATTGACTCCAAACGGAGCCTATTAGCAAGACAACACAGCACTAATGGCTCTGCTACTGCTGCTACTGGCCCTCATGTGTGTGGAGACCACCCAGTGCACACACACACACACACACACACACACACAAGCCTCTTCACTTTTCCCACGCTATTGTTACCTTAAGCTTTAGTATATTATAGCGTGAAACCAGATCATAGTGTGAGATTCATTAGAAAACCATCATAGGCCTTAAAAACTTCGGCACGAGCAATTAATCTCTCTTTTACCGGAAGTTTTTACCTCCTTTCGGAGTTTCTATTAAGCCCTATTTTCTTCACTTACAGAACTCATTTTTTGTCAGTGTTTCACCACCAGGTCGGCCCTTTCAGGGCCCAGAAACCATGACGATCAAACTCAATCCAACCTGAGTTACAGCAGAGGTCCAAAACTTTAAGAGGTGTTGGTCAGTTCCACATGTGTCCAGCAGGGGGGTGTAGTGGAGAGGAAGACAGGAGGCTTCTCTTCTCCCACAGTCTGACACACACTCTGCATTATCCCCCTAAAAAACACACACTATGCTCACTTTATCTCCCTCGTCATTGAGGAAATACTCCAGGTGTTGGAGTTGCGCGTAAATGTCTAAAAGTTTGTACCGAAAATTATTTGTGCCTCGTTATTTTCCCATGGTGAGTCAGTTTGTTAGAATTAGTTCAAACTGAAAGTGTAAGTAAGGATCAGTTTATGTCAGGTCACTGAAGTCCAAATGAATGTGTTGAAGTGCTTTAAAAGGGGAGAAAAAATGCGCTAAAATAAAAAGCAATCATTGATTTTAGGGGTTCCTTTTATAGATGACAAGGGACTGGTACTGTGGGATTGTACACATTTACATAGCTCCATAAATTTGGAAGAAACTTCACTTCATTTGCAAATATCTTGCAAGTTTTGGTCGATCGCTGCCGGGGCTTCGCCACACCGCCGAGCTCCCCTCCGTCTCTCTAACTTCTGTCTGTAGTGCGCACTTTATAAGAGTGTCTGCTAGTCCACCTCTTTTTGTTAAGAGGTGGACTTCATTGGCTTTATGGTGAGCAGTCTCTCCAACGGGTGAGAGAGAGAGAGGGAGAGAGAGAGAGGAGGGGGATAATTCATTCACTTTGCGCACAAAGCGCAGTGGAAATCACCCAGGGGAACGAAACAGCAGAGAGAGGGGGGGAGGCAGGAGGACGGGGGGATGTTGGGAAACAGTGTCCATGCAAAAACGCGCAGACGAATACACTCGTCATTTCAAAAACTATATTTATCATAAAATTCTCGCGTAATTATTTAATTAGAAGAAAGACATATTGGTGATGTTGATCTTATCATGACAGGAATATTGTTTACATTGATTTGATCTTGAATAGGAAAAAAAGTGTCACGGATATAAACGCTGTCCAGTTTCCTGATCAGAGGAGAAGAAACTGAGTGATCCTGATTTATGTCAGGAGAGAAAGGAAGCAGTTTGGGAGCAAAGTCTGCACAATTTAATGACCAGAGAGAAAAACACACAGCTTTAAATGACTAAGAAGTAAAGGTTATAACGTAAAAGTATATTTTCAGGAAGGACAGACAGAGAGGTTGTGTGTCTGTGTGTTTGTCAGTCAGTCAATAAGCGACCCGAGCGCTGCGCGGCAGCACTGCACCTCGGAGCGCTCTGGACACCCCTCCCTCCCCCCTCCTCCTCGTCCTCCCCCACACTCTCCGCTCAGCCTCGCGCAGCCCAGCTCCAGCCTAGCACACGTCGCTGCTGAGCACCGTGAGACCCCCCACCCACCCCCCCTCGTCCCCTCACACCACCACTGCCTGCCACCGTGTCTGCGATCCTGCGCTCCCTCTCACCGGCTCCACTCCTCTCTCCTCTTCCTCTCACTGATCGTCCCTCTCGGTGTTTCAGCGGAGGGGCTGCACGCGCGATTGCGCTATTGATACCCACTTTACACTGTGTTTGTGGAAAGTCAGCCTCTCTCTCTCCCTCGCTCTCTCTGTCCTCCTCTCTGGCTGCGCTTTGGTAACCTAACAGGGAGGTGTTAACTACTTTTGCTTCCACAAAGCGCCTCCCGTTATCTCCGCTGCCGCTGCGCAGGAGCCAGAGGGGCCACTGACGCTGATATTCCCACTCCGCAGAAAAAGTTTTCCGTTTGTTGTGAGGATAAAAAAAAGAAGCCGGAAGCCGAAGAGTCGTCTGCAGAAGAAGCGGATTCTGCCGCGGCGAGGTGAGTAACACTGAGTGTCTTTTTGTTGTTGTTGTTGGGTTTGAAGCTCATACAGTTTGTGCTTTCACGCCTTGTTCGCGTTCCGCCGCGTCTCTCTGTGTTGGGAAAGGATTTCGTGGCGTTTCAATAAACTTTCTCGCGGATTGTGCGCTTTGCTCGCCGTGCGCGGCGGCGTTTCCACGCGTAAAAAAATGTTTTTAATAGAAAAAGTCACGGCACGGTCTGTCTTCGCCTGGACACTGATTTCCACGCGCGTGATAGTTTGTATCTCTTCGTGTCTCTGTAAGTGCTTGTGCGTGTGTTTGCGCGCGTGCATGCACATGCGAGGTTCCCAAACAAGAAGGTGTCTTCTTGAAAACACTTGTTTCAGCATAGTGCGAGTGTCAATACCATTACGCATACATTACCATGCACATACAGCAGTACAGTACAGGAGCGCTGCACCGCCACACACTGCAGCCCAGGTCGAACTTTTTACAGCTTCAAACACTGATTCTTCTTCTCTGCCTTTGTGGACGGCGGGTCTCTTCCTCTCAGAACTTGTGATTTAAACCGTTTAATTTTCTCACACCTCCCGGAAAAAATACGTTTAAAATACACTCAGATCGCACAGAGAAACTTTGTCTTTATTATTTATCCGGAGCTCCAGAGATGTCTTCCATCATTTCTCAGCAGATCCTCGGCGTCAGTCCGCAGGCCTACAGTCGGTGTATTTATGTAAAAGTTCAGTTTTGTTCTTCAGGCAGCAGCGGCTGTAACACGCTCAGTCCACGGATGTTCTTCAGTGAAAGTTCTTGTTGCTTTGAGCCACATGCACTCATCGTTTTAAACACTTAAATGTTCCAAAGTGCCGCACACTGGTCCCGTCAGTGTGGCTCTATTAAAGCCTCTGATGATTTTAATGAATCACCACAGCAATTAGAAATGTGTGAAACACTCCTGGACCTCATCCATACACTGCAATAATGTAAATACTGGTATTGTTACTATTCATAAATAAATCTACGTTTCAATCTCGGAATTTAATTTTAATTCATCTAAATATGATTTTATTAATTAAAATAAAAACGAAATTACAACATTAAAAATTATAAAAAAAATAAAAAAAATTGAGGATAGAAAAGTGTTTTACAGAAAGCCCCCCTCCTGTAAGCGCGTACGATTACTTGTCCTCTTAAACGCGCAACAAATTATTGTCAGTTTCTCTCACAGAGAAACAGACGGCTTGAATTTAAAAAGAAGGGACTCGCTGCGTAACACGCGCGTGCACGTGCAGGCACACACATGCATATGCACACACACACACACACACACACAGGCCTACACACAGTTGGGAAACACCTGTTAACTAGGGAGCCACTATAATTTACATCCTCCCCCTAAATAAGCAGCGCCGAGCCAGAGGAAGTCCCGGGGGTCTTTCCTGCTTCATGGCCGAGCACAGTGAGCCAAAGACGGCTTCACCCAAACGCCAGGTCCCGCTGCTGCTGCGTCGGTATTACCGGATACAACACTCACTTTTTATTTATACTTTTTTTTTTTTACCGTGTGCCATCAGGGAGGAAGATTATTAATCTGAACAGAAGTCAGGTTTATATTTGATCATTTTAGGCACAAAAAATCCTTCATCTTTATTGCGGAAGTTTTAGTGTTTTTGCAACATGTTTTTTGACATTCATATCGTTTATACTTTCGGCTCTTTTAGAGATATTATATCTCTTTTTATGTTTTTAAATTCATTAAGTTTAAGTTATTATTCAAAGTGACAATTAAAACCGCTTTTTTCACTTTCTCTGGACTGCAGAAATATTTCAGTCATTTGTTCTCACGCTTTTTCTCTCGTGCTTGTGTCCCGGCCTTCTCTTAATCACATCCATGCCGTTTTTTTAAAAGAGCGATCTCACTGAAGCGAACAAGTGAGCGCTCGCGCACGCGCCCAGCTCCGCGAGCATTCCCGCACAAAGCCGCAAGACTCCGAACAGGGAATAATAAAATTAGTAGTGTGTGTGTGTGTTGGGGGGAGCAGCGGACACATTAGTGGTTATTTCCCGGTTTAAAAAAAGTCCTCTCAGAGGCAGAAACAAATAGCGCGTAAAAACACACTTTTGGAGCGAAGCACCATGTGAAGATTGAATTATAGTTCCTCAAAAATCACGAACTCCACATCCAGATGATCCAGATCCAGCGAAGCCCGCGTGATGGATCACTTCAAATTGATTTTATTGATTGTCAGATCAACCAGCCCTGACTTCTAACGATCAGCCGCGCCTTTTCATTTTCCAAACACACACACACACACATTAGACAGCAATAATTATCTGTTAGTGTGGAGCTGGTGTGAAGAGGTGTTACAGAAACATGTTGTTCCGACAGATTTAAATGGAATCACGCGCAGGGGAGGATTTACTTTTTAAAATTAGTTTAAAGTTTTATATTTTTTAAAGACCAAATGTACTGATACAGAACAGAGAGCACTTTAATTCCCCTGTAATTATCCGGTTATTAGAAATGTCATTCCTCCATTGAAGGCTCTGTTACTCAGTCCCCTTTCTACGCAATTAATGCATCCATTCATGTTAATACAAACACTTGTAATAAATCATGTTTAGGATTAATTGAATGCAGAGTTTTGATGTATTTTCCACTTCACGTTTACGCGTTTTTGTAAAATACATACCTTAATACAAATTGCAGTTTAATTCTAAAGTGTTTAATTATGTTAATGAGACACTCGGTGATGGACTTCAATCACATTACTTCATTTAAAAATGTGTTTAAAGAGATGTTACCTTAAAGGCCTTTTTCAGTCAAATGAAAGCAGATTTTTTTAATAACACACCTGATGACACTTTCTGTGTTCTGTGCTCTTCATTGTAAAACGCTGCTATCACAGTGATGCACCACGTTGTCACGTTCTGGATCATTCCGTTATTTTCCGCTTCAGCTTTCAGAGCTCGGTGATTTATAGGCCTCCGCGTGCGCCATGCTTTCAGCTCGCTTATCACACGTCACGTTTACGCGCGCTGCGAAAGCCTCATTTTTTTTGCATGTTTGTGTAAATTTTAATGTTACTTTTTGTTTTTTTTCCCCTTTAATTCATCCCTGCGCCTCGGAGCTCTGAGAACACGCCTACCTCGTAATGAAAGTTATGTTCCAGAAAATGTGAAAGATTTTTTTAAATGAAACAACTCGCTGCTTTTACAGGAAGTCTTAATGAATTGTGCATATTTGTTTTCTAAACCAAATTCAGTAGAAGAGCGTCGCTTTGTAATTCCCCCTCTCTGAGTATCTGTCTGTTTATTTTTCTCACTTATTCATTTCGGCCTCCTCCTCCTCCTCCTCCTCCTCTCTCCCGCAGGAATAGTCTGCAGGCGTAAAAAGAGAAAAAAAAAGTGTCGAGGTTGGAGGAAAAGTAGCAAAAGATGATTTATTTGTCAGCGTTTTCGATCCCCCCCTCCTCCCCCTTCTTCTTCTTCTTGCTCTTCTTCCTCCCCTCTCAGCAGTCAGCTGTTATTGCTCGCCATTGATCTCTCTTGCTCTCCTCCTTTGCGCAGCGAGATGTGAACTAAAATTAATGTCCATTTCACACCTCTGTGCTGGATCGATGGCCGCGGGGGGACAAGTTTATTTTAATTTGTGTGTGAAGATGCTCTGCGTCCGACACAGCAACAAAAAAACCTTTCTGCTTAATTAACAGGAAACCAGTTATACCGCGACGCAGACAGTAACTTAAAGTGAGCCGTGACCGTTTCAAAATGATATAAAATTCAGATTTGTTTTTCTGTGGAAATTAAAAATGTTTCTTTCTGGATTTTTCAAGCCAGCTATGTTTCATTCACCGCCGTCTCTCTGCAGAGGAGGAGATCACCTAAAATATAAAAGACAAAAACGGAAGTAACTTTGCTGCCAAGGCTTCTCGCCTCTTTCCACCTGCTCCCCACTTTTAACAGATATTTATCTGCGTCCATTAACCGCCTAAAACCAAAAATTCACGCGCATTCGCGCCTTTAAAATCTGCATTTCCAATCAAAAAGGAAACTTCTTGTATTTTGGAATATTAATGCGTAAAGACGCGCGCCTTAAACCCCCATACCCCCCCCCCCTCTCTCTCCCATAACATGACAGTGATAGTAAATTAAGCATGGATCGCTCAGTCGCGACTACTTTGATGACCCCCCTCGGTCTATTAAGTCCTATCAATATGCACTAATTCCTCATTCTTTATTAAAAGCAGAACCAACTCCTTCTCCACTTCTCCCCCCTCCTTCCATCTCCTCCCCCTCTCTCCTCATCCTCCCCTCCTCCTCCTCTGTGCGTGTGTGTTTTATTATTTTGTTGTGCTAATAAACACTACATGCGAGAGCTAATTTGACATGCAGCCGGTAATTGAAATAAACGCGTCGCCGGTAAATAACAAGTGTTTGAACACGCAGACATGAGAGCGGGGCCCCCGCGGAGAGGAGGCGAGTCCTGCGCGCGCTGCATCCTAAAACTTTCTCTTATTGTTGTCTCGTTATCGCTCCTATAATCACCGTAATTAAGTGCGAAGAGCCGGATGCGATCGTTTAATGGCGGGATATTGTTGGGCTGTCGCGCTGATCAAACCAAATGTTTTTCCCCGCGCTGGAAATTGCTGCCTGTCCGCAACGCAGATTGTGTTCTGGGCCGATTATGATTGATTTGTGTAATATTCCGTGTTTGAACTCGGATGCAAAGTTTTTTATTTAATATTTTTCACACACTGACACTTTCATGTCTGCTGTTTATGAAGCAGGCCGTGTAGTTTAGTGGTTTGTTTTCTGGAAAATGCACAATTTAATGTTTTCTTTCTGTTGTTTGATCCATGAAAGAGTTTGATTTTAATTATTTTATTATTATTCTAAAGTAGTAATCAATCAGATTATCTTGTTATATCATAGAGAATATATAAAAATACATCTTTGATATTAATAAGAAGATTATTTCTAACAATCAGAGCAGATATTAGAAATCTGCATCAGACCTGCAGTTCCTCCTCCTCCTCTGAACGTGCATGCAGACCCAGTGATTCCTTTTATTGATGACAGGAAAGCGGAGTAGCTTGTGTCCAGTCATTTTCTATTGGAAGGAAATCAGTCCATGCAGCGGCTGCAGCGCTGTGTTTAATGGTTTGATTGCATTGGAGCAGGCAGCCTCTGGTAATGCCGTTAGAGGGGGAAATATCACTCGGAGACGCTATCGGCAACAAGAGAAAGTCAAAGAATTAGCCTAATGGGGGGGAGAGGAGTTGTGTCGGATGTCAGATACTTTCTATTCTCCATATTGCTCCGTGTCTGTGTCTCTCTGTGTCGATCTATCCTCGCCCCCCCTCCTGCTCCACATCATATCTCTCTCAGGTTTCCCCCCCATTCGTCAATTACATTGTGAGCCGTATCACCAGCTCCCCGCATGGAAAATAAGCTAATATTCACCCCCCCTTCCCGCCTTCCTCTCAAACCCCCCCCTCGAAGACACTGTTGGTGCATTTGCGCCCATCGATTGCACACGGGCAGTATTTGTGAAGCCTGCTTATCATTTCTCTCTGTGTAGCCAGGCGGGAGGCTGATACAGGCGGCCTGATGTGACCAAACAGTGCAAGATACCTGCAGGAACACGCACCTTCATGCATCTGCAGGACCACACACGTGCAGTTTAATATTCACATTGCATGCTTGGCAGCTTTTGATAAGTCAACATAAAGATTTTGTTGTATCTGTGACCTTTGGCCTCCAGGCAGAGCAGAACACATCATTTCCCGGCAGGCTTCAAACACATTTCCCATTTTTCTTATTATCATTATTAACTCCACGAATGGGGATCGTTACAGCGGGAATCTGTAAGTGAAAACAGCAAACCTGGCATCACTTCTTCCTTGTTAAACTTGAGCTAATTGGCTTGCACTCACTTGCATGCAGCCTGTAGCACAAACCGGCCAGCCAGCCGCCTGTCTGCCTGCCAGCCGGAGAGATTAGTGGCTGCTGTTGAACACGCCGGCACAGCACGGCAATAAAGAGTCATAGCAGGGCAGCCGGTGCCACACACACACACACACAAGATCTGTCACCTGTCGGTCAGCACAGAGACACGGTGTCATCTGTCAGAGGTTTTTGTGAGAGCGTGTCTCGTCTGTGAAAAGTTAAAAGTATTATGAGTTCAGCGGAGGCGGATAAATGTGATCAGAAAGAGGAGCTTGTCGGCTTTTGAGTGTTTGAGCGAACGTCTTTCTGGCCTTCAAATCCTGCACAGGAAAGTGTTTCATTTTCTGCAGAAAGGGAGATCATTTTTGCAGCATTGTCCTCTGAGATATTAAGCCATGTGAATTTATTTTAATCTGCATTTTTTGGATACTTTAAATCAGGTTAAGAAGCTCTGATTCTGCGTCGTCATCTCCCAGAACACAGGCCCAAACTGCTCCACTGGACATCAACCAAACACGTCAAAGAAAGTTTATTTAATATCACTTCAAGGAAACAAAAAGAGCAAAAAATAGATGCTGATATTTGCTTTACCAATAATCCAAAAATACCCCGAGCCACGGATTGCTCTGCCTTTTCCATTTTACCCTCGTCTGTACCAGGAATTAGCTGGCCCCTCTCTGAACCGGGCCTCGCCACGAATAGAAATCCCCGCCACAGGTCAGGGCCCACATCCAGAGTGATTTCTGTCTGCCGGCCATGACTCCGTCTCCGGCATCACAGAGGCTTATTCGAGAAGTAAATCCTCTTATTTTTTTTCCAGGAGTATTGCTTTAATGTCACAGTTTAGGGAAGAAAGATGACGAAAACACGTCCGTCTTTTATTTCAAAAATACACAAATGAGTCGACTTCTTTAAAACACATTTGTCGTGAGCTGACTGCTGCACAAAGCGTGCGTGTCCCCCGCACCGGCTCGTCCAATCCTTATTGATTTTGTTGCTGAATATTGCCCGAGTGTCATTATCCACCTCGGGATGATGTGTGTGTCTGTGTATTATTAAATCTAACTGTAATAATTCATGCATCTCCCGTTTGCTGCAGCAGCTGTTGACTGAAGCGAATAACCTGGTTACAGATTTCATATCAGGGACGGAGGAAGAAAAGAAGAGAGGAGCGTGATTGGATATTTGAAAGACATTTGCAGACAAAATTAGGGTTTTAGCTCGGAAAAGAAAAGACAAGGACAAATAATATAAGAGAGGGCGGGAGATAGATGGGTGCGATTCTTATTCACAAGGACATTTGAGCTTTGCCTCACGGCCAGACATGAATGAGTAGATTTCAATAGTATCGACTGTTGCTTCGGTCGTCGTCCAGCACACACGCAGATACACACAGATACTGACGCACAAGCACAAACACGGCGGCCTGTCTGGAATACTGAGTGGACCTGAGAGCAGGTCAGCTCACGACACACAATCCTACACACACGCTGTGGTAGTTTACTTTCTCTGCTCCCCTCGTGTGTGTGTGTGTGTGTCATGGCGGCAAATATTTAATATCTGACAGCAGGGCTTTAAATAGCAGCGTTTTTCTTTGTCTTTGGCTGCTGAGACGAGTCTTCAGATTGCTCTCGTTCGCTCGGCCGTGCTTGAAAAATAGTTTCCTTCCCATGAAAATTCAATCAAACCTACAAAACAAAAGTGGCCTTTCATTTCTTTTTATTTAAAATGTGCTTTTTTGTCTTATTTCAATGAAAGATTCTTCTGATGAATAACTATGCGATCACAAGTTAGCAAACTGTCCACGGAGAGGCACTTGGCTGAACATTTGGTGACTTTGAGGTTTGCAGATAAACTGGAGCGTTAAATGTTCTTCTGTGGCTTTCAAATTCTTAGTCTGGGAATAAATTAATTTAAAAATCCCAACACAACACGCGGCCTTGTTTCAGGATAGGTCGGCTTTTTTGAGATGTAGATGCTGAGTCATTGGTGGGGGGGCAAAAATGGTCTGCTGTTGGGGTTTAAAAAATAATTTTCTTTGGATGATAAGATGCCAAAATGTTACCTTGCACTGTTAAAAAATCAAAAAGAGTTTGACCGCTTCCTATAAAATGTTTATTTGCTTGATTTTTATGGTGGTTAAAATCTACAGCGCTGTAAAAACACTCCAAAAGGATGTGCCAAAGCTTTCAGGGTGAAGAGCAGAAAGGGTCGACTTTGGAGGCTGTAAATTTAACCGGGCTGTTGGACGTGAACATTTTGTTCTCAGGAGAGTTTTGTCCTCTCTTTTCTCCTTATTATACACCAGATACAAGCAGGTATTATAAATAAGTTTACATGCACTTTGTCACTTTAGTTCTATGATGCATCAAGTGATAATCAAGCATGTTTTATCCTTCAGACTGTGTGCGTAGTCGACCCGTGCGTTCAGCAGAGATGAGATGAACGACACGGCCCGGCCTGTCTTGTAATAAAAGTAAGAGTGGCACTTTCACGCTTGTCAACAATCTCTAAATATATCCATGCACCGGGAAGAGTTCTCACACGCACACACACTCAGACAGGCCTGCGGTTTTGACTGCTTTTCTCTCCGTCTCCATTAGAAAAAAAAAAAGACTTCAGCAGCTTTGCTTCCCGACAGTCTCGGCAGTCGCACACGTACCCTCCCTGACGTGTGTGTGTGTACACACAGCAGTCACAGCCGACAAGACATTTTTATAACAAAAATTGGATCCGTCTCCCCGTTCCTCTCTAAAACTCAGCAGACACAGTGGAAAACTCGATGTGACAAGTTTCAGTGGCGTGTTGGAGCAGCAGAGGCGTCGGTTACACTCTCAAAGCAGCCGAGCGGGAAAAATATTTATTCCGAGCAGTCAACAAAAAGGACGGCTTGGATGAGACGGGTGCTCGGTGTCAGCTGTGTCGTTATTTGGATCCAGTTTAGGCCTTCACTTTCTGATCCTGACACCCACACTGCTCATGTTTGTTTCCGACTGTCCGTCAAAGAAGGAATCCACTCTAACATCTGGAAAACAAAGATTAAACATATTTTTTTGTAGTTTACAGACATATCTTGTTCTTATACGTGGAGGCCGTGAGATTTTTTACCCATAATGCCTCCAACTCCTGAAATGTCGCTTCTGATTTCTCCAAAAAGCAAATAACATTCGACTACTCTTTCTAAAGAACAATCATGATGTTTATGAGCACATTAACTTATTAGTAGGGATGCACGATATTGGATTTTTTGCCGATATGCCGATATTTTCCAACCCATTTTCCCGATTGCGATACCGATATATTAGGCACGGTTTTTTTCCACCTAATTTCATGAACATCAAGTCTCCCCTGTAGTGGAATTGATATCATGCCTACTCTTATTGTCGTGGCCAAAACCTGCCATACTGCAGACATCTTGCACCCTTCTTCACGCTTGACGGAGGAGGCCTGGTGCGCCGAGTTAATGTCGTAGCATTACGTCAAGTTGTTTTAGGGAATCTGGAGCATTTGGGCAGAATTGAAGCCTTGTTTTATCGGCGGAAAATATCGGCAGGAAAATTACATATCTGCCGAAGCGTCAATTTCAATCGATAATCTGCAGGTACCGATAATGTGCCGATAATGCATCTGTACAGATTATTTTCCACACAATTTGTGACTTCTCCCGCAGCCCCCCCCTCTTCTCAGCAGCTCATATTTCCTGAGTGACCCCCCCCCCCCCCGGCAGAATGATGTTAAGGCACATTGTTGTTGACATCGCAATTTCGCCGGCTGGTATAACGTTGTCACTTAAAGTGCAGATTTGACGTGAAAAGCCCTCCTCGCTGTTTGTGTTTAATATCGCGCCGACAGCTGTATCATTCTTGCACACTGTAATCAAATTATGACAGCGCGGTAAATGTTCCCCCGTGACATTTCCTATTATAAAATGCATATAGCCGGTGTCAGACAATGTGTGGGTGGTATCCCTCGGTGGCAAATGGGATTGTAAGTGGCACCGAGTGACATTATGCGTGTGTGCGTTACATGTAATTGCACTTGTATATTGATGATATGCATAGGTGGGTGTCATCGGAGTTATGACTGTTGTGTCAGAGATGAGGTGCGAAAAACATCGCTGACTTTTAGCAGCTTTACGGCTCCGCTATTAGAGTGACATCACGACGTTAGGGAGCGTTTACCGGGAATTATATCCATGAGAATAGATTCAATATAAAAAGCATAAAAAATAAACTCAAAAGTTTAATGCAGAGAGACAGCTGAAGAGAGGCCTCAACACATACTCATGTGTGAGTGTGTGTGAGTGTGTGTGAGTGTTCACACATGTGCCACAAGACCACCGGGCCAGAAGGCAGCCAGCTTGTGTCAATCACCCAGGGAGATGAAATTTGTACCCTTTGCTGTGATATCACACCCTCTCCTCTCCTCTCCTCTCCTCTCCTCTCCTCTCCTCTCCTCTCCTCTCCTCTCCTCTCCTTTTCTTGCTTCCTCTCCTCCCCTTGTCTTCTCCCCTCTCATTTCTTGTTTCCTTGCCTCTCATTTTCTAGTATCCTCTCTTCTTCTTTAGTTCCCCTCCTTTACTCTTTTATCATCTTCTCTCCTTCCCTTTGTCTCCTCTCCTTTCAATTCTTGTTTCCTTGCCTTTCCTCTCTACTTTCCTCACCTCTTGTTTCTTTCTTTTTCTCTTCTCACCTCTCCTTGTTTCCTTGTCCATCCTTTACTCCATTAACCTCTTCTCTCCTTCCCTTTGTCTTGTCTCCTTTCAATCGTTTCCTCACTTTTTGTTTCCTTGTGCTTTTACTCTTTTTATTTATCCCATCTTCCTTGTCTCCTTTCCTTCACTTGTCTCATCCCCTACTTTATTTTATCCCTTCCATGTTTCCTTTCCTTTCCCATCCTCTGCCCCTCCTTCCTTTTGTTTCATCTCCTCTCCCTCGTCTCCTTCCTTCTCTTCTCTTCTCCTCTACTTTCCTAGTTTCCTTGTCCCTTTACTCTTTTTATTTATCCCATCTTCCTTGTCTCCTCTCCTTCACTTGTCTCATCAGCTTCCTTTATTTTATCCTTTCCTTGTTGCCTTCTGTTTCCCATCCTCTGGCTTCTTCTCCTTCCCTCTCCTCTCCTTATCTCTTCTTCTTTTCTTTTCCCTCATCTCCTTCCCTCTCCCGTCTCCTCTACTTTCCTTGTTCCCTCTCCTCTTCTCTCCTCTTGTGGCCTGCGAGGGAATATCCAGTGTCCTCTTATTGGATTGGCTGCTTCACGTTGGCGGCCCTTCACTCGTCGCCCCCTCGGCCTGCTGGGTAATGATAATAAAATTGAAATATCCCGGTACTTATCAGTGTATTACCTCGCTATCAACACCTCAGACACACTCCGACTTTAGAGGTTATACAGGAGAAAGCGTGATCTGATATACAGCGCGAACAGAGAGAGGACACCGGCCGCGAAAGTGAGAAAGACAGAGAGAGAGAGGAAGAGGAGGAGGAGGAGGGAGGAAACTGATAGACAGAGAGAGGGATGGGGAGAAAGAAAGAGAAGAGTTGTTTCATGGCTACATTTTCAAGGTGCTATTTCCAGGATGGATTGCGGTAGGTAGAGAGGGTGAGAAGAGGAGGAGGAGGAGGAGGAAGAGGGGCGTGTAATGTGACTCTGTGGCATCTGTCCAGACCAGAGGCGTGTTAGCGTTAGCCGTCCTCAACACTCCACACTCGTCTACTGTACATTTGCGGTAATGTAAAACATCTCACATCTCCCCATCTCTCAGCTCTCTCCTTCCTCCTGGCAGTTGTTGTTGGTGTGTGTGTGTGTGTGTGTGTGTGTGTGTGTGTGTGTGTGTGTGTGTGGGAGGTGGGGGAGTGTGCCAAAGCCGAGATCAGGTTTGGAAATTGATTTGAATGAGTGTTGTGGACAGCTGATAGCTATAAAAGATTTTCTCCTTTCATTTCCCAGGGAGTTTCTCCTTTGATGTTGGCTGCTAGTCAACGCAGCTTTGAAGCTCGTCTAGAGCGGGCCGGGCCGCTACTTGATACTGTGTGAGGTTGTGTTTGTTGAGTGTTTATGTGTGTGTGCGCACATGACTTCATGTTTGACCTTTTTGGAGTCAAACTGGGGTTGAATTCTGATGGTAGCAGTGTTCAATTTGGCAGCTATTTTAGGTTTAGTCATTTTTAGTCAACACATTTTCTCCTCCTCCAGTGTCTCTTCTTGTTTCTACCTGTTGGCTTCAGGTAAAATAAGGACTTTGTATTTCAGCAGATCATCCGAACAGTTAATGAACGATGTAGACAAAGCATCTAAAGATTACTTATCATCATCGCTTCTCACTGAAACAGTCAGACTGGAGCAGACAGACGATGATCGCTCCTTTTTGTGCAGAAGAAGTGTCAAATGATTCATAAAACGCCCCTTTTTCTGTGAGCGTGAGCCTGAAGCGGAAGAACGCCTTGGTTTTCACCTTTGTGATACCTGTTACCCAGTTACAGGAATGCACTGGTTGTATTTTGACTAATGACTATATATATGTATATATTGATGGACGACGCATCTCTATCTGCTCTCATTGTACGGAAATTGATGCCAAAATAGCCCCCATGATAGGCGCTGCCATCTTGCGATGGGGACGTCATTTGGAACCAGAGACTGCGCAGTATATCGGCGAGTGACGCCGCTGTATCCACTTCCGCTGACCAAAACACACACTTAACTTCAATGACTGTAGTGATTGTTTTAGTTACGTCTCCTCTCGCCCTTCCTCCTCTACTCTGCTAATACAGAACAGATCGGCTGCAGGAGCCGTATTTGTCAACAAAGCTGTCAATCATCCTTTTTACAGCATCAAATAACTAATTAAAAATAAACTTGTAAGAAAAATAAACACTTGGACGTAAATCAGCATGATAATAACTATAATGACAGAAACCATGTTTGAGAAAAATGTATTTGACATGCGTTTTGATTTTATAGTTTGACTCATGTCCCATCTGTTAACATGGAGGAGGCGGGCTTTATGACCTTTCCTGCAGCCAGTCAGCAGGGGGCGATAGAGAGGGTTTGGCTTTACATTTAGGGAGCTGTCATGTCGTCCATCTTTTTATACAGTCTATGATTTTGACAGACAGATTAGACGCACAGTATTATTATCAACGATTATTTTTAGCTCGTCAACATCTCGTCTTCGTCATGGAAAGTAGATTGTAGATTTTTCGTCATTATTTTTCTTAATGAAATTAACACTGGATGGTAGGGATGACTTTTATGTTAATATGAGAACCTTGCTTTTCGATACCAAATGGCATTTAGTTTAATCTGATTGAATAAAATCAGGTAAAATTACCCATGATAACCTATTTGCATGTAAGCTGATCTGATTTGTCTAATCCCAAAGATGCTCAGAATCACACAATCAGTTATGTATGACGAGCACATCTTTACCTTCTCTGCGCTTAACAAGCCAGCCACCTTCAAATTGCCCTTTGGGGATAAAAATCTCTGAAATGTTATTTTGTCGTTTCATCGCCTGCCTCTCTGCGTTCCTTCGACCAACCAATCGCACGATCCGATCTAATCCCCGCGAGGGGAAGATTCTAGTCTGTTGCCGCGGATGCCGGGGGGTCGTGGGGTCAAGTACGGCTAATTTATTCACTCAGTCAGATTTCCTCTGGCTCGTGGACGGCAGATGGAGAGGTCTGATATGATATCACCCATCTGAATCACCCAAGGGAGAATGGGAGCAGGGGAGCCGGGGGGAGGGAGGGATGAGCGGAGAAGAGATTGACAGGAGAGATGTAAAAAGAAAGGCGGGATAGATAGTAAAAATTGGGAAATTAAAAGTGGTTAGATAGACGGATAGAAGAGGAGGGTAGCATAGCTGGAGTGAGGAGTGTGTTCGCCCCACCGAGTCGGGTGTCGAGCTGTACATTGAGCCACATAGCCTCTTATCAGATGTGTGTGCGCGGGTAAAATGTGTGTATGTGTGTCCTTATCTTAAGACAAGTGGTTCTGGTCCAATAAGATCCTGGGAGATGGTAGGAATAAGCGGCTTAGACCAAGATCTGAGATGCAAGGAGGGAGGAGAGATAGCGCTAGGGAGATGAGAGGAGGAGATGACTAGCAGAGGGAGAGGAAGAGGAGGGGGAGATGGCCAGATTAAGAGGATGGAGGACAAGGAGGGGACATTTGGAAAGAGATGAGACGTGGAGGGCTGTAGAGATCGGAATGGAAAGATGTGATGTGGAAACAGTTTGGAGAAGTTTTTTAAAGAGTAGGCGGGGAGAGAGGGAGAAGTTTGGTTTGAAATAGTTCTTGGCTTTTTGTCAAAGGGCAGGGATTTACAGGATTTGATCAACAGTGTCAACTTGAGGACACTTTTTCCCAAGAGGGTCTGAATTTGTGGCTTTAACAACAGTGGCCGCTTAAGAGCACTCAGTCCCCAAAGGTTTTGACTTCAAGCCGCGGATTCCAGCGGCTCCTTTATTAAAAATTTTCCACTCAGCTCCCCTCCTTTCCACTACACACAGATTGAGGGCAAGACACTGATCTTTGTCAGTTGAAAACGCAGAACGCCTCTTGCCTCTGAAAGTACCTATCATTAAGAAAAGATGAGGAGGTCTAAGAGAAATGGGAAAGGGCAGACACAGAGATTTACATTTTTATTATGGATGTTGAAAGAGATCATTTTAAGCACTTTTGTCTGCACTTTCAAGGCTGTACAAAACGGTAGAAGCCTTAAGGGGTCTTTGAAGACAAGCTGTATCTTTACCATCACGACAACTTGATGGATCCACACTTTTCAGGAAAATATTCTAAGCTTTAAGTTATTTTTCTTGCAATTGGTGATATTCTATCTTCTTATTCTCACGCTCTCTTAAACTGATCTTGTGTTTTGATATCTCCCCAGATTGGCGACCACGTGAAGATGAGGAACCAGCTTTGACTACCTGCGGATGTCCACCCTCCCCGGACCATTTGGCTTCGGCTACACATCAGACAAACTCTCCAAGAGAGGAGCTTTTACTGCTTATCATTCAAAAGGAAAAACTTAACCTTGCCCCTGTGTTGAATTCATCATCAGGATTGAAGCGGTGCAGACTGTGAAGTCTTTGAAGGACTGCTCATACCCAACAGCACTTACCTGGCAAGGAATGCTTTGGACTGAATGAAGCTCAACTGAATTTGGCTGGAGACAGATTGATTTATTCAAGTTCCACTGAAGAGAAATGAACTGAATTCAAGCTAGCCTAAACTGACGTTGGCTGACACTCTTTATTTTCTGCCACAGTACTCCTTTTGTACTAAGGGCTCTGTTCTGAGCCCTTTCCTCTAAAAGCCAAGGGCTTTAAGTCTCCTCCCCAGATTCTATAACTTCCTCCGACCCTTCCCAAGGGTCTTGGACACAGTTTCAAATCTTAGTTAGGAGCAATCGTCTCCTCCTCTTCTTTAAATCATTGAGACCTTTTTCTTCAGTCCAAACATGGACCTCCACAGGGCAGCCTTCAAGATGGAGAGCTCTTCCTACCTCCCCAATCCCTTGGCCTCCCCGGCCCTCATGGTCCTGGCTTCCACAGCTGAAGCCTCCCGTGATGCCTCGATTCCCTGCCAGCAGCCACGTCCATTTGGCGTCCCGGTTTCCGTTGAGAAAGATGTCCACTTGCCATTCAACAATGGTTCTTACACATTTGCATCAATGTACCACCGCCAAGGTGCAGTCCCACCAGGATTCCCCAACAGGGATTTTCCTCCCTCTCTCCTCCACCTCCATCATCAGTTTGCCCCACCTAACCTGGACTGCTCTCCAATCAGCATGCTGAATCACAGCGGTGTCGGCGCCTTCAGGCCTTTTGCTTCCCCTCCGGAGGATCGGGACGGGGCACCAGGCGGGTATCAGTCCGCTTTCACCCCAGCCAAGCGCCTCAAAGGCTGCCTGGACGCAGACGCTTCACCCCACCTGCGGTACTCCGATGCAGAGGGTAAAGAGTACGACTTTGGCGGTGCCCAGATCCCTCCCGGGGGCTCGCCCAGCAGCGCCTTGAAAGCAGTGGAGGACAGCGGGAAAAAGATCTTCGCTGTGTCAGGCCTCCTGTCCGATCGAGAGACTTCCTCCAGCCCTGAGGACCGCATCGAGCGCTGTGAGTAGCCATTTATGACTGTTACGTGACACTCAAGGAACCACTTTTAACTCTGCACACAAATGCATCGCAAATGAGTCAACATTTCAGAACCCACTTATGTCATTAAAGAGCTTAGTTGATCATATGCAGTGGTCTTTTAAGTGACAACATCTAAACCATCTGAATCTAAACATGCTAGGCAGCACTCTCTGCCTCCATCAAAGCACAGATATATGCCCATTCTTCCTCGATGGCTCTGCCACCGGGAGCAATTTGGGGTTCAGTGTCTTGCCCAAGGACACTTTGACATGTGACTGTAGCAGTCAGGGATCGAACCACCAACCTTCTGATTGAGAGACAACCGACTCTACCGCTGAGCCACTTACATACAGTATATAGTATGTTTGTATTTGTCACCCAAGATTGACTTTTAAGGCATACTTATTACATGATATGCTACACAACACTCAAACCACATGGTCTTGCACATTATTATTTTGAAATTCTCTCGCAGAGCAAACACACATCTGGCCCCAGTATGGTCCTGCAACGATGAAAATATGTTGCATAATATTTCAGCGCTGAAAGGGAAGGAAAACACATCATTTTTTTCCGTCATGCATTTTTCTTTCAGCTTTTAAGAAATGTTTGCATTGACGTGTGGTCTCTGATGCATATTGCACATAACAGCATATTATCTGCACACTTTAAGTGTTCCTGCAGGATTTTAAACCACCATTTGTAGGATTATTCCAATGGATTAATTAAACCTGCAAACAAGACACAAAACTATCCAAAAAGGCCGACACAGCCAAACCTGATTCTGCCTTTTAAATTAAAATCAAAGTACAACTTGCTGCAATTTGTGAAAGAATGCAAATGTTCACACACTGGCATCACACACGCCAATAAACAATCCCATCTATGTTCTCTTGTCATCATCTCTCCTGGCTCCCCCTCTCCGTGTTTCACAAGCCCACAAGCTCCACCGGTCACATTAGCATTCACCAGTGGAAGGATGCCATTTGGCCCTCACGCACTGGGAATCTGATTAGTGTGTATGTGTGTGTGTGTGTGTGTGTGTGAGTGAGTGACTGGTTCAGAGACCGGCCATGCTCTTTGCCATCAGCATTCATCATAGCTCCACGCTGGCAGCCCCTTTGCCAAAAGATTTACCCACATACCCAAAACCTTGGCAGGCCGTGTGTGTGTGTAATAAAGGGGAGGTGGGAGAGGGGCTGTGAGAGCTCCAAACACAAACACACAGGCATCCATAAACACTCTTTCAGACGCACAAACAGCTCTCAGCATGAGCGCCGACATCTCCTACACATGTCAACAAGCTGCAACGGATCCCAGCGACAAATTAGGAGGCAGACAGAGACGTGCCTGTAGTGTATAATTTACGAGAGAGTCTCTCTCTCATTGCTTTTTGTCACTCCATCTTCCGTCTTTTTTTTGTCTTTATTATCTTTATTCTTTCTTTGACTCCTTCTCCACTCCTTGAGGAAGAAGGAGAGCCTGTGTGTGTGTGTGTGTGTGTGTGTGTTTGAGGGATGCATCCTTGATGGAACACATGAGGGACAGAGGCGACGACCTGAGACTGATCCGATAAAAAGACCACCGCAGGAGAGACAGAGAGGGTGAGAAAGAGAGGGATGGAGGAAGGAATGGAGGGAAGGAAATTGGGAAAATGACACCCGTTGGCTGGGTGGGGAGGAATACGAAGGAGGAGAAAGATATCAAAGAGAGTGAGAGAGAAAGACAGGAAGGTGGAAGGACGTTTTAAAATCTTTTCCTCGTGCATTTTAAATGTTTGTCCCAGATCTCACTGTTCTGTGTGCCCTGTTATCAGTACATATTTCTGAGCACTGAGACAGTGTCCAGAAATAGAATAAGAGATGGCTACAGGGCTCCTGTGCTGTCTTTTGGAACGGCTGAATCTGTATCTAATCAGGTTAAATCTTGGCACAAGTATCCTCCACCTCTACCATAGGCTCCTAATGCAATTGGATGTGCACAGGCACTGCTTACAGCAAAGAATTATGGGTTCTCCTTCACTGGTTTTGGCTATCCAGTGGAGGCGTGAAGAACAAACAACACTTTGGTACAATCCCATGAGGACGGGGCTCTCGCTGCTTCACACACACATTAGCTAACTAGCAGCCTCCGTGCTGCTTCACACATAGCTCTCGGAAATCTCTCCGTGCAAAGAGGTTTAGGAAATGTTTGGCATCGTCATGGAGATCCTGCAGCAGACACATTAAAATTATTGGCTGGTGTTGGTGTGAAACATTTAGATCCATTGGGTTCCGTGACTTAAAATCTATTTATTTCCGTTTAGATTGCAAGTGTTAACATGATGACGTTGATTTTAGCCTGGCTCATGACCTTTGAGACCACGTGTGCCATTAAATAGTTATCTTAACTGGGCTGATTTTATTTACATGGACACAATTTATCGCTGTCAATAAAACGCTGATGACTCTCCATAAACTAATTACACAGACTTATTATAATGTAGCGTTCAAAGCTGACAGGAAACAGATTGATAGTACTAACTCTACCTGCTTGAACATCCAAACACTGCAAATTTAAACTGTACTGTCTGCATATCATGTGTTTGCTGCAAGTTATAATGCATCCACTGTAGATAGGAGAGTTTGTTTTTAATCCATTGGTTTTATTGGCAGGGCAGCTTCATACAAGCCATTTTATCAAAAGCAAAGAGTATAAATTGATTAATATAAGGCCAATAAATGAAAATTAACAACAACATTAGATTCACACTATCAAAATAAAAATTGTTTTAAGACCCCCTCCAGTGAAAATCAAGTGTTTAACCTTGTAAACATCTCCATGTGGTGTTCTTCATGTGCTACAAGACATATCAGGGACAACATCAGCAGTCATCTCCACGGCTGGGCCTGTCTGCTTTTAAACTGCAGAGACGTGTTTTGTTTTCGCGGTTGGAAATGTGCATAGTGGGCGGGGCCTATGCAGATTCAGGAATTTTTAGTGAGGGAGAAGGAGGAGATGCCTTGGGAGGATTTTTACAAGGTAATTAAACATATTTCGCACAAAAAACATATTTGTTATTTCAAGCAGAGCATTTTATACGTCTTAAAACATGACTGGATATATAACAATCTTTATACAACGTCCTCTCACTTCCTTTTGATATTGAAACAGTCGCTCACACAGCATGAGGGCGGCTTAAGGTGGCTGCACACTGCCCAGACAAACGCTAACCAACTCCAACCAACACCAGCTGTCGGGTCAGTGTGCGCCAACAGTTGGTGTTGGATGGAGTTGTTCGTGGAGTTGTGGAAAGTCGGACCAATGCACGCCTTTCCCCAACAAACCGAGACATTCTGGGAGTGCGTTCCCTTGACAACTAGCCTATACTAGCATGTGGACCATCAGTACCCACGACCTTCGTCCATGTAAAATGAAACTAAAACTTAAATAAGAAAAAGTAGGCAACAAAAGTCCGTCCTGTCAGCTAGTGTCTGGGCAGTGTGGAGCTGGCAGTTGGTTTCCGGAACATTCTAAAGACGGAAACCACCAACTGCCAACTTGACGTGAGTCGGGCATCGTCTGGGCAGCATGCAGTCACCTTTAGTTGTCATCATGTGACTTCCTGGATGTTTGGAGTGACTATATCACTCAGAAGAGTTGCCTTATAAAAGCATGAACACTATTTTTAACAGATTAAATCCTGTTTAAATTGCTTTTAATTCTGATTCCTGCCAAAACTCACTGGCCTGCGTTTTTACATCTGCCTTAAATTCATCTGATTACATCTTAAATGTCCACGTGTTACTTCTATCACAATCCCATCACCTGTCGTGCTAGTTAATCCCAGGTGTGAAGCTGATCCTTTCCTCTTTACTACACGCTGAAGCCAAAATAATGCTAACACGACTCAAAAACCTTTATTTCCCTGCATGCAATTCTGTCTAACCTGCCGCACGCCACTCCAAGAAACAGTGGCCTCCTCGATGCTAAGCTCTCCCAAATCCCCCCTCTGCACCGGCAGGCACGTTGGCTGTTAGCTAAACCCGCTAACCTGTCAGCCGCTAAACCTGCACATAAAGGCCCCATCATGCCTTAAGAGGACTCTGCATGTCGTATTATTGTAAAAGCTATTACCACTCACTGTATTCATAGTGTGAGGTTTAAGCACAAGAATGAAGGGGAGCTGCTTTACAGTAAAAGAGAGAAAGGAATTATGGGATGTGTGATTGGAATTAATGGGAATGTTGACAATTGACACAATCCGCCCCCCCCCCCCGCAGTGCACTTGTTTGTTTGTGGAGCGGATTTGATGTTTTTGTGTTTGTGCTTCAGGATCTGCACGTCCCTTCATCTTCTTCTTCTCCTCTTTTGTTCTTTCCATCATCCTTCCTCCTTATCCGTGTGTGTGTGTGTGTGTGTGTGCGCATCTCCACGTATGAGTGTGTGACAGCTGTAGTCTGTTTGTTTACATTCTCTCCGCTCTCCACGTTTACAAGGCTGGGAGATTTACGCTGAACCTGACCCTGAATGCCTCACCCAGCTTCCTCATCGTCCTTTCTTCCCGTCTTTTTTCTTCCTTGTTTTTATTTGTCTGCGGACATTTCCGACAAACACAACAAAGACAGTAAATAGAAGAAAATAAGACTGGAAAAAGTCAACAAGAAGACAAACGTTCGGCTGAAAAAGGAAACAGAAATCGCTGGCGGGGAATGAAAGAAAACATTATTTTTGCGCAGAGAGCAGGGAGATAAAAGAAGGGATAAAAGCAAAGAAAAAAAGGTTGTGGGAAGGAAGGAGAGAACGAAGGAGGGACGATGTTGAGCTAAATTGCAGATCCCATCTGCCTCACTGAAATATAGCGAAGGAATTCTTAAGACGGCCACCAAAGACACGTAGATATTGTAGATTAAACGTAGATTAGAACTCAAAACGTTCTTGTCTTCCCATCGGCATTTAACCATCTTTACAGAACGCATCACACACAGCTGTTTAAACACACAGCTGGAGGCCCATTCTCTGTTTATCTTCATCTTTTTTTATCCTTCTCCGCGGAGCAAAAGTCATGTGTGTTGTTTCTTTCTGGGGACGAGTAGAACAATAACCTTAAAAGAGTTCTCACAAATGGAAGATGGAGAGTGACCACCTGTCAATCAAACTTTGTGGGCGGGGCTCTGGTATTATAAGACGACCAATCCTGACAGTTTATGCTCCCTGTATCATCGTCCTTCCTCCTCCTGCGCCGGCATGCAAGGAGTTAAAAATCAGCCAAGGAGACAGAAGCGCTCATCCTCCTCTCGTCCTCACAAAAATCTGCCCTCCTCCTCCTCCTCCCCCTCTCCCTCCCCCCCTCTCGCCCCTCTTCCATCTCTGCCTGTCACGGTCTAGTGGCAGGGTTAAGTTAAGTAAGAGTGTTCTAATAATTAGGACTGGGACTCGCCTGCCTGCCCGTGTGTGTGTGTGTGTGTGTGTGTGTGTGTGTGTGTGTGTGCGTGTGTGTGTGTCTTCCTGTCAGTGCTTAGCCAGATGTTAAAAGGCTTGTCCCTCTCATGTTGCCTCCCTGTCAGTCTCCACTGTGCCACACACACACACACACACACACACACACACACACGGGCTGTCCTGCTTGTGGTGGCTTTGTTTACCCCAGTGTGTGTGCCCTCCTGCCCTTCTGGCAGCTCCCCCAGGGTGAGGAGTGTGTGTCTGTTTCCCTGTCAATAGCAGCCCTCATGCACCTGATCCGTAGATATAGTTCACATGTAATGACTTTGAGTTTCTTCATACTGTGACTTTAAATGTTCTCTTTTATTTATAGAAACACTTTTTAAACCAAATATTCTTATTGAAATCCATCCCTCCTCCAAAGCGATTCCTCTCCCCTCCCTCCTCTCTCACTGGGTGGCAACTGGAAGCAAGCACCGATTGTCTCATTGTGCATGTGTGCGTATGCGTTAGTGTGATCGTGCAGTTTGTGTGTGTGTGTGTGTGTGTGTGTGTCACTCGGTGTGTCGTCTCGCGGTCATTGTTGCGCCGCTGCGCAGATCAAGGATTAGTCGCTTCCTGTCGAGCCTTTTGTCGGCCCGGCCACTCCATTTGGACACAGATCACTGTGTGTGTGTGTGTGTGTGTGTGTGTGTGTGTAGGACTAGGTTACACAAATGAGCCTCTGGAGCTCCTGTAAGGCAAATGAAGGAGAGCGGATGAGATGAGAGGATTCCCTCTGTGGCTCCCTGCTGAATATTCTCCTACATTTCTCCTCATTTTTACTCTTAAAACAGGACTTTTTTCTTGAAATGAATTAACTTAACACTTCACGTGTTTCCACTTTTCTTGTACTTGATTTAAAGGAGCAGTTCACCCCCTGAAAAAGCTGCTGTCAGTCAAAGCTGGTGTTCTCTGTTATCAATAGAAGCAATAATATTTGAAATTGGCGCCATAGCTGTGGAGAAAGTTGTACAAACAGCTCGTGGCTTCGCCCATTCTACATTCCTACAACACCCAGCATGCATTGCGCCCCTCCCTCTGAAAGGAACGGCCAAGCGAGAGACGCTGGAGTGAAATAGTACCGTTTTCTCTGCAGGCAACGGCTCAGAGCGGAACAGAATCTGAAACACGCCGAGAATATACCGGTGGATCGGTTAAAAATCTTCTGGTCTGCAGTCTACATTTCAAACCTGACGATTTTGATAGGACTGATAGGACTGAGGTTGAAAATTGACGAACTGGCCCTTTAAGAATTTTCTAGAAGCTGTGGAGGCATGGAAACATCCTGTAGACCCCTCTGAGGACGGGATGTCACTTTGCATTCAGTTAAATCTTGAAACAGGTTTCTTTGAAGTGAAAATAACACAACTCCTGTAGCATTTACAGACCGCCTCTCCCCCTCACTCCCTCTCTCAAACACACACACACACACACACACACACACACACACACACAGAGCCCTGTGTCCGTAACCTCCCAAGTTCCGGAATTCCACTTTGTTCCCCCGGTGATGTCAGCTTTGGCCAATAAAAACCCTGCGTTAAAACTCCACTGAGCCTCATACAACCAGAGCACACCTGGCAACACAACACACATTTAGCTTTTAATATGTGTACACACACACACACACACACAAGCTCACATAAGGTCACAGCATGCCACAGCCCTGAACTTACGCCCACACCTACTGACACTACAGGAATTTTCCATAAAAGATGCATTTGTACGTTTCTAGTATTTGGGGAAAAAGTAAAGTGGAATTGAAGTGTGTTTCAGCTTCAGGTTGCCAGTTTGAAAGCTTTTCCTGCAGGTCTAGCAGAAGCAGAAACCGGCATTCAAACAGCCTCTAATGCAGATGTGCTAACAGATTCTTTTACTCTCCTCTTCCTCCATCCTCCTCCTTCCCTCCCTCCAGTCTGTCCTCATCTCCTCTCCTCCTCCCCCTCCTCTCCTCTCCTCAGTAATCTAATCTGCAGCCAGTTTGTGGATGCAGTCTAGTGTGACAGGCCTCCCCCCCTCCTCCTCTTTTTGCTTTTCTCACTTTCACACACACAAACAGCAGCAGGCCCGTTTCCAAAAAGCCCACTTGCTTGGCAGAACACACCCCCTCGCCCTCCCTCCCTTCCCCTCTCTGTCTTGGTCACACCCTCTTTAATATTGAATTATTCATCAAATCTGATTGGTTCCTGCTGATGGCGGCCATGATGCGAGCGAACAGTTTGTGTGTGAGAGAGGAGGGGGGGGCTGTGAGTTTGAGATGGTTAGATGTTCTTAACGCGCGGTCGCTTCACAAAGCTGGACCGGGACGTTACTTTGCACACACACGTCCACACACACACTTTATTTTTCCACCTGCACCTGTAGATTTAATTTTATGGAAGTGAAACACATCTTTAAATAAGGCGGACACGTTTTTCTTAAAGTTATCCTGAAGTTAAAAGTTGACATTTCAGCTTAATTTCTCCTTGCAACTAAAAGTTGCAGCCGTCCCAGAGGAGCAGAGCTTAGCATCTGCTGCAAACAGGCCTCTAAAGTCCCTCAGAAAGGTGAAACAAATCAATAAAGGGTGTTTTATATGCATGCCAGAGTGTGTGTGAATGTGTGTGTGCATACTCATATGATTTGCATGCACCAGATTCTGCACTATTCAATAATGGGAGTGCACTCGGGTAGCCTTAAAGGTCCTTTTTTTTTTTTACTACTTTCAACAGCAAATTCTTAATGCTAATTCCCATGCTAACGCTACGTAGCATCCATCTGATCTGTGATTTAAACGGGGATGTCCCTTCTAAGAAAACTTCCCTGCTTGCGAGACGCTCCATCTCCAAACATAATGGTGCATGTCTCTCCTCCAGCATGATCAGGTTTATCCACAAAATTCCCCCGTACCTGTAACGTGTGTGTTTGTGTGAGCGCGTGAAATTGCGTTCACGCTGCAGGCTTTGTTAAAGGCATAAACAGTCGACGGTCACGGATTTGCTCGCACTTGAGAAAAAGACGCGGCTAAAGAAAGGATGAGTGTGTCGGTGTTTGCGCACGTGTGTGCTCGGTATCTTGCGAGGCACTTCACGTTGACCCTGCGCTGCCGCTGCATATCTGAGCGGCATTAGAGGGACGCAGAGTGTGTGTGTGTTTGTGGGTGTGAGCGGATGCACACACACACACACACACACACTGCACTTGTCTCAGGGTTGAGTTCAGGTAGTGACGTTTGCAGGCCAGACTCTAAGACGAATACATTTAGTGAATCTGAAGTTACTTCTTCAGCCTCTCTTCCTCCTCATCCTCCTCCCTCCCCCCTCTCTCTCTCCTCTTCTCCGGGTGTGTGTGGAAACCCAGCCCACTGTTCAGCGGATGAATAATTTAGCGGTGTGTGTATCATCTGTTTACCGTGCTAATCCATCTGTCAGCAGGCACCTATCGATTCGCGCCTGCCTGGTAATTGTGCATCCGCGCCACACGCACACACACACACGCCCACACTGCACGTGCACTATCATGCATCTATATGATGTGCAGGTTAGCTCATATTCAGATCCTGTAGTTGTCAGCTGGACACTTCAGACACTTCATTTCCACTGAGTGAAACAGATTTTAGGGTCAAGGTCACAAAAAACAATCTGATAGCGGACGCAATGGCTTCAGCTGTGCACGTCTGCAACCACAATCAGGACGTGAAAGACTTCTGGAAGTTAACTTTAAAAGCTTAAAGATATGACGAAAGCATCAGAAATGTGACGCTTCTATTAGTTTCAGACGTAGTAAATATAAAGGAAAAAGAATGAGAGGCTATTGTTCAGAGGGGAGACGACAGCTGCATTGTTGCATCGTAAATTTAACAGCGAAAGTGGGAAGCGGGTAAAAATTAGGAAAGAGTAACGCCTTATTGTCTCTCTTGCTGGGTCTAAAAGCAGAAGTGTGTCTGAATGCCTCTTTGTCTTTCAATTCTGCCTTTAACCTTTCATTGTTTTGTCTCTATCTTTTTACCTTGTAACCGAAACACAATGGCATTCTTAAAGGGGACATATTTTAGTGCTGCAATCAATTTTCTATTATCTTAATGTGTTGTTGAATCACGTTGGTGAAGTTTGTTTCCTTTTAAAAATGGTATGCATATTTTAATTTCATTATTTTTCGGAGCCTCTCCTTCCTCCTGAAACAAACAAGCCGTTCTGCCATTCAAAGGTCAGAGCTTAACCACGATTGGCCGTCACTCCAAAGTTGTAGAAAACATGGCCGCTCTAGGATCGGTTATTCGGCCTTACATGTACGAGCCAAAATCACCAGGAGGTATCGGAATGGTGAGTTGAAATCTTGACAACCACTTGACTACAAGCTAGTGCAAGAAGGCAGTCTGAGGTGAACAATGGCGAATGACGATTGGTCGATTTCAGCCAAAGCAAGGTCCTACGTAGAAACCTGCAGCTGTTCTGAACGGCCCATTTCAGAGGCGACCTTTTAAAAAAATGTCCTTCTGGAAAAACACGCAGTTTTCACTTTTTCACTATGAACAATAAACACACAGAAATGTGAAACACACGCAGAATCCATTAAAAAGACACGGCTCCTTTAACACTCCCCTTACAATAAAGATGCCCAAGACTATATTGCTTTACTCACAGCCGGCATGAGCTCGTATTCTAAGCATATTGCATCCCATATGATTATCTCTGCGTCATTAACGAAGCCGTATTTGCACATTTTAACTGACTCGCACAGTAAATCATTAACATATATGTAGAGAGACACAGAGAGAGAGAGCCATAATGAATCCGTGGGTGACCATTGATGGTTGTAATTATCAAATGACTGGTTTTAAAAGCTCATTGATTGATGTCATTAGCTCCATGAGTGATTGCTAATTGCTGCTGCAGTATGTTACGGCACAGGACGCACACACACGCACACACACATAAAAACATTCATCACACACAGACACAGTCATACTCGTGCTCAGATCCACACGTCTGCTTTGACTATCAGTGAAAAGATGAGAAGAGAAGCTGCGTCTAAAGATTTATATATTTTTTAAGATCATGATCTCCAGTCCAGATTATCTGATATGGTTTTAGGTCCTTTGATCAGCTTAGTTATCATTTCAATCATCATTTTGAATGATCACAAGTATATCCTACACATTAGATCATTACCTGCTTAACCCTGTGGTGTTTTTGTGCTGCCTGATCCCACAGCCTTCTCTGCACCTGTTCTACTTTAACGGCAGTATATAATAATTCCTCATAGATTCATGTTGGTTAAATGGTCCGGAAAAATATTATTTAAACTTTTTATCCACAGCTTAAAATCTTTGATTCTAGAAATCTAGAAATGCAGATAATTAAACCGTAAACTGTCACAAGTTGAGATTTTAAGCAACAAAATGTGAGATTACTATTTATATTGAATGTTGCCATGTCACAGACTTTAAGAGACGTGCCTTGATAGAGCATTGGAGTTTATTATGTTGGGAATGAGGCATAACAGGGAAGCCCTCAGCAGACATGCATCCATACATTTTATTTACTTTTTCCCGTGATCAGTTATTTCTGATCGTTACAAAGCTGGTTTTTACGACTAACGACTTAATTTCAGCTGTTTTCTGGAGATCTCGACGTATTTCTGTCGTCACCGCATGAAAACAAAACTGGTATTATCATTATAACGGATTCAAATGACCCGTTCTCACAAGATAACACAGCTTGTTTTCTCGTGATAGTGGGATCATTTTTTCATTGGTCTGGTCACTGATAACACAGAACAGGACATGCTGTGCTTTCGTTGCCTGCACTGATGAGGTAAGTTAAGCCTGTTTCTATGATTGTTTTGTGCCTTTGCAGCTCTGGGATACAAGTTATGATCATCTGACGTTACTGTGGTGCAGCGTCGTTATCTCGTGATAGAAAACAAGCGGGAATTACTCGTTATCATGGAAAAAACTGAGTACATCAAATGTTTGGATGCATGTCCGCTAAGGGCTTCCGTAGATTCTGGTCCAGTCTTTACATCATTTGAGTTTGCTTTTTGATTTCTGTTTAAATTCCAGTTCAACTTTTTTGCTCTGGGTGTTACCTTTCCCTGACCTTTGAGCTGACCTCCATCTTGTCGGCTGTGAAAAAATAGTTTCCTTTGTTATTGAAGAATATTTATATGTACATACATGTGTGGCTACACTGTCGTAGTTTAGATTCTAAACACATATAACCTCCATCAGTTATTTCCATCCCTGCGTGATCTTTGTCTCTTTTCCTGAGTGTGTGTGTGCATGACAAATTAGAGTCAGTGAGGTGAAAACAGTTGCAGTTTTATGCTTTGATGAGAGGTAAAAGAGTGTGTCAGGTTAGCTCTTCATGTGTCTGTTTGTCAACCCCATGCATTGCCCTCCTTCTTCTCTCTCTTGTGCGTGTCCTACCCTGAGGTACGACACTTGCCAAAGCTTGTAGGCAGATTGTGTTCTTCTGTTCAAACCCGGCCTCCAACGTGCTCCTCTCTCACACACACACACACACACACACACACACACACACGCACACGCAGCGGGGAGCACAGCAGGGTTCATTTCGATGTATAACGTCTAATATCACACGCCCGCGGCAAAATGCTCGGAATTCTGCCCTCCTGGAAGCATCACGACTTTGTGTGTGTGTGTGCTTCCATCTGCTTGTACGTGTGTGTGTGTTTCTGCATCTATATGTCTGTGTGTGCCTCCATCTGTATGTGTGTATGTGTGTGTCAGGGGTTTTAGAAGCAGGCAGGGGCTTAGCAGAGCAAAAGAGAGCAAATCTGTCAGCTCTCCCTGGGCAGACAACCCTTCTGACCCTCATTCAAAGACATATTGATTCTCCTCTACACCCAACAGGGGAGGGTGTGTGTGTGTGTGTGCAAGTGTGTGTGCGAGTGCTTAACACAGCCTGATCTTTCCTCCTTGTTTCCTCCATAAGCACAAGAGTCTTGTTCCTGCAGGGTTGTTAAATAAGATAAAATTGTTTGATCAATAATTTTATTTGTGACTCCACGCTGACGCCGAAATGAAAGATGGAGATTATTTCAAAACCGCAGATCTTCAAACGCACCCTGACCTAGTTTGCTGTTCTTCAGGGTTTTTATCTCGTCTTGCTCTGTTTCCCGTCTCTCTTACGTTCTCAGTTTTAGTTCTGGGAGTTAGAAAAAAAAAAAAGTCAGTGGGCGAAAAAACATAAACCAAGCGAGCCACAGAGACGAGCTTCCAGCCTCTCTCTCATCTCGACACTAACACCACATTAAACCTCGCTGTGCACTTGTTAGCTCTGCCTTGTTTTCCAGGAAGAAGCCTAATGACCTCTGGGACGTCAGCGGTCGGGGGTCTGCAGTCTGTTAGGGACCCTGTGTGTACTTTCACGTAATTGTCAGAGCAGTGTGGCGCAGAGACTGGGTCAGGACTTAAAGGCCAGGCGTGGGAAGATTAAAATCGACCCCTCTGAATCGCGCTGAAGATGGTGTTAACTAAGGCTTCTTTCTGCTGCTGGCCGAACGCTGTGAAGTGACTGCGGGCTCGGCCATCACACGACAACAGTTACTGACATGGACTGTGTCTGTGTGCTTCACTACTCTCGACTGCAGAGGAAATATGAGTTTCTTAAAGAGTGAACACATGACCAAAAACCTGTTTAATAGAAAACCAGAGTGATTTTAGCTCAGAGGCTAACACGAGGAAAAGTTACGTAATTAAAATATAACAATATAAGTCCTTAGCTTCACTACTTAAAGTTATAATAGGGGACATACATGTTTCTGCTTTCTTTATGGGAGTATATATATATAAGAAGAATTGATATCAGTCTCATTTCTGTGTGTTAAACTCGGTTGTTTCTAGCCTAGCTTAGCATGTTGCCTGCAGGCATAGGGAACTGCTAGGTAGCTCTGTGAAAAGGCCTACAAGCTGGCTAGTTTAATTGTTGTTTCTTGCTTGGGTTAGTTATATTTCTTAAGGAGGTGTTACTATAAAGCAATGTGATTAATTTTGATTGTCTTTTTACACTTTGAGGAAGTGGAACAAGCTAGCAAGTTATTATGATGAACATACAGTTGTCCTTATCAATGTCCAGAACATATGCACAAACATTCACCTGAAGAAATACTTCTAATCCAATATGTACTCCCCCTTAAGCTGTTTTGTCTCCTAAGGGATGTATTTGGCTAGCTAGCAGCACTATAGCTGTGGAGAAAGTCGTACAAACAGCTCGTGGTGTCGCCCATTCTACATTCCTACAACACCCAGCGTGCATTGCGCCCCTTCCTCTGAAAGGAACAACCCAGCGAGAGACGCTGGAGTGAAATACGATCGTTTCCCAGTCAAGGACATTGATCGCTGCAGAGCGGTACAGAATCTGAAATACGACGAGAATATACCGGAAGATCGTCTAAAAAAACTTCAGGTCTGCAGTCTACATTTCAAACCTGACAATTTTGAACGAGACGTGACATCGAAGGCGGGCGTCCTAGATTGAGGAAGTGTAGTTTAGCAAGCTTCCTGACACGTTTCACGTAGCCTGGCGGAGGTTTTCCAGCCCATTTGAGAAGCGGAGAGCGTCCTCCAAAGGCACAGAGCCAAACTGCATTTTTTTGTCTCCCATAATGGCATTAGCTTCCCATAATAGCATGATAGGACTGAGGTTGATAATCGCTGGACTGGCCCTTTAAATTGCAGGCCTGAAACAGTTGTCACAAAAAAGTTGAGCTTCTGAGCTGAGGAGAACTTCAAAGTCCTGTAACAAGCATCTGTGGGTTCATAACTGTCACATTAAACAGAGTTATTTGACGTATTTCCTTTATAAAAACATGATCAGTGCAGCTTTAAACAATCAGACCGTTAAGTTACAGTGGGAATAAAAGGATTTAACCTGCACAGAAAAACACTGACTTTGTGTCAATGTCAGAAAGCCTCCTAGCATGTTTGTGTGTTCGTGTGTGCGCTCACTGTTGGGTCACATGTTTTGCGACCTGGCACAGAAGCACAGCACGAGGTCTGTGGTAATAGCTGGTAGCTGGGGGCAACCGGTCAGGGCAGTTTGTGTGTGTGTCAGAGGGGAGTGTGGGGTGGGAGGTAAAGAGTCCTACATGGTGGGGTTGTTGTCTACAGCGTTAAAAGGCCGCGCTTTAATGTCCACAGGCCGCATGCTGACCCTGCTCCTGCCAGCACACACACACACACACACAAACACGCACACACAGGCGCGCGGTCAGAGGTATAAGCTGAAAAGTGGCGGCTGCGGTAATGAAAGGCAGGTGCACTGAGAGGAGGAACGGGAAGAGAAAATGAGAGAGAGGACGAAAAGAACAAGTGAAAGTCAAAGCAGGTGGACGAAGACGAGAGTGGCTGATGGACACGTGGATGAGGATGCTAAATGCGTCAAGTGTTTGGTCGGATACAGGACAAGAAGTTACATGTAAGCTGTGTAGTCAATGCATTGTAGCACATGAGTATGGTGGTCCTGAGGGTCAATGTCTTCGTGCTTTTTTAAATGATTTTAAGTTATCTGGAATGTTTTGTTTTGACCTTCAGGGCCACCGTACCCGAGGCCTTTTGACATGAACAATCACCCGTCAGTACAGACATTTATTACACACTGAGGCGGCCGTTGTGTCATGTACTGCACCTCCTACTTACACACACAAACACACACACACACACACACACACACACACACACACACACACACACACACACACACACACACACACACACTCATCAATAAGTGGTCAGAATGCTAATTGTGGCATTGACCAGAGGGTTTACAAATTAACCAATAATTAAATATTCAGAATCCTGCACATTTAAAGGGGAATGACACCCAAAACATAGCGTCATGCTAGCTGCAGGCCTCAGTGAAACACTGCACAACCGGCAACGCTGAGCACAGGACAGGAAACAATCTGAGAGACGGGACTAAAATGTTAGTGGTGGCTGTCGGACATCTAAAATCCTCATTTTGTGCGTGTAATCTGTAAAAATACAAGCATGTCGAGGGTGGGAGTTGAACCCAGGGCCGTCGCATTGGGGACTATAGCCTCTGTATGTGGTTGCTGATTTAACCGTCTTTAGATGTGATATGTCCTCATCATTCTTTTACTGTACCTGATCTGAAGTCTTAATTTTACCTGAAGCAACCAGGTAAAAATGGGAAGAGGGACGCTGGAGGCGGAGGGGCCATATTTTCGACTAAAATGTGACTTTTTATTGATTAAAACTGGACTAAGATGTTTTGAGTTGTCGTCGACTAAAACTCATTTTCTTCTGACAACTAAGACTAAATCTAAAATAGCTGCCAAAATGAACACTGCTAGAAATCCTTCCAAATGGCACCGTTGGATGTCGGCCATATTGATTTGATGAGTTTGGTAAACCAGTTGCAGCAATTCAGAGCAACACAACAGATTCAAACTTAATGCTGGATATGTTTTCAATCACTAAGTGACAGGATACTTATCCTACAAATGTCAAGACACAACTTGGGATCTGCAACAAGATCAATTGAAAGTGCATTTCGAAACACAAACACCTCGTCTGTATCTGCTCCCCTACATCTCCTTGTTCCTTTGTCACCGTCTCCTCTGTCTCTACACACACACACACACACGCAGACACACACATGCACGCACACACGCAGCGCGGGCCACAGATGGCATGGTGGTGTCAGGGTGAGAGGGGTTTGTTAGGATCAAAGAGCTCCAGTGTGTGGCCCCTCCACCCTTCACTTGCTTTCTTCTTCTCTCTCTGTTTGTCATTTCATTCCTCCCCTTCCTCTGCTTTCAATCTCGCTTCCTCCTCCAGCTAACCCCCCTCCCTCCCTCCCTCCCTCCGCTCTTTCTCTCTCGCTCCGTCTCTCTTCATTTTTTCCCCTAATCTGTCCATCAGAAGTGTTGATAAATTATTCATGCCTCTGTCTGTCCCCGAAGCCTTGTCAACTCTCCTCCTCTCACCAGCTCCTCTGCATCCTCTCCTCGGTCGCCCTCTTCCCTTCCTCCCTCTCTCTCTCTCTAGCCTCCACCTCCTCTTCCTCCTTCTCCTCCTTTTCTCTTGCAGAAAGCTCGACCACACACGGTCACGTTAACATAAAAATACTGAAAATTATTACAGCAGCTTTAGGTCGGGTTTCCTTTGCAACGACGTCTTGATCTTGTTAACATTCCTCAAGATACCCACAATTTGTCTTTTGGGCTACAAGCTTGAGTGATGCGAAAATGTTTCTTTACCCTATTAGGGTTAAAACATGTGTTTTGTCACAGCAGAATTGATCAAAGCTGCTTTCAAAACTTGCATTGTTATGTCTCCTTTTACGGCCTTTCCCGTCACCTCTGCAGAAATCTAGTCATCCTGATTCTGCTTCCTGTCGAACTCATCTATTAGACTAACGCCGGCCCCGCACTAAAAGATTTTTCAAATCTTAACAGATGTTGAAAATGTGCGAGAGCCCACACATGACGATATATAATCATTGATTTAATTGTTTTGCTCCTGTAGTGTGCGGAGAGCAACGATCACGCGAGTCCTGACTCTAAAGACTGGAAATCTCACTAAATCTCTCGCAGTCAAACGAGACTTTAGAGTAAACAAACATGGCGGACGACGGGCAGGAAGACTTGGCGATGATTGGACTTTTTACTGAAAATTCAGGAAGAAATAAGAACAAACTGTGGATGAAGCGGTGGAACTTTATGCTCCCCGTTGTTGTGCTTCCTTCTTCAGTCAGCTTGCGTCCCCATTGGCTATCGTTTCTTTCCACGTGACGATCCACAGAGTGCGCGCTTAGCTGTCATCGGGGTCCCCCCACACCTCAGGATAACAGATCGTAAATATTAAACCGCAAAAATGATCACATGTTTAATATTTACGATTTGAAATCGGTGCGGCCTTCCGAGCAGATCAGTGGAAGTAAAATCGCTCTTAACATCCCTCACACCACAGGAACATCTGGAGAGATCATCTTTAGAACCATCTAAATATCGGGACTTTGCTTACGATTGTCGGCAGGGGGGAATCGGGCCGATTTATCTTGTAGTGTGCGCCCCGCTTCAGGAAGAAAAAGACAGATGAAGGGATAAGAGAGGGAAAAAAGGCAATAGAAATGATCTCCTTCCTTTCTTCCCGTCTTTCCTCTACTCCGCCCCCCCTGCGTCCCCATATCCTGCCGGATGTTGTGCGAAACACAAAAGAGCAAGACTTTAAAGAGGTGGAGCGAAGAGACGGAGAAAGATGCGATAGAAGGAGTAATCTGGTTTCTGATCCGACATTCTCTCCCCAAACAATTAAACACTGGTTTATGTCTGCTTATACTGTGGAGCGCTCGGGCACACACACACACCAACACGCACACACACATTTAAACGCAGTTTTCAGAGAGATAAAGTTTGCTGCGGAAAGCTATTAATCATAGGAAATCCAGATGAATACAAAGTTAGGGAGTCTAGTGATTAGTGATAAATTGCTTTGTGTTTCCCCATAGGTGCTGTGTGTGCGTGCCTGTGTGTGTGTGGGGATTGTATTTTAGGTATCAGTGTGTGTGTGTGTGTTTGTTGGCGGATACAAGGGTGTAAAGCACTAGGGCTGAACCCTTGGGTTATTAGAATGCAGCTACGTGTGTGTGTGTGTGTGTGTGTGTCACATGTGGTCTCTCTCTCTCAAAAGATGGGCCTGTCTCAACCACTCTCATCCCCCGTTACCTCGACGATTAATACATTAAAAAAAAAATGTCCCCTCCACTTTCCCCCGGTGCCGGTCACACACACACACACACACACACACACACACGTAGCTGTTCACTATTCAGCGGAGGTTACTGCTACATCAGCAGCACACACAGCACTGCCTTTAGAGGCTGATCAATCTGAACCGCTGCTCGAACTGATGAATTACAGAAGTCAAGAAGGAAAGAGAGAGAGAGGGGGAGAGAGGGAGGAGGAGGAGAGGGAGTGGGAGGATGAAGAGGCGGAGGATGATGAGAGAAGACAAAGATGTGTAAAAGAGAGAAAGGGACGGGGGAGGAGTTCAGGATAAAAAATGAGGAGAGAAATAAAAAATGAGCGATGGGGGAGATGATGACGATGAGGCGCTAAAGGAGAGGAGGAAAGGAAAAGATAAAGGAAGTGAAGAAGGAACAATTCACCTCTCAGCTGTAGGAATTCGATGTAGCTGTTGTGGAAAAGATTTAGCAGCCGGTCACATGGATCTCTCATGTAGTCGTCCTCAGGTTCAGGGACAGACACACAGATGATGTACAGACGACCGAGCGTCCCTAAGAGCAGGGCCGCATGGATAATATCGACTCTACATTTTGACAGACAGACGGCTTCATGACCACAATGTGTTCGGCTTGAATAGACGTCGTGGTTTGACGGGAGGGAAATTGTTGTTACGGAGTGGAGACTTTCTGACGTGGTGTAGTTTTAAAGAGCCGTCAGATTGATAATTCATGCAGGATAGCCAAGAACTGGGGTCAAGCTAGCAGTGCTTCATCAGCATATATTGTTCTGATGCTCATTTGGTCTTTTCTCAAATCCTTTTCTTCTTCTTTTTGGGGAACTACATTTAACAAAGACCTGATTATATGGTTTGTATGGTTTCATATCTTTTGTGACCTGTGAATCTTATCAGTTCAATGACTTTGACATCTGAAACATACAGGATGTCAGTCTGAAGAGGAGGTCGTGTTTTAGTCCCTACAGCACGGGTCACACCAACATTTGAAATGGCTAAATATTACAGTGTAAGCAGTTTATTAGTTGGTTTGCTCAGAAGGGAAAAATAAACCAATGTGAATCTTTTGCACCAAGTTTAACTTGACTAACGAACTTTGACCTGCCAAATCACGCCATTGACTAATAGAGCTTAAGCTGTATTGAGGGTACAGAAATTTGACCGCATGCAAAGCCAGAGCACCCAAATGGAGGAAGCCATAGTTTATATGCTGTGTTGCACAGTCCGCTCTTTGTTGAACCCTCCGATGTCACAGTTTTGACATTGCACAGAGAGGTTTTTCAACAAGGCGAGAGTCAGTGGTAGACTGAAATCTTTGCAAGAAACAAAATATCTGGTTAGTGAGAGAGAAAGCTCGTCAGCTTCGACGGAGACCGTATTGAGTAGTGACGAGTACGACTGATGGGGCTTCTCTTTGGGGGCTTTGATGTTGCGTGTCGCCATAGCGACGAGTTCATCAAATCATGACAATCAGATACTGGGGAGCTTTTTGAGTCGTCCAATCATGATTCCCAGTTTGCGCTGCGTACATACTTGATAGTTAGACAGAAACTTGGTCAAGTCTCAAGTCATTAACTTGCAAGTCCAAGTCGAGTCTGAAGTCATTTATTTTTGTCAAGGCGCAAGTCAACAAACAACAAAGTCAACAAACAACAGTGTCACCAAGTCACCAAGTCTCAAGTCCACACCTCTGCTATAAAACACTCACTACCAAAAAACGCTGTAAGTGGACACAGGCCCCAAAACAAATTTTCACTTACGACCATGGTGTTCAAGCATGACCGTCTTCAATTTATCATACTGACTGTTTTATAAAGCACTGAAGCATCTTAATGTCCAATCCAATGTTAGAAGTACGAATACTTACAGGGTTTAACCTACATATAAACCACTGCTTTCAGCTCTTTCCACAACATATTCACTTCCTGTCTTCATCTCTATCTAAGTTTTTTTTTTCACATTTTCCCTCCAATGAAAACATGATTAAACTTTCGAGTAGGTGGGTTTACCCTCCACTACTTCTCAGACAATATGTGACATATATTTCCCCCCTCCTTCCCTCTCCGCTCGTCCTCGGCGGTGATAAATCCATAGCTATCTATGACAGCTTTGTTGCTGCCGGGAGGCCCTCCTGCCTTGTTTGGCTGTGATTCCAGCCGACAGCTTTAGGAGCGTGTCTTTATTTAAGAGCTGCTGTAATTACACAGGCTTTAGCATATGTAGACGGCCAGATATGATTCAAACCACCGCGGCGGGGAGAGGGGAGCTCAACGGGTGAATGAGAAGAGAGATAAAACACAATAGCAGAGAGAGAGAGAGAGGGCGAGAGAAAAAGGGGGGAGATGGAGAGAAGGAGGGGAGGAAAGAGACAGAGAGGGAGAGATATGGTTAGCGGGGCAGACTGATAGAGCAATTGAGAGACGAGGAGAGGGCAGCGGGGAGGGGGGAGAGGAAGAGATATGGTTTGGCAAATAAAAGAGGAGCGCGGCGCTGCTGCAAACTGTTCGCCTTATGATGCCTCATTAGGGCTTAGGGCTGCAGATAGTGCCTGTTAGAGAGATGTATGGCCTCCGCGCCGAGAGAGAGACAGAAGGAGAGAGAGAGAGAGGAGGAGCAGGTATACACTGTAAAGACAACACGGGGATTAAAAGCAGAGATTAAAGCTGCCGGGGGCAACTTTTCAAACTTATTAAAACATGACCTGTGATGGGTCCAAACAACTCAGAACACATAACTTTATTTAACCAAAGTTTAGATGACATTTCGAACACAGGCTGTGTTGGGTCAGAGAAGTCTTAATGCTTGAAGGTTTTTTTTAAAGCTCCTGTGAGGAACTTTCAGTTTGTGTTGATGTTGGCGCCCCCTGTGGACAAAGTGGTACTTCTTATCTCTTTGATAATCTTGCTTGCCCTGTAACAAAACTCAGCGTGAAGTTAACCGCCCTGTCTGACACCTACAGGCAGTGGTTACATTCATTAAAAATAACCATACAGAAATAATCAATGTGTCACTGATGGTCTGGTTTGCTTTTGTAGCTCATATAGAGGCATCAGTGTTCATTTCAGTCTGTTTCATGACCAGCTAAAACTCTTAAAATTAAGCCTAAATTGTTACCTTTTTACTCTTTTTCTATAAAGTGTCTTTTACCTCATCACTGGTTGAGTCTGACATTATCTCACTGGATTTGTGTGGTGTTCACATGCACAATGAATTCACAGGAAACACTTGAACAGGACACATTTGCACATATTTAGTTTGAATCCTCGTCAGTCATCAATGTCGAGTAGGTTCTAAGCTATTGAACAGAAGTGCTCCTGCTGTCAGTGAACTTAAAAAATAGACCATAAGAATAAGATCTAAAAAAGCGATATGATACGAAATATGTACACAAGGTGTAATGGACAAAACAAGGTGCACCAATACACCGAGGCAGCCATTGACAACTTCTTCATCTTCTTCTCTTGTTGCCCCTGACGATAAAGAGATAAATATGGCTTTCTGAACAGAACTCAAGACACACTTAGTGTTATTATAACTGTAACCGAACACTGAGCTCTAATGGATTATGACTTTTGGTAAGCTGTTTGTTCTTTCTCGACGAGTACAAGCATGTGAGAAGTGATTGTCCCTGTTTCAAATCGACTCCGTCCACCATCTGCCGCTGGCAGGACGCTCTGTTTGCACTGGAGTAACCTGCTCTGTGTGGTGGCACAAAGCGTTTGTTTGTGCTGGAAAGCAGGCCGGTTGATTTTCTGTTTTATCCTGACCTGTTGCCTCGAGAACTTTAAGAGTAGATTGGTGGACATCCAATCCTAGCTGGGTTCAGTTGCAGGAGAAAAACAGCACAGAAATGTATAAATACACATCCTGTGCAATATTTTACTTGCTATTCTTCTGTACTGCTGCATTCAAAACAAAGTGTCTGGACGACTCTGCATCCTTCGTCAAAGTCCTCTGGGATGGGATCCATGCAATCCAAACGCAATGGTCTTACTGAAATGAAAGAGGACACAGCGTTAACATCGGTCTGGACAATTTGCCATAACAGTCAAGCGGAAATAAAACGAGCTAAATGCAGAACAAAAGGAGAACAAGAGTAAGAGCAGGGAGCCGGGCAGATAAGGAATCAGACGCTGTCCAGGCGACACGGACAAGAAAAGAGAAAGAGCAAAAGAGCACTAAAATAAATGTCTCCTTTTCTTCAGCGTGTGTAAGAGAGATAGCAGATAGTATATCACCCGGCTCCACGAGCACTAATTAGGAGCCCGATTTTAACAAGCAGAGAGAAACGGCGAGGCAGAGAAAGAAGAAGGAAGGAGGGAGGAAGAGAGGGGAGGAAGAACCGTTAATCCAGCGTCCATTGTCAGCCGCTTCAGGAGGAACCGTGTCGGCCGGGGAGGGAGGGGGGGGGGACGACCGTAAATCTACCACGCAACCTTTTACACACAACACAAAGATGCAGGCGTACATGATATCTGCTGACACGAGTGTGGCCACACGGTGACTGATTGCTTTCATCAGAAAACACACAAATCAACTGCCTAATACACACACACACACACAAAGAAGGAAGTACAATCAGAAGCATTTTGCTGCAGTTATCCAAAGTAGTAAATCAGAAGCTGTTGTTTCCTCCGCTTATCTGCCAGCTACAGGTGTGTGTGTGTGTGTGTGTGTGTGTGTGTGTGTGTGTGTGTGTGTGTGTGTGTGTGTGTGTGTGTGTGTGTGTGTGGTCTGATGCTTATCTATGTCTTGTAGCCACACAGGGACCCTTTGTGGTCTGTTGCTGATTAGCTGTCAGTACACATGCCCGACCGTAAATCTACCTGTGTGAACCGATATTAGTGGTAATGAGGCGTAAGAAGAGGAAGCGTGTGTGTGCGTTAATAATTCTTGCGTAATTTCCATCAGTTTTCTGGAGAATTTAAAAGGTTGACTCACAAGATCTGGACACCTGCTGCCGTAGAGGGCCTTACAGAGTCCTGTTGCACACACGCTGTACAGAGATTCTTGCATACCGAACGCACACACATGCACATATGCATTACGCACAGCCACAGTCTGCACCCCGACCTGGAGCCGGCCCTTCCCTAATCATACCGTACACTGCGAAACTGCAGAGTTCCTACCGTCCTGTACACCTGCAGACGTAAGAACACACACATCACACCTCCCACCACCTCTCCACGGTCTAAACATGCACACTCTCCATCCCAACCACCATCATTTCCCTAACTGCAGCGTACAGAGGATCCCCTCCAGCTGCTGATCACAGTCATGATGGGCTGTTAGACGTGCAGGACGCCAGGCAGCACTGGTCCAAGGACTGTATTAGAGCATCTTGCTGTATGCTTCAGAGGAGGAAGGAAGAGTGTGTGCTCAGTGCAATCAGGAGAATTTATTTAGTCGAACAAAAATGAAGTGCTACTTTTATTTAAGTGTGCATGCAAATTGGTAAAAAGTGGTTGCAGCAGTGGAAGTAGCCTGTAACAAAAGGTGCATCACTTCTATACAGATTCCTGAAACATAACCAAACCACACGGACACAATAGAAGTTAACACAATGGTGATTGAGCCTATGGCCCACTGATGAAAGCCTTTGCATTTGCAGTATTACAGACTGGGTGTCTGTGGCGACTATTGTGGAAAAAATCATAAGCGGCGCCCAGTTAGTGACGTGTTCTCCATCAGCTAGCAGTGGTTGGTCTGTCAGAGAGGGTAGGCGGAGCGAAGAGGCTGCTTTTCCGAAAAGATGGATGACTACAGATACAACTTCAAAAATAAGTGAAAATCCAAAGAAAAAGAAACAATCTCGACGCTCAGATGAAGCAAACAGTCTGAAAAGGAAAGCGACCGTCAGCGAGGAAAATCAAGAGTTACAACCGGAGCCAACCGTGGACGTCACACATGCAACACTGTCTGGATATCTGGGAAGTGTGCTCCCGCAATTACCATTTATCGCCATAGGTGAAAGAGAATGAAACTGAGCTCTTCGAGATTACAACTTTAATAAAACACTGAGTAAAAAAATGCATTATATACAATATGAAGCAAAATCATAAACTTGGGTAAATTTGGACTTTATTTTTTGCACCATTTACATTAAAAAATCTGTTTAATGCAGCTTTAGTTTAATTTAGTTTAGTGTACAAAGCTGCCATTAGTAATCCACTGGTGCAAACAGGTTGAATTGTGGGTAAGATTTCTGCAGCTGGACACTTCAAACGCCTGACAAGTGGCTCCACCACATCCACACTGATCGGCCTTTAACTGGTGGGAGATGTTTGGTCTCCCTCTCATCGTTCTTCCTAATGGGACCTATTGACTGTTTGTGCAATCAGAGTACATCACCGTGTATGTACAGTAGATTAGAGACGAGAAACAGCCTCTCTTCGCATCTATTCATCTCTTTCTGTTCCTCTTTTTCACTTTGTAATTTGCACTTCAGTGGGAAGACGCTTTAGCGGCGTGACGGTGGGAGAATTAGCGCTGTTGACAGAGCTGTTTACAATACATAAAGATGACAACAATACAAAGAAATGATTAAGGTATAATGCAATCATTTATGCTGCCTTTGTTTCTCTTTGCACATCCCTCCCTCTCTCTCTCTGTCTCTCGCTCTCTCTCCGTGCAGCAGCAGGTAAACAGTCTCGGAGCTTGTAGTGGTTATGTGATTCAGTAGCGCGGCGCGTTTCCGAATGGTAATTTGCAGAAATGAAAACTTAATCAAGCGTGCTGCAGAAGTGGCCCTGAATAATTTAACAGTGAGGGGAGGATGAGCGAGTGAGGAGGGGGGAGACGGAGGGAGGAGGGAGTCAGCAGGGAGAGGAGAGGGTTCTTCCTTCTTCCTCCAATATCTCCAACCTCCTACCTCCGATCAGATCCTTTTCTCCTCTCCCTTCCCGTCCTAATTGTTTTTCTTTTAGAATTCGCATTTTACGTCATTTTTTCTTTATTTCCTCCTTTCTTTTCCCTCCCTTATCTATTATCCATCCTTCCTCCTCCTCTCCTCCACATATGACCCCGCCTGTCGCGCCGGTCGGGACAGTGTATCAGCAGAAACAAATGTTCATCAGCAGGAGTTTATCTCCGTCACACGCTCTCTGAGAGGATAATGAATAACTTAGCCCCAGTTAAACTTTTAATATCTTCCCTCTCTCTCTCTATCTTTGATTAATTTCTCATCCCGCGAAAGAAAGACTTTCATTAATGCTAAAGCCATTAGTCTTCCAGCAGCAGGAAAGCCCATATTTGGTCGTTACAGATGAATCTCTTACCCGCTAAATGATTAGAGCTGCAGAATAAACATTTTTCTTCTTTCTGCCCGGTGAAGGAAACGTGTCTGACAAGTGCCAGAACATCACACACACACACACACACACACACTGTCTTTGTGATCCAGATCTTTCTCTCCTTGCACGTGTGATAGAAACCGTCACAGGCAGCCGTTCACACCACACACATTTAAACTTAATGCATTAGAAATGATTCGTCTTGACCTTTAGTGTCATTGTGAGCAGTATATATTTGAGTTGAATGAATGACTTGACATGCACTTAAAAAACTCAGTGACACATTTCTATCAAATTAGAAGTCTGTTTTTCGCTCAAACATCCTGCGTGTTGTTCCTGTTCTCACCCTGATCTGCGGGTTTCAAACCCTTAAAGGTGATCCCAGGACTAACGTCTCTCCTGTGAGGCTCCAAACCCTTGGAGTTAAAAACAAACATAGTTTGTTGTTTTTTAACCTTAAATCTACCTTTTTCTTCTACATCGCTGAATGCAAACAACTCGTTTGCTCTTTAATTATCGCACACTTTAATTATCAGTTGTAATAAGTTTTAGAATTCACTTGGGTCCCAGACTCCCACTGTTACAGTATTTGACATTCCCCTTTTGTTTTAAAATTGTATAGAAGTAACTCAATATTGATTGAGCTAAAATAATTAAGTAATAGATTAAAATATAAGATCAGTTAAATTAAAGTAAGATTAGAGAAGAGGCTTGGGGAATGCAGCAGTAAATAAAAGTGTGTTTGAGCCTCAGGTGCTCTGGTAGAGTGTACAAACTAAAAGCTGCCTCAGCCTGTTTGGTTCTGGTTCTGGGAACATTGAGTAAACCTGTCCCAGAGGACCGAGGGGCCTGGGTGTCTTGAAACTTGCATGTCTGATAAGGGCCCGTCTAATAAAGGAAAAGAAGATGTCATGTGAAGATGTTTACCTTGTTTGTGGACACAAACACATTAAACACAATTTATTATTTAAAGCGTTAAAGAGTTGTTGTTTTTGAGAGTAAAACACGTCTGGAGGAATCCTGAACACGTCCTCGCAGCAAAACTGAGAAAGCTTCAAACATTTCTGTGATTTTCTGATGATTTTTTTTGTCCTGAGAAGAGCCAAAAGCTCTGTGAAGGCTTCTACATCTACACGTGTAAGCATCTCTGTGCAGTAACACAGCATGTCAGATTATACTATAGAGCATGTAGTTAAAATGTTCATTCTAATGAAGAGTTGGGAAAAATCTGCTCCAAGAGAAGTAGGACAAAAAGTGGTAAAAATACAAACATTTGACTTCTAGCAGCTCTTCGTCCCTCTCTCTCTCTCTCCCCCTCTCTTTCTCTTTCCCCCTCTCTCTCCCTCTCTCTCTCCCGTCTCTCTCCCCTCTCTCTCTCTCTACCTCTCTCTCTCCCCCTCTCTCTCTCCCCCCCTCTCTCTCTCTCCCCCTCTCTATCCAAACTACATACTTTGGCAGATTGGAGTGAGAATGAACTGCAGCCCCAGACACTAAGTTTGTGAAAGCTCTGCGTCGCTCTTCTCTAATGGAAATTAAGGGGCCGTTTGTGTGTGTGTGTGTGTGTGTGTGTGTGTGTGCGTGTTTGTGTTAATGTGTGTGTGTGTGTGTGTTCGTGTTAATGTGTGTGTGTGCGTGTTTGTGTTAATGTGTGTGTGTGAGAGACGTGCCATGCTTTTGTGACAGGACCTCGCAGGACTCAGATTTTATTAAGTACCCTTTAGAGAAAGAGAGAGAAACAAAACAAGAGGAAAGTCTCTCTCTCTCTCTCTCTCTCCGTCACTCTCTCTCTCACACACAAACACACACACACACACACACACACACACACACAGGGAGACCAGACTCAGAATTTTATTAAGTACCCTTTAGAAAGAGTGAGAGTGAGACAAGAGGGGAAAAGTCACCGGCAGCATGGTAATCAGGCCCGCTAACCGAGACAGCAAGAAAGAGGAGAGTTTGTTAAAGGAGGGGGAGGACGGGGGGAGGACGGGGGAGGACGGGGGGACGTTTTCAGAACACTTTCCTTTTTTCTGTAAAACCTAAGAAGGGAAAAAAGGAGTTAAGGAAACTTTACATGCACAAAAAAAACGTTTTTCTTTGAGGAAATGAAAAAAGAAGTCGGCGTATAAAACAGGTGTTTCTTTAACACAGCGACCTCTCTCTGCATGCTCACGCCCCGTCTGCTCCTTCTTTACACCATCCTTGTGTTTTTTTAATGAAATATGCTCAGTCAAATGTGCATTTTGTTAACAATGCATTAAAGGAAAGTGTGTATAATCCTGCATTATGCATTCTGCATGGATGAGGCACTAAAATGTGTCTTCGAATTTGACTTGCAGCTTCAAAACTTCTCTTTTTATCATAAAAAAAAACAATCTTTTATCTGTTTCTGGATGCTAAAGCTCTCATTTGTGAGAGGGTTGTGTGTGGAAACAGTGTTTTTAAGATATAGTAAGAGCATATCTAAAACTCTTTGAGGTAACAGAGCTGTAACAGACACACACACACACATATAACACGGACATGTGGTGTTGTGGAGATCCGGAGGAGAAAGGAGGACAGGAGATAGCAGGAGGAGGAGCTGGGTGATACCTTGCATGACTGCGCTTTCCCTAGAGGAGCCACACACACACACACACACACTGGGACACAGTGAGCGACGGCTGGTGTGCGGGTGGCTGTCTTGTTGGCAAGGGTTTCTGATTTCACGGCCTACTGGGTGGTGGCATTCAGCCTCCATCAGGCACCCCTCTTTCAGCCTTTCACACACACACACACACACACACACACACACACACACACACACACACACATGCACGCTCACATGCACTGACCCATCCCCTCTGCAATGTCCACCCTGCACATCCCAGTTTCCTTCTTCAATCTTCTTTCTCTGACAAAGGTTTAAACTTTGGTGCACAGTGTTATGGTTTTGCACGACCAGGAAACTCTCGTGAGGTAAAAAGGGATAAAATAAGTGATGCCAATTTTATGTTCTTCTTCGCAATTTTAGCCAAAACTCACGTTAAGTTCTGGCGTAGGAGCAAGGCACTACTTCTGCAGCGTCAGGGGTTCCATTCCCTGAACACAGGGCGCTAAATGACCTCTGGTTCGGAGAGGGAAAGCTGATAATGCTGACAAGCTTTTCTTTCATTGAATAGCAACAACAGACCCCCTGCTTTCCCAGCACACACACACACGCACACACACACACACACACACACACTCCCGCACACAAACCAAGTGACAAGTAGCTCATCGAGAAAAATGGCGGGTTGGAAATTAACATTTTGAGTGAGTACGTCCCTCTAAACGTGAGGCAGATGATGCATGCTCAGTCTGGACAAATGATAACTGATAGAGAGAGAGAGAGGAGGGTGGGAGGTCCTGTCAGCTTGTGTCTGAGTAGGTCAGCTCGGACTGAGGACTCCGGAGGTCAAGAAACAAGAGGTCTCTTACACACACACACACACACACACACACACACACAGTGACTCCACGCTGCACTTTCTTTCTCATCCATTCGTTCTTTGTTACGTGGGAGAATTTAGTGCTCAGCGCACCAGCTCCGGTCACAGAGAGAACCTCTGCTGCTCACTCGACTTCATGAAGCTCCCCGTCTTTGTCTTCCTCTCTCAGGAAGCTCTACAGAGGCCAAAGGAAGGATGATGATGAATTTGGGTCATAAGAAAATAATTTACAGCTTTGCTTCTTTAGGATTCATCCTGAAGTCTACTTTATTTTGTATTATACTGATACATTCCTTACCTTAAATGTTCTATATTTAACTTTTTGTCCCCTCAAAGAACCAAAAAACAAAGAATTGATCATATAAAAGTATTTTCTTCCCTCGTATAGCTTCTTCTTCTTCTTCTTCTGAGCCTCAGAGCTGCATCGTTGTGCAAAACTGTTGTAAACATTTTAAATTGTCACTCTTTATCAGCGGTGGACAAAGTGCACAACTTCATTACTTGAGCCAAAGTATAGATACTAATACGAACAATAATAAGAACAACCAAACATACCTGATGACCAGGGAAAATGTCTGCTGTAGCCATCATTACCGCCACTAAATGAACCGCCTGATCTGAGTGATGTTTGCTCTGCGTTAAACCACGGAGATGCACGAGGAGACGCACCTACAGTTATCAACAGCAGCACTCCTGACAAATGAATGTAAACACATCTGTACAGGTACGGCAACACCACTTAGACAAACCACACGCAGAACTACACGAACACAGTTTATTTTTCTTCGGATTTTAGCAAAGAAAATCATCAGCTGACTTCAGAGCAAACGAGTAGCGAGAAGATTCATAGAAATGCAGTTGAGTCAAAAGTTTCAGTAAAAAGTTTCCCCCCAAAGTAAAGAACAAATACTCAAACATGTACAGTAAATGTACTTTGTTACTGCCCACGCCTGCACTTGATCTGCCATGAGAGGCAGATTTTGTGAAGTTAAACGGTGTAATTGTAATTCAACCTGCGCCATGTTATTTTGTTGATACCATTTAGGATTGAAAAACATTCAGCTGTTCACTTTATGTCGCACGTGGTTTCATATTCATATTCCTTCCATATGATGATGAACATAGACACTGTTTTTTTGTGTGTGTGTGAGTTTAATGTTAATGGTCCTTTTAAATGTAAATACTCACTAGCTTGTATTAATGCGCCAAAGAAAATAGTCCCTAACAAAAGTAGGCTACTTATCTTTTTTTTAAAATTTAAACTACTGAAACTTTATTTAGAAAACAAAACAACATATTTGTTGTAGTAGAGCTAGGGAAGTGTTGAAGTATTAAAAGACAAACTTTATTAGAAAAATAAGAGCCGATGTCGTTAAATGTTTATATATTAAATATTTATAATTATTTAGCACATTACACATCCACTGTGTGCATTCATTGACATTGCAATGATCCTGCTGAAAGGTTGAATTGTGTGCGTCTGCTGCTCAAAGTGACTCCTTGTGAGTTACGATGCAGTATAATTACACCACTCGTACAGCAGCTTATTCCTGCTGTATCCATCTCTAAAATGTTATTAGTTTCTTCTGCAGATAATTGATTTCTTTAAGAGTAACTTCCTGCTGAGACTGTGTGTATATGTGTAAAGCAGAGGATGTATGAGGTGCAGACACCCGATCCATCCTCCTCCTCACTGAGCTCTACAGAAACGAAGCCGCGCGTCCTTTAGCTGCTCCTCTCTTGATTTAACGCCGAGCCGCACGAGGAGAAACCTGTTGAAAAAATCACTTTAGTTTTGGACAATAAAACACTGTCCAAACGTAATTAAAAAAAAACCCGCGTGGTCCTTTTCTACGAGCCGTTAACCTCCTGTGATACTTTTTAGGAATAACGCCATAAAGCTGGGACTTTTTAATGGGCACAAATCAAATACGGCCCCACGTTAATTTAATTAAAGCTCGCCACCGAAACGTCCGGCCTCGGTCCAAATATTTGAGAAGAGCAATACTTTCCCCTCCTCCTCCAAGTTGATTAAAATATGTGATATTTCACATTAGTTTAGTTTTTATGGCCAGTGAGGTAATTCATTGTCAGTAAATGGCTTGTCAGAGTGCTCTGTGAGTGATGTAATGCTGTGAAGTCTATCGTTTGAATTGCCCCTACGCCTATTAGAGAAAATCGACTTCTGGGCCCATTATTTGATTATCTTGCAGGAAGTTTGGAGGAGGCCGTTGGCATCATGTTATGGGAGGGGATCACATTTTTCAGCTCATAGTATTATACTGCTTTTGTGCTTTTAAATGTGTCTCTGATAAGGCCTCAAAACCTTCCAAATAACACAGACGGACAAAAACATAATGATATGTGAAATTATCCTTTTTATTTGATATTTTTTAACCTATTGTTTAACATAATCAAGCTTTAACTTTTACCATATGCTCACACAACATGCAAACACCCCCCCCTCCCAACTCGTTTGTCCCCTTTAATTAAAATATGTCATGTTCCCATCGGCTGCAGAAGCACTTGAACACGTTCCTCAGGTCCCGTATCAAGGTAGGACCTAATACCTGCTCCCTAATTAACACACATTTAAAAATACTCACGATGCAAATTAGCGTTAGCGTCAGAACGGGAGTGCGGCAGGTTGGAGAGGGGGGCCAAATGACAAGACAAGATAATTCGACTAATGCATATTTATCTCATGCTAATTGGCGTGCACGGCGAAAGAAAAGCGTGCACTTAATTAATTGACATGGAGGAGGGGGGAGATGAATCGGAGGCACTCAATCTGGAGAGAGGGAGACGACAACAGAGGGAGGGGAGGGAGAGAGGCAGCGAGGGGCAAAACAAGTTTAGTAAAGCCAGTTTGAGGGAAACCTTTTGCATGTTTTTTAAAATACATACTCCTCATGGTAAAACCCAGAGTGTGTCTGTTTTATCAGTTTTTATAAGCGAGAATTATCAAAAGAAAATCAGGGATGTTGCACAAATTCTTTCATCATCTTGCAGCATACTGTTCATTTGTAAATAACTCTTATTTGTATACAACTATCATGCATCGTAACTTCATTCTGGCAATTATATTTACACTCATATTTAAATACGAATAATAAGAACAAGAAAACCTTTATTGATCCCACAATGGGGACATTTCTGGTGTCACAGCAGCAAAGAGACAGGCAACAAAGAGCACACGCACTGCACAATAAGAACAGTTAACAACTCTAAAACAGCAACTTGCATATTTAATATTATTTGACTTATTGCGTATGTTGTATTTTACATTTAACAGAAAAAGTACAGTGCACAGATATACATTTAAAGCTCTTGTATTATTGCACTTATAAGATTGAGTGTTTATATTTTCTACAGGGAGCAGGCCTGATTGAACCGTCTGACTGCAGCAGGAAGGAAGGATCTCTCTGTAACCATAGACCCACTTCTTCTTATTTTATAATAATAATAATACTTTATTTGTACAGCATTTTTCAAGACAGGAGCTCAAAACACAAAAACCGCAAAATATAAGCCTGCAGTTAAACAACTGTATAAAAGAACAAGTTAAAATAAAACAAGCAAAAGGCAGCAAAACACATAATAGAGATAGAGATAAAATATGCACACCAGAGCTCTAATAAATTAGCTGTCAGCTAAAAAGGCAGCTTTGTGAAAAGGTGTCTTAAGAGATTTAAAAGCAGAAACAGTTTCTGCAGATCGAATACAAAGTGGACGACTGATCCAGAGCTGACGTGCTGTCACAGAAAAAGCCTTTTGACCGCAACCTCGACTCAGGGACAGTTAGCAGGAGGCCTAATGTGGATGATCTAAGAGGCCTTCAAGGGCAATAAGGTGTTAAAAGCTCACTTAAAATATGCTAAGGTTTTAAAATGAGCAGCTAAACAGCTGAACCTGTGGTGATGTGAGAGGTTTTGTCTTGGTGAGGAGTCTGAATCTGGAGTTGGGCTGCAGCTCGGGCACTGAGGCATGTAAACGGGGCATTGCAATCATCCAAGCGTGAAGAAATAAAAGCATGAATCTTTTTTTCAGTGTTGTTAAAAGAAAGCATTGCCATGATTTTTGATGTACATATAATGCACATATATTTCTATTTTTATGGCATGTATTTCTCCGCGCTTCTCTCTGTATCAGAGCGACTGTAACGCCTGCATTATCTCCCTGGCGATAAAGTATCTGTGATTCTGGAAATAAATTGAGAATGGCGAATATCACAACAAAAATCATGATTAAGAATTATCATTACATCCTCAACATTCCCATAAAGCAATTCTAACAAATACTGATGTGTGATAATGGAAGCGAAAGGAGCAACAATGTCATGAAAATAATCTAAAACGATATACACTGACGTGAACTCGCATATTTAGGACTGTAAATCTCCACATGTATTTAAACAACAGGAGGAAACATGGACCACAGCGACGGCTGATGATGATTTTGAGCTAATTTGGCATTAAAAGCATTGGCTGTGTGTCTCTAACGAGTGGGACATGGTGGATTTCCCAAACGGCTCCTTAACGTCCGGCCCTGTTAGTCACTGTGTGCGTTTCTAATGCCAGATTTCAGAGAGGTTTTGTTAACAAAATAGCTGTGTCTGTCCAGCTCGCCCCGTGTAATTTGGTTTGTGTAGCTGCCCCTGTGTTATAGGGGCCCTCACACACACACACACACACACACCCGCCCTGTATCTCTCTTTCATTTGTTTACGGCCTACGCTTTTTTAAAAGAAAGTGATAGGACGCAGAAGCAGGACCTTTTCACGCCTGCATCCCCCTCCTCCCTTCCTCCCCCTCTCTGCTCCGCCCGCTCGGGAGGCACAAGAATTAAAACAGAAATGTTTTTGAACACACACACACACACACACACACACACACACACACACACAACACTCATCCATTTCAAGCCACAGATGGTCTTTTGAATGGAGCGGGGGTTCGCCTGTTGTGTGTGTGTGTGTGTATGAATGTGGGAGTTTACCCTCGCTTTTAGCCTCCTCCTCCTCCTCCCCCTCCTCCTCCTCTTCCTCCTGCTCCTCCTCCTCCTCCGTGTCCAGGCAGCCGTTTTGCTCCTTCGTTTTCTTTCTCTCTTTGTGCCTCCCAACTTTCTCTTTTGGAAATGCCTTTTGTGTCAAACCCACGGCCACTGACTCGCTCTGCCTTCTGCTCATCTCCCCCTGTTTTAACCTCACACGTCCTGCACCGACTGTGTGTGTGTGTGTGCATGTGTGTTTCAAAGATGGAGGCCATAACTGATGCAAACACAGACCTCAGTCAGGTAATTATGTATTCAATCTTGAGGAAAATGCTCTAAAAATGTTACTGAAAATTGTAAATCCTGAAAGAAGCAGTGACCATAAAGCAAACAAGATAACTTTTGAGTACAACGGACAAGTAAATTGTTTCTTCAGGACAAATGAAGATAAACAATCCTGAAAAATAAAGGAACCGGTATACATTAAATGGCCTTTATTAGGGATTCATTATATTATTGGAACGTTATCAGTATCTGCAGATAATGGCCTGAAAATGACATATCGGCATCGTCAGATATGTAATTTTTCTGCTGACATTTTCGTGCACCCCTCATTTTTATTACCAAGATTGAAGGGCCTAAATAACAGCGCATGGTTGTATTTGTTCACTGTAAGACAGGAGACTTCCAGCAATCATAATCATACAGAAAACATCACCTTACGGAAGCTTTTAGTGGACGTGCATCCAAACATCTATGTACTCAGCCTTCTTGTGATAATGGGTCATTTCTGGTCGTACGTATTCGTCGTTTTCGACAAATAACAAAGCTGTTTTTTCCGTGACAACAAGTTAATTTCTGTTGTTTTCTGGAGATCTCGACTTACTTTTAACAAAGCTGGTTTTTCCCTTATAACGGATGAATTTGGCGCATTATCTCAAGATACAAAAGCTTGTTTTCTCATAATAACGGGATAATTTTTCCAGCGATGTAGAAAACAAAACAGGTCTCTGTGATATTACAGACCAGGACCTGCCATGCTGCTATTGCCCGCACTAATGCAGTAAGTTAAGCCTGATATATGTTTGTTTTCTGCCTTTGCAACTCTGGGGATACAAGTAATGATCATCTGACATCACGGTGGTGCCGCGTTATCTCGAGATAATGTGATAAATAAGTCGAGATCTCGAGAAAACAACCAGAAATTAAGTAAATAATGTAAGGATGCGCGTCCGCTAAGGCCTTTTGTAATGTTTCTGTATGATTCAGATTGCTGGAAGTCTCCGGTCTTACTCTGAACAAATACAACCATACACTGTGTTATGTAGGCCTTCCCTTTTGGTCATAAAAAACATTTAATTAAAACGACCAGAAATAATCACGGTAACACAGAGTAAATAAAATGTATAGATGCATGTCCGCTTAGGGCTTCCGTATCATCTAACTTCACAAAATCAAATTTGTGTTGTCGACCAGCTGTCCCGTTTATTTATTATCATGTTATTTTTTCTCTGCAAAATGTAACACAAACATACGTTTTATTCCGACGTCCTAGTGGAGCAAAAATCAGCAGCAACATGCGAGACTAAACATTTAGATTCAGCTCAAATAACGTGTGTATGTTAAACACGAAATGTTCTGCAATGCATCCTCCGTGTTTGCGTGTATGTGTGGTCTGTTTATGCGTGTGAGGGATTAACGCACAGTGGCACAATGTCCTCATTGTATTTTCATCTGAAGGCCCGTGGAGAATCTGGCTTTAAGGCAAACACATGCCCACTCCAATTAGTCAGGCTGACTCGCAGATGAAGAGGGAAAAATCATTGCTACTGTATGTCAAATGATAAAATTGGCCACCTGTTTCCACCGTATATATGTCTGCTTATGTGGATGCTTTAGCTGGGAGCAGCTGTCGCAGTTGGTGGTCCCGGTTATGACTTGAATTTAACTCATATGTAAAATGAAACCCGATCCCATTCGGAGCGCTGTTCCCTGTATACTGTTGTTTTACAGCCTCATTTAAAGCGTCTGCATTCTTTTTGGACATGTGGGGTAAGGTTTCACTCGCTGCGGCTGCTTCCTACTTTTTAGCGGTGCTACTTGTACCCGGGCTAAAGAAGGAAGAGCGTGTTATTACTTTTTCTCCGTCTGACTCACCGATACATCTTCTCCTTCCTCCGCGCCCGCTCATCATCTCCACTCCCTAGGTGGCTCTGGTAATAAACACACTAGCTGTCTGTCTGTCTTGCCGTCTTGGCAGGTTGAGGCCTACTTAACCAGGCGAAACCGCTGCTCTTTTCTAAGTCCCTTTGAATGCCTCCCTTTGTCGGCGACACGCTACCATGTTAATGTCATGTACCGTAGAAATTGCCGCGGCTATGGCTATTAGCTTCGCCGCTAAAGTACAGAGAGCGACGGAGAGAGAGAGAGGCTGCCACACAACCCCGCCGAGTTCAAATGCGCACCATAATTGCATTGCTGTGAAGAGGGTGAGCCCCTCTCTCTCTCTCTCTCCCCCCTTTCTCTCTCTCTCTTCATATCTTTTCCTCGCAACCCCCCCCACCCCCACCTCCGTCTTTCTCTCCCTTTTTGTGTGTGCGATTTGTCCCTTAAGCCGGCGTAACGTCTCGGCCCAGGCCGCAGAATGTGGAGAGCAAATTGGAGGCAGAGCGTGAACAATGGAACATGCATCGCTGCTGGGGCATTCTTCTTCTTTACTGGGAACTGTGGGAGGGGGGGGGGAGCGGGAGAGAGAGTCATTTTGTAAGGAGACTCTAGTGCCGCAGACGTCCAGATGTAGGCAGTGAGTGTGCAATGAAGGGTCTCGAGACTGGATACACACCAGCTAGTAAGAAAGTGGGGTAGTTTGACTTGTTTCAGGTTCGTCTCGGGATGAAAAATAAAAATTGGTTTTGGAAGAATGAAAGGAAAAGTACATAATGACATGGAGGAAACAGACTGGAAGCGTAGGATTACAAAAAAGTCAGAGGCAGAAAAAGAAGCAAAACCGAGGGGACTGAAGTCATGTGTTCAAAGTTAGGACATCATTATTTTTCTTTAGTTTTCAGGTTTTATGTTGTTGTCTCGCAATCGCCCGATCGCCTCTTTTGTCTCCCTAAGTGGTATTCAACCCCAAGAAAAAGTTAAGGCCCACAGAAGCCAGATCTGTGTCTTTTATATGGACTTTACATGTACATTGAAGTCAGATCACAAGAGGGGGGCGGGGGGGCACAACCGACAGGAGATGAGAAGGAACAAGATGACAGGGTAGGGAATATAAATATGGAATATGTACAATGAGGAAGGCCGAGAAGAACAAATAACAGCAGGAGAGTGAAACGGGGAGCAGAACACAGGAGAGAAAATAAAACAAAATGAGGGGGAAAAGCAGCAAATATAAAAAAGACGAGCGCGTGCAGGAAAGGAAAGAACAAAACAGAACAAAGCAGGACAGGACAGGACAGTGAAGGCCACATGAAATTAACTTTTGCTAGCTCACCTAACTCTCTGAGGCCTTAGAAGCCAAAACGCTCCAAAGTGCACCGACGCTAAAAGCGGAAACAAAAAAGTGGTGCCGGCGAGAAAAGAAGTCAAACACAGCACACTGAGGTGAAGAGAAGCAGAACAGCTTGTCTTCAGCGGTGAATAGCGGCGTGTATCGTTCACATTGAGTCAACAGATTAGCGGCAGAGGAAGCTTAGCTATTCCTGGCCTCCGTCGTTTGATGTTTCGGAGGCCTAATTTGATTTTTCACCTCCCATTGTTTCAGCGCTGTGAGCCCCTAATCCACTTTAAAGTGGAGACAGCTTTCATTCTGTCCGCTTTCCCTTTCTCTCTTTCTCCCTCACTGTTGCTGCGTCCCGCTTTCTTTTGTTACTCTCTTCTCTTCCACGGGTTCACCACAGGCACACGAAGGACACATTCTGTTACTGTTAAAGGAAACTTTTACCAGCAGGGAGATGCTCTTTTTTCTAACAGAGTCGAATTTATTCACACTAAGTACATCTCAAGTCTGCCCCTTGTTAAAACTAGATACATTGAAACGCTCCTCAGAAATGATTTTAGCAGAGAAAACGTTGGAAAATGTTAGCATAAAATGCTACTTTGTTCAATTCGGGCCTGTGTCCACTAATGTGCTGACAGCGCCTATTCTCTATACAAAACCGATACAGTTCAGAAAATAGTTCAACTTTTGGAACACCGCTGTGCTCGTCAAATCAAGAAGGGGGATTGGGTAGCTGGTTTAGCTCAGTTGGTAGAGCAGGCGCCCCAAAATCAGAGGCTACAGTCCTCGACGCACTGATCTGACGATCATTTGGTGCATGTCATCCCCCTTTCTCTCCTCCGCGAATTTCCTGTCCCACCTTCTTAAAAAAATTAATAAATGTAATTAAATAAAACGAGAAGGGGCGGGACTTCTGATATCAACTTTGTCAACAATAATGGTGGAGGAGAAGCGTATTGTTTTGTTCTTTCGAGGGTCCAATTTCCAGGTGTAGAGCTGCTGCTGACGCCAGGACACGATTCCTTTACATTGTTTTATGTTTCTTTTAAAAAAATTTCGAACAAAAGCAAATACTAAGCACACAGAGTGATTCAAACTTAATGATGACTACCGACGGAAGCGGAAGTGCCGCCAGACAACTTTCGTAACCTAGCAACAGTAAGCGCCGGTGAGAAGCGCTCTGAAATTGAGGTCGTGGGCACTGTCCAAAAATGTGATTCAAAGCCACCATAACTGTATGAAATATAGAGCATTTTAGCCAGCAAGCTAGCAGTAACAAAGTAAGCTAGCCTAGTGAGTTAGCATACATCACAACATCATTTTCATCTTTAAGTGTCTTTCCGTGGTCCTTATGACGGGTCACGAAGGAAATAGGTGTCGTATTATTGTTTCATCCTGGATGTTTTCAAGAAGTCTTCTCATAGAGTCAAGCTAATCTTCTAGTTAGCGTTAGCTGCTTTACTTTTCTCGTATTAGCCTGTCCACTTTATATCTTTAGCTTGATATCTTTAGCTGACAAAAAAGAGTCAATGCTTATTGGTTGTTTTTATGTTTAGTTTTTAGTTCTTGTATCTCTAATAAATCCTTTACTAGTGAGGTGAAGGCCCTGCTGTTCGGTCCTGGATGATATTTTACATGTCTATCTGGGTTAAGAAACTTTGTGGGTTAGCAAAGAGTCCGCTGCTGTGAGTATTTTGTAATTTCTGAAGTGATTTTCATCTTTTGTTTTTGTCCTGTATCCTACATCTCTGATATCTAAAGTGCTCAGAAAGAGAAAAGAAACATTTGAGGTCTTTAGCGTCTCTCAGTGTAACTTCCCCGGAGCTGAAGTGCTCCAGCAGCTCCTGATCGTAATAAAAGCCTTCGGGGTTGGAGGGGTTTTACTCCGGGCCTTAAAGCGCTCCCCTCCACCAGGCCACCCCGTCCCATTCTGCGCTGCAGGCTGTATTAACCCTGAAGAAAAGCCTCCGGAGCAGCAGAAGAAAAGAAGAGGTGGAAATTGTCACCACGGAGAGACCCCCCCACCCCTCCTTTTTTCCCCCTCAGTGAAACCAGCGAAATGACCAGCCCCTTGGCTCGGTGACTGCGCTCAGCTTGCTATAAGGGAGCTTAATGCACCCAACCCTCCACCCCATTGTCAACCCCCCCACCCGACCCCAAACTACCCCTTTTTTCAGGGGCTGTTCCCCCCTCCCACCAGCACACACACACTCATTACCAACACACACACAAAAACACCAGCCGCCTTGAAAAGATCCACACACATCAACTCCTTTTGTGTTGGCTTCTCCTCCAAACCATTGACTAAGCGACTCACTGCTGCTGCATTTACACCCTCCTCCATCCCCTCCTTCTGTCTCACTCTGCATCCCTCTCTTCCTCCTCTTCATCTCCTCTGACCCTCCCAAAGTGGCCAGGGAGGCCCTCGAGACAGAGGTGGGGTGAATAAAGACAGACGGACTGTCAGTGCATATGTTGTGTGGGAGAGTCCACTCCTCGATATTTAAAGAACCATCTGTGATAGTTTGTATTCAAACGGGCAGCAGCAATAGAAAGTTAAGAGAGCTCCTTTTGTCTCATCTTCCTTTCTTTTCAAGCTCTTATTTTTCACCTTTTCTTCCTTTAATTTGCATTTTTTCTGAGCGTTTTAAATTCTGTTTTTGCGTCTTTAATTTGTGCGGGGGCATCTTTGTTTGATATTTCAAAATAAAACATCGGAAATGTTTGTTTACTTGCTAAGAAAATGTCTAAGAATTGACATCCAAGTGTAATAGCAGAAATATTCGCTTTTGTGCTGCAGATCTGTGCGTGTGTGTGTGTGTGCGCCTGTGTGTGTGATGGATTAGCTCTGTAAGGGGCTCAGCGGTACACTGATATCTTTGCTCAGTGCTCACAGCATGATACACCAGATACTGGCACGTGCTCTCTCACACACACTTATGAGCAGGGATTTGGTGTCCAGCAGTGTGTAGACAACCCAGTGGTGAGCTGTCACTCCACGTGTGTGTGTGTGTGTGTGTGTGGGTGTGTGTGTGTGAAGCCTTGTTCTTCTAACAGTCCTCTAATCCTTCTAGAGTGGCCCTGATAGGCCTAATGACACACATTGGGACACTACAGGGTGCTGCACCTGTGTGTGTTGGAGCTATCACCACTTGCTGTGACACTTAAACATGATACTTTTTCATCCCTTTTTTTCCCCTTTAAGATTCACCCTCT